>NC_086357.1:21981292-22638792 GCF_036324505.1 Eleginops maclovinus | reverse complement strand
ACTCACTTACTTACTTACTTACACACTCACTCACTCACTTACTTACTCACTTACTCACTTACTCACTTACTTACTCACTCACTCACTTACTTACTCACTTACTCACTTACTTACTTACTCACTTACTTACTCACTCATTCACTTACTTACTTACTCACTCACTCACTTACTTACTTACTTACTTACTTACTTACTTACTTACTTACTTACTTACTTACTCACTTACTTACTTACTTTCACTTACTTACTTACTTTCACTTACTTACTTACTTTCACTTACTTACTTACTTTCACTTACTTACTTTCACTTACTTACTTTCACTTACTTACTTACTTACTAATGACATGTGCTAAAGACATTTGTATTACAACTGTGAAGAAACCTTATAAGGTCACAGACAGTGAGGCCAGATGAATTTAGTTAATTTGGCATCCTCAACTCGAAGTGAGCTTTACATGTTACATACACTATGTAGACACAATTATTGGGACACTCTGGTATATGGGGGTAGTTTTTCTGGGGTTGACCTCAGCCCCTTAGTTCCAGTGAAGGGGATACCTAAGGCTTCATCTTACCAAATCATTCTGGACAATTCTATGCCTCCAACTTTGTGGAAACAGTTTGGGGAAGGCCCTTTTCTCTTACTGTGCCCCAGTGCACAAAGCAAGGTCCATAAAGGCATGGTTGGATGAGTTTGGTGTGGAAGAACTTGACTGGCCTGCACAGAGCCCTGACCTCAACCCCATTGAACACCTTTGAGATGAACTAGAACAGAAATTGCGAGCCAGGCCCTCTCGTCCAACATCAGTGTCTGACCTCACAAAGGCTCTTATGGATGAATGGGCAAAAAGCTCCCACAGACACACTCCAACATCTTGTAGAAAGCCTTCCCAGAGGAGTGGAAGCTGTTACAGCTGCAAAGGGGCACCAACTTTATATTAATGCCTAAGAGTTTGGCATTTGGGTGTTATGTGTAGGTTTCCCAATACTTTTCTCTATATAGTGTATATGAGACATGAATACTGTGGACAATACCCACAGGATCAATTTAGGGTGAAGTGTCTTGCCCGAAGGACAAAACAACATGTTGATTGCAGTGGTGGTCAAGGTGGGATTGAACCTGTGCTTCCCTGGTCCCCTGATCTGATGATTAGCACTAAACCACTGCGCCACAGTCGCCCCATATATGATACATTGTCTTAATATGTGAATGTGTGTGTTCGCAGTAATGTGCTCAGTGGTCGGGCAGTGATGGATGCTTTAAGCTTAAACTTGCACACAAATGTCACTGGTCTCTTCACATCCTCCCTCTTGAGGTGCTGACAGGGAGCCTTCCTATAGCCTGCAGACAGAGCATTCACACAGGACGGCCGTGACAGCCTCGCACTTTGTTTGAGTCCTGGCTCCGTGCCCAGACTTGCCCTTGCATGATGTTGTGGGCAGCAGATCGAGCGCTTGGCTGGACTTCACATTGCTCATTAGCTGCCCCAGTGGCACACAGGCCAGCAAACAGAGACGGACCAGGGAATCCAGGCTCAGGCCCAGATGGAAGGCAGGACTCCTCTTCTGCACATGTGCTTGCATATTTCTATCAGTCACAGTAATCAATAGAGCCTCAAAATACAAATGAAGGTAGAAAATCTGTTGTTTACAAAGGATGAGATGTGGAATGTATCAGCATCTCTGGATAGCATGTTGTTGGGAGTCAAGTGGCGAGTGTAATTATGGAGTGTATTTAACTGAAGAGGTGGAGCGTAAATCTCACTGGAAGGCCAGTATCAGCGAGAGCAGATGGTGCAGAAAACACAATAATACCAAGATGGATTTGCATGGTCAGAGGCCAAAGTCAGTTCATTTAAATTAAATAAAATATTAGGTCATCAACCAGATGTAGATAAAGTTAGGTCCAGCGGTGTAAAAAGATAAATGACTAACGCTTGATGCTATTAATGTTAAAGGCTGTTCGATTTGTTTTGCTAACCTTTAAAATCAAATCACTAGACAGCCGTGAGTCACTGGGCTGCTAAAAGTGTAGCACAATGTCATGCTTGTTGCTTTAATAATGACAGAGGCTTGTGTTGCCACTGGCAAATTAATCATTGTCCTAGTCACCCGGCAAAATGTGCATGTCAAGTAAAGAAAGGAGCAATTAAAGGCGACTCACAATGACTATACCTCATTAACACCAAACACGCATGTTGACAATATTTCCCCTGTGTATAAACAACATGCCGTACTCTGATACAGCTGTGCTTTGTGGATCAAAGAAGCCCAACATCTTTGTTGGATTTAAAATGAACGCTCCAGCAACTTGTATCATTTTTAAATTTAAATGTTTCGTTTATTCATCGTTTTTCTGTATCGAGATAACTGTAAACCAATGCCACACACACACAGCATTGAGAGCCCAGAGAATACATCTATGTGGTATTTTAGATTGTTCTCTGATGTCTACAAAGAAGGTATATAACTTTGGTTGATCCATAAAATGTCCAGATGCGGTTTAACAGGCCCATTTACAACCCTATGATTTGGTCCTAGAATGAAACAAGCTGAATGGCCTTATTTGGGGCTCATTTAAATAATTTTGATGAGCTCTGCTCTGATTGGCTGGTTTACCAGGAGCAACCCATGGCTGCCTCAGAGCCCACAGAAGTAAGTGAAGTTCGCGAAACTGTGAGCGATGAACCATGGAGGCTATTGGCATCCAACCTTACATGTTTGAGCCTTTATCGGAGGAGGAAACCGATGAATTTGAAGAACAGCCAGTAGGTCGGAGATTGGAGAGCAACGTTACGGTGTGGTGAGTGTTAGCGTTAGTGTTTCAGCAGCTGGTGTATGCAAATGTTGGGGCTGGACTACCGTGTGTGACGTAACACACAGGGATTGTTGTAATACTCTTTTACTGCTGTGATATGCATAACCATGATTTGCACATGAAGGAGGAAACAATGGTGTTTGAGGTTCACTGTATGTCAGTTCAATGTATCGAGCTCTCCTTACATGACACAAACTAAAAAGCAGCATAATACAAGAAGCAACAATCATTCTCGACAACATGACTGGCCCTTATTTATTTCATGTAGCTTGGAAATAAACAGCAGTGCATTGCATTTGTTTACACTCATAGCTCTGCAGTAATGTCAGAGCAGTCTGTTCAGATGAGCGTGATAGAGACACAACATGAGGATGACCTGCAGCTGTCAGTTTGTTAAAGCACTGGACAAATGTTTTTTGACGTGACATTATATAATTAAATATATTTGGATTTGCTCTTTACACTCAGGGCTGTTTATTCTGCTGCTCCAGAGAGCTTCCTACAGCATCATCCTCCTCCTTCACCTCCTCCTCCTCGCCTCGCTCACTTAATTTCTGCCAACATCAGCTCTATTGAGGCATGAATCTGTGACTGATTCTCACCTGCACCTTCATTTGCTGGCTCAGCTTGTTTGGTGTTAAAAGCATTGCACGATGGATAATCCCAGCTGTTCGGTATTATCCTTGAGCTGCGGACATATTTGTGTACTACTATATTTCATTTTCCCACCAGTACAACCTTTTATGGGTTATTTTTTTTCTCTTCAGTGTGATAACACATTGTAAACAGGCCCTGTTATGCTTTTGGGGGTTTTCCCTTTCCTGTAGTGTGTTTTTTAGATGTGTGTGCATGTAAATGGTCTGCAAAGGCTAAAATCCCAGATACTTGCATAATATAGACATCACTATATAACAGTAGCGCTTTTATTGAGTAGCGCTCCAACACATTGAATGTGATAGGATAAGGGGCGGGACATCTCCAAGTGGTTGACCAATCACAACATAGCCAGCCAGCTAACCAATGAAAGCAGACTGAGCCCTGGTTTCAGACAGAGGGTGAAAAGAGGTGCTGCATCATAGGCAGTATGAGAAACATAAATACTTTTTTAACATTAAAGCCTGGAGACATGTCACAGTAGAGACACAAAATACTAATATGTCCTCTTTAAGCTTAGTCTCTCCCTTCTTTCTACACGATATGTTTCCCTCACATGCTCTTACACATACTGTATATACTCATCCATATATTCATTTCAAATTAAACATTCATTTAACTTAACTGTGTTATAAATAATTTCTGTGATTTAATTAGCTAACCTAGCAGGGGAATTACTCTCATCCACAGGGTTTCGTCTCGTCCCAAATCCTTGACTTAATTAAAAAATTCATACGGTGCCTGAGCCGGGTCGTATACTATGAACGGCATTATACCTGCTATTTTCTTATTGCCAGGCAACAATCAATTATTTACCATTTCATTGAAGCCGCCTGATCTGTGGAGCTCGGCTCCCCATCCCGCTGTCAGCTGCAAAGACTTATGTACTTATGCAGAGGAAAAAACTAAACAATCTATTCGTACTGCGTCTGTTTAATCAGAGATTTGTCACAAATGTGTCCTCGTGTCGCTCTCGGTTCCTCTCCCTGCTGTCGCTTTGGGTGTTTATATGCCCTGTGTGTCTCTGACATTGGCAGGAAGCTGCTGGGGTTATTCATGTGACGCAGTGATGTGTGCAGAGTTGGAGAGATATTCCACATCCCTTTTGGGAGGCATTGACCCTCAACGGCAAAGGGACTGTCTCTCAAGTGCAGCGCCGACCTCCCTCTGTAGCACAACTGACATTGACCCAGAAGCGTGCAGTCTGTTTTTATTTCACTATTGTATGCGTGTGTTGTAGTTGAGAAAAGTGTGGGCAGTTCAGATTTCATCCTTGAGGGGTTGAACATATTCATTTTCCATCCCTGCAGGCTCTACTGCTGCAGTGAAGTGAAATCTGAAAGTTGGTTTGAAAGATATCTCTGCTCACTGTGTGTTGCTAAATCTATTACTTCAATGGATTTATTTCTAAATTAGTTTTGGTTATTCATGGTTGCCCAACTCAATTAAAATTGAGCAAGAGGAAAGTGTCCTCAGATAAGTTAATTTGCATGGCTTTCACTAGAGGATTCAAATGCTGTTTATTTTCAACACTAGGATGGTAGATAGGTATCAAAGTCATAACTGTCTGGAAGCTGAACTGTCATTTACAAGCTGCACAAAGCATTCTTTTAAAAATAGTATAAAAAAGGGAAAACAAACAACAACCGAAGATTAGACAGAAAGGAGAACAAAGGAAACAAAAGACACAAGAAAAGAAGAGAGGTAATTATGGGGTACGTTGTGGGGAGTGTCTAAGCTTGTGTAAACAGGAATCAGCTCTGGATGTACTGCAGGAAAGGAGAACAGGCTTTATTGACGGGGTTGGATTATTATTTAGGGTTGTGAGAGTTTTTCCAAGGCAGAAGCTTCATTCTAATATAGTTTATCACATTTGTTTTATATGTTATCCTTTGCTAAGACAGTTTATTTGAGGCTTCAACTGTTTAACTTGTTTGACGCCAAACTGAGTTGGTAATATTGTCTTGGTCAACGTTTATAGCCAGTTTTTTGCCTTACAGGACGACATACCAGGAAGCATCCCTCCTCTCTTTCTCACATGTTATGTACAGGGCATGAATGGACAAAAAAATGATTGCAGTGACTTATACATATTTCAATGGATGTGCAAATATTGTATTCCTTTGAAATAACCTGTCTTTAAGGCTTTACAATGTGGTTGTTTTTAATTGGTTTGCTCAGTTTTTACACAGGTCTCTGGTCATGTTTCTCTTTCTTGTAAATGAGGCCCTCCAAATGATGATTTTTACTCCCTACCACAGAGATCCACTCATCTGCTTTTCGTGTAAAGCAGAGGCCAAAACACCACAGGGTGCCTTTGAAATGATGAAGCACTGAAAGTAAGAAGAAGTCTGATTAATCATCACGGTGATTCCCTGTGGGAACAGTTAAACAGCATACCTTTCTAGTTTTGGCCATGCTGAACTGCAAAACAGTCTGACATAATGTAAGAACTCAGAAGATGCTCGAGGCGCACTGCAGTCTCTGCTTCCTGTTTTATGTAAACACTGAAAGAAAACAAAGTGTAATCACACACACAGACACACACAAAGTCTATTGACTCAAGCAAATATGCTCTCCTGCCCACATCCAAAAGAAATTGTATGTGTGTTTGTCTTTAGTCTCCAGAGCTCTTCCAAGCTGCCTCTCTCTTCCTTCTTGCTGCTTCTCTCAGAGCCCCACTGGGTGCAGATTAGCCTCCCCCTTTTGCTCTCTATCTCTCTTTATTCACTTCATCCTTCATCCTCCCGACAGATCAGTCTTCAGGGCCCATGCAGACGTCCCCTCCCTACCTCTTAGTCCTTCTTCTCTCTCTGCTCACACAGTTCTCCTCTCCCTCTGGGTCTTTTGACTCCCTGTAGACCACTATCCCCTCCATCCTCCCCTCCTCTCAAAGTCACTGCTAATCCAGTCTCTCGTCGTCTCTATATCACTTTGTTTTTCTTCCTGCTTCGGCGGAGCTCTTGGTGAGTCACCAACCTTTGTCCGAGCCGGCGGCTGTGGGACTGTCCAGCCTACACATACACACAATAATATGTCAAGCAAACACTGAAGCACCAGCATATTACTCATCCTGCCTCTGCCTGGCTGCAGCATGGAACTCCTCACATGAAGTTATCACGTCATATTAAGAAGAAAAGTTTCAAATAGCCCGTTCACATGCACACTTCAGCCACAGAGAGCCGTGTAATTGAGGAGAAACTGCAGTGATAAGGATATCGAGCCACAGGCTGAATGAAATGAAGGTTAAATTTAGCAGAGACCTTAATGAAACATTTTTGAATGCATCATGTCTGTAGATTGTGTGTTACATTTCTTACATGCCTCATTTGGTTTTGGCATGTATTCAGATAAATCCAGCATTACAAATGTAGCGTTGTCACTTAATTTTTATCCATGTTTTCCTCATCGCTCCACAGATAGCACAGAGGAGAAATCAGCAGCTTACCGCACCAGCAGGGACAGATGCCTTTTGTGTACATTCATGTTTGTGGTGTGATGAATGTACTTGCCGCCGGAATATGTCTGCACTGTCCGTGAAGTACATGTGCCACCTCTGAGCTCGCCTCACCCGCAGGGAGTCCAAGACGAGCTGAGCAGCAGCGATTACTCAAGCAGCCTTTTTCACGGCTGCAGTGAAATGTAACACAGTGTTTGCATGCCTACTCACGCACAGACACACACTCAGCAACACACACATTTTCTGTAAGTTGTGTGATGCTGTTCTTGTCAGGGGTTCGCAGCTGCAGCGGTCTGGCCAGTCCAACAGACAGATGGGCTCAGCACGGCACTCAGTGTGAGGCTGCAGGAAACACTCCTGAACACACACTGGTGTGCATGCAAAGCAGGAAGGACACACATGGATGCAGAACAATTTGATGGATCATGCACACCCATTTAATAATATAATGGCATTTTAGTCCTGGTTTGGACGAGTACAAATAAACACTGTTGTTTTATTATAATGAGCTCCATCACAATACCTGATATCCCCGGTGTTCTGTAATGTATGTTTAGAAAGTAACTGAAAGATGATGAAATACGAAGGCATGTGGGTTGATAAACAATATATTTAATATATTCAGATTTTCTTTCTTTGTTTCTAGCCAGGCTATTGATGGCAACAGATGGCAACTGTTTGATGGATGCCATAAACAGTGAAAACAGATCCATTGTTTTTTTATCTTCTCATATGTTTGCCTTTTATTTTCTTACCCTGTGACCATATCATTTCTTAAAATGAAAACAGTGAAATGATTCATGCCCCCCTTAGGATAAATTATAATACGTTCTCTAACTTTGGTGAGAATCTAACTTCTCATCCAGTATGAAAATGTGAGCTTGTCAAATGCTTTGAGCAGATGCCTGCAAAACTAATGATAATCCTATCAACTGTAACTGGACAACCATTATGGTAAATGGATTTGCTGCACATGAACAATAAACCTGCCTCACAGAGCTGCTAGTATGGCTGTCGATTCTCAGTCTGGTTTATGGTGATAAAAGACATTGTTGAGCAGGTAAAATCTGCTCAAATGTAACATTCTGAAAAGGAAACCTTATATTTAGCTATAACTGCTTGCACCTCATAGACATTGCTTCACTATTAAAGGCAATAGGCCAAAGGTGTGGGAGTCAACAAACCAAATGCTTGCAAATCATTTCTTTTTCATGTACAAAAACATTGTTATCTTAGCACTTATATCACAATGACTCTACTACAGAATAGCATCTCTCTATATATAATAACATACTGTCCGTAACTTTTTCTAAAGTTTGTCAGAATTACTTTTAATGAAATGTAAAATCCCACTGCTGTGTATGTCTGTCCTTCATTCATGGAAAACTGCAGCGTTCCTCCTTGTTGTACGTTTTGGAGTGAGTGGGTGTGCATTAATGGTCAAAAATGCTTTAAGTTGCCCTGGGCCATTAGTTTATTTTTTGTCTTGTTTGAGTGGGTGAGTCTGAGAGATACGGTAAAACTGGCGTAGGGGTTCAGTAAGTATGGCCCTTCAGTCAAGGTGCTGTGGTTGTTGATGTTTTAAGCCTAGAGCAATACTACTGAAGTACATAATTACTGTTTAGAGGCGCTCATTGTGTTTGTTTTGCAGCTTAGACTGTGTTAAAGTGTTGGTGTTAATTTAGAGGCTGTGAAGTTGTTAAATGTCTGTCACTAAGTGCCGATAATGGTTTACTTTTAACTTCTGTAGTTTTCCTTCTTTTTATGACTCACTTCAAGTCTTTACAAGTTATTTACTTGACACACACTGTATACTGCTGATTACATAACAACTAAATATGACTTCCTTTTGCAGCTGCCTTGGTGACTGTGATTTATTGGAGTTGCAGCTTAATGTGCTGGTGCGGTACTTGCCAACACTTTAAGATTGATGTTGTCCATAGAAGATGTTTTACTAACCCTTCAAGCTGCTGTGGACTCAAATGATAACCCTTTTATTGAGACAGTATTTCTGCAGAGTAACAGTTTATATTACAAACCATTCATGTGATTTGTCTGCCTGTATACAAAGAAGGCATCATCACCAAATCTGAATACCCAGTAGGAATACAAATGTCCTGTATAACATCCACACATGCACATTTATGCAAAATTGTTGCATCTGTGATCTGAAAATGGAAGAGATAAGTTCTCAAATCCTTTAGATACACATATGCTCTTTGCAAAATTACAAAACTGTAACTTAATGTTAAAGTATTTAATGAATTGAAATCCCTGCCTGAGTGCCACCATGTTTCAATCATAGCACTTTGATTCTTTTTTCAGACTCTCACACCCACACAGAGAAAGCAAGCATAAGCACTACTTTCAATTTGACAAATTACTATAGAGCCCTGGAGTTAATGCACAGCCTTTTCGACCTGCACAGTAGGCAGATACATTGCCTTCATGTTTTATGTATAATGTATTTATCAACAACCACCCCCTCAATTCTTCTGGAGAAAACCGGTGAAAATATTACGCCAGAAACCAAGAGAGGACTTGGTTTCACTGCTTTCCTCAGGTATGAAGCTTGGTGATTATTACTGTGCTGTGTTGTTATTGTGAAACTGCTGCAGAGCAACTAAGCCAACACAGTTCCCTCCACCTCACAGCAAAGCTTCTACCTTGAAATGCTTGAGGGGAAAATGACATTCATGTGAAGGTCATTGTACCTCAGGATATTGCATTACAGCAGTTTGGGCTTAAGTTAACAAAACCAGTGTCAAAATCGAGATTCTGTAAAATGAAGAGACCAAACATGCACAGAGACTGCAGCATGCTCCATTATTTCTTCGAGGACCGCACCGCAGACTGCAGATAAGATGAAACATGGCACAGCCTCCATCTTCACCTGGATATGACACTCCTGCACTGCCTCAGGCACCGATTTATACTCTGTAAAAATAAAAAAGTGACAGAGAAATGTAAAAGATGTGTGAGGATGCCTGGAGGAAGAGTCCTTCCCGAGTCAGCATGTGAGCCCATTAAAGATCCTTTCCATTAAAGAGACTAGCACTTAGGTTAAGAATGAATGGTGGGGTAATATCTTCTTCACACTACTTAATGTGGACATATGATCATATTGACTGTCCTTGTAGGCTGTGGTGTCTTATAGGATTTGTGTGTAATCGATTATGAAACCAACATACTGAATGTATTTTGTTCTTGTATGATAACTTAATTTTGAATCATGTGTTGGATTCACAAGTGTCATATTGGTTCAAACGAAACATTTCCTTTAATAATAATAAAGCAAATAACCTGGATGTTATACAGTATATACATTCTTAAACCTTTTTGTTTAATTCACAGTATATATGATGCAATTCCCACGGAGATTTAAAGGGCAAGAGCTTCTTCCTCAACATGACATGAAATTCAATCCACCCCGAACAACCTAAAACGGTTTCAACCACATGACACAGCTCACCGACCTCTCTCCACTTTCACCGGAGTAAGAGCAGCTGTCGCTTAGTTTGTGGAGTTGGAGCAAAACACACATCCCCAAATTGCACCCGCTTTGTGGGTCTCATAGACTCAAAAAAGTAAGCTACATTTATATGAAGTAATATTCATTCAATCATTATTTCCATGTATTGAGATGTCTTTTCTATGGCAGTTTTTTAAAATCAATTAGGGGAATTTAGTAAACTGAATTGATCCAGGCAGGTTGAGGAGAAAGTCTGTTCAACACTTACCCTCAACTCTGGAGCTCTGAGTGTCTTTCAGCTCATTGATTTTGGTTTTACAACCCACAACTTTTCTATTTTGGTTCACTCTCAGCTGCAGGCAACTGATTTCAATGGGGAAAAAATTGGAAGAACAACCATGTGTGGTTTCTGCTTGTAGCTCAAATCGTGGTATGAGTAGTATTGACCAATCATTTTGCGCCGGCTTTTGTTGCATGCAGGTAAACACCTAGTTAGGGCATCTGCAGAAAGGAAATAGGAAGTATGTCAACCTCTATCAATTATTTTAAGGGATCTATTCTCAGAAATGTAATATTATAATAACATTTTTTTCACGAGTCTATAATCACCTGACACTAAGAATCTTTGTGTTTTTGGATCATCATAGGAAGTGGGTCCTCTTCACAGATTACAGAATGGACAAATCACACACAGCTCTATACCATACATGTTTAGCTGAAGGCCACTGTAGTTTTTTGACAAGCCTGTTAACTGTGGCAGCGTCCCTACCTGAATTTTGCATCTCCTATAGTAATGTTGTGATAATGATGGACTCTGAGTGAGGTCAAGGTCCCCAAAGATATCATTAAAACCTTACCATGGTTTTGCACTTGGCTTCCCATTACTGCATTCTTGTAAAGAGAGGGGTATACAGTTGGTTGCAATCTGCTACCCCATCGCTACATAGCTACTGCCAAATCCGACATCATCCTTTTAAGATGTGCAAATATCTCTTAAGTTAGTTAAGTATTTTGTTGCATTTCAAATTGCTATATTTAGGATTGCAATGACAGCCTAGATTAGTAAATACAGAGAATCATAAGAATAATTCATAAGTAAATGTATTGGTAGGCTACATTCATACGTTTCTCTATATTTATTCACATATTTATTTAGGAATATCTTATTTTTTCATACACTTAGTCCCTGCAGAGTGCTGTTAGTATACCATCCATCAGAAAGCTAAAGTGAGAAGAATTTTTAAGTAGAGATCTCATCTTTCGTTTCCCCCCCACAGGACGTGAATGCAGCACCAAACAGCCCGAGTACGAGAGAGGGAGAGAGACTGGAGAGAGAGAGAGAGAGAGAGCGCGCAGATGAGCCCCAATGAACAGCAGCCGGGTCCTCTTTCAAACACACACACACACACACACGCACGCACACACACACACACACACACACACACACACACGCACACACACACACACACACACACACACACACACACACACACACACGCTGACACACATGCAGCGCTCCACATCCCACACACATACATGCCAGGACACTCATACACGTGCAACCCAATAACGAGAGCACTGTCAGTCCGAGCTGCCTGCCGCTGTCGGTGGCAGAGGAAACCGCTTCACCGACACACAACGCGGGATCCCGCGGTGAGACGAGCCGCTGCTGCTGCATTCTTCCCACAAAGAGGAGCGGAGAGGGACCTCATTTTGGGGGCGGTAGATAATTCAACAGCAGGGCTAGGAGGAGAGGAAGGTGAGTGAATGCAGTCCAGTACTACAGCTGCTGTTACAGAAAGAAGAAGAAGAAGAAGAGGAGGAGGAAGCTCAGTGTTCAGTGTGTGGAGGAGCAACATCATCCTGCACACAGACTCAGAGACAGAGCAGACGGCCAACAGTGATCATAGCACTTCCAGGCTTGCAGATGTGGAAGGAGCACTGTGCAATATCTAGTCCTGGGTGAGCCAACTTCACACTAAAACACTCACACACACACACACACACACACACACACACACACACACACACACACACACACACACACACACACACACACACACACACACACACAATCATCTGGTGGTCCACTTGATGTGCTTTCTGGCACTTTTTACCACAGAGAGCTGAGAGAGATGGGCTTTAATGTCTTGTGTTTTTTTCCCCCATGCTGCCATGTCCCTCTCCAGATCTCAATGGTCAATTAAGCATGAGGACCTGCTGAGTGTAAGATTCACCCCGTGTTCACTGTGACACTAGTTCACCCCCTCAGCCTCTTCTCACTCTGTCATGGTGCAGTCTAGGCTGATCGATTTGCGCTCTAACTCGAATGGACGTTTGGTCTTATTATAACGCCGCCCGTGCTTTTCTTTTGTCATCCTTGAGATGTTTCATCCATGCAAGCACATCCTCTCTGTGTGTCTGTGTGTGTGTCTTTGGTTGCCAGTTCTCAATTAGGTTTTAATGATCTAAACGGGGCAGAAAGGGGAAGACAGCTTTTGATCGATCCCTGCAGTCATCTTAGTGTAAGAGGCTCGGTGCCTGTTGTCGCTGTGACACATCTGAGCCTCTGCCTGTGTTTGCTCAGCCCCTCTCCATCTCTGTTAGTGCCGTAATTGTGTCTCTGTTCAGTCCAATGTGCAGTTCTAGAAATAAACTGTTTCATAAGAAAGGTCTGCAGACAGTTTTGCTTTTATCTCATCTGTCAGGGTGTAACACTGTCCCGGCATTTCTTGCATACATTTGCCTAGATACATTGCAAAAACATGTAATAAATGCACATTTAAATTTGGATTTGCATATAAATATATTTGCATTAAGTTGATAGTCACAACTATAAAGTGTTTTTCTTCATGTAGCTTTCGCAGCATTATTAGAAAGTTGACAGCAGGGAAGAGACAGGAATTTAGGTGAGATTTTAATGTGGAGTGACATGCATCAGAAGTGCTTGGCACGATCCGAACTGCAGACATTAAACATTCATGGTTAATGCCTAAAACTCTTTGACTACCAGGGGCTAACAGGGTTGTCTGATTTGAATGTTTTGAGTAACAGACAGTTCACTTTTTGTTAACTGATGCCACTGCTATCCCCAAAAGAGTGCGACACCAATCACAGTAATGCAAAAACCCCACAAACCCACTGAATTGGGCATCTTTTAATTTGTCATTGCCGGTACATTTCTTTAATTAAAACCCCAACACTTTATCATCCTCTCTGTGGTGCTCAAGTGCAGTGAATGAGGCATTAGCTGATTTGTTAACCAAACAATTAAACATCTCATGCATTCATCCTGTGAGAAGATTAGGTACAAATGTGTTGTATGTATGGGGACTTGTCTAGTTTTTGGGCAAATGTTAGTCATTCCTGATTGCCATGTTCAACTGTTAGTTATCTAATGACTCAAAATATGATGTGCAATGGCTTTCACAGCCACCATTAGTGTGTGAAATAATGGCTTAATAAAAATCCCATTGTAAAGTGCTTTGACGTTCAATCACCATTTTTCATGTTTATCTCATCAAGTTAAAGCCATACTTGTCTCCCATGTGTCATTGTCGTCACACCCTGTTGAAAGCCACATTAGCTGCTACTGTCTAGAAAGCAAGAGGAGCAAACCAGCGTTGAAGTGAATGCAATTATACAACAGCACTTAATGGTACCCGAGGTGCCACTTCGCCTCGATAATTTGACAGATTTATGTATCTGTAATGAAATGTCTGCTGACGGCTCTATGTGGCCCTCGGAGTGCATTGTTGAATCAGGCCTGTTAGTCTACTCCTACACTTACCTCCTCATTTTGATGCTTTTTGCCACACATAAAGCTGTCAGCCGTGCTCAATAGTGACATAAGCTCAGCTCAACACTGCCAATGCTCGGCTTCATTGTTTTCAACTCTGGAGTATTTATGAGGGCAGTAAAGCAGAGATGCATTCGCTGTCAGCAAGACGAGGGCAGTGCTGCTCTTACGGAGGGAGTATGCCGGCTGATGAGGAAGGACTTTAAGGAGGAAGAGGAGCGAGCACCCCTATGAGCGGCTGTCAGATACCTGCAAGATGTCCAGCTGGAACGATCAAGGCCCCTGTGTGCGCTGGCCGTCCTCCCACACACAGACCACTGTAATGCCTTTATAGATGTTCAGATGAGGCTGTAAGCTAATGCAGAGCTTAGAGAGAATTTGGGCCCTACAAATCTTTTATTTACAAACTTGATTGCTCTTTTTTAAATTTGTTGTGATGACAGAAGCTGGCTGACCTGGTTACCTCAGGGAGGAGGTCTACTGACATTTATTCAGACAAGGCAAAACAAGACTCTAGTTGTACCTTTTATTGAAGCCGCTTGGTATGCTTTATTGGACTGTTGATAAAATGTTGATATAATTTTGTTACTGTAATTGTTAAGGTTAGTTTAAGGAAGCCCTTTTATGTTTTGGGGGGGTTTCCTTTTCTGTAGGTTGTTGTGCATGTAAATGGTCTTCAAAGGCTAAAATCCCAAAGTCCCCCCCCCCCCGAATCGCCTCCATTGGACTCCTGTGTTTACTTCCACAACATAGTGACATCACTATGTAACGCGTGTTCTTTTATTGGCTAGTGGTCCAACACATTGTACCTGGTAGGCTTATGAGCCTACCTATCTCTAAGCGGTTGACCAATCACAACAGAGCCAGCCAGCTAACCAATCAGAGCAGATTGTTTCAAATGTTCTTGTTTGTCAGAATTGCAACATGTGTTTTCTAAGTAATGTAGCTTATTTAAAAATTTGGATATACCCTTTTAATGTTACATCCTATTTTCAGTAAAAATCTAATGAGTTGAGCTACATCTCAATCAAGTAAGCCCTGGCAATCACTACCACGGTTTTTCCTTCCCTTTTAAAGGGCTTAGGCGCATCCCTAAGGCCAAAATAATGTAAAATCAATGAGCAGAGCATCAACTAACTTAATTACTTTTCCCAGACCTAATTGTATTGAATGTTAGTTGGTCCACAGTGGATTTCTTGAGCAAGTTCTGTACACAGGGCGATATGTTATGTTTAAAAATGATGTGAAATGAACAAAAAATAGTGCCAAAACACAAGCTTGGGGCTTTGAAACTTCAATGGGTGAGTATGTCCTCTTTTTATATACAGTCTATAGTCTTTTGAGGAATTGAAGTAATCATTTTGAGTTTGTTTAAGTTTTTCTTTCAAACTCATTTGATGGCTTTGTTTGTTTCGTCACTATCTATCGCACCTGCAACTAAAGCGTATCGCCATTGGGGCCGCCAAAATGAATAAAACCGATTCTTCCAGATTGTGAATTAAAGCCGAGGTAAATATAAGAGTTTTTATTCAAAGTAGAGGAGTACAATAATGGCGAGCGTACTGCAGTTTGTCATTGAGGTGCAATTTCTTTAAAATGACTTTAAAGGAGCTAGTAACTACTGAGCTTCTGTATCTTTAAACCAACTGGATCAAAGCCCAAGCAATAAATCAACCCAGTGCATTAAAGCTGACTAATAAAAGTGCTCTGATGTTGAGGAGTCCATTTATCTTCCTCATAATGTGGTTTTGCTTTTTGAAGATGTATGTGTCTCTTAAAAAAAAAAAATCTCTATAATTCAAAACCGCTCTTGTATTCGCTTGCATGCATGTCTAGTTGCTGAATCTATTTATACACTTAATGGCAGAGTACACACACTGTCACAGTGCTAGATGATCATCCAGCACAAGCACTCATCCAAGCTCCGACCATTTATGTCGGCTGTCTTACACTTTTCGCCTGTCTCAATGCTTTTCCCCGGTTCTCTCTTTCTCTAATGTATCTTTTGTAGAAGTTTTCTCTAAGCTAAATTTAACTCAGAAGCCGACTACAGGTCCTTTGTGACTTTATTGTACCGGCTCAGGAGGACTGAAGCCGTGGCACAGATGAGCGGAAGCGAAAGGTGTGAGAAAGAGCAGCTTTGCTCTTTGGATGCTGCATATTTTATGTTTCCCGAGGTCTCTGGAAGGTAGAAAGTGAGATGAGATGTCCGTAGTATTACATAAGTACTAAAAGCGAGGCTAAGGGGTCTCATGAGTATAGATAGGCAATGCTTACACACTCAAAGAGGAGTTAAGAAACGTCTCTTTCTCTTTTGCCGTAGTAAGTGTGAGGCAACCCTGACAATCCACATTTACACATCAACATGTAGAGCCTTTGGTGTGAGAGACCTTATATTTTTAAGTCTGGAAACAGAAAACAAAGCTTTTCCTCTACTGGGATGAAGAGCTGGGTATTTGTGGAGTTTATATACTTGTCTCTCCCTACGGCTCATTTCCTTTTATGTATTTCTATTGCTGCTGGCAGCTTGAAGTGATGCGACCCGTCCCACCATAAAACAATAATCTCCAGTATGGATCGAGCATATGAGAGTGCTACAGAAAATGGAGTTCAAGGCACCTCATCAGAAAGGTACCAGCTCTACCAGCCCAGGGAAACGTACCGCTTTGAATTGTTTGCGCTGACAGAAGAAGTCGATTGAGGAAGTGGGCTGGAGCTCATAAGTAATCTGCTTCAATCAACACCAACACTGCAAGACGGCAAAATACCCAACTTCTTCTGTACCTCTGGGGGGTTCACATCAGACTCACAACTCTACTGTTGGATGTTACTTGCTTATTATTACACTCACAACTTTTCCTGCGTAAAATAACAGAAGGCAGGAACTATATCTAATCTGTGAGAATGGGCATATAATAACCATTATACTTAAAGGCAGATTAAGTAGAGTTGGCCAACCAGACTGACTCTTGTTTTAGATTTGTCTGCTTGGCGTTTCACCGGCATCGCTGTTTTTGCATTTTTCCAGGGCTATGTCTGCCATTTAGTAGCTGCTTTTTGGATGCATTTTTACAATCAGGCATCTGGTTGCTAGGTTTTTATAGCAGAAGATGCCCAGAAATCTCCTAAATACAGCAAGAAAAATCAGGCAGACGGCGTCATTGTAGCTGAAAATAGTAAAAGTCTTTAAAGGAAATAATAACATATGAAGTAAAAGGTTATCCTCATTTAATTCTACACAACTCAAACATAAAATCGTGTCTAAGATAATCGTACATTGATATTGCACAACATAATCAAGTAAGCTAAATAAACTCATAATAATCCAGAGATGTCAGAAGTAACTATCTTATTAGTCTAAAATAGAGTCCATGTGTCCAAAAGGATATCACTTGTGTATAAAAGGTTATATTTCAATGAGCTTTCAATTGCTAGATACTAGTTTTACAAAACAATTGGTAGATAACACAGATATTTTAGTTATGGACCACATACGTAGCAGGTGAACCCGGCAGACGTGGGTTTCTGCATTTTGAACCACTGAAGAGCCAGCTGTTTACTCCGGGTTGACTCAAATTTCAAACATATTCTATTTCTCTCTATGGACACATAGCGACATGGGAAGCTCTTTAAACAGTTGTCTTTAATTATGGTACTGCGATAAAGATTAGATTAACACGTGCCATGCGGTGTGTTTTGTTGTAAGACTGAATCCAAGGTCTGAGCTACGACACACACATATTCACCCTTCTTTTTTCCTTTTGCCTCAACCCTGAAACACCAAATGGCTCTGTGGCATTTAGACAAAAAACATCCTGAGATTGGATTGAAATTTAATTACATTCAGATGCCTGCAGCTGCTCACACACACATGCACTCACTCATCACATCACCAGCTTCTCCTAATTGATTTTGAAGTGCTTGACGATGAAAGGTAGCTCTTTTTTGTTTCCCCGTCCCATCAGTCCCATCAGTCCTGAACCTACTAATGACAGAGACTCTAACAAGAACTTTTCGTGTTGTGCTCAGATGCGCTTAACACTGTGCAAGGTTATAAGGCGCATTATTAAGGGACCATTTTTCAAATGGGTCTTTTCGACCAGTGATGCTTATAAGTCAGTGTGTTCCTCCCTCAATCCTCAGTAAGAATTTGGTTTTTTAACCTGTTGAACCTGTTTGTATATCTCAGTGAGCCGTTGGTTTGAACGAAGATTAAAGTTCCCTTTTTTTATCTTTCGTATCAGCCATAACCCCCGATGCTCCCCGTCTCTCTACTCTGTGAATCATCAGAACTAAAGCCTTCTTTTATCTCCTTTTCAGCCGCTGAACATAGATCAGATAATCAGTTGATCAAATCACTTTCCTGAAGCGGAGATCAGTACAACTGAGGGATGAGAGGGAACTGCTCAGTGAGGCCGCTCACTCTCTTTGACTTCACTTGATTTGACCCTTCCTGTTTGTTGCTTTAAAAGTTGCTCTTTGGTTCTTTGTACTTTTGCACGGTTGCATTCATGGCGCAAACTTCACTTCTTTCTGGCAGCTCAATAGATTACCATTGTTTGTTGGCTGATGGGTGATGCAAATCTACTTCCCCCTTGCATGTGTGCCTCCATTTGACTGGTAAATTGTGCTCATTTGTATCCTGGTTGCATTTGCTTTGGATTTAAAACCCTGTCCATGTGTTAGTCAGAATCAGTGATCTATTCCCAATTGAAATGAGTAAATCATGATTTCGGAAAACCTGTTTTTCTGTTTTCATGGGGTGAGTCGGATGAGAGGATTAAAACCACTGTCGTGTCTCCATAGCAAATCTATCAGATACATTAGCTTAGCCTAGCTTAGCACAATGCCTGAAAACAGGAAAACCGCTGCTTGTCTGGATATAAAAATCCCCCTACCAGCACCTCTGAAAGCCCACTTATTAACACCTTTTATCTTTGTTTAATATGTGCAAAAACCACAGTATGAAAGGACAATTCGCTTTTTATGGGGGGTTATGTGACAGGGCTATTACTAGTATTAGTCACACATGGTCAGGCTGTACTGTTGCATGCAAGTACATAAGTAAAATATTTTCCCGCTCTTTTCAATTCGTATTCTTTGTTGGAACAAATTCTCCTCTCTGTATCACCAGGCTAACACATAGCTACCAAACTACCTCGAGCTAACTTCTAACCGCTTAAGGCATGCAAGAGATCATTTGCATCGTCCTTGGAGATTTTGAGCACCAGAGGGATTACAAAATAATGTGGATGTTTCACCGACCCAAGGTCAGAAATGTCCTGTTGCATTTTAGTGTTCATTGTGTTCATTAGTGCTTTTGAGCTTGTACCTCGAAGGTGTTAAGACCATCTGCCAGCTGACAGAAACTGAAGCACATTACTTCATTATGGAGATGTGTTGATAATAAACCAAGTGACCTTTTACTTTGACGAGAAACTGAAGTGTTCTCATTAATCGGATATATTGTGAAAATGTTGAACTTGATATCATTGGATTTGATGGCAGTAATGATTTTACATTCAGAGTGTGCATTATCAATACAAGGCCAGTTTCTATTCAGTGTTTGAATCAGATAATGAAAAGGTACTAAAGAGCATCTTAGAGCATATGTTTTGTTAGAAATCTAAAAATAATTACCCATTTTATTGTGCAGACTTCTGTTTTTGCATGCACGTTGTAGAAAGTGAGTCTCCTCATGAAGCCCCAGAGAGGCAGCAACATATTTTAAGGCAAAGGCTTTTTTCCTGACTCTTCTTTGAAAAGGAAGTCAAAGCCTGAAAGAAAATCTCTACATTGCTTTCTTTCTGCATCATTTGGAATGATAAATCTGCAGCTGTATGTGTCCATGTGCAACGCTGACAGATGGGTGTGATGAGTTGGTGCTTAACAGACTGTGCTTTCTCTTCCTCCCTCGCCTTCTTCCTCTCATCTTCCTCCCGCTTTCTTTAGGAACATACAGATTTGGTTTGCCTGTCAGAGGTGCTTGATCAGAGTTAGTCAGTGAGGCTGTTGAACTGACATCCAGCTGTGGTCAGTTTCTCTACTGTTATTTTTTTGGACCTTGTACAGTCTATACTCTGCTTCTGTGTTGTGTTTAGTCCATTAATATCTGTGGAGGCGGGTTGCGTGCGTTTTCTGAGGTGTAAAGGGTTATGCTTGTCAGACTAGATCACAATCTGTGGATTTGTGTGTCTATGAATATCTCACATGCATGCCGAATATACCAAAACATGTCTGTGTCTATTCAGTGCACCCCTGTCACATTCCCTCAGTCTGACAGGTGTACTTTGATCTGTGCTGTTTGCCACACTTTGAGGTGAAGAGGACAAGCTGCTCCTGGACATCAGGGTTATGAATTTATCATGGGGAGCTGGCAGAGAGGCAGCGAGATGGTGTTGCATGGGGCTGACGCTCCTCTCTTCTTCCCTAGCCTTCATTGGTTAGTGATGAATTATTCATCTTTTTATTTTTTCTGAGAAAACATTGATCGTCCTGCCTGCATGACAGTCGGCCTGTATGACAGCTCGCTGTTAGAGCCTGCGTTAGATCTTTCAAAGCCAACCCTGCCTGCTTTCCTTCCCGTCTGTCCCCTATACACCATGTACACCCGCAGCTTTCTTTCAAATAATTTTCTTTTACCGTCCCGCTGTTTCTTGCTTTGTCTCCCCTGAAACGTCACATCAGAACCACTTTCAATAGATTTCTCAGAGTCGGGAAGACTGCTTTTTACATGTCAGAGTAAACAGTTTCAAAAGTGGCTGTGAATAATTTCCACGTCGGGATGTAGCTCTGAGGTTGTGTCTGTTTGCATGGTCGAGGCTTTTTCTTTTTTTTTGGTGCGGTGCAGTGTGTGTTTCTTACTCTATCCGGCATGCCGTTTCATCCCTGCACATCCGATGCTTGGTTCCTGTGTGATGTCAAAACAGATCTATGTTTAATGTGCAGGCAGGGCCCAATTACTCTGTGCCCATAGCTGTACCTAGAGACTTTAAAGAGGCCCCTTTGCATGCTAGATAACCCATGATGTCGTAATCCCTGGTTGGTGAGATGGCACGGCACGGCATGGCGATCCCCTTTAAGGACACTGATGCTCATCCTCTACTCTGGTATTTTTGAGGTTAGTTGTCTGCTCTGGGGTGAATTTCCCCCTGAAGAGTCATTTGAGTCTGGGTTTCTCTTTTATTTTGAAAATTTGAGATTCTCTGTGAAGAGCACATCAACACCCCTGCTCTTTGGTGCCTCTTCATCTCTCTCTTCCTCCTGGAGGCTTTTAAAAAAAACAACAGAGATGTCTTTCCTCCCTCTCTTTAACCTCAATCTGCTCTTCCTCCACCTTCCTCCTGTTTCCCACACACAGACACACACACACACACACACACACACACACACACACACACACGGTTACAGTCTGTGTTTCTCTGAAGTGCCTCACTTTTGACAAATCCATTTCAAAGTCTCTCCTCCTTTCATGGCTCTGTCAGGATGTATAATCCCTCATCACCTTCCCTAAAATATCTCTGCTTTCCTTTATTCATCCATCATTCTTAAAAAAATGTAAGATCTTTCTGTTCTTCTTTTGCTTCTATTTCCAGTTTAATTTTGCTTCCTTGTATCTCATAAATGTAAAGGCATTCCCATTCTGTTATTTTTTCACGGTCATCACCTTCATGCATGCTGCTTTCCTCTTCCACCGGTTCCTTTCTTCAAACACTTGACTTCCTGCTTTCTTTCAACTAGGAGCTCCTGGTTGCATTAGCTAATCTCTCAGAAGACATGGCACAGATACAAGGTCTACTGCCTCTTCTACTTCAGCTCATTGCTCAGCTCATTAATCAACCGGCACAAAAAAGCGAATACGTTGGTGATTTAACAAATGAATGCTTTGGTCATTTCTGTGAAAACAGAGCACTGCATGTGATATTGATGTTTGAAGGGTAATCAACAATTAGCTGCTGATGTGCCAAGAGACTCCCTCTGTGACTCTGTACCGTGAGAGCAGATTCAGTGCCAGCGCTGTGGCTGAAGATCCTATAATTGCTTCAGAATTCTTCCTGTAATTAACAACTCATACATGATGTGGAAAAAAATAACAGTATGTGATTATTTTTGACCGATATTGCAAATGTGAGAAAAGAGGGGTTCTCATTTCTGAAACATTATTGACATTAGCATTGAAACATAATAAAGAGGACATATAATGTTCATTTTCAGGTTCATATTTGTATTTTGTGTCTCTACTGTGACATGTTTACCTGCTTTAATGCTCAAAAGGGCCTTTATGTTCCTCACTCTGCCTGTGCTGCTGCACCTCTCTCCACCCTCTGTCTGAAACCAGAGCCCAGTCTGCTCTGATTGGTTAGCTGGCCGGCTCTGTTGTGATTGGTCCAAATGTGGTCCATATCACCTACAATATATTGGAGCTCTAGCCAATAGGAGAATGAGTGTTGAGGCAGTTTAATGCAGGGGGGGGGGGGTGTGTGGGAGAGAAAACTCCCTCTGGAGGCGACTTTGGGATTTGAGCCTTTGCAGACCATTTACATGCACCAAAACCTATGTAACACACCAAATATTGCACTTACTGCGATTTTGATATTGCACATGTCCATGTTGCGATTTTGAGCAACAGTAGAATATTTCCCGCTCTTCTTAATGATGTGTAGGCTGTCCAAATGAAACAGTTCTTCCACTTGTTCCTCTAGCCTGGCTGGTTTTTTTTTCGACAGTGAGTTGTCCCAAATTCAGAGCTTGCTGTCTTTTTGCAGCGAGATTAAGAAGAGACAGGAAGTGAACAGGGCAGTGTGGCAGTTCCCGATGGCAACAGCACTAGAGGGTGGGACAGTGAAGTAGGCCGAACAAACAAGCTTAGCCGAAATATGAACAAGAGACCTTAACATGGAACAGGATGGCCCAGTACATTTCATCAGCATGTCATTATGCTGTAATCCCAGACCCGCTACTGTACCGACTGCATGCGGATAGTCATTGGTCAGGGACACTTGTGGATATTGCTTTTTCCACCTTGACGCAGAGGAATAGGAATTTGATCACAGATGTGCCCTATTTAATCAGAAACTTGTGTTATAGTGCAAGATTGCTTTTGTCAAGAAAAGAAGAATCCAATTTAAAGTTTGTAGGTATTTTAGGAAACATACATTTAGAACAAAGCTGCAGGGGATGTAGGTTTTCTCCTGATCTTTTTTGAACAGTCTGAGTTTTTTTTATCTGATTCATGTTGTTTCTATTCATTAGAAAAATGCAAGACTGGTGATAGGTATGTCTTCTCCTGGTGGTGTGTGCGTTGTTGCAAGATGTTAATTGGATAGAAAAAAATATCTTTGAAGGAACAACACATTTGAGTTTAAGATGACATGGGCTCTTTGAATTAATGACCTTTTTGAGGAGCAAGAAGGGGGAAAAAAATCTAAAGTCTTTTTAGGGTTTATTTTTGCCAATCAAATCCGGATGTTCAAAGAAGATTTAACAATGAACAATGGAACCACATAGAAATTATCCAACTGAAAATAGTGAGCGTTCACTTGTTTTTTCCTCAGTTCACAACCACTTAAGACCTTCTCAGATGCAGAGGAGATTTAATGAGACGTTCAACATGAAGTGACGTGATACAAACTAACTACACAGCGCTACGGTTCTTCGCTTTCCAGCGGAAATGATGATCCCATGATGCTCAGAGTCAGTGAAGACAGATACAAATGAGAGGTTTCAGAATGCCAGCTAGCATCATGTTACAGCTACTAAGGCACAGAATAAGCCAGCTACAAATCTCTGCTTACGATAATGCCTTATTTCACATAAGCTATTTCGGCCTCAGACACAAAATGTAATTAGCATACCCACAAGGAGCTGATGAAGCACATGTTGCAGTGAGCTGTAACAAGTTGTTTCTGTATATTAATGTCAGCTTTTAATCATAGAATCATTTTCAGATGTATTGTTCCACTTAACAAGACCTCTGTTTTGGTTCTTAAAGCAATATTTCCAGATTCAGGGAAAAACGTTTGTATACTTTTTGCAGATAGTGAAAAGAAAACCAGGACATTGATACAAGAAATGAATTCCAAAACAACATATTCTTACAGAGGGATTATGAGTCAGACTATATCTTGGCCAGGTTCTATTACTTCCAGGAAGTGGCAACAAGACTCAAGGAAGTCATTGGTCTCCAATAACATATTCTCCAGCACACAAACTCCCATTAAATCTTAACCTATTGATTTTAAACCTAATTATTTTATATATAAAGAGAACAACATGAAACATGTTAATAAGATACATTTAGAGGTGCTTTAAGGCATATTTTGTCACTTTTTTGACAGAGCCAAGCTAGTGTTTGTTTGTTTGTTTGCATTAGGCTTAGCGAACACGCTGCTATCTTTAGCTTTTTATTGACTGAACAGCCACTGAAAAGTGATTACACTCTCCTAATTTCAGAAAGAAAAGGAATAAACCTATTCCCTTATCATTAAAATAGACCTTTATATCTACACTCTTGTTGGCATTTGTGCTGGTGTACCCCACCTCACCTTGCCTTATTCGTCTTGGTCTCCATCTTCTTTCCTTCCTCTCCACTCTCAGTCTCCTGCTCTTTTTCAGGTCACTCTGGTGTCATATCTATGAGAGGCCGCACTGCAGGCCAGGCAAACATCCCAGACAACTAAAGTCACCTCCACAGAGTACAGTATGTGTTGTCACTACACAAGCTGTGCGTGTTTCAGCATTTTAGTGATCTTGGGTACTTGTGAATGTTGAAGGTGAAAAGCGTCTGCAGACTCTCCAAAGACGAGTCCACATTCTGTGTCTGCTCTGGTTTTATCTTTCATAATGTTGTCTGTTCCAGTTGAGCTGAGCTCAGTCAGAGCTCTGTCTGTCATCGTCTGTCGTCTTGAATCACTGTAGCTGTCCTCACAAACTGTCAGTATGTGACATGAGGGAGTTTTATTTTCAGCTTCAGTTATGTTCATTCAGATCTGCTTTGAAATATGAGGGACTAGATTTTTCTTCGAATTGGTCACAGATTTCCTTGATAGTTGCTTGACAAGGATGCTGAAATGAATCAAATCGGTATGTTTACGTAACAAATATCGAACAAGTAATGTGTAACGAGAAAGGGGTCGCCCTTACCCACAGATAACTATTACTTTTATGAAGTATTTGATCTATTTTAGCTAATTTAGGTTAAATTTCCTCATTAACATAACATTGTATGAAGACGCAGAGTGCAAAAAGCGTTAAGCTGCATTCATACGCAATTTCTCTTTCCTTTTTCAAGGTTGTTTCTCACAGCCTTGTGTTGAAAATAGCTAGTTAAGTTTTATTTACATTGTTATGTCCATACATACAGCTGTCATCTGATTGATTGCATGTTGAAAGGTCAGCCGCAAACAAGGTCAAAGTTGAAATAATTTGAACTTGGCGCCACTCTCCCTAGAAACACAACGGCAACGCCAGCCAGTGTTAGCACTTTTCATGTGGATTGAGCTTTAAGAACAAACTATATGATACTTACCCAGGGCAACAGTAGATAGACAAAGTCAATGGTTAGCTGGTGATCATAGTTTAGCATTAAGCAGAAGCATTTGGAGTTGGTGGAGACCAAAGCTGAGCTAAAATGAGAGTAAATATTGGACCTATTCATCTCACATGACTCAAAATAAGTACAAATGTTGTGCATCGTGTCTGCTGATGTATTTGCTAATAAGTTAAACAATGTCCAAAAGAAGATGATATTTAAGTGCTGTATTTCAGCTTGTTTCCACTGCCCCAAAATCCCCCCTAGAAGGTAATGCAGGTTCAAGTTTCAGCATTTATCCGCATGTCTTCCATTTAGTTTAGTGAGTTCACTTTCTAGAGGAAGGAGTAGTCTTTCTCCCTTGTGGTCGTGCGCATAAAAGCTTAAATGGCTCCAATTTGGGGAAACTTGAGTCCCAGTTAGAGAAATCTTTTGCTAGCGATGTTTGAATTCTATCTTATTAGGCTTTTGACAGTGCGTGTTATCCTGACAGGGGCACGGTTAGCTAATCTCTAGAATATTGTGGACGGACAGCTGTAGGATCTAATATGATGTGAAATACACTGACTCCCAGCTATCTGCTCCATCTGTCTCCCTGCTTATAACAAGTGCTGTGCCCACCTGGGACCCTCAACGGCACAGACTCTGATCTGACTGATTCAGTGCCTTTCAAAGATGTCTCTTCCTGGTTTATTACACAGACAGAACTTTCTCCACCTCACTGCTGTCGAGTGATGAATTATGAATGGATGCGGATCCAGCAGCACCGCCGGCCGGGCCTGAGGATTTCAATACTTTCAATTCGCACACCGCTCCCCTCTCTGCCTGGCTGGTTCGCTCCGCTAGTCAGACTTCTATCTCAAGGGACCTCGAGGGCAGTATTAGATTGCCGCCTGAAACTCTAACCCCCGCCAATCATGTAAAAAAAGTTTGAGAAATGAATGTACATGCACTGTATAGTAACACAATGCTGCCCCTGCGTTTGAGTTCTACGTGAGTGGCATCTCTTCTTACTCGCTGTTAACAATTCTCACTTTCTCGCAGGAAGAGGAAGGAGCGTTGCATGTGTGGCCCGTCTCAGATACTCGTTGACTCCAGATAACCGGTTGTAATTGGCCTGGTTGATGAGCAGGCGGCAGGCAGTGGGAAGGGAAGAAGAAACGACAGGGATCTTTTTAATGAAGCCAATGAGAAGGACATGGAGAGCCTGCAGGCTTCAAGAAGGATTAGAGCAGGCTCCAGCAGATTTAGGCTTATGATGCTTCCACAAGTCTCTCAACCTTGAGGGGCTGAAAAAGGACAAGGAAGGAAAGTATTGTAGCCAGAATATACAATGAGGGTTTACACTTTTTACATTTTTTTTACTGTGCATGTGATATGCAACACTCTACTTATCCCCTCCTTATTAATACCTTGATCTTTAGCTGCCCTTCATCCAGAGATGTTGGTAAACAAAAGGATTTTTTTAAAGGTCATTGTCCTCAAGACACTAACCTTTTAATACACAACTCACACGTATTCCTCTGCAGATTGAGGACAGTGTGTGTGTGTGTGTGTGTGTGTGTGTGTGTGTGTGTGTGTGTGTGTGTGTGTGTGTGTGTGTGTGTGTGTGTGTGTGTGTGTGTGTGTGTGTGTGTGTGTGTGTGTGTGTGTGTGTGTGTTCGAATATGCATGCAAGTCTCTCTGTATCTGTATCCCTGTCTGTGTGTGTGTGTATGTGTGTGTGTGTGTGTGTGTGTGTGTGTGTGTGTGTGTGTGTGTGTGTGTGTGTGTGTGTGTGTGTGTGTGTGTGTGTGTGTGTGTGTGCGGGGGTTGATGTGAAGTGCAAAGGACTGTAAGCTAAAATATCCCGTCTCTGCCTCTCTTGATGTGGCAAGGCGTCTAAGAGTGACAAAGAGTGGAGCCAATTGGCATGGAAAGACCCTGGGCTGAAATGACGGCTGGTAACACGGTAGACAAGCCAGCCAGGCAGGAAATAGATGCCACCAGAGATACTGATCACACTCACCTCCACCTCTTGATGACTTTGTCTCTCCGCTTCTGTCTATGTGCCATGTATCTAAGTGAAAACTGCAAAGTAGTTCAATGATACCGATGTAGTTGCACATTTAAGGGAGAAATCAGGTCGCATTCATGACTCCTCTGTGTTTACAGGGTTAAAGTTTCCTGCTAACACACTAGTAAACGGGCTCTTTGTGGTTTTCCCTTTTCTTTAGTGTGTTATATAGGTTTTTGTGCATGTAAATAGTCTGCAAAGGCTAGAATCCCAAAGTTCAGAGTTTCTCTCCCACACACTCCTCCCCCTGCCTCAAACGCCTCCATTGGACTCCCTTTTTATGGGATAAATGTGCTGAAATTATCCGTTAACTGATTATTTGGCCTAAAGCATTGACACCTGGTGATGAATGTCATTATTTTGGGTCTACTGTGTCAAACTAATTGGAAAGGAGAAAATACAACAGTAGTATTCTGTGTTAAAATTGTCCCTTGGTCTCAATTTCACCAGCATAATGAGAATAAAAGAGGGTATATACAGTAATAGGTTGAACAGGTGCCATGCATACGGAAGCAGGCACGGCAGAAGAGTTGACAACCAGCCATTGACTCTGAAGAGCCACAAAGTAATGGCAGTTTCCAAGTCATTACATTTAGTATTTGATCACTGTGCTTTCAAGGACACACATATCGTTGTTAAATGGCCCTTAACGCCTTCAGACAGGATTGTGTCATTCTATCAATTTATCAGTTTCTGCCAGACGGAGACTTAATCACAAATTCAATTTTATTTCTTTTTTAAAACAACCTTAAAAGATTCGGACAAGGACAAATGAACATTTCCATCTTTTTCACTGAGCACAAACTATGCTTCTGTTCTACAAGGTCCCCCAATTATGTCCTCTCTGTGCTGTGTCACTTCTCATCCCGTACAGAAGTCGAGTAAGAAGTTTGAGAAGCAGTCTGGGGGAGGTGGGGGGGGGATTTTCTGGCTGACACACTCTGTTCACAGGGGCTTAAAGGGAAAATGGACATTTTATACGATGACTGCCAGCCTGTTCTCATGATAAGCTGAACAGGAGCCGGGGGCTGACCGGAGTTGTCGTGTCACTGTGACACCCACATATCCCCCTGTCCAGAAACAAATGAGACCGACACCAAATTGATCTAGATGACCCCTAAAAAAGGGTATTTCTTCCCAAAAGGACATTTGTGAAAATAGGTTTCACAGACACTTTTATAATGTTTTTGGGACATTTAAATAATAGAGTTATGCTGACTCACTTGCTTGGCGGGAATAAGATAAGAAGATCAATAACGCGGGTCATGTCTGATCGTTAAATATGAAGCTTGCAATACATTACGATGCGGGAATACTTTGTCAGAATTTGGTCCTGCATCAAAGAAGCTTCATTAAAGAAATATTAAGACACGATACAGGGAAACAAACATTTAAGATAACATACAATCACTGAAGGCATTGTTCCAGACCTTAAACAGACATTTGATCTGGGTTTTTAATATGAAGATTGACTGGTGCACAAAACAGCGCTTCAGTCTAAAATGACTAAATCATAGGACCGTGTACCTCCGATTTGATGGAGTTCATAATCACTGTTCAAGACATGGTTAGGGTCAGAGATTAGTTGGAGATGGTCAGCTTTGCTTAGAATAAAGACCAGTATTTGGGGGAAATTTGTTGTTTACAGAATCCAAATTGTAAAATTGGGTTTATGGTTTAGAATACCTCCAAAGATAGTTCAGAGAAAAAGTGACTGGACTGTTTGGGTTTATTTACTCAAATGAGCCCAGGTTGTACAGATGTTAGCTGTAAGATTTTTGCGCAGTGGTCCGAATCTCCCGTCATCAATACAAGATCTTGGCGAAGAATTAATACATGACAGAATTAAATGTTGTGACATTGCAGAAGCTTGTGGAAACAATGCCACAGCGACTGCATGCCGTAAAGGCGGTCCAACGAATATTAGAGTGTGTGACCTTTTTGTTTGGCTAGGCAGTGTATTTTGGTGAGCAGTGTACTCCCAAATATTTACAATAATTTCCAAACTTTTTAACCAATTATAGGCCCATTTTTAGGACCCATAATCCCACTTTACTTCAAGACCTCACCAAACTCCAGTCTTTATTAATGGTTAGGCTTAGAGAGTCCTTTTGCAGGAAATAACATAGTGTGTTTTGAACTCTGTGCAAATAAGCCAAGAAACATATCTTCTAAAATGTGTTCCTTTGTGTATGGACGAGATCCACTCAGAAATGTTTTATAAATTACTTTTGAACACAAGTTTGATTTCCTTTTAAGAATTATCGTTCCCTCAAATCAAAAGAGAAATGAATCTGGACTTCAAACCGTTCAATATTAAAGATCAGCTCTTAAATGGGAATCATTAATTACTATAATTGGATTTTTTAATAAGCATAAGTCTATTGACTGTGAGCCCTAAGGTCTCATGAGGCCTTGGAACAAACAAGCACCGGAAAAATAAGTCTGCCACCCATGTAATAGGCCCAAATTGATGAAGCACTGTAATGAATTACTGTTACGGGAGGTTGATAATGAAAACGTGTCAGGTTGTGTGTCGATACAATAACACTACTCCAGGTTCTACAAGCTCGGACTGGCTGTGTGTGTGTGTGTGTGTGTGTGTGTGTGTGTGTGTGTGTGTGTGTGTGTGTGTGTGTGTGTGTGTGTGTGTGTGTGTGTGTGTGTGTGTGTGTGTGTGTGTGTGTGTGTGTGTGGTGTGTGTGTGTGTGTGTGTGTGTGTGTGTGTGTGTGTGTGTGTGTGTGTGTGTGTGTGTGTGTGTGTGTGTGTGTGTGTGTGTGTGTGTGTGTGTGTGAGAGAGAGACTGACCGGGGGAAGATGTGTCTTCCTCCAAGATTGGCATCGAACTTAATGTCCTTTTGAGCCACAGATCCCTTTGTGTTAACTCAAGCTGAGTGTGCTCTGAGGTTTTGGATTGTGCGGAGGTGTTTGTGTAGGAACCCCAATATTTGTTTTAACCTTCAGCTGTGAACTCACCTCAGTATGTATTGGTAAAAAATAAACCAGGAGAAAGTCTGTCCTAACACGATGCTCGATTGAAATGATTTCCATAAAGAAGAATTGATTTTAAAAAAACAAGGCAGTATGATAATTAGATTATATTACATGTTCTTTATTTAGCCCAAATTAGGAGATTATTTTTTTACAGCAGTATGAGTTTACAATATAAAAACAGGAACAGTAAATACCTGCATATCAACAGTAAAAAGATGTATTATCTATGGATAAATAAGTTAGAATACACTAAAAAGAATGGATATTGGACACTTCTGCACAAAGGACATTATATTATGTTTTGTTGTTTCTATTCAGAATATGTGAAGAGACATAATGTAATTGGACAAATATCCTAGCAGTAGTATGTTTGTTTCAACAACAGCATTAACATTGTAAGGCGACATGAACATTTTAGGGTTAAGATGAAAAAAAGTAACCTTTGTGGGAAGTGTTTCCTCTTGAATGCTACCACTTTCAGCCAGATGCAGTGTGATTGTGACTTAGATATTTCCCTCTTATATTTACCTAGAATGAGAACAGGTCTTAAAGATGCATTGCACTCTGGTCTATTGTGGTTACAGATATTGACCAAACTGGTATCCTCTGTAATGAATTTGCTTTGTGTCAATACTGGATTGTGGGTCAAACAGCTTTTCATTCATTAACCTGACATGTCATTTAATTAAGAACTATCCTAATGAAATCAGGTTTGTTATTGATCCGAAGATATCCGGCAATTGGCACTTCCTGCTGGTTGTGAAACAGTTATCCATAAGTGGTAAACAACCTTTGCAAACAAGCAGATTAAAATACCCATGTGCTCACTAAAATAAAACGACCATAGTTCATGTCTGAAAAAGTTGCAACCTGGAGACATGGCATACATGTATGGAAGGTTACAATACCTCACACTTTGTTTGAAAAGTTTGAATTAAAACAGAGGAATTCACTTCAGACTCTTCTTGCAGGTTGCATTATAATTTCATCGTGAACTTAAAAGAAGTCATCCCAAACTCCCCCCCCCATGACCACTGTCTGATTAGATATATGAGCCTAAAACTGTATGTTAATGAGGACAAAACCAAACAAGTTTTGACTTTTAATTACTAAAGAAATGATGCACTCTTAACACACACTCCCCTTTAAGTTGCGTGATTAATGAACCCATTAGCATAGATGTTATTTTCAGAGTGCCATACAGATTAATGTGAAATATTTGGCTGCTCGCATTCATCATGCTTAATGATGTTTGTCTTTTGTTTACGTTTGTTTTTGAAAAGGACACATTAGAAGCTGACAGCAGGTTATTAAATCTAAACAGATGGAGGTGTGCAACACGCAGGTCTGTGTAGCATGAATAAATGGATTGAGAGAGGCAGGCTATGACAAGCAAATCTCTATTATTCAGACCTCGGTCAAAACTGAAACTGCTCAATGTGTCTACAAATTGATACAGACCAATATTCACAAACTAGTTTAATAATGATTCATTTGTTTCAGTAATTTTGTTAGGCTCTGTTACGATTGGTCAACAGCTTAGAGATGTCCCACCCCTTAGCCATCATGTACAATATGTGTTGGAGTACTAGCCATGAGTGTAACATAGGGATGTCGCTATATTACAGGAGGAAACAAAGGAATCCAGTGGAGGCGTTAAAGGCCTCTGGAAGGAACTTTGGGATTTTAGCCTTTGCAGACCATTTATGTGCACAAAAACCTATATACCACACTACAGGAAAGAGAAACCCCCTCCAAAGCATAATAAGGCCTCTTTAAGTGAATATTCTATTAAATAATCAGCAGATGCATAGGTAATGAAAATTATGCAGCCTGAAACTAAAGTCTAGCAGCACAAAAGTTCAGTTCATGCATAACAAGCGCAGAATCAGTTACTGTAACATTATATTGATGAAGTGTTTTATCTGCCATCAGTCATGTACTGCAGGTCCGGGATGTTTATCAGTGCTGTTGTCGGTTGAATGAGAGTATCATGTGTTTGTCTCTCTGTCTGTACATCTATAAGCCCCGAAACAGGTCTCTCTTATCAAAGATTCATTGTACATGGCACGACACATTTTTAATCACCTCTTAGTTTTCAGAAGTGCAATTTAAGAACCTCACTGTAATCCATTATTATAATTAAAATCCCATTTGGCACCTTTTAAAACAATGTTCCATATGATTACATATGCATGTGGTGCATTGGTGTAATGGAAATTTCCCAACATGTCTTATCAGTGAACTGCTGCAGTTTTATTATGCGGGGCCGGAGGACAAAACCACATTTAATTAGTGGACTGTTTGCACACCATGACCCTCATCCATCTTTTTCTGACCTCTACTGTCACGTAAGGGTCCACAGCTGCTGGTCAAATACTTACACATATACTATAGTCATGTAAATGCATAGGCACACCCACACTGTACCACAGCTTTCTATTTTCCACGGGGTGGCTTTGCCTGTGGTGGGTGCCCTGGCTCTGCCTTTAATAACCATCCATCTGCACCAATCACTGCAAGGTGGAAGTTACAGGGTCATAAAAGGGAACAAACCACTCAGTAATACCTCTGTCTCTGTGCTTTTCTATCACTGCAGGTGAGTGTGTGTAATGTGCGTATGTGTGTGTTCCCTGGACCATGCATGCACTGCCAGGGATTTCAGGATGTTCCTATACAGATTGATAGACACTGGCGATGGAGTAATGTGTTTTCTCTTGTGGAAACACACGCACACGCACTTACAGTTTGTGCTTATGTAAAGCAAAATGAGTGGGCATTGTTGAAATCAGTGTGAGTGCAGCCATTTGAGGAGCTTTTGTGGATGCGATGCTTCGGCCTGTGCGTCTTTCTGCGTGAATACACCTACACACACTCTAAAATACACTTCCTGCTCATTTGTCATCGGGGAAACCTGCAACACGATTATCGGCCTGGCAGCCTTACCCTCTGTACTGCTGCTGTTCATTTATCCAGGCCCTCTCTTGTTTTAAATAACACACAAATAAATATACATTATATATAGAGATATATTCAAGCTTGTATTTGGAGGCCCTTACATAAATCTCTATAGCGATTCAAATGCTTGAACAATATTATACAACATGGTACATTTTTATGTCACTTTTTTAACCTATTGCAATGAATCCCCTAAAACTAATAAGAACAACCAAATATAGCTTATTCCATTGTGACACAGAGCTCCAAAAAACTATTAAAAAGACATCAGTCTGCCACACTGTTGCACTGGCTGACAGGTTCCTTCATTACTAGTAACATGGGAACTGCAGTTTATTTTGAGTACATCCCACATCCACCCTCCTGCTGCCGGAAACACTCACTAAAGCAGCACATGTGTATTAATCCGCAGCCTAAAATAGTCCCCAACAAATCCATTATTTCTTCCCATTTAAGTCATGTTTGTCGAGCACTACAGTGCCCGGCTGTTTTTTATTTAAAAAAAAGAAACTATATACCCGTTACATTTTAAAAGAATTTCAACAAACAGGCTTGGGGCTGAAAGTATGACGAGACTGACTAACGCTTTGTAGTTTTTGGTCTTTTCCTCTTTTTTTACTTTGCTTTCTTCTCCTTTAAGGTCTCACATTACACGAGTACGGCCCACACAGCTCTGTATTTGCAAACACAGGTCCAATCTACTTGCTGCTGGGCTGCATTTAAATCCTTTATCTCTCCACTCTCTCTTCCTCACACACACACACACACACACACACACACACACACACACACACACACACACACACACACACACACACCGTTTTCATCATATTAGAGAAGCTTTATGCATACGTTAGTAGGGTGTGTGAATGTGTAATGTGTACGATTGGTCCAAGCTTCGGCACTGCCCTCTGCCTGATCCCATCCTAATGTCCTTATGTTGAAACATGTGGGGGCCTCACCATCTATTATTTTTAATAGCCGAAAGGGAGCGTTTGCATAAAGCCCATTAGCGCAATTTGCTGTCATTCAAGCCCCTAATGGTGTCTGTTTAAACAAAAACGTGTCTGGTGGGAAGGTAAGGCTGGAGTTAGGGTAGTCTCAGGAATAAATGATGTAGTGCTTTGTGCAGTGGTTTGTGCCTAGTAAGGGGGTAGAGGAATGGCAGAATAATCGCCCGAGCCCCCTGCCCTTGAAACTTTAAAGCCCATTTACTGTCTAATCTGGCTCTGCTGCTGTCTAATCGAACTTTTGCTTTAGCTCAAAGGCCACACTCCCTCTCCCTCTCTTACTTACATTACAGGGATTTGGATGGTAATTGGGCTGCGGTCAGAGAACACATGAATACCGGGTCAGCCACTCTGCCATCTGTACTTTACAGACTCAGATAGATCCATACACAGAGAGAGAGGACACCTGGCAGGAAGAGCGGAGGGGTGTAATTGCTGGATGATTGCATACCACTCATGCAATTAAATGATTCACTTACAACTGTAATTAAGAAGGCCTAAAAATAAATCTATATCAAATAACTAATTAAAATGTTGACCTAACAGACACTATTAAAAGTTAAGGTATCCCAAAAATGATAGCATTTCAACTTAAAAGAGAGTTGTGTTTGAGAAACTGCGGCAATGCATCCGGTAGATTTTGAGACCACTCACCTAAAACAACAGTCAACCTCATCTGGTTTGCAAAAGACAAAAAACAGATGATTATCAAAGTCATTATGAATACCCGCTCAGCCACTCGGCCACCTGTACATTACAGACTCTGAGATGGACTCTGAGAAAAAGCACCTCTGGCAGGAGGAGCGGAGGGGTGTAATTGCTGGATGATTGCTTACCCCTCATGCAATTAAATGATTCACCTACAACTGTAATTAAGGAGGCCTTAATCAGCATTTAAATTTTGTTGCACAAGTATCAGAAATAAACTCAAAAGTGGAGTTATAAATAATTAAACAAGACTTAGAATCAGCCATGCTAGCGGCTCAGTGAGGATGCACTGGGAAGCAGCACTTTTTTAAGCTTAATGATAACATCAGCATTTGAACATGCTCATGTTTAACATGTAAACCATGTTCACCAGCTTTGTTTCGGGCGTTAGCATGCTTAGATCTGCACATTAGCGCTTACCACAAAGTACTGCTGAAACTGATTGGATTTCATGAGCTTTGAAAGTATTATTTAAAAATATATATATTATAGTTGTTTTTGACGGAGAAGGAATGATTGCGTCCTTGCTAACTCTGACGCCCTTACAGCTATGTCCATTCCTTTATAAGATTTCATGACAATCCGGGGGAAAGGTTTATTCTGAGATATTTTCCTCTAAATCAAAGTGGTGGAGCCAAAAAGTTCAGCAGGTAATTTAAGTTTGGCCGGTTCTGTGGAGGTGACCGTTATAATCACATGATCAATTGCAAAAAGACTGTGTTTATGGAGATTAATTGGAGTTAAATGCAAAAATAGCTCAGGTTAAAGACAGGGCCATGCCCTTTTGGCTCCACTAAAGTTGCATGTAGATGAGACGGGGCAATCAGGAAGATAAAGGCACTAACATCTAATTATCGCCTTAGTTTGCATGAATAGCTGCAATTTTCTGAACGACATAATGAAGAAGGGGGTATCAACAACAGCTATTTTCCTTAATGAATTTTTAATAACATCATATTCCCAGTAGTTTTATCCAGCTCCTGACTAAAGACTCTGATGATCCCATGGCAATCACTGTACACGTGTGATGAATATTGTAATGTCACTGAGAAAGTTGTTTATTCATGTTGTTTATTCAAGTCGATGTTCCTTAACTCTTCCTAAATGTTAAAGGGGCCCTATGAGGCTCAACTTCAATTTGTATTTCATGTCTCTCCTGGGACATGTCTCCATGCTTTAATGTTCAAAAAGCTCTTTATGTTTCTCATACTGCCTGTGCTGCAGCACCTCTTTTCACCCTCTGTTTGAAACCAGAGCCCAGTCTGCTCTGATTGGTTATCTGGCCGGTTTTGTTGTGATTGGTCAACCTCTTAGAGATGTGCTGACCATTAGCCTGTCAAGTACAATGTGTTGGAGCGCTAGCCAATAGGACGGGCGAGTGTTACATAGTGATGTCATTATGTAACGGAATATAAACAAATCCAATGGAGGCGTTTCAGGCAGCGGGGGAGTGTGTGGGAGAGTACTCCCTCTGGAGGGAACACAGGGATTTTAGCCTTTGCAGACATGTACTAAAACCTATAATACCCACTACAGGAAAGAGAAACCCCCAACAAGCCGAACAGGGCCCCTTTAACTGTTCCTAAATGTTAAATGGAAATCATAGCTTCTGCATGAGAACATTTGAAAGAATCTTTGACTTTCTGTAACGAGGCTTTTATTGAGCCAGAAACATGCTGTTCTCTTTTAAGAACTTGAATGCTTGAGGCAACAGAAATGTGTGCCTTGTTGCAAACATGTCACCCTAAATGTGTATCCCAAAGCCAGTGTGAGCTGCAATTTCAAGCAAAAACAACAGTCTTTCCCTTTTGAATAGAGTGTGTTTTGCGCTCCAACACGTTCATTTGATTTAAGATCCCACTTAAACTTTGCATATTTCCCTTTGGTGAAACACTTCTGAGAAAATCTTACATTATGAGAGTTTTATGATACTGCCTTAAAGAGAGAGTATCTTTAATCAAATGCCTTTTTCATGGCAGACATTTTGGTATACCTGTAGCCAAAGCGCAGGTTTAAAGTAAATGATGATGGCTCAATTGTGTTCAGCTATTTCAGTCTTAGGGTCCTGGTATTGTGCATGCTGACTCACTTCCACACTGCAATGGCTTACATGGACACTTTCATTTTACAGAACCATTGCTAATGTTATTAGTTACGCTCGTCCAGCAATAATAAGTTAAAATGTCTGCTGTAAAAATCGTCTCTTAGCCTCCAAGCTCAATACGATCTTCTTCTAAGTAAAAAAGCTGTTTAACTTTCATAAACTTAAAGTCCACAACAAACTATCCGGTGATGAAGGCCGTGTCTCTATAAGCCTTGAGGCTTTACAAAGTCATTACATAAATAATGTTAAAGTCAACAGCTGGGATGCCCAAATATGTAAAGCTGGTGTAGACAGCGCATTATTCTTACCAGAAAAAAACAGCTGTTTCAATTCAAAACATAAATAGTGATGTGTTTCCAGAATACAGCATTACTCCAGGCACTTTTTCTAATAGAAAGTACTGGATGAGTAAATGTTGCCTGGCAACCGGATGATAAGTTAAAGAAAACTGACCTTTTGTCAAATGCTACAGGATGCGTGCACACAATATGTACCGACAATGATTTCACATATAATTCATCTTTTTGATAATTACAGCAAATGGTCTTTTCATCACCGTTTTTTGGCAGCAGGTGACCTAAATATGATCACAGAAAAGATGCAGCAGGTAGAGTTAAGGCAGGAAAGCAAGGTACCGCAGCCTGAAGGCAATATTTCATTTGCATGAAAAACTAACCTAGATTTTAATTGTGTTGATAATAAAGGAATGAGCAGCAGCTGTGCAGGCAGGTGGCTGTCGACGGAGACATTCAGGTGAGGTCAGCGCACGGAGGCTGGAAACTCGTTGATTGTGTCTAGTGGACAGGTGTGTTTCAGACGGGGTATGTAAAAAACACTATGAAGGGAGTTTGGAGCTCGAGATGGTTGAGGTGGGTGGGGGGTGTGGGGGGGGTGGGGTGCAGGCATCTCCATGACAACGTTAGACACCTACGGTATTGTCCTATCGAAGCTGATTTGCAGTTTATAACAGAGCTGCATATTGATTGTGCCTGCCAGACATAGCTGCTGCAGATCGGATGGTGAACATCCTGCTACTTCACTGTGAAGCTTTTATGTAACTCATCTTGATCTGCAGTAAGTATAAATGCAATACAAGGACTAACAGTGAAGGTGCTCTTTTCTCAGCAGTACCTCCGCTCTCTGTCTTCAGTGTCAGCTGAAGGTCAGCAGGGTTGAGCACGGTTGTGTTCCTGCTGTGCAATCAAAGATAACAACGGTTATTTCTGACTTCAGCTCACTAGCAGGTAACAGTAGCCTCCCTCCTGAGAGAGCAGTAACTCTGTGTGGAGCCCACAGGGGGGATCATGTATAGCACAGTGCACACTGCTCCATCCACCTGCTGTTGACCTGTGGTGCATCAGCTGGCCGGGGTCCTCATGGCCTATTGTTGAGTGACTGCTACCAGATATGTGTTAGGAAAACTGCCCATGTGACTGATGTTTCTAAATGTGAGGTATGGGAAAGGAAGTTTGTGGTGGCTGTTTTAGTCGCTGCCCACCTGCTGTTTACGGGAACACATCACGTTGTGCTTTAAGAAACATTTTTAAGATGTCACTGCATCTTGAAGTGCACTTTAGCATTTTTATTTTTTTTCTAATAGTAGTAGCCACTCACACAGTTTTAAGCCAATTCGCTACATGCCAAATGTCAGAATTGAGCTCTTACACTTAATACATTTGAAAAAGAGGACATTCCCAATGAAAGTAATCCTTTCTAGAATAAAGTAGATTGATTCATTTGAAAATAAATGATCAATTACCTGTATCAATGCTAAACTTCCTACAGTAAACGCACATTACCACAAAGACCATTAGTAAGGGAATACTCCGATCTGTTTGCAGTATCAGCAGAGGTGATAAATTGCATCAAAGATAGAACTACAAAAAGGAAATACAATTATTTTTTCACTGTAAGGCATTTGAAAGTACCTGCTTCCAGTAGCTGGTTCAGTACAGAGGTTTATTTAACTTTATCAGTGAGCACGTGGTGTATTGTTAAATATGAGCTGCATGACTTACCACACCTCTTGCAACACCAAAGGGAACATGATTGTGTTACCGTAAGGTCTATTTCATGCCATAGATTATTATAGCTACTGATTTCAGTGATATAGTGACAATCATACATATACAGTATTGTATATTATACAATTATACACATTTTACTCATCAACGTTAGTGTAGGCTACAGGTCTTTCAAACACACTTTCTTCGTGGAGTTAGAGAGGAGTGAATTTAGCAGATCTTTGTAGCCCGATCCTCATCTCTGCTTGAGGCTAGCAGGCCAGGATTACATTTCAGAACGATGGATACTCTTGCATTGTGGTTAGGTGCCAGGTTGTGAAGAAGAAAGAAGAATTTGTGGAATAAAACAAGATGATATATCTGGACCTGCTGCAATGATTTGTAGATCTTTAGACATTGTTTACACAAGTTAAAGGATAAATCGATGCTTGATTAAACAACGCTTGAGCTTTCATGTTTCATCATTCATAAAACATAAACTGCCGTTGAAGGCAGAAATAGCCTTTTCTTATTCTAGTGGGCCTTAGACTACATTGATAGCCTAGTCTGCTCTGATTGATTAGCTAGTAGACTATGTTGTGATTGGGCAACCGCTACTAGATATGCCACCCTTAGCCTGCTAAGTGCTAGTCAATAGAAGTGCAATTGTTACATAGTGATGTTATTATGTTACAGAAGTAAACAAAGACAAATGGATACTTTCTTGTCCGAAATTCTCAGAATTTAGATTTTTTTTTTCAGAAACTCTCAGAATTTTGAGTTTTTCAGAAATTCATATTATTTTACATCCTTGTTCTGTAAGACGTACGATTCTGATACACAACCTTTCATTTCAATTCAGATGTATTGTTGTTGATATTGTGTAGTATTGTTCTATAAATCATTAAATTAACTCTTTTTAACTGTTCTAATAGTATGTTTGAATATTTTGTCAGTCTCAGGTTTATTGTAGTAGGTAAACACATACAAGCAACTAGCTTTGGTATACATGGTGCATACAGAGACACAGTTGCACACAGAAGATACGTTCAGAACTAGAACATTATTTACATTAAATCTGTATATACTAAAAACCTACGTACAGTATCTGCTGCAGAGTACTGGAGTAGTGGATGAGAGGTAGCTTTGTGTACAGATGTGGGGACTGCTGATACTGAGCTGACATAAATAACAACAACATGTTATTTATTCTGTTTTACTGCTGGTTTCTTTGTCTTTATGTTACTGGTTATTAGAGATGGGGGGAATAATCGATACAGCAAAGTATCACAATACTTTGTTAGGCGATATTGTATCGATACACGGACGGCAAGTATCGATATTTTATCGCAATATATTGTATCGCAATACTTAGCATATCGTATAATCGCAGTAGTATCGTATCGTGGCTTAAGTATCGCAATAGTATCGTATCGTGGGGACCCTGGTGATTCCCACCCCTATGTAATACCTTATTTCTCAAAGTCATAGATGTGTCTATTATTACTTTGTAAATGATGAGGAGGACCGGTTTATTTCTTGTAAAATGTGTGTTTCTATGTGTTTTGGGGACAATTGTGTCAATAAGCACATGTCCCGTTCCATTTTAGTGACATAACCAGCACATATTGAAGGTTAGGGATGTCCTGATGTGTGAACCAGTTATAGTCCCAGTGCTCAGTGTTTTAACACACTGTCAGCCTCACCACTCAATAATGACGATGTTATTCAATATGTTTTCTGGAGTTTCTCTCCACCATCCCACTAGTTGGTATTTAACAATGGGCTTTAAAAGGATTAGCACTCTGCTGCCAACATCCACCAGCAGACGGAGGGGTGAAATCGTGCATGTGTGTGTGTATATGTCCGTGTGTGTTATATGAAACCCATAGGCAGGTCTGGCTCCTCTCATATAAGCCTCATGCCTCAGAGACTTATGCAGATGATGTGATGGACTGGGCTTTTGTGATGCACTGAGTCGTAGCCTTCTGCTATGGCCAGTGACCTTGTCAGGCATTTGCTCAAAGATATACTGCGCCATACGATACAATCTGTTGATGGGATTGTTCATTGTCACTGCCATATTTTATTTAGCATCCTTACATGCCGGTATTTTCTTCAACAGAGTTTATTTGTTGATATTCTGCCTCCCCACGGTGTATAAATGAACCGTTTTCAGTGCTTATAGCTGTTGAAGTACTTTGACAGGCTGCAATTGTGTTCCTTTTTCATGCATTTTAAGTTGTCTCTATGAGGTCTTATGAATACAATTTCCAATTAAACTGTTTTAATTTACAATGCATGAAATAACTAGAGAGCAAAACCACTGTCAAATGTAAAATTGACTCACAGCTATAAACTGTTTTTGGTGTGTGTGTGTGTGTGTGTGTGTGCTGGCATGTGACTGCTTGTGAGGCACAGTCCCCCATTTTAAAACCAACTGTTTCCACTGAATAAAGACTCCGTCCTTTGAGGATTAACTTGAGCTCCAGCTTAAATTTTGCTGCTGTGCCGGGTCAATTATATTTTATAATAGTAATTCCACTCATTTGGAGTGTTTGGAGGGGAATTGAGATCAATTAATTTGTCTCACTGTTGGTCTCTTTGTCTCTCCCTCTCATTCTCTCTGTCTTCCCTTTTGCCCTCCCGCTTTCCTGTTCTCTTTCCCTCTTCTTTCTCTTCACTCAGGTGTCTGGCCCAGTGATTCAGCACCAGACAGGAGCAGGAGGAAGCCGTGGAAAGGAGGGCCATGGGGGTGAGCATGGGCCAGGATGTACGCTGGCTCCTGCCTTTCCTGTTCTTGCTTCTCATGATCACAGTGTCACCCACTCATGCTCAAGCATGTCCCCAGCGTTGTGATTGCATTGCGAAACTCAAGACTGTGTCCTGTTTCGGTAAACGCCTTTCCTCAATGCCAGATGGTATCCCAGGGGACACAAAGATCCTGGACCTAACCGGAAATAAACTTCGCTGGGTGGAGCATGGTGACCTGCTCTCATTTACACGTCTTGAAAAGCTGGACCTGAGTGAGAACATGATCAGTGTCCTCGAACCGAACGCCTTTTCTAGTCTCCAGAACCTGCAGTCGCTTTCACTGAGGGGCAACCAACTGAAGCTGGTCCCCATGGGGGCTTTCTCACGTCTCTCCAACCTGACTTCATTGGACCTCAGTGGGAATAAGATTGTTATTCTTTTGGACTTTACTTTCCAAGATCTGAAAAGTCTGAAAAATCTGGAAGTTGGAGACAATGACTTAGTTTATATTTCCAACAAGGCCTTCCTGGGTCTAGTGGGGCTGAGGGAGTTAACCATTGAGCGGTGCAACCTGACATCTGTCTCCAGCCAGTCTTTGTCCTACCTTCACAACCTGGTGACTCTGCGCCTCCGCTACCTTAGTATTTCCAGCTTAGAGGACCAGAACTTCCGTAAGCTGGGAAACCTGAGGGGCCTCGAAATTGATCACTGGCCCTTCCTGGAGCACATTGCCCCTCACAGCCTGCAGGGTCTCAATTTATCTTGGCTGTCTATTACTCACACTAACATCACCTCTGTGCCCACCTCCGCCCTACGCAGTCTGGCTCATCTCACCATCCTCAACCTGTCGCACAACCCCATCTCTGTGCTTGAGTCCTGGGCGCTGCGGGACCTTATTAGGCTAAAGGAGCTGCATCTAGTCAACACAAATTTGGTAGTGGTGCAGCCATATGCACTGGGTGGTCTTCGGTCCATCCGCCTTCTTAACTTCTCCAGTAACGGCCTGGTCTCCCTGGAAGAGGGAGCCTTTCAGTCCGTCAACACTCTGGAGACGCTACGTTTAGATGGGAACCCTCTGGCTTGCGACTGCCGCTTGCTATGGATCCTTCAGCGTAGGAAGACGCTCAATTTTGACGGCGCCTCCCCAGTGTGCATGTCGCCCGTTGAAGTGCAGGGACGAGCTCTTAACGCTTTTTCCGACTCGGCTCTCTTTGATCATTTCACCTGCCAGAAGCCCAAGATCCGCAACAGAAAACTGCAGCAGGTATCGGCCCGCGAGGGACAGGTGGTGTCTTTCATTTGCAAAGCAGAAGGTGAGCCCACACCGGTGATATTCTGGATCTCTCCTCAACGGCGCCGCATCACCACAAAGAGCAGCGGCCGTCTGACAGTGTTACCAGAGGGCACGTTAGAAATACGATACGCACAGGTGACAGACAGCGGGACCTACATCTGCATAGCTAGCAATGCCGGTGGCAATGACACCTATTTTGCCACTCTTACAGTCAGTGGGCTGCCTCTAGATGCAGCTCTTATGGCCAACCGCACATATTATGCTGGGGACCTTAATGACACGAATCTGAATGACACCAGAGTCTTCTTGAAGTTTACTTTGGACCTAAAGACCATCCTCATATCCACAGCTATGGGCTGTATCATGTTCCTGGGGGTGGTTCTCTTCTGTTTCATTCTGCTGTTTGTGTGGAGTCGAGGCAGAGGGCAGCACAAGAACAATTTCTCAGTAGAGTATTCCTTCAGAAAGGTGGATGGACCCGCTGCCAGTGGAGGGCAGGGTGGGGCACGCAAGTTCAACATGAAAATGATTTGATTATTCGGGACTGTTTCTCTCATTAGTGTTGTTTACAAGCAGTTTCAAGCTAAAGGGACAAGACACTGGAGTAGACTTCGTGCTTGAAAAGCATTTCAAACAGTTATTTATAGGCCATTTTATTGAGACAAAGTTTTGTTATGAAAAGCTACTGTATATACAGTATGAGATCAAGAAACTCTGCATGGATTTGATATATTTCTATTGCTTAGTTGTGTGTTCTCATTTATGTGCAGAGGATCCTGGATCATTAAGGTGTAAAAGATGTCTCACAAATCTGGAATAGACTGTTAAACGCAACAAAATCAGTCCCAGCAGTCTTTAACCTCGACAAATCTCTTGCCAACTCCATCCTCCTGCCCTACAAGGAACTCTGTCCTCTTCATCTCGATGCTCCATCGGAGGTGATGCAAGGTCTCAAAACTCATGAATACATTATAACAAGGTGGTGCTCAATGAATGCCAATTACTTGCCAATATGTATTTGAATAGTTCCAGCTATATACTGCATATTTAGACGTATTTACAGTCAGGACTTTAGAGCACTTTTATCACATAAATACAGGAGCGCTGATTTTTTGCTGATGCTAGGTTTGTATAGATTACATTAGACTCTGCAACACTGCCAATTTGACTGGAAAAGCACCATGAAATATGGTAGAGGGAACCGACTTCTCATTGGGTAGCACTTAAAGTTGGTCCAAGCCGTTTTAATTACCGACAGCCCTCTGCAGGTTAGGTTTTCAATAGTTTTTTCAGCACACTGTTCAATCATCCTGATCTGAAAAAAAGTTTGTAAAAGAAAAACGCATGTACAGTGGGCTTCTTACTTTGTGTGTTATTTGTATATTTAACAATTGTTGGGGTGCGTTCATCCCAAAGCTGGGTATATCAAACTGTATAGGTAGAATATATATAGTGTAAAGGATGTATTATATGTTTTGTTATCATTGACATTCTTGTGGTTGTTTATAGTACTGTGATCAAACCAATGTTTCAATTCTACTGTACCGTTACCGTTAAACTATCATTGATATCCAGTCCACCTTATTATATCCTCAGATCCCTGAACTCACAGAACAAACCATGAAGGGCGTTCACATAAATGTTCAGCTCACTTCGTCTATTTTTGGTTGTAGAGGACAGTGGGGAACCGGACAGACCAGGGAGGTGTTAAGTGGGTTCTCCTCAGGACCTCGTATTTGAGACACGCATGACAAGAATTGAAGTACGATAAATGAGCTTGCACACAGAAACAAAGGTCATAATGTAATAGAGCAAGGACCTTTAGACAAGGAAGGGGACATAGCTACAATAAAACAAAGGGCTGGATGGTAACCTGTAACAATATCATAGAAAAACTGTAAAGCATTATGTAAAAGTGTAAGTATCAATGGTTATGTAGATGATTCCAAACTGTTGTAAATATATTAATTAAAATAATATTTGACTACAGAGAATGTAAATCAATGTATTGTGTTCCTTAAGATTAATTGTTACTCCCGGCATGTACAGTACATGTGTCAGTGTTGGGCCTTGCAAAGCAATTTGTGGCAGTTTCAATACTTTATGAAAAGCACAAACTGGCAGAATAAATGCAGTTTCTTTCATAGTTCAGACAAAACTTAGTGAGACTGAGCACAGTGAGTTCCTGTCAATATTCTCACCTCAAGTTATATCTCTGCCTGGGAGTTAGGAACCAATTATCTGCTGCTGCAACAGCGTTACTCTGCCCTCTGTTGGTTGGAGACGGTACTGCAGTCTACACTTTTAATTGAATTTGACCTACCTACCCAGCGGTTTAAAACAAAGGGAAATACTATGTAATGGCACTTGGAGAGCGCAGACATCCTCCAAGGCTGTTTCCATAAGTGAAAATGGATGCGTGTATCTGTCCTGTAATTTGGAGCTATTTCAAAATGTATTGGTTTCTTCCTTGGCCCATGCTACACCGTCTACTTTAGTTTCATGAAAATCTGGCAGGTAGTTTCTCCCTTAGCTATCCCGCTGACAAACACACAAACAAACCTAAAAGATATTGTGTAATTTACATAAACAATGCACAACAATTTCTACAGATTAAATTCACAAAATAGAATAAATAATTATGAACTGTAAATATGTTACCAGACTAATTTGACATCAGTTAAGTTTTAGAAGTGTAAAACAACAAGATACTGTTCATTGTCCTTTACTGATGTCATCCTGTAAATATGTAAACCATTGTGTCTGGAAATTGTGCTAGACTGTTTTGTATTGTACTGTTTTATAAAAATGAAGCACACTCTTTATAAAGCATGCTTATTGTCTGCTATGATGTCTTTGCCCTGTCCCATTTTTATAGCAGTCAGCTGGTCACGCAACACCTACATATACATCTGGGACCCCGTCACTGTGAAATAGTGTTTATTTTATTTCCAGGAGTTCTTCATATTTAAATGTTTAAATCTTATGGATGGATGTCCCATGTACATGCCACATTAAGATATACTTCCATGATTACTCAAGTTAGTGATGTTTGTATAAATTCTGCATAGACTTTATGAGAAGCGTTATTATTGTTCATTTTCTATGCATTCATCAGAACAAAAATTACAAAAATAAAACACATTTTGGGAGCCCAAAGAAATAGTGCTGCATTCTTGGTTTTATGTGTTTATGGATCCAGACTCTTCGTTTAGCTTTTAAGTTGAATTTATTGGAATCAGTTTAATTTATGAAACTGAACTAAGCCCCGTTTTCATTCACTGGGTGAAGTTAATTTACACTGTGCTGATGTTCTGACTGGTACAGGGTCACTAAGACAAATAAAATAAGTATGTGCACTTCAGCAAAACCTAGATGAGGAAGTAGAGTAAAAGAGGAAGAAGCTCAGGCCCCAATTATCTTACATGTATCTAAATCTGTTCCAATTATATCATTTCTAAAGTGCATCCACTCAAATGTGTTTTGATTATTGTTTCTTAGCTTACAGGTTTAACCTTAACTTTACTGAATGATGTATTGCAGCTGAAATCCAAGTCCAATATGCAACTTGTGATTTGAATACTTAGCAGACCTCATGGTCCAGTAGTTGCATTCAAATATACCATTATTTGCATAGTCATAGATTCTGGGGTAACATGAAATACCAAGTCACAAAACATGAAGAGATCTTAGTATTTTCTCTTCTGAGAATACTTGTTTTAACATTTCTTGTTGAGAGACAGTGTATCTTTCTCAAGAGTGACACAGATAGAGTGACATTTAAGGGGCCTTGCAGTCCTTTATTTGATAGTGTCTTTGTAAGATGTTACGTAGTTTCGATTACCCTTGGCACAAATCAGGAGTTTTACTGGAGGGATGCACAAGATGTTCCCTCAGTTGGGAAGGTGGGGGTTAACACGGTCTAATATGTCAATACAAAATCTCCTATAAGGATTCAGTCACAGTGACAGTCCAAGCACATGATTAATTCATCACGATCATTATTCAGCGACAGCTCATGCCCTGTGGGTGGGGGTATTGCCACCATGGAAAACACCTGTAAGTGCACGATGAGTAACTTTGTGTTGCTTTGCAGTGGCCAATATCTAAGGAGATCTGGGGATCCAAACCATGCCAAGAAAGGCGCCTCACTGTGAGGATCAAGAATTCACGCCTGAACTGCTCTCTTGGTGGTCACCTTTGCACCCACCCACAACCAAAATTGACTCAACCGGCCATATTGTTATTTTCCGACACCCCAACCCATGGTTTTTGTACTACTGAACTCTTAGGTGTCAATTAGATCATCACTTTTTTTGTTGTCGAGATCAAAATTCAAGTCTGTTCGGAATATGTATATATAAATAAACCTTAACTGTACTGAATGACGTATTCCATCTAAAATCCAAGTTGACTATGCATGTTTATGCATATAATGATGGGGGGGGTCTGAATTGTATTATGTACTACCCCTGTATTGAAGAATCTGTTATGATTCTCTACTCGTTTATTCAAGTCTCTTCTAATGTTCTCTGTTCTAACAGTAAAAGATAACAGATCATCTTGTTAACCACTTTAAAATGTGTATTAAAAAAAAGTAGCAAAACATGTGACATGATTCCTCTCGAAGCTTCCCTTTTTGTAACAAGTGAGTGACTGAGACCATGAGTTGTTGCTTGTGGCCCCAGCTTTGTTTAGTTAGAAAAAAAGCATTCTAGTTATGATGATACACTGAATGATATACTCAGTTATTGATGTGCATTGCACTGCAGTTCATATAAATGTCACTCTCCGGTGAATATTGGAATGAACTCCCATCCAAGCTAAACATTTAGCCAAACTATGTTGAATTTGATCATGAAATGATTAAACCCTTTATTTTCTTTTACTAGAAATTGCTGTGAGTGATTCTGCTTTCTAGAGTGCAATCTTCAGTAATATATCTATAACTCCCCCCCTCTTTGTTAAGAGTTGACAGTTGTCTTCTATGCTGAGAAGGTGAACTCTCTGAAGAGGAATTATCACATGTCACCAACATTTCCGATGAGCCACAGAGAGATGTGTCATAACTGAGCATTAGACACACATCAGACTTTGTAATTAAAACATTAAGATGGATTCAAGAAGGTATTTCATAGACTTTGAGTAGACAGCAGCAGTAAGGTGCTATTTTCTGATATTCATGGGAACATTGATGGCTGATTGAAGTAGAAGTAGAAGTAGAATCGGAGGATGAAACCCTCTTTATTGTCACATACATGCACACAGCAGAGCACACACAGTGAAATTGGTCCTCTGCATTTAACCCATCCTAGTACTAGGAGCAGTGGGCAGCTATTGTGCAGCGCCCGGGGAGCAATGGGGAGGGGGGGATTGGAGTGTCCGGTGCCTTGCTCAAGGGCACCACAGCAGGGCCCAGGAGGTGAACTGGGACCCCTCCAAGTAGCAGTCCACTTTCCATATTTTCAAGTCTGTTCGGGGACTTGAACCGGCGACCCTACGGTTCCCAGTCCAGTCCAAGCCCCTACTGACTGAGCCAATGATGTAACTAATCGTGTGGGAATAAAAGGATTGTGCCTGTGGGTAGTAATCACACCTTTTGTGTTACCATGGTGTGGATACGTTGGTGGTTTAAATGGCACTGTAGTGGTTAGCAGTTGCAGAACAAACTATGAACCTGAGGATAACGTGTGCACATCATTTCATCAAGAAAGATCTATATGAAGATCAGTTGATATGCTGCACACAATCATTTACATTTTGCCTTTTATTCTACTCCTTTCAACAACACTGGAATATATCAACACAAGATCAGTCCCTATAACTGTGATCACCTACAGATGAACCCCAGATTTATACATTTCTCTTTATGACTTACAGTTAGTTTGCCAGGAAGATATAAATGTCATGCAATTCATCTCTGGAATTTGCCACTTAAAAACCCTTTAAAAAAAGTTTAGTTTTGGTTTCTGAACTCTGTTAGTAATGACTGATGACTGGTGAGGTGCAATTAGCTGCCACATTAACTTGCTGTTGATGTTGAGGTTGCAAGAGTGAAAGAAATCCAACGAGTCAAACAACCAAGTATTTATATCCATCGCGACTTGATTTAGTTTGGTAGTTTATGGCAACTAAATGCAAAGATCCCTGTCTTCTTTAACGGACATTTATACAAAGGAAATGGTGTTAAAGTTCTACTTCTGTCGTGTTTTACAGACAACGGGCCCAGACTTATTAGTTTTGTTTAAAAAAAACTGAGCAGCCTTTTAACATTGACACCAAAGATCAGCCAACTTCAGATTGAATTGCAAAAGCACATAGTTTGTCCATGCATATTAATTGTAATGAACAGGAACAAGACTGGATCCCTGCCATGTCTTCACATTATAATTCCGTTTAATAAGAAACATAATGCTGAGGGCTTTACTCTGGGCAATGTAGCCCTTAGGGAGTCTGAGGTGCCAAGAGGGATTTAAACTATATTTAAATCAACTTCAAGTAAACAGTATTTGCGCTTTCTTGTCTAGGATCTTACCCTAACAAAAGCATAATAATGCAGCATGGCCTACCAAGCAGTGAGACAGCCGGGTTTTTTCAACTTCTATAGTCTTATGTGATAGAACAACACAATATATATTATAGAAACATTTTAGAAATGTATGACACGTAATTGCAGATCCTAGAAGTAACACATATGTTAACTTAGAACACTTTTGAACCAAGCCTGTCATAGATAACATCAGTTTTTCACTGCGATCAAGCCTACGGAAATTTACTCCGGTGCGCGTATCCTATCCTATGCATTACCCGTTACGGATATTTTACGGTAGTAGCACATTATAACTGAGTGAAACTTTCTCAAATGTGAAACTTAAGGATACATTTATGAAGACATACCTGATCATAAAATTGAACTTTCCATTTCCGCTTGGTGACTCATTTCAATTGGTGTTGCGATAAGGCCATCAGAGAAAGTCACTCCAAAAATAACATTCTGATGTATGATTTCCAAATAATAGACTATTGGCATCTCATACATGAGCTATCGTCCAGGGTAGTAGCAGGCCACCCTAACGACCCACTCGGACAATATCAGGACATTCTGACGTAGGCTACGGTTTCAAAAAAAAAAAAGAGACCCGAGCGCACTTACGGTAAAGTCCTCTACCGATAGGTCAGGTGAACCCTTACAATTAAAGATGGCGACGACAACGTTCCAATGAAAATAGCCTCGACTAACACTCTGCTCCTCAGTTCATAGGCTCCAAACTGGTATTATAACACAACTAACTGGTTTGAAGGGTCAACAGTATAAGAACAACATGTCCAGTTTGGCCTTTTCCAGACTTGTAAGTATATATCTCACGTTGACTTAATTACAACAACATTTTCAATAAGTAAACAAATGTTTTGTCCTAGCTGTTAGCATTGTGAAGTGTATGCTAGGTTTTTTTTAGGAGTTAACCTAAACACACGACACGTTCATTCAGTGAAGTCTATATTTGGAAGAAGCTAAGAGGGATACACAGTATATTCAATGCAACAGTTTAATATTAGTTAGTTAGTAATTAGTTTGGGGGTACCTGTATGATATAACTGTGAGCACAATGGTGTTTCTACCATAGACTGTACTGTATACAACGGTTTCCACCTGCCCAGACTAACATCAACAACCTGTGCCTTTTAGTTTCTAATGCTTTTGACGGGTACATTGATTTGCCTTGTAACCTAGAAAAATGAATTAGATCATTTAAGGACACAATGTAGTATTTCTAAGTCAGAAAACATGGCTCTCTTTGTATCACATCATTTTTTTTCAGTTAGTCAAATTGCTCGACAATAAATTATTTTATTTTTTATTGCCGTAGTATTATCAGCTCCATTTGATCAAATCATTTTTGTTACTTACACCACTCAGATTTAACTACATACTACTCATAAACTTGATAAGACATGTTTGATAGTCTTGGGCTTAAACACAACCGTTATATATTTCTAAAACACTTACTTAGTAGTCAGCTGCTCTCGGCTGTACTGGCACTGACTGCAGAGTTTCCCTGGGTTTGTCTCTGAGCCAGCAGCAATTTTGCCATCAGAAAGCAGCTGTAGCCCGGGGGTGTTGCTGACTCACAAATAAACTGAAAGAAACAACAGATGTCAACTGGAAGAAGAGAGCTACAGTCTGTGTTACCTAAAGCTATAGCTTTGCTGTTGGTCTCTGGACCCGGGGCTTTATATTTTCCACAAGCCTTCAGTCTCCCTGAGGCTGCAGAGCACTGAGGGGTTAGCCTCTTTATGAAGACGCAGCTTCTATGTCCTTTTCTGTTGGGGAAAGCAAGCGACATCGTGATTTTGAACCATTATATGGGGTTATGCAGGAAGAGAGGAGAGCTTTTCTGACGTTTTTAACAACCTGGGTTTCAGGTTTGTAAAATAAGAAAACAATTTACACTTAAATATTTAGTTGTTTTAAGCTTTTAATGTTGTATATATTGAACACAATGTCATCCCCAAACTTATTAGAATATTAAAAGATTGGTAACAGATGTGCAAAGCTGACTTCTTCTGCCCACACAGGAAACCCAAAGTGTCTCATCACACTTCACTGTTTCCATTTGGAGGGAGGTTGTAGGCATGTGAAACCATGTGATGTCGTTATATTTGTTCAATGGGTTTGTCTTTTTAAAATTTAAAAAGATTTGCATTGAAATGTGTTTTCAATGATGAAAAAGCAAATGTTTGTGCAGCTTGGATTGGTTGGATCGTTTGTGTCTTCTAAGTCAGCTGTAATCTTCTCACCACACAATTCCACATCTCCTCAACTTTGTCATTAGAGTGCACGCAGAGAAAAGCCAAAGTAGCTTAAGAGATCTATTTTTGTGACACATGGTTCAAACTTATACCTGGATGGAATCTATTTAAACACCAACTTACATTTTTCGGCCATAATGTTCTTAATGTGGCTGTGGTGTGGGGAGGTTCCCACACCTGGTGACCTTTGTAACAGTGCATCTTTGAAGTATTATGCACTATTAATTCACAAAAATACAGCTCTTAAAGTACAGTGTCAGCAAGAAAATGGGACAGTAAATAAAGAGAAATTAAGAATTTTGTTTATCAGTCAGTGGACACTCCTTTTGTGTTTTTGGTTAGGGATCTTCAGATGGTATTTATTTTACTTTTCGATACATGGACATTAAGAACAGAAAAATGTATACACAAAAAACTAATGCCAAACAACTGAAGATTATCTAGTTTTAAAGTGATCTTGTATTTTCTCATCTCTGGTGGAAGTTCCATATGCACAGTACAGATGAGGGCAGTGAGTCTAGAATATTAGCTGATAAATTATAAGATAACCTGATGTTGTGTTACCGCATTGGACTCATACTCCGACAATACCAGACCCATCATCGTAGGCTGTAACAGGGGAATACAGGTATCGATATCGGAACAACTCTAGGAATGTATAGTCAGTCGGATATGTATTGTCTTGCTGGAGAGTAGTTTCTATCCACTCAGGAGGTGATTTTGCCTGGTGGAACAGGCCAGGACTGGGACAACACCCCAGGGACCTGCTGCTCCTCATCCTCATCTGAAGCAGCTTTCTTAGGAATAGGCCTCAGGAGGGGAGCTCTGGGATGGGATGAGGGCAGGAGATTTTGAGGGAGGACAAGGGGAGATAGGAGGCTAGAGCCCATAGTACCAGAAGCGTTCAAATATGAATAACCTCTCATGGCATGGAGGGCATAAGCAGGGATTAAGACAGGGTGAGTAGGTTGGTGTCTGGGCATCACAGGGTCTCTGCCACCCCAGTAGTAGTCCCTCTGCAGGGCCTGGTGGTGTGTGATGGGCTGGGTGCTGCCGTGGTATGGCAGTTGGGAGCTCTGGTGAGCAGTGTAGGCTGCAGAGGGGACGAGGCCAAAACGCAGTTTGACGGCCATTAATTCAGCACTTAGTCTGGTGTTTTCTTCTTTCAGGGCCACGAGATGAGACTCCAGCACATAGTCATTCATCCTTCTCTTCTCCCGGGACCGCTTGGCTGCCTCGTTGTTCTTCTTTCGTTTCTCCCAGTAGAGGTCATCCTTCCTCTCCTCAGGTATGAACTCTCTTTTGCGACGAGGTCCCTTATGAACCAATTCCTCTGTCACTTGTAAAATATTACCATCTCGGCCTCCATTAATGAGTGAAGACAGGGTGTCCATGCTAGATGCAAAAGGGAGTAACAACCAACCTGAAATCAAAAGGAGAGTTGTGAGTCTTCTGTGGGAGGTTGAGTAATACAGGTACTTCCTCCTTGTATAATAGTATCTGATTTGCATTTACCTCTTCTTATCTTGATTGCCTTCGATGAACGCACCGTGGTATTTCTGAATGTGGTGATGACCGAAGTCTGAGAGACTGCAAACAATCTTTTGACACGTGATATCCACAGCTGTCTTTAAAAGGGGGGGGGGGGAAATGGTCACAATGAACAATCAGTCATGTTGAAAAGTTTATTCCTTATGACAGCAACATTTCAACTAATGCATCTGTTGGTTTTGAATGTAAAAATCTAATTGGAGGGCGCTAAGGTAGAATAATTTGAAACGGGGTGTTTCTCGGCCCACACATGTTCCGTCTCAGACTGAAAACCCACTTGCGCCTTGTCCAATAATTTGTTTTATCTTTTCTGTGCCAGTATGTCAAAAGGACTCAAGCAATTACAGCAGGCTCCAATGGGTAATAAGTTACTATAGGTTGTGCACATGTGTCTGTCTCTCTGAAAAGCTGCAGAGGCTACAACAGCCCACTCGGTAGCACCTACTCTGTCTAGCGCCTAAAACATTCATAACCCACCCTTCCTGACCTCATCTTCTACCTGTCTAGACCACACAAAAGAATGTGAAGGGAAACAAGCAGACTGAGAAAAATGTGTTTGATGATCAAAATGTTCATAAATTTGCAGTTGTTTCTGCTGCAACATTCATACATTCATAGTTCAATATTTCAAACAGAAGCTAATGTACTAACCTGCACCACAGGTTGTTGAGAGCTCACTTTATACAGGTTAAGCTAATCCCAAAATGTACTTGCATGCGGAAACCTTGTCCTTTGTTAATAGTATACAGCATTTTGGGATATTTCAGATAGCATTTTGAGTATTGTACCTAGCATATGCTTTGGTTGAGTGAAGTAATCGAGCTTGTCTTATTGAAATTATACAGGTTGTCATCATCAAAACTTTTCTTTAGTTGAGTTTGAGTCTAACAATCTTGGTGTTTCTCACTTTACCCGCCCCTCATCTTCCGGTTTGATGGACTTGTCCACCCAGTCACCACTTCCCCCTACTCCATCTCTTTTATCTACTTGCCTCTCTTTACTCTTCTAAACTGTGTGGGGGGGAAGCAGTTGGTAAAGGTTTGTCCACACTGTGACATAAGGCAGAACATAAAAATCTAACTGTATGAGAGGAGTGTTTGAAGCTTCTAATATAATGTGTTGTATTTGCATGGGTTTGTGGCTGGTTTCATGGGAAGCTGTGCAAGAAAGATGAGCATTGTGTTGAAAACCACAGACAGCTCCCTCTGTGCGTGCAACAAGCAGAAACACACACTGACCCCCCCCACACACACGCTTTCACACGTGCAATTTACCTCAATGATCTTCCTCTCACACCTTATTTTAATTCTAACAACGGATAAAGTTCATTTCTAATCAGACATCATGCTGCACTCTATTGCAGCTACATGTGTCACCTCATAAATGAACTGTGAAATAAACTGTCACTCATGATTTCATACGAGGAACTGAATCATAATAAACATTATCATGCAGTGTCCTTTTTTCTAAGTAAGTTCTCATTTTGAGTTACGTGATTCACACTCAGAGATCCTTCTCAGCATATTCACAGGCCTTCGAGTGAAATGTTGAAGTGCCAGTCAGGCTGCTAAAAGCATCAATACTAAACTTTCAAAGAGGCCATGCAGCCCCTGTGCGGTGGTTAGAACTCGCATCAGGTTAAAAATATTCAAGCCTGTGCCCAGCGAGAGCGAAGACCCGAAGCACGAATGTGTTTGTCTGTGTGACAACATGTACACCTGCATATGACTGACACAAAGACTAAGCGTTGTATGATGTGCTAGCAACCCCGAAAAAGCAACAGCAGGAAGAGAGAAAACAATAATCACACAGGGAGACGGAGAGAGAAAGAAAAAAAGAGTGGGTTCCTGAGTGAAATCTCTCTTGAGGCTCACCCTTCTTTCTTCTCTACTCGACATGTGCACCTGTTACTTATTGGCTAATTATAGCCCGCCTGCTTTTTAGTAAGGAACTCTCAAACTTCTTCTTTTTGAGTCTATCCGTTTTCTCATACCTAACCATCTGCTGTTGTGCAGCCTGGCAGCTACTGTTAAAACAACTACCTAGAGGAGGAGAAATTGGCCATTTTGTGGCTTTCCATCTTCTATGTTTGAGTCTCCTGTTAACTGCCATTGAGGAAGTGACAGTACATTGGATGCTCTCTTGAGGGAATAAAGTATTTTCTCATAATTATTGACTTGAATTTTCAGTTAAACGGATCAATTCCTTGACGGGAATCGCTAATAATTCACAACACCAACTTTGTGCTGCGCTCTTTATATATTGTAAATGGAAGGCACCATTAAAAAGTATAACATTTACTTTGTAAACTGATGATCAATGTATTTACGGCATCATAAAAAGAGGAAATAAGGGTTTGTATAGAGACAATGTGACCCTAAACCATCATCACTGGGGGTTATTTTTGTCTTCCAAATCCAGTTTGTAACCATCATATAATACATATTTTGTATTTTATTGAATTCAAGATTCCGCTTTTACCCAATAGTCCTATTTTTTTAATCAACATACTGTACTGTAGTAGGCTGATTTACACTTTAAAATCATCAGTCGAGATGTATATACAGCTCTAGATACTAACTTGTCTGTAAAAAGGGTTTGGGGATTTCAACTAGACTGAACTTTCATATGGTGAAACTCATTTGGTAGCTTTTATTCAGTGAAGAACAAAAGCAGATGTATCTCTCAGTCTGAAAAATTGCGGCTGCCGCAGCTAAACTAATTATGAGAAAATTAAATGTTGTTTCTCATGCGGTGTTTGTAGCCGACCATAATGTGAGACTTCGAACTGTGTGTTATGCAACCAGGACCAAAATATCCTGTAAGAAAAGTTTGTCACTGGTGTGGTGCAGCATAAGCACAGATATTAACAACTAAAAGCGTAAACTGGTCAATGAATTATGATGTTGTGTTGGACCTTGATGTTTGGAAAGGTATATTTTATAACATCACATTGCATTATTGTCAAAAACAGACCATTTGGATGAACATGCTTTCAGCTTTCTGAAGGATGTATCACAGAAGAGTTTAACTATGATATCATTTGACTTTTTATTCAGTCTAAAGACAAAGTTATGAAATATTAGTAATACACTTTAAATGACAAACTCTTGTGTTAGGATCTTCTTCTGGTATCCTCAAAATGAACATTGATTTCTCTTAAATTAACATAATCTCAGATACACTTTCATGTGTAAATAAATGGTAATGGCTGGTTTGATAATTGAGTTACTGTTAAGGTAATTTTCCCTCATTCAGTGCTTAATGTCTCATTATTTCCTGCTTTTCCCTGTTTTATATCATATTAAACTAAATATATTTGGGTTTTAGGTTAATAAAACAAGACATTTAAGATTTTGTTCAACCTTGAGGAACTAGGATGTGCTTTTTTGACAATTTGTTTTTGACTTTTTATAGACCGAACATTCATCAAGAGTATAATCAATTGATAAACAACAGTTAGTTGCAGCTGTACTAATCAACCCTCCCCTCTTACAAGATAACATTTTGGCCTTCGTTATCCTGTTGACTTATCTAAATTATTATGGCTTAACATATTTGTAACGTTTAGTTACTTATGTTATAAAAACATCATCAATATTTTCCCTCCTTGTAATTAGTTTGATATTTACAAGGTAGTAACACTTCCTCTTCCTCAAACAATTATTGACAGATAATAAAGATCATAAACATTTTCTGCTAACGTATTCTTTAATTGATTTTCCTACAAAATTAAAAAATGGAATCTGAGACGCCTCACTTATATGTTTAACGGTTATAAAAGATTTCATATTTTTTTGTCTCCTCTCTTGAATACATTACCAGGGTCCAACTCACTTTAGATTTGAAAATAAACTCAAGGCCTTACCTTTTAGCTGCTTTGTGAAAAAAGCCCTCCGTCGCAGAGTTGCCAACGACCTAATGCAGAGTTATCTCGCGCTCACCCGGTGCTAATACACAACTTAACGCTTTGAACGGTCCTTTGAGGCTGCGTCATGAGATGGATGCACATATACAGGGGGGCTCGTCAACGTGTGTCGCTTTTTCGGTCCTACCCTCTCTTCTTCTTAGCTTTCTCTGAGTCTTTGTGTTGTTTTCCTGTCTTTAACTCTGATTGTCCACCTCTGCTGTCACATGAAAAGTGTATGACTGGCCCCCTTGATCTTTATAGAGTTGTGGTGTTGGTGGCGTGCCCACACAGGGTTCTTACCTTTGCTGATACTGTCAGATTCACATTGACATATGTCATGTATGGTTTTATTGAGTTACATAAGTTACATAAATTTGTTTTCTTTGAATTCAGTAGTTGGATTACAGTGTGTTGTAGTATTCAATAACATATTCCATAGTACAAGTAGTAGTGGTAGTACATGTGCATCTGATCTGAGGGGAATTTCTTGTTGTGTGTTTTAATTTGTGATGTGTGCCATTTTGTAGCTTCACCTGCTGTATGAAAAGTGCTATATAAATAAAGCTTTATTATAACTTGAAGCAGTGATAGTATAAGTAGCAGCAGTGTTACTACAAGCCTCAACACCCCAGGAAAAGATCACTGAAGTCTTTTTCTTTTTTTACAGTAAAGCATAACTGAGATAGGCGACTGGTGTTTGTTGTGATAAGTTCTGCGCGTGTTAAATAAATCTTAGACGCCTCAGATTATCAAAAAGAGAAGTGTTTGTCTCTTATCAGTGTAGAGATTACTTTCGAAACACCCCTCACTGATCTGAATACAATACACAAAATACAAATTCACTTTGCAATTGTAATAGAATACTTTTGTTCTTACCGTACATTTTACTTCAACCTCCATTTCTACTTATAGACACTGTAACATGAAGACAAGTTAGATTTTAGCTTCCTATTGTGATGCACTTAAACTGTTAAATGTATTAAAAAAAACGCACCAGGGGTTAATGCAAAAATACTGTATTGTTGTTATACGGCACAGAGGTCGCAGTCTGATCTGTATGACGACAAAGACATAAAAAGATGACTACCTTTCTAGCAGGGTGATTTGAAAATAGATCCTAATAATTCACCAGATAAAATAAAAAATATATTTTAATCTCATCTGTTTCTGCTTTTCATAAAATGCAAATCTTTAATTAAAAAAAGGTATACATAAAAAGATATACTCATACATACAGGAGGGGCAGAAATGTCATCTTATTTCTTTAAAAAAACATAAAAACAATCCTTGTTTGTAAACACTGTTGTAGCGCCATCTGCTGGTAGCTTCAGGAACATTTCCTGACAGAATATGACGCGATGACATGAAAACCTGGAGAAATGAATTCCCCTTAAAACTTTTCTTTGGTTAGGAGAAACAGACACTAAATTAAAAAACTGAGGACCGAAAGACGCAAAACTTTGAGTGCTTTTACTCTTTTTGTCCAAATTAAGATCTACTGAGCATCTAAACCTGGTTGGTAAGTAATAGTTCAGCCTTCCTCCCGTTTTATTTAACGTTGTTTTGTTTTTTTGAGTGGCATGGCCAGTGAGAATACCTTTCAAGGACGAATACAACTTTTAGTGTTGCCTTCATGTATTCCAGTGTTGCTGAGTGCACCTATAAGGATACAGGCCTTTAAACAAAATGCAGGAATAAAATATATGCTTTTTTGTTGGACCTTCAGATTATTATTAATTAATTAATAATTATTATTAATTAATAATTGACTTTGAAATTAATTTAACCTTTTGTTAAAGGACCTACTGATCCTAAAGTATCATTAGTTACGCCTATTATTCTATTCCTAATTCCTCACGAAACATATCACAGAGTTGTTTTTTATTGGAACTTGCAGACTGCTTAAAAAGGGATTGTAAGCATTCTAACATTTTCTTATTGATATCTAAAAACATAAAGGTAAAGAAAAGGAGAAGCAGATGCAATGGAGGGCAGGGTCTCATGATGCTGGAGGTTTGCAGATAAACGGTTTGATTTCCCACTGAAACTAAGTTTGCTGGGAAATCACGCAGTGGGGATGAAGGGGAACACCAAGCCAACAACAACCTAGTTTCGCTGTCTCTGTCAGCATTATTTCCACCGCAGATATAAACTGTAAAAAAATCACATCAATAAATCTTAACCCCCAATCAACCCCGACATGTCTTGCTACAAGAAAAGTAATTATTTATTTATTTATTTTAGAGTAGCATTAAAAAGCGAAAACTTAGAATTGTTCTGGGTTTCTGACAAGGCTATTTCATGCTTACAATAAAACAGTCCGAAAAAAGGCAACGTACTTGAAACCTGCAGTAAATTCGCATTAGACATGGATTTAATACTCTATAGTACATTTTGATAAATATGCACACGACCTGTTGCATTGTGGTTCAAATTACCAGATGGTAAAACATGTTTTGCATTGGCCCTCTCACACGGTATTAAGTGCAGTGACACAAGCGTCAATCAGGGCTGAGGTGCATCCCGTGTGCTGAAACCTCGGCCGGTGCACTGCTGAAGCGGCTCTTGAATCCTCCTGGCTGGATATCTGCCTCCACACCGAGACCCTGGCCTTGTCTCTCCTGGGAGTAGAGAGGCATACTGCGGTAGAAGGCCGGTGGGGTCAGGTATGGAGATGGCCACGGGAGAAGGAAATTATTGGACACTGTTGGGGGATTCATGTGGGGCAGCAGCCAGGTTCCAGATGACAGGATGGAGGCATGGTGGTCAGGTGTGGGCGGAAAGGCTCGGATGGAAGACGCATCGGTGGAGCTATGGATGTCGTAGCTGGAGGAAACCTGTCGCTGAGTATCAATCTCTGCCTCTGGAGAGAGCACACGGGTCCCGGAGAGGGGGGAGGTGCCTTGTGAAAAAAGGGAACTTTGTGCATTGAAACCATCCACACCTGTTGCGCTAAAGCGAGGAATCTTGGCGTCTAATGAAAATGCATTGCTCCTGTTGTTGCCCCAGAGCCCTGGCTGGAATACGGCATGTGATAAGGGCACATTTGATGTTGCAGAAGCAGGTTTTCTCTTCTCTGCACCTAGGCTGCTGTGGTACATGCTGAGCAGCTGAGCTCGCAGCTGGGTGTTTTCGTCGCTGAGGGCCAGCAGCTGCCCCTCTATCATCAGGTCGCTTAGCCTCTTCTTCTCCCGGGACCGCCTGGCCGCCTCGTTGTTCTTTTTCCGCCTCACCCAGTAGCTTGAATCCTTCCTCTCGTTGGGGATCATCTCCCTCCTCCGGCGGATCCCGCTGCTGCTGTACGCCCGTAAATTCAGGAGGCGTCGAGCCAGCACGGAGGACCGGGTCACCGGGAAGATGTGGCCCGGGTCTGGTTCAGGTTCCATGCAGCGGCTGCTCACCATCCCGGGACCGGCAGGGCTCCCCGGTGTGGACATAGCACTACAGGAAAACGTTTTAACAACTTTGTATTTATTATTTTAATAAAGATGACTCCTCTTAATTGAAATGACACATTTTGGTTTTATTAATTTAATAAATATAAAATACTTAAAATAGGTTAAAATAGCTGCTATATGAAATGCTGCATGTCTTTCAATGAATATAGCCCCAACTCAATAACATCGACGATCTTAATTAGTAGGCTTTATGAAAACACAAATATTTAGCCTGCATTAAACTTTAACGGATATTTTCAAGATAAGTACTTGTAAGTCTACTTTAGCAAAATTATAAATGCAGGTTTTTAACATTAAAGGAAGTTTTGCATTATGTAGCCCATGATCTGAGTACTAAATCATTAGCTACTCGTCTTAACTGTAAAAATGAGATGAAGTGTCTTAGCCCAATATTTATTTTGAGACATGGTTACAATCAATCTCAAGTCATCTTAAATAGCCAAAGTAAGCCAGTAGTTTAGCAGCAATGTCTCCCACAAACCAATGCAAAGCTGTGTTACAGTTGTAAACCCGCCGCACTGACCTGAATGACAAGATGCACTTGTTAGAGGATCTGGAGGAAAGGATCAACTTTGCGAGAGCTTCTTATAATTCTGCAACACACACAGTCACGTACCGAATTTGAGGTTGCAATCTGACATTTTCTCGTTTATTAACACGTTTGTTGATGTTGAAACTGCGCTTACCTGTCAATCACACTTAACGGTGCTGAAGAGAGCAGACTTGCGCGGCGGTGCGGTGTGCGCATTTACTGAAAGCACGCAGCCAGGCTGATTGCAACTTCACTTTGGAGAGCGGAAGTCCAAGACAACCGTGTGGCCACGATCAAACCAACAGGTGATACTGAAATGAGTCACTTTGGATCAACTGCCCTACTTTTGTTTCTTGTTTAACTTAACTGCAAATCCATTCACTCATTAATCTGCACATAGTCTGCACAACGATGACGCTTTCTAACAGAGTTCACACAGTAGGTTGCATTACGTTCATGGTACATTAGATTGTTGGGCCGTTAATACATTTAGTAATTCATCATTTCAAATATACTGTTAAATAATATACAAATAAAAGGGATAGGCCTATACAAGATTTAGCCCAATTAATGTTGTTTATTTAATGAGGTAAAATACCAGTATATCTACCATGGAAACCTGTGGATCCTACTTTTCTTCAAATCAGTCATTTCAATTTTAACAGGAACATTATTTCTCCTGAATCTAAATGTCACACTGTAAATGTTGCTTATTTAATGCCTCCTCTGAAGCATTGCGTGGTCCACCCCTTTGGTTTATCCATCCGTGTAAACAAGGATTTAAAGATTTCATGTTGACCTTAAAACACACAATGACAGTCATATTATGTTTAATGTTACATGTACTAATGTTAAAGAGAGTTCATCCCCAAAATCCATAAAATCCATATAACTCCTAGTGCTACCTATAAATCTAAATAATTTGTTGTTGTTTTTTTAAGATATTGCCTTCTTTCATATAAAATTAAACCACATATCTCTTTGCTTGTGGTGCTAAGGGTGCCAAAAAAAAAACACTAGGAAAAAAAATCAATAGCAATGAAATCATGACTTTTACAGACAGAGCATTATCCATCGCTATCCCTAACCTCTGGAACTCACTCCCACAACAAATCAGAGACTGAGCTGACCATCTGCACCTTCAAAACACTGACCAAAACTCACCTTTCGAGACTAAAGGTGTGATTGATGACGTGTCCTTGTGATAAATGTGGTCATATTGCTCGATTTTAATTCAACTTTTGATCTTGTTTTTTTATCTCTGTAAAGCGTCTTTGAGCACCTGATAAAGCTTTTGATGAATAAAATGTATTATTATTATTACTCAAAATAATCCTCTAACCTTGTTTTGAACAGTTTTATAGCAACTATTTCTGTATCACAGAAATCTGGCATCTGCTCGTGGAATAAATTCTCATAATTGAGTGACATGTAAACATTAATAGCGTCCTCCTCCTGCTGAACTGTAATGTTAACTTCATCTTAGAAGAGCCTTTTGTCTGCTTCCTACTGCAGAGTGATGGCATCGGACAATGATCCACATCTGTCCTTGCCTCCTTTTTTAAGAAAGACAGCTTCCCCCCTGAAGTTGTGAAGACCCATTATCGGAATCGCAAACCGTATTTAGAAACAAACGAAAATGGAAAACCACACTCGATTGCATAAGAACACTTTTTTGTAGTTTACATTTAGCAGTGGTTAGGTGAGTTTGGGGGCTGTCCACATCATGGTGAATGCTATCTTTTCTGTGTTTTTACGAAACTCGTGAAGAATTTTCTGTCTGACTCACTGTAACCACATCTGCCAAAGTTAACCATCTTCCAACAGTCAGGTTCGTCTTTCAGTAAAACCTTTTCTCCAGATCAGAAAAGTGTAAATTATCAGGTTAACAAAACCTAAAGCAGCAGAAAATCAGTGGATTTAATGCTATTAACCCTCCAGGTGTATCTTACATGTGAAATGATTCCCGTATAGGGATTAATTAATAACAATGCAGAATTCATTGATTTATTCCACTTCGGCTGTACTGACGTTATCTGTGCCCTTTTGAGGATGACTCATTGTCCCTGTTTCAATGAACATGTTTACACAGTCTCGTGGTGTATCAAGATATGCCTGTATAATCTTTTACCACTGGCACTTTGTCATCGTGTGGCAACCCCCACATCCTGACTGCATGTTGCAGAGGATTGCTCTGCATGTGTGGGATCTATATTGAGCAGTACATTTCCTTAAAGTTTGTTAACAATAGTAACGTTTCTCACCTATGGGAGATTTCCTGACTACACTTCTTTGCTTGTTACCTAATATATATATGCAGTGGGCTTTTCCCGCCAGCCTTAAAGTTGAAGCAAACTGCTGATTTTATAATGACACTTCTTATTGTCATTGAAGGCCATTAAAAGCCCAAAACCAACATTTCTTTGGTGTTATTGTAACCCTTTTTAGTGGAGCTACAAAATATATACAAGAACTGTAGAAACAAATGTGATATCTATCTATGGTTAGTAATGTCAGAAGCTCTTGATACGACTACGGAGCCAAGGATAAACCAAACAACACACCAAGAACAACTCAGACACAGCATCTCTCCTTGAGAAAGAACTACTCTTCCCATTTAATGAAAACAGGGATGGATGAATAGGAACACAGTTATACAGTAATACACAATTCTTACCCGGGTAAGTATAAAAATAAAACTAAATGATTCAGCTGTATTGATAATCTTTAGGTTCAATGTGCCATCTAACTCCTTCTGTTCCTCACAGCAGATAATACTGTGCAGTCCACTGGGAAAGTGGCAAGTGTGTTGGGTGTGTCTGTGGAAACAAAGTTGTTAACGTTCAGGTTTCCAATCTTCTGCATGCAATTGAGTTTCTAGTTCCTCTCTCTAGTAGCTCGCCATCAAACGTCCAACAGTCTCCAGGCTCCAACTCCAGGTGGGTCTGGAACTCCCCAGATCCACAAAAAAGCCTGACCTATTGTGAATAAGGTCAGAACATTCAAGCTTTTAATCTGTTCAAAGTATTAGAGAACTAAAGTTACTGAAATAACTGTTCACACTGAATTATAACAAAAATAATTCCTCCTTCACATATCAGCATTCACTTTCACATATCACATATCACAACTGGCATACAATATTAATAGTACAACAATAATAATAAGTAAAAGAAAACACATGCTGTGTGCATCCTTTGCTTAAACAACCAACACATAGTGTGCAGATTTGTGTGCTTAAACAGCACAACCTAAAGTGCTTGAATCTAAACAATTAACCATTAAGATACCCTAACAGATATGCAAACGTTAAATAGATTCACAAACACATACTCTCAGATCTCACACTCAAATAACAAAGCTAACATCTTTAGCATAAATGAATGGCATTCCAATTGAGAGTTAGCATTTGTGGCTAGCGCTCGAGTTAGCATTTGTGGCTAGCGCTTAGCACGGTCCAAATGTCTCTCACGAATCCGTTTCTCCTCCGTGACTAGTGATGACAGGTCCCTCTCGCCGTGCTCTCACAGGATCGCGGAGTTGAAGTTATCCAGTGGATTTTTTTATCAACATTTCAATAAACTTTTATAGCTTTTCTTTCCGTGTTTCATATGTTGCTTGTCTCGATACTTGCTCTCACTCCTCGCGCCAAGTGCGGAGGTCAACAAAGCGGGAGCTGATATCCGCTGAGCTAGTATCTTGAAATGTAAAAGGTTAATAAACTGTCCTTTCCAAAAATAACTTCGAGTCCATCTCTTCTGGCATTGTTCATGTTTATAATTGGTTTCTTTTCATATTATTTCTAATACTGACATTATCTTCTGTACATAGTTTAAATATGAATTGAGTAAATTTTAATGTGGATTTCTTTTCAACAGTTCTTCTTCATGCATACGTTACTTAAACCTTGGTTACACATTGTTTCTCTTTAGTTTGGACACTTACTTTCCCAGCCTGCGGCACTCAGCCCATTTATTCACACCAATGATCAATCTTTAAACGGATCACAAATTAGTTGTTTAAAAAATGTTTTTGTATACAGCTGGTCACTACAATTTTAACGATCATAGTTGAACAAGAGTGTATTTATTTGGGACTACTCTCAAAATTGGATGAGGCCGTTCCATTTCTATGCATCTTCTTTATCTTTGCTTTTCATTTAGTCAGAGTTCCTCTAAATCTGTGCTTTTGCTAGCACTTCAAATCCAGAATTAGTTTGTGTTAAGCATTGTGTTTAGCTATTTCCATAATTTCCTGGTTAAAGTATTATTTTCTGTTCAGTTTTTGTTATTATTTTTAGTCTTCATGCTTTCCAGTAGTCAAAGGGAGCTTCTATCAAACCTGATCTTCATGTAATTGTGATTCACGATATTTTGAATTTCAACACTCAATGATTCCACTGAAAGGTTATTAACTATAACATTGAATCACTGCCTCGTCCTCGATATAGAGGGACACTGTCTATGGTTGTCCTCCAGAAATTGGGGTCTTGTCCTCCAGGTTTAGTCAAGTTGCATCCAACCAAACCCGTAACAAGCTGTCAAAATGTCACGGTGACTCACTATTGAGGATGAGTCAATTCACTGTTCCCATGAACTTTGAGGGTTGTTTTGTTTGTTTTGTCATCCCCACACCCTCACAACACAAACACACTCCCACCCAAAAACCCCCATGTTCTACTTGACAATGGGCCGTACATTGAAGCGCCACTTCATTGTGAAGTCAGGGTTGAACTGAGGGTAATGCACTGCTCAGATCCTGTGAGATACAGAATAAAATGAGAACAAACCAGCTCACATTTAGCATGAGGTGGAAACTTGGCCTGTATTTTTAACTGTGTGATGCATTGCATAGTGATAATTAAAGTATTGGTTTTGGGTGGTGTCGCATTTGATAGTAAGGTTGATATAAACTGCTGATAAGGATCAAATGAAATTATGCATTGCTCCTTGATGCTTTCTGAAGTTGCAGTAAACAAAAGACAAAGAAAGAGTTAAATCATTTGAGACTGTCTGGAGAACAACACAGTGATAACCATCAAGAAACACGCCTGTCATTTTGCATTACTGACTTGACATGTTTTACGGTTTGCTCTTATTTCCATTTCGTAATGATCGAAACATGAGGAAGTTGCACTCGTCATCTTCTCCTCTTGTGTTTTTCTGATGCTGCGGTGAGTGTGTGGACCTTGATGTGACCTTGATATATTTTTTTTAATTCATACGTGACATTTTGAAAGTTGGTCACTTCCAAGAATTTAAACGTGTAAAAATACCTAAGGATTCTTACTAATTTGAACAGAGCATGCTTCCTGTTGGCTGCTGGCCTTTTTAAAGTGTCATGAGTATTGTCAGATAACCGAAGGTATGCACTGTTTGACCTGCCAGTTCCTTTTTTTACAAGCACTGGCAGAAACAAACTAGGGAGCTCATTGCGATGTCCTACTCTGCGCTGCCTAACATTTGGCTCATGTGTATTTACTTTTCAGCTGTAGGGGTGGTAGATATGGCTTACACGTTATTTATAGAATAGGTTAATATTTCTTTTAAGTCTCTCACATCAATACCGAGTTAATTCCTGTAAAAAAAATAAAATCCTGTGAAGAAATCCCTTTCTTATGCAAATCCAAATAAGGGATGAAGGGAAAAAATCAGGCTTGAAAGATACCAAAACAATACCTTAAATATATATATTGTTTTGGAAATAATAAGAACTGTGGATAGTGTTTCCCATCTCCTACATTTCAATCACATAGGATGGGAGCTTTCTGTCAAGTATTTTCAGGAAAAACAATTTGAGGTGTTTTAATGTACGTGACAATATTGTTTTTAAACGTGTAAAGCATATATTTAAGCATTTTATTTATCACGTCTTTTTTGACCTGTTTTTTAAATTTAAACTTATTTTAATTATTCAATTTCAGGTTTAAAATTGTGGCTTGGATGTATTTTTTGTATTGTGTTTTTTTGTTATTTTAATACCTGACATAAATGTTGAATATAGCTTGATCCTTTGTCTTTTTTCCCCCATATTTCCTTTGTAGAAATTTGACAATCCCCCCACAGGCTTTATAGTCCTATTTCCCTGTGTGTTGTGAGCTGGCAATGACAGGCAACGGTTAAACTGTGGTGGAAAAGCCTGGCCTGTTGACTGTTGTTGTTTTGGGGAGGCCTGAGAGCACTGTCGGCTCGTCTCCCTAACCACTCTGCTGACAGCTGTAACATCAGATAGGAAACATTGCCCTAGATATACACATGCTCACACATACACACACGTAGAGACGTAAGACACACACACCTTTAGCTGTTGATGTGTGGCATTCGTGGGGGAGACCTCACTTACATAGGGAAGAGAAATGAGACAAAGATATGAAACCACAAATAGTACATTTAACTGACATTGAGTGAACCTATACATTCAGCAAGCTGCCTTTTTTTTCCTGACTTGCTATTGTTGTACAAATTCCCCCCGTGACCTTCATCTGATGGTTGAATTGCAGTAGGTGCTACCCTCCACCAGGTGGCATTAGACTCATGAAGAAGGCAGATTTGAAGCTAGAGCACCTTAAATGGAAAATGCATGGCTTGAATTAGATATTAGAAAAACACTCAGAAAATTGTTCAAAAGCACTTCATATACTGTGTGTAATGTAGGTACTTAAAACTCCTGTTTTTGAGAACATGTTAATTAAGATATGCTATTTTATTTTGAATGTTCAGAATCAGAATCAGAAATACTTTATTTATCCCAAATTGGGAAAAAATATGTTACTGCTGCAAAATACAAAACAATATGAAACATAGCAAAAAAATTAGTTCACAGATAGTGAATAGTGCAATTTAATGGAATATTAAATGAAAATATAATATAAGTGTTCAATGTTTCATACTAATCTGAAAGTGTTTTTGGAAGCATACTGTGAATAAGGTCTGGGGCTTTTGCTTATACCAGCAACTACTAGACTGAATGCAAAGGCAGTTTAGTCTTCATTGCACACACTTGACTCCTATTTAGAGTATGATTTATAATTTTGAGTAAGCAATTGTGTGAAAATGGACAAAATAAAGCAGTGAGTGTGAACTGTGGTTGAAGGGGGCCATGCATGCTCAGTCTGAATGCAAAGTGTTGCTGCTTTCACATTTCTGTAAACCAATACTCCCTTATTACCACATTGTCACAACAGGCCTTCTAGGTCACAGTTTAATGTTGGTTAGAAAGGTTAAACCTGTGAGTATATCTCTAATCTGGGTTTTATTTAAAGAGGAAACATTTGTTTGTTTTATAAAGCTGCATAAGTTAACCTAAACAGATCAGTGATTTGTTCTGCTTTTTCTTCTGTTGCTTCAGCGCCCCTCCTCCACTCTTCTTCCCCTCCGCAGGTGAGGTGCACAGGGAGTACATTGTGCGATACCTGAGCCTTCACCTAGGAGCGAGATGAAGGCGGGGCCTGAAGCGAACAGAGGAAGAGGGGGATGATTGGAATGGGTTTGTTTTTATGAAAAGCAGCTGAATAATGGTTATGAAAACAAACGTGTTACTGCGGTGGTCAGTAGAGCTTAGTGATTGATGGCTCTGCTTCGTCGCCTGGCTGCTAGTACGATACACTCCCCATGGATGGCACTAGCTAACAACGCAGGTAAGTGTGTGTTATTCATATTCTGCTGCTTATGGTTCATTTCAACAACAAATCACTCTTAACAGCTTTACAAAACAGGATTTATAAAGTATGTATTGTCCTTTTGGGTTTTAATTAGCATATTATTGTTGACAAATATATTGCTTAAGAGGTAAATGGTGTGTCATCAATTATGTTTCTTGTGCTGATGTATCTCCACGTTCATCCTTTGCAGGTTTGATTCATTGGCTGGATCTGAGCAGCCTCAGTTGTCTATCGTCAGGATTGCTCATCCAGCTTCCTGCAGATTTAGCCAGAAGAGTTGTTACATTTCTGAGTATTTCATCATATGGAAAACGAGCCTTAAGTCGCTTTCAGTTCACCTTAGTAACGTTATGATTGTGTGGTTAATCACTGATGGGTAAGGTTTGTAAAGCTACAACTAGTAGGGAAGTCTGATTCGGACTGCTACATTTGTTATTTTAGCCTTTTGTCTGTTGCATGTTAGCATGGTAACAGTTGAATGAGTTACAAGCATTTAGATTATAAGGACACAAGCAGCCATATCACTCTGTTGTCTCCATAAGCTAAGTCTACAAACCTCTGTTCTGCATAATTTCCATGGAAGGATTTGAATCTGGTATGTCTGTTTTGATATCCATACTTTATTCATACATGTTTTTCTCCACCTTCTGCTCACTGTCTCTTTATCTCACTGTGTTTCCTTTGAATCCTTCAGAGGTGTCCGTGTTTTTGATCAGAAACCAAACAAACGTTAACATTCTTTGCCATTAACACAAATTAGCAGTGTTATATTTACGTAAGCAGCCTGCATGTGATCTTTTATCTCGATTGAAATCTACGATAGGGACATCTTGTTTCTCCACCAGATGCTATTAAGAGTCATCTTTGCCTTCTTGAGGCTCTGAAAAGGCAATGCAAGAATCCCTTTGAGATATGGTGACAGTAAACAGCAGTACACTACTTATGCCTGCACATTAATACACACATCAATCTGTTTTCTGCTGTAAATGATTCAATTAATGATTGCCTGTAAATGTCTTTGAGAACTAACTTTCAGTGTGTCTGACAGGCCTCACATGGGAGGTGAGGGCGAACAGCAGACAGTACCACAAACACAAACAGAAGAAATCCTTTCTGTGTTTCCACTGGGGGAGATATGAGGTAAGTCTGTGCTTCCTCCCCTCCAGATGGTAACCTAACACCTGTTGGCATGCTGATGCATTAAGAAACTAATGTGCTAATACATATATCTCCCGTGTGTTTTTCTCTTTACTGTGTCTGTTGCCAGGACAATTTGGTCTGCAGCTACAAGTACTCCCCGCTGACCTTCCTGCCCCTGACGCTGTTTGAACAGTTTCAGCGAGCGGCCAACGTTTACTTCCTCCTCATGGTGGTGATGCAGGTCAGACTGTCTGTCTCTCCGTCGGTCTCTTATGCTTTCACTCTATAAAGTAGAACTTGAAGTTATTTACAGGAGCAGCTTTGCTTTTCACTGTATCACAGTACCATATATTTTATAATATTGTGGGATAAAATGTTAGAGTTTATATTCTGCAGACAGTCCAAAGTCATGGGAATGATCTCGATATGTTTTTTTTATTGTACAGCTACATATGAAATAGACTACTAAATATGTGGATATGTTTATTACGACTCTGCAAATGTATTCGGGTTGCACGTTCCATTGACATATCACCGGGACACCTTTTAAGGGAATTTCTTCAAATTTGGCACAAACCCATTTTTGCACTTGAGGATGAACAGATTACATTTTAAAGGTCAAATTCATTGTAATGTCACAAAAAGTTGTTGCCCCTCTCATGAATTCTGATACTAATATGACAATTTCCAAGATAATTAAGTGATCATGTATACATTTGGATTCAAACTAGAACTTGACTGGTTGGTAGAGTTAATCTGGAGGGGGTAATTCTCGTACCGTAAAAGGAAAGAAAAAGTTGCATAACCCCTTAAAGGTGTCATAGAATGGAAAACTGTACTTGAAAACTTTACCTTGGCATAGTTGAATAAGCAGAGCTCGGTACATTGAACTGACATACAGTGAACCTCAAACACCATTGTTTCCTCCTTCACGTGCAACTCATTTTGCTTCTCCTGAATCGCTGTCAGCTTGATGTTCTCACCAAGCCAACCGAGACGAGAAAGTATCGCGGGGTAGCCGAAACTCAGCTGCCCCACACCACTTTTTGCTGCCTGCTTCCATTTTTTCAGGGCTCGCACGAAGCGGTCCCTCATCTGCTATTGGTATCTGAATCATGGTTGCTGTAGTACTTATTCTGTTAATAGCGATTTAGTACAGTACAGTAATCCTCATCAGCACCCCCTATCGGAAACGTGTGAAATGGCAGTCGCACTTGCTGGACTACATATTTTGCTACGCAAGTACGCGTCACACCCTCCTTGCGTAGCTCGATGCGTTCGCGTCCGCGTAGCTTGCGTAGACTATGAAAGGGCCCTTACACTTTCCACTCAGTAACGTTGCTCTCCAATCTCCGACCAACTGGCTGTTCTTCAAATTCATCGGTTTCCTTCCTTCCTTCATCTCTCACAGTTTCGCAAACTTCACTTACTTCTGTGGGCTCTGAGGCAGCCATGGGTTGCGCCTGGTAAACCAGCCAATCAGAGCAGAGCTTGTCATAATTATTTAAATGAGCCCCCAAATAAGGCCATTCAGCTTGTTTCATTCTAGGACCAAATCATAGGGTGGTAAATGGGCCTGTTAAACCGCATCTGGACATTTTATGGATCAACCAATGTTATTTACCTTCTTTTTAGACATCAGAGAACAATTTAAAACACCAGATAGATGCTTTCTATGGTACCTTTAAATAAACTCGGGGGAAGAAAATGCCTTAACTGAAACAGGTTGTCATGCTTTCCAAGCGCTTAACCTAATTTTCCCGTAACTCAAGGTCTGCTTTCCCCAGAGCTTTTTACTGATTAGTCCGTTGTGTGAGCATGGTTCATACAGTATGTGTGATTCCTTTCCTTTCTGTGTGTTTCCAATGCTTTCATTTGGTTTCCAGTGTGTCCCTGCCATCTCCTCCATACCTTTTTACATCACCATCCTCCCGCTGCTCATCGTACTTTCAGTAAGAGGGATGAAAGACCTTGCCAACGACATGGTAAGACCAACACTCACTCCGTAGAAACCCTTTCTCTCCTGCTGGGTGGAGTCCCCCCCCCCCCCCCCCCCCCCCCCATGATGAATCCACCCTCACTCACACAAAGGCAAGATCTTAAAACGCAAATATACGACCGGCCTCACGCATGCATTTATGCACCTGGCACTTAAGAATGTGCACACTCTTCCCTCTCCTTCATTGTCCGCATTGAGTCCTTGTCCTCTCCTCATTGACAAAACCAGTCATCCCAGTAGCATTAATTTTCTCTCCCATCATTAAAGCTTTTCCTTTTAAATGCAGGCGTGATGTTTTGCATGGAGAATTCTCTGGTTAAGTGCATCACTGAGTTACGGTCGTTAACAGCTCTGGGTGAAACGCTTGCTTGACCCCTCTCTATTGACTAATCATTTAGTGGAGGGTGTAAATCTCCCAGCTGGTGTCACTGTAGAGCCCCGTAATGGCGTTTCTCCTTTCTCCTCTCTCCTGTTCAACCTTTCACGGCCACCCTCATTCCCTCTCACACGCTCCCTGTCCATCACTCTTTTTCTCCATCTGTGTCTCGCTTCTCTATCCATCTTCTTCTCTTCTCTCATTATCTTTTTGGGTCTCACTCTCTCCATCTGTGGTTCAGGCGAGGAGGCGCAGCGACTCTGAGATTAACTCCCGACCCTGTGACGTACTCGTCTCCCAGAGGTGAGGACAAAGGCGATGTGTTATTCTCTCAGGACTTCCAGTTTGAAACGGCCCTCTAATGAAGCTCTAATGAAGTGTGAATGAGTGAATCCCTATATGGTCCTTTTGTGCAGTAGAGCAGGGCCCAAACATTTTCCACACTTATTGGAAGACATGAACTATGACCAACCTCTTGATGACATCTTCTCCCATCTTCAGGGATACTGTTTCCTCTATTCCCTGAGAGTGTTACTCTCCAGATGATACGACTTCCCTTGTGGACTAATACATCACTTCAAAAAAATGTACACTACCCTAAAAAGTTTGGTTACTGCTTGAGAGCTGCAAAGAAGAGAATCCTTTGTTATCGTAAAAGATATTTAGGTTAGATGTTCAGATTAGATTTACTTTATTGATCCTGAATGTATCCTATTTTAATTAAAGGCCTGCACGGACCACATTTCCTGCTCTGTAAACTCGTAAAGTACTGGTAAAGTAACATATGAAAAGAGTTTATTTTTCAACAATAACAATGTTGATGTAGTTTATAATTAAATGGCATCAATTTGGATTAGGATGATTTCAAATTTGATGTTGTTTACATGTGTGTCTGGATTTGTGTTTGTGTACATGGTAGCATTGCATATTTAGTAGATTTGTGAACAGCAAATTATATAAAATAAAAGACCTTGTTTTGAGTTTTCCCCATTTGCTCACTCCTTATCTGTCCTGCCTCAGTTTCAGCCGAGCGCAGTGGAAGGACGTGTGTGTGGGAGATGTGCTGCGGATCCACAAAGACCAAGTCATCCCTGTGAGATTTCTAAATAATGAAATGTCAAATCAACAGAAATAAAGGAAACAAAAATAAATCTGACAGTGTAGAATAACATTTAATGAATACATTGTAAGCCTACCCATGGCATATTTTATAACTTTAAGGGAGAAATGCCGCATTACTGCTGCTAAACATTTAAATAATACATCTCTCTTTCCTCCCAGGCTGACCTTCTCCTCCTGTGTAGTTCAGAACCTCACAGTCTCTGTTATGTAGAGACAGCAGATATTGACGGGTAAGAAACTCTTTCTGTTCTTTTAATGAAGCTCATTGTGTTCAAAATGAATTATTTCATCACATAATCATCACATGCATGTTTTTATGGTTTCAATTTATCATGAATATACCAGTTTTAGTAGTAGTGTATAAAAACCAGTAAAGCAATTGGGTACTGCAACAAATAAAACTATAACTAAAGTGTAATACATATAATATAAATACATATCATCTATCAAATTAAAGAACAAATAAGTTGATGTGATTGGTTAATCGCTTAGAGAGGTCCCGCCCCTTTACGTACAATGTGTTGGAGCCATAGCCAATAGAATAGCGAGTGTTAGGTAGTGATGTCACCATAACAAGGAAGTAAACTAAGAAGTCCAATGGAGTCGTTTCAGGCAGGGGGGAGAGAAACTACCTCCTATGTACATAACATTGTACAGGAATGGGAAAACCCCAAAAACCGTATTTTAAAGGTGTGATTTTAAAGATGATATTCATTTTCAGATGTTTGGACAACTCTTCTTTTTCCATGGGGTTTGACAGCAAAAAAAAATGGTCCCCTTTGAAACCTATACAATCATTTACTCACACACACTGGGACAGCCTGATGGGCCCTGTCTGAGGTTTCGTGTTGGCTCAGGGAAGGGTAAAAAAGTATGATACATTTGGTTCATCTACAGCAGGGGATCAGTGAAAGTTTGAGTTTCAAACTAAACAAATAAATGTGCCTTGAGGTTTATTGCAGAGTAAATACATTTTCATGCCTTAACTTCTCATCATTATCTCTTGTACATGATTTAACTATGTAATACATTTTGTTCTCTTCATTCAGAGAGACTAATCTCAAGTTCAGGCAGGCGCTCAGTGCTACACACAACCAGCTGACCTCTCACCCATCGGAGGAGACCCTTGCAGCCTTCAATGGTGAATAAATGTTTTCCATTAAATACAATCTCATTTAAAACTAGAACAAGTACACTTCTTTAAAGACATGCATTGCTCGTCTTAAGAAAGAGCGCATGCAATTTTGAATTTTCCAGGTGTCGTTCTCTGTGAGGAGCCAAACAATCGCCTGTACACCTTCAGAGGCCAGATGCACTGGAGAGGAGAGAGTCATCTGCTGGACAACGAGCACATCCTCCTGAGGGGAACCGTCCTACGCAACACAGAGTTCGCCTATGGCTTGACCATATACACTGGTACATGTAGCAGAAACTTATTTCGTTTGGAAAAAAGAATATGAACATATATCTTGGTGAAAGGACACTTAGTTACAAGAAACATTTTATTTCCTTTTAGAAAAGGGTTAGTAGAAACTGCCAAACTGGTCTGTTGAGTCTAAAATGACACTGAAGCAGACGGGAGGAACAGAAACCCTGAGACGTGGCAGGATGCCCCATAGAGGAGTATGATAACAGAGATATCACTATTACAATATGTGTTGTGTCCATGCCACCTATCCTCATTTCCCCTTCTATTGTAGCCTCCACTTTGTTTCAATGACAAATCGTAATATGTGGAATACATTAAACTGCTAATTATGGACAGTACTTAACTGTTGCAGCTGTGTCTTAAATGTGGGTCTGTTAACGTCGGGCAGATAACCGGCTGCTCCGGTCTTTTAAGTGATCATTGATCGGATATAACTGGACCAGGCAGAGGTGTCATGGATGACCCTTTCAGTTCGGGTGGAGCAGATCAATAGATCAAATTCTTCCAGAGATGGGGCTTATATCATTCATCAGAGACTGTCTATCGGTGTGACCCCAGTTCAACCTGATTATAACTCTTTACCCTCCTCACACACACTTGACACGGCCTACTTTAAATAATGCATGATCAAGGTTGAAGTATTGTTATTATAGTTTGTCCCTGAACATTTTTGAAGACATGGCACACACATTTGTCTTTTAAACTTCCAGCAGTCTGTGAGTTGGAGACAACATCACTGGAAAACATAATGTGATATCATATTTTATTGATCATTGCAAGGGAAATTCTCTCTCCCCGCTGACCCTCTCCACAGCGGAGTCAGACACCCCCGGAACTGGTGGAAACTCTGCATCTTGCTCAAGGGCACGTCAGAGGATGCTCACTGACACGAGGGCGTGAACTTTCACCCTCTGGCTGCAAAACGGTCTCCGAACTTGCTTTGACCGGCGGCCGGAGCGATAGCAGCTAACAGTTGTCTGCTCCGCACACAGGCGCAGACAGCAAGATCCTGAGGAACTGCGGGAAACTGAGAGTGAAGAAGACTCGTATGGAGAGAGTTTTTAACCAAGTGGTCATCGGGGTGAGTGGGCAAAGGGCATGTGGGGTGAGGAGCATGAGATATCTTATGGCTTAATTCTAAACGGTGTGTGTGTCTGGAATTAAAAACTGACAGACAGCGAGTGTGTGGAAGACTTTCCTTTTTAATAAGGGCTTAGTTAAATCTAGTTTAAGATGACTCAATTTGACTGTCTTTCTTAAAATGTTATCGCGTTTAAAAATGTTTGTATTTCACGTTCTATCATTTCTTTATATCATTTTCTTGACATGTTTCTTGTCTTTTACACTGTCTACGTTTGTTAATCTGAAAAGCCAACAGAGACAAACGTGTTTTAGGATGTTGGATGATATTATAAAAAAACTTTGATTGATGTCTAGATCGTCCTCTCCGTGCTGCTGGTAGCTCTGCTCTTTGCCATCGGCGCCGGCGTGTTTTCCAGCTGGGCCATGAGCCACACAGGTCCTACTTCTGCTCTGGTGGTTAACGGCAACCCCATCTACACCGGCTTCCTCATCTTCTGGAGCTACATCATCCTGCTCAGCCCGGCCATGCCCATTGCTCTCTACATCTCGTTAGTTCCATCTACGATAATTCACTCAAGGAGGGTTGATACAGCTGTGTGTTTACTGTGTGTGTGTGTGTGTGTGTGTGTGTGTGTGTGTGTGTGTGTGTGTGTGTGTGTGTGTGTGTGTGTGTGTGTGTGTGTGTGTGTGTGTGTGTGTGTGTGTGTGTGTGTGTGTGTGTGTGTGTGTGTGTGTGTGTGTGTGTGTGTGTGTGTGTGTGTGTGTGTGTGTGTGTGTGTGTGTGTGTGTGTGTGTGTGTGTGTGTGTGTGTGTGTGTGTGTGTGTGTGTTCCACAGGTTTGAGGTTATTCACACGGTCCACAGCTTGTTTATTGGCTGGGATATGGAGATGTATTGGCAGCAGGCCGACACACCGGCCCAGGCTAGGAACACTTCACTGAACGAGGAGCTCGGTCAAGTGGGATACCTGCTGAGTGACAAAACTGGGACACTAACCCAGAACCGTCTGCTCTTCCGACAGTGCTGCATAGCTGGGGAGGTCTATGGTAAAATACAATGAAACTAGTATTTTTATATTTGACTGTTTTGGGCTTTTATCATGTTGGATTTTCAGGACATGATTTTCCAAGTTTGTAGCAATATTTATAATAACGTTTTTAAAAGAATGCACAAAAAATATATTTCACTTTGTTTAATGTGTGTTTTTATCTCTTTTTCCCAATTACACTTAACAAAGGAGTGAGAGAGTGTGTTACACAAAGTGCCTGCAATACCTTCCCAAAAAATGATCATATGTTGGAAGGAAAAACATTAACCCCAACTCAAGCACTTTTACTCATTAGAAAACAAAGCATCTTTTTGACCTTACGCTGCATGGGTAGTTCTAAATTAAAATTCTAACCACTCACAGACTTTTGAACTACAACAGGAAATTATTTGAAATATGAATTTAGCATGCTCTCCTTAAATAACCTTTTCACAGGAGTGCAGTATTCATGTTGACTATAAAGTTAAGACGATTATTTGAATTCTTTCTGCAACTTTAAAAACAGCTTGATATTAGTCAGATGTCGTTTCACAAGAAAGTGAACAATTGTTGAATAAAATCTCAAAAACTGGGAGAATTTGTAAAAAAAAAAGGACAGATGTTGACCACCCTTATCCATTAGTATATGAAATAGTGTATTTATTGAGAATACAAGGTAAACTTGTGCACACTAATTAATCTCTTAAGGTGACACAATAATAACACACGATTCATATTTATGTTAACTACACTTTCTCCAAAAAATCCAGTCTTTGTCCAAATAAGTGTTTAGAGAAGATTTCATCTTGTCTAATTGACGCTGTAATTTGCCTCCTTAAAGAACAATTTATGTAACAGAGTTTGACAATGACCCCAGAGGCGAGTTCCCTCGCTGACTTTCAGTGGAGCCAAACTTCCTCAAGAGACCCGACAGGAGACACTAAACATGCTCATGTCCAACAAACAGCGTGTCTGTCTGCTTAATATTTAACACCGACTCTGCCCACTGAAAACTTTAACTGTAGTTAAATCTTTGTCAGAATCATATCGACCGTATGCACGATATGTGAGCCACTTCCTGGTTCAGCCTTAATTATTTTATTCTTTCCAAAATGCTTTTTTCGTTGGTCGGTAAATTAAAGAAACTTATCTTCTTTCACAGGTGATGCATCAGGCAAGGCAGAGGACACAGAGGTACCGTATCACTGCTCTCAAATCTGCATCTTTGATTTTGAGATTTAGTATTTGTATTTCAACCTGCTGCTTTTTCTTTCCTCCTTTTTTAAAGTATATCTTCTGTTGCATGTCTTCCTGCTTTTCCGTCATGATTTCTTTGACCATTGGCATAAGACTGTATTCATGTTAGTCCACAATTGCAAAACTGTATAGTAACAATATCATATTTTATTTACAGGTTGCAGCTCAAAGTTGCTTCAACAAAATAGCACAAAGACAACAAGAAAGCCAATTCAGGTCAAATATAAAAAAAGTATTGGCACACATGCGCCAAATGTACGTGATGTATAAAGAGGTAAAATAGGAAATAGAATAAATATAATAGCCAAAAAGTTCACAACAGATAACCCATTCAGTAAAGAGGAAGAGAGATATAAGACAAATATAATTAGAAAATAAGAATTCTAAAGACTCATAGTCTAATACAGTCAGTGCACATTAACCTTCAATGCACCATCTTCCTCCTGTATGTCTGCAGCCCATGGACCTGAGCTGGAATCCGTTCTCCTGCGGGGGTCTGTTCATGTCGGCTCCCAGCCTGGTGCAGAAGCTCAGAGGACAGCAGTGTCCAATCAGCTGCCAGTTCCTCAGAGCGCTGTCTGTCTGCCACACTGTCATGGCCGAGTGGAAAGAAGGTTGTTTCTGTGTGAAAGTATCAGTTTTTACTATGATCCAGATCAAAGTAGCTCAGTTCTCATCCTACATCTGAGAGAAGTGCAAAACCTCAGGTTATATCAGACAGCGCTGGTTTATTATTTGATGAGATTCTCAGCGTGTGATTCATGTATCCTCTGTTTGTTTTGTATTGACCTGATCGGGGTGCTACAATTAAAAGCCCAAAAACCTGTATGTGTACATGAGGCACTGCTTGTATAATGTTGAAATGAAAACTTGAAAGGATGCTCACATTGATTCTACCTCCCCATCACCGGTCCGACCTGATAACAACATAATATTCCTTGCAGACATCATGTTTACATCCGCCTTGTGTGTTCCTCCAGAGGCTCCAGTTTACCAGGCTGCGTCCCCAGATGAGGAAGCTCTCGTTTTGGCAGCGAGGGAGCTGGGCTGGGTCTTTCTCTCCAGGACACGAGACTTGATCGTTGTCTCCGAGCTGGGTGTCACTCGGCAGTATCAGCTGCTCGCACTGCTGGACTTTACCAGTCAGAGAAGACGCATGTCAGTACTCGGTGAGAGCAACACTCCTAATGCACACTCTCATCTTACAAGCTTTTATCATTTCTAAAAGTTCTCACATTTCAGATAAATTATACATACTGTTTTTTATTTTCTCTCAGTGCGAGAGCCTGAGGGTGGGTTAAAGCTGTACTGTAAAGGGGCAGACCTAGTGATCCTGGAGAGACTGCAGAAGGACTGTCTGCATCAGGAAAGGACTGAACGAGCCCTGGAGGTGAAATGGAGTTTCTACTAAATGTGTGTCGTTATTGATCCGACTACTATTTATATGACACTATTAATATCTTGGGTTTCCATGTCAGTAATAAGAAGTTACACAATTAAAAAGTTCACCATCTTGGCTCTGTGCTAAGAATGTTAACATTTCTTGAATATCTCAAACAGCTGAGGTTTTCCTGGTGGTGGTGCTGTATGAAAAGTCAAAGAATCAGTTATATGAATTATAATTAATCCTCGGGGTGATACTAATGTGCTACATTGCATAGACCTCAATAAAGACATTTCTCTGCAAACTCAAATAAAGTACAAGGTTTACTTATATTGCACATTTCAATCAAAACTCAAATCTGTCCTTTACCATCCATCCATCCATCTTCTCCCGCTTATCCTCGCGGAGGTAACAGCTCCAGCAGAGAGCCCCAAACTTCTCTTTCCCTGTCCACATCAACCAGGTCTGACTGGGGGATTCCAAGGCGCTCCCAGGCCAGCGAAGAGATATAATCCCTCCACCTGGTCCTAGGTCTACCCCTCGGTCTCTTCCCAGCTGGACGTGCCTGGAACACTTCCCTAGGGAGGCACCCAGGTGGCATCCTCACTAGGTGCCCGAACCACCTCAACTGGCTCCTTTCAACACGAAGGAGCAGCGGTTCTACTCCGAGTCCCTCCCGGATGACTGAACTTCTCACCTTATCCCTAAGGGAGATGCCAGCCACCCTGCAGAGAAATCCCATTTCGGCCGCTTGTATCCGCGATCTCGTTCTTTCGGTCATGACCCATCCTTCATGACCATAGGTGAGGGTAGGAACGAAGATGGCCCGGTAGACACAGAGCTTTGCCTTCTGGCTCAGCTCTCTTTTCGTCACAACAGTGCGGTAAAGCGACTGCAGTACTGCTCCCGCTGCTCCGATTCTCCGGCCCATCTCACCCCGAGTTACTTGAACTCCTTCACTTGGGGTGAGGCCTCATTCCCTACCTGGAGTGGACAGTCCATCGGTCTCTGCTGAGAACCATGGCCTCAGATTTGGAGGTGCTGATCCTCATCCCAGCCGCGAACCGATCCAGTGAGTGCTGAAGGTCATAGACTGATGAAGCCATTAGGACCACATCATCTGCAAAAAGCAGTGGTGCAATCCTTAGCCCACCGAACTGCAGACCTCCTCCAAAACGACTACGCCTCGAAATCCTGTCCATGAATATCACAAACAGGATTCTTGACAAAGCGCAGCCCTGGCGGAGGCCAACCCTCACCGGAAATTGGTCCGACGTGCTACCGAGGACCCGGACACAGCTCTCACTTTTGGAGTACAGAGATTGGATGGCCCTGAGTAGAGACCCCCTCACCCCATACTCCCACAGCACCTCCCACAGTATCTCCTTGGGAACCCGGTCATAAGCCTTCTCCAAATCCACAAAGCACATGTAGACCGGATGAGCGTACTCCGAGGCCCCCTCCAGGATCCTTGCAAGAGTAAAAAGCTGGTTCGTCGTTCCACGACCAGGACGAAATCTGCATTGTTCCTCCTCAATCTGAGGTTCGACAATCGGCCGGACCCTCCTTTCCAGCACCTTAGAGTAAACTTTCCCGGGGAGGCTGAGTAATGTGATGTAAATCTGTCCTTTACACAAAACTTTAATATCATCAAGAGAAAGCACAGGAAACAGTTGATAAAAGGACATTTAAATACAATAATTTAAGAGGGTGTTATTGACTATGCATTTAGAACATCTCTACAAATGTATTACAAATGTGCAAGGTTTTGCTCCAAATAAGGTCATTTGTTAAATAAAACGAGGTTTAGTTGGTCTTTTGTGGGATTATCTCTATAGGTCACATTGTACTGAAGGCAAAATATCCTCAATCCATTGTCTTGTTGCTTGCACTCACTGAAGGCAGCATCTCAGAGTAGTTAAAAGTTCTTGATCAATAATCAATAGAGTTTTGAGAACTTATCAGGCCAGCGACCTCCTGTTGAGATACTTAAAGCGTTCCAGTCAAGACCCAAGTGTTGATCTCATGTTTCCTTTGTCAATTCTTCAATTCTGCCTGGAGTGTCATTCAAACACTAATGTGCAGCCTGTGATAACGTGTGAACTTATCTCCCGTCAGCTGTTTTCCCAGGCCTGTCTGAGGACTTTGTGTGTTGCGGTTCGATCTGTTCCCGAGGCATTATGGGAGCAGTGGAGTACAACTCTGGAGCGGTCTGCAACCATGGTGACATCGGACCGCGACGCACTGCTGGAAAAGCTTTATGATCAGATGGAGATAGATCTGCAGGTAGACTCCTCTTTGTTCATGTCACAGAATATCTTTAAATCAAGCCAGTAAAAAAGCCTATATCCTTCAGGAATGCTTAAAGATAATTTGATTATCTTGTTTCGTAGCTTCTTGGAGTGACTGCGATAGAGGACAGACTTCAAGAGGGCGTTCCTGAGACTATTGCTCTGCTTCAACAGGCTGGACTTAAAGTATGGGTACTCACTGGGGACAAAAAAGGTATTGTGTCTCACTGTAGCATAAGTTAGGAGTGGCACCACTTTTTCGCTTCATGTCTCACAGTGGGTTCCTGCTCCTTTAATCTTTCAGAGACTGCAGTGAATATCGGATATTCTTGCAAGTTGCTGGATCCTGATACCAGGTTACTGGAATGGCAGGAGCTCAGGTTAGCAGAGATACAAATACATAGACACACACATGCACACACTCACACCAGCTCATTGATCTTTGTATGTTTTTGCCCCTGCAGACAGATACTCCAGTCACCAGACCCAGGGGTCAGTTTCTTCAAGGCCAGGCAGACAGAGCTGTGGGCTGTAGACAAGCAGACGGCTGTAGTGAAGACTGCTTTGGTCCTCACCGGACCTGAGCTGGTAAACACTGGATACAGGAAATACATAACACGTATAGTTTACAAAGGGCTGAATAACTGGTGTCATACAGTTTGCACATAGGGTTTGAAATTGCATATTGACCTCAATTCACTCATAAAATGCATGTAGTGGCTTTCGTCTGCATCATTTTTTGGATTCTGTGAATGCAACAATGGCAAGAAGTTGGGCGTACAAGAAATACATTTACTGGACGGACACAACAGCCCCAAATCCACTACCATTCTTAAATATGTCCAATGGCAGACTGTAAGGCTGACAGTTTAAATAATTAACCTTTAGGCTCATTATGAATTATTGAAAATGTTGGTAAGTGACCTCAAGGACCATTTAAGAAGAAAAAGAACAGGAGCTTGGATATATATAGTGTATAGAGCTATATTGTAATTTATTCAACACAGAAATATTTAATAATTCAAACTTGCTTTAAATAAAATTGGTAAAAAAAGGGAGTGTAGCTATAGTTTGGATAGGTAATGTTGTGATGTATACCGTCCTGTGATGCTGAGAGACATTATTACAGTTCTTTTTAGGTAAATAAAACCTAATTTAGGCCATTTGATGGTGTTGTTCCCCAGGCAGAGTTTGACCAGAGACCTGAGTGGGGGGCTTCGTTCATGCAGCTGGCAGAGCACTGTCAGTCGGTGCTCTGCTGTCGTGTGACGCCGGGACAGAAAGCTGACATTGTCTCGTTGGTCAGGAGACACACCCGCTCAGTCACCATGTCCATCGGGGACGGTGCCAATGACGTGAACATGATCAAGAGTAAGTCAGGGTAAACTCATGATAGCTTCGCTTGACAGTGGATTAGTAGTCAGTTTATGCCATCTTCTTGCAGACTTCACAGTTTACGCATGCTCTAAGAGGATTCTACAAAATTAACCAAACTTTTCTCTACATGTTCTTCCTCTTTGTCCATGCCTTGTCTCACTGGTCCCATCGCTAGCGGCTCATGTTGGTGTGGGCCTTGCAGGAGTGGAGGGGGGTCAGGCGGTGCAGAACGCAGACTTTGCTTTGTCCCAGTTCAGATTTCTGCAGCGGCTGCTCCTGGTCCATGGCCGCTGGTCCTACCAGCGCATTTCCTTCTTCTTGCGCTACTTCCTGTTTAAGACCTGTGGCTTCGCTCTGGTGCACATATGGTTTGGTTTTTTCAACGGCTTCAGTGCTCAGGTTAGACATACAGGGATGAGACTCACAGTCACATAATGGACTTGAGCAAATATGGAGGTAATCATCCTACATTTATTACACCATCTGTTCTTCTCTTGCAGTCTCTGTATGAGTCATGGTTCATCGCTCTCTACAGCGTCTCCTACACAGCATTCCCAGTTATGGCTTTGGCATTCTTTGAACAGGTGAGACAGTCAATAATCACATTTTGATTTAAGTCAAACAAAATGGGAAAGGTCCAGGGCTGGCAAATAAAGGCTTTAATAGGATGACTTCCTGTTTGAACTTCCAAGCTCTTCCATACCTTGTCTTCTTTTAATCATGAACTGTTATTGTAATATTGGAATTATTTCAAATCTAAATCTTAAAGCCTCATCCTCCATCTTTCTGCTGTAGGATGTGAATGCAGACCGCTGCCTGAAGTGGCCGGAGCTGTACCGATCAGGACAGAAACAGGAGCTCTCCAGCCCTGTGATACTGGTGTTCTCGCTCCTCTATGCCGTCTACTCTTCCCTCGTCTTATTCTTCATCCCTTTTGGAGTTTTTTACAACACAGCCTATGACTTCCAGACCATGGCAGTCACTGTCACCATGGCAGCAACGTTCACTGCCAACGTTGAGGTAACGATCACATTTTGCATATATAGTTTTCTGTAGCAACACACAAGAAGGTCCTGTGTAATAAACATTATAAACTGTATTATATACACACACAAATAGTTGTTGTGGCTGACTCATATTCTCTTGTTAGTCTCATTTTATTAAATTTAGAAGAAAGAGCCTCATTGATATATTTGTTCATTTAGAAATTATGGAATGTTCTTTTTTAACTGCAGCTGGAGTAGCCAAGAATGAGGACAATAAAGTAATTAAATTGAGAAGAATGATCAATTGCTTAGTCCTTGAAGTCATGAGAAGAGGAAGCTGTGTTAAAAGTTAGAGTAAGCCAGGAACCAGACGGAGGAGTTAGAGTTTGAGAGTAGCAAACAAACAGCTTGTCCTTCAGGCCTCCCCTCAAAGCAACACACACTAACACGCATTGCCCGACTGCTGGAAGACAGGAGCGCAGCATCATTGTCAACGCTTACTGTATCCAACCACTCTAGATTTAAGGCAGACACATCTGTCTTACAACATCACAGGTTTGTTAACTGTAAATACAGGAGCATGCTGGGGAAATTTCTAAATGTAGTGGCCATTAGACAAATCGTAAAGCTAGTTGGGGATCAGACGGTGAGGAGGAAGGCTGTAAATGGAGATTTTTCTGATGACAGTGTTTCTGTTTGTGATTCAGATTTCGCTGATCACCAGATACTGGACCAAGTTCAACGTGGCAGCTGTGTGTGTCTCTGTGTTGATGTTCTTCATCTGTTCCCGGATCACCCACAGCACCCGTCTGTTTAAGGCATCGCCCAGTGACTATTACTTCCTCGGTACACTTCTACCCCTCTCACTGCAAGCTTACTCTATTCATTTCTGTGACTGAAGCAATGTTACTCCGAGCTGTGTTTTGTATTTTACACCCATTGCGGCAGGAAGTGCTGCACTCTCTCGAAACAATTGTTGGAAAAAACATACATCCAAACACAAGAACAAATGCTATTATAATAAAATGTTGATCTGATGATGTGTAATCACCTCTGGTTTTATTGCTCTGTGTGTGCTTTTTTTATCAGGAGCGTCTGATAGAGCCTTCATTGATCCACTGGTGTGGCTCACAGCTCTGCTCGCCACCTGGACGGCTGTTTTACCCTCAATGACGGCTCTGGCTATCAATGTCATCCTCAACATGCACGACAAACACAAGGTAAGACTGCATGAATATAAATACTGTTAGAAAATATAGATGGAGTATCAATTTACAAAGGAAATGGAAAGCATTTTTCAATCACCTGGCTGATGGCTGAAAAACACATAAATTGATATGATGACAAAGCTCCTGCACATCCGTCTTTTATTCCCCTTTCTGATTTTCATTATTTTTATTCAATTTTTGGGGGGGGTTTTCTTACCAAAATGGTATAAAATAAAGATTTGAGACTTCTCTATCGGTACCTTTTAAAAAATATGGTTATGCAATATTTTGCTCCGTGATACAGTTGTGTCCATCCTACTGGTTGTTAACAGGACAAGTTAAGACCAACTCAATATGATTTAAATCCGGTTCCTATTTTGTGTTATTTTGGAGCTGTAAGCGTGCTACCAGTCTAGGCTTCTTTATTCCAGTCCAACTTTATCTATATAGCACATTTAAAACCAACAGAGTTGACCAACAGATAGGACATAAAACAAATGTAAAACACGAGACAATAAAACCATACTTAAAGCCAACTCTCATACATGATGTGAAATCAATATAATATAATTTCATATGAGATGGGGTGAGTTGTTTGCCATTCGCCTACGTATTGAGAGCTAATTCCATACACAAAAGCAGAAACAGTTGTACAGCTAAATGCTGACTGATGTTTCTCTCACGTGTCTGTGCTGCAGGTCCACAGTGCGTCCTCTCAGCCGGTGGAGCTGAAGTCGAGGTTGAGAAGGGGAGCGTCACTCCGCCGCTCGTCCTACGCCCTCTCTCAGGGGGCCGGGCCCGGACGCCTCATCACTTCAGGAACATGCATCCGCAGCACCGTGCCGACGGTGGATGAGAAGGTGACTTCTTACAATAACTCCACGGGCTCACAGCTCCAGATCAACATGAAGAACAATAGCGCTGCACCAAATCACACATGAATAATGACAACGGTACATTTAAGGTTTTGATATGTGACAATACTGGATCATATATATTGTTAGTGCAGAATATGAGTGAAAAGATTATGTGTTTTTGTACTTAAAACAGGCGACTCTGTAGAGCCTGCACTGATCTTTTGTACAGCTACCATTTTGCAATAAAGTAAATGATATAATATACAAAACACATTATGTACAATATATTGTGTCTATTGTCTTTACTAGAAACTTTACCTCTGCATGAATATCTCCTCTTTGTTATCGTTGTGGTAAAAACCAAATTTCCATCCGCGGGGGTCACAGGGGACTCCCTTTAAAGATCAAACCAAACACAATAAACCGACAGCACTGCTTTTGTTTTACAATTGTTTTTATTTGTTAATTTATTTCAAAACACGCAATTTTTACCCATATTATCCTTTTAAGTTTTTATTTTTCTGTAACAGTTATTACTCAGATTTTTTTCCTTCACAAAAGTCTCAACTAGAGTGAAACTAAAAGTCCTCCACAGGCTCTCCGGCTTCTGCAGTGGGAGGAGGGAAAAGAGGCTTTCTGACCAGACGTTGTGAGTGGGTTTATCCCTTGTTTCTGTGTGGGTGGAAGTGTGTGTGTGTGTGTCTATGTGTGTGTTTAAGTGCAATAGGCGGAATGTCCTTGTTGCCGGTAAATCACAGGACCCGTACAGCTGAACATTGTCTTCTAGGTTTGGTAGCCAGATTGTCATACCTCTGATTTCATCTTTGGTTTCAGCAAACACCCTCCAAAGGCAGACTCACCCTCTCCAGCATGTGTCTGTTTGTATGTCTGTCGCTCTGAGTGCAATATAAGCCACTGTCTCCAGACGACTTTGTAAACTTAAGTAAGTACAATGTAAGTGTCTTTGCATTGATTGTGGCCCTTCCTTGGCGCTGGGGACAAAGACAGTCGAACATTGTAGAACAATGGAGCCATGAGTGGGGGAGCTTGCAAACATCAACATGGACTCCATTTTGATGTCAATGGCAGTTTGGGGCATTTATGAAATCAGTGTGGTGAAATGGGAGTTATGGAGGGCAAAGTGTGAAGGGGGAGTGTTGAAATGTCAAAGGGAGGGAGGGGAGGGGTTGTACACTCTGACCCAGCAGCAACGATTAAGATTGGGGGGGTCAGGTGTTTGCATAGTTCTCTGTGCAAAAGCCACCAACCGGAGCCATTTTTTATTCCTCGCGGCTGGTTACATCATCATTAGATTAGCAGGAAGTCGTGGCGGGTGATGGGAAGTGTGTCTCTGCACCACAGCTGTTGTTCTCTACTTCTGCAGTGCACTACATTGTGGCAGTAGGGGTGCAGGAGGGTGAAAAGTGACGGGGGGATGAGGAGGGAGTGAATTTCGAAATGTCTAATGAGCTTTGTGACGGTTGAGTTTGATGGAATGGAAGGTGGATGTTTTGCAGGTGTGATGGGGCAGTCGTTTGGCAGTCGGGCACTACAGCTCGTCAGGATTCAGAGAGCCTCTTTTCCCTTGATTTCATTCTTCCGTCCTCCCTTTCCTCCTCCCCACTGGCCTGCCCTCTCTCTACCTTTTTTCTTGTTTTGAAACTGATTGTCTTCTACCATCACAAAGACACTTGGTTCTGATTGATTAACAGGTAACAGAAGAGGGAGAGCACAGTGTGACTGGGGGTGTCTACATCAGTCCCATTGGCAACACTCGATCCCACGGTGAAGCGACACACATATGCTGTTTGACAGTAGATGCTGGGCGACATTTCGGATCCACAGTTGCCAAATGGTACTGCGGTTGGTTGGTCGGTCGGTCAGTAAGAAATGGTTTTCAAATTTTCGCATGACGAATATTGCAACCCATAGTAAAGGAACATAAAAAAGAAACACTTTGTCTTCCACATCGGTACAAATGAACACACATACACAGATTGAAGAAAAGCATGTAGACAGACATACAGGTTATTCAAGGCCGCTCGGGCCTGTGTGTGTCCCTCTGATTAACTCCAAGTAAACAACCCGTCTTTGGAAAAGCAAGACACACATTTCAGGACCCGAGTGAGGACCACAAGCTGAGGAATGAAGATTGAATGCTATTGATTGGGAGGAGAGGAGTTTGACCTCCCCCAGCACACACTGCCCCCTACTGTCTGGATTTATATACATCAAAAAAACATGGGGAAAGGGGAAGGGTTGCAACAACACATGCACACAACCAGTGAATCCAACAGTGACGGAAATTCTAAAAACAAGGACCCCTCCAACGCCTAAAACCCAAATCCTACCACCCCTTTTTTTTTGTTTTGATAACCAAAATATCACCCTCCCCTTCTCCACCCACTCCCGAGTCTTTCCATCCTCCTCCTCTCCCCACAAAATCACAGGTCATTCCTGTTGGTTTCTATACAGTTATACAATATCCATGCACAAAAGAAAAAAGTGCACCTTCTTTTCAATAGGAGGTGCTGGTTTTTAATATTCTAAGAACATCAGGAGCACTTAAACACACCCAGGAACCTTCAAAAGTAACTGTGAAATTGTTTTTTTTTCAGAGAAAAGACAAATTAAAGGCAGAATAAAGCTAACAATGAGCAAAAGGTTATTCCTCCTTTGGTTTAACATCACATTTTTGGTAAAGACTTCAGCCCAAATCATATTTTTGTCTTTTTTTTTCTTGGTTTTGTTATTTTCCTTTAAACATACCCGCCTTGGACAGAGCTTTGAACTAAACATCTAAAGTGAGTTGCGCTCTTGCCCCTCCGTCTCTATTCTATCCTTCTCTTCTGTCTCTTCTTTTCTCATGTAACCCTTCACAGAAACATTCACAATGTCTTTTTCCTTTATGAAAAACAGTAAGTACATGCCGTAGCAAAAAACAAACAAGAGAAACGTACGAGAAAAATGAGCAAACAAATAAAAAGGAATTTAACAGTATAAAGCTTCAAGTCACAAGTTCCAAAACTAACTATCATAGTATCATAGTTTCATAATCATTGTTATCATTAGCAGTATTATTTTCAGTCTAAATTACATAAAGTTTACATGAAAGGTTTTTGAGGTATTTCAGAATTAATTGTCAGCACATGCCTACCGGGTCTTAGCACTAGCCAGGGGGAGAGGTCAACTGGACAGACAAGGTGGAGGGAGGAGAGGGAGTTTGTGTCTTTACACTGTCAGTAAGTCGTCCACACTTTTCTAGTGCAGCCTCTGTGCTTGCACGCAGTGGAGAGAGACATTAAGTGGTAGGATTTTACATCTACAGCCCTGCGAGTGCTCAGACCCTCTGCCTTTTTACCCTCCTCTTTCTCTGTTTCACAAAAATATCTCTGATGCGAGAGAGGTAAAGTGGCCGAGAGTCTAATCATACCGGGCGGGAATAAAACTAAAAACATAAAGGCTGTGAGCTACTAGAAGAAACAGTAACAAAGTCTGACAGATTAAGGAGCAACATATAATTTTGTTTCAAATAAATAGTGTATAGAAAATGTTATATAGACTTTCTACATGATAAAGTGCTTGTATTCTAGTGTATCAAGATGGAAAGTCAATATGGGGGAAAATGCTGACACAGCCCCCACTCTGTGTCCCTCTCTCTGGCCCCCCTTTTCTGTCCATCCAATTATGGGTGCGTTGTCTGAATGCGAGTGCATGTTTGTAAAAGGGTGTGCAGCTATATGCATGCACCCACATGACTGTGTGTGTGTGCGTGCGTGCGTGTGTGTGTGTCCAGTGCAGTCCCACCCGTGGTTGAAGGGAAAAGGCACTCAACTCTGTCTGCATGGCGACCACCTCCTCCATGTGGCACCATGCAGTCCGACTGCGCTGTTTGTAAGAGTGTGTGTGTGTGTGTGTGTGTGTGTGTGTGTGTGTGTGTGTGTGTGTGTGTGTGTGTGTGTGTGTGTGTGTGTGTGTGTGTGTGTGTGTGTGTGTGTGTGTGTGTGTGTGTGTGTGTGTGTGTGTGTGTGTGTGTGTGTGTGTGTGTGTGTGTGTGTGTGTGTGTGTGTGTGTGTGTGATATCAGTCTGGTATATGTTTGGGCAAAGACGGGGGGCTTTTTTTTTTTGGTTTGTTTCCCCCTAGGCAGTTTGGGACCGGTAGGCTGCAGTATCTTTGGTATTAGTGGCGGTTTCACAAACCACTCAGCTTAGTGAGGTAGCCACATTGGTTCTCACTACAAACAAATGTCATTTTCTCAGCCTTATACCTAGAGCTGAATCTAGCTATTCACCTATGCTCACTGAACTCTGTACCACAAATCGATTTTAGCTCATCATCCTTTGGCGACGTCAACTCACTGCTTACAGCAACGTGAAGTTAGTCAGTACCTCTCACTCAGCTCCTCGACAATGACCATCTTTTTTTATCTAATCTGCACCGCATATCTGACTACATTGTTGGAAATGCTACAGTTGCATCTTAAGATCATACAGATAACATGTGAGTCCAGAGCATTTACCGCCACCCGCCCTCGGATAAAACAGCCAGGACATTTGGAGGTCATGTTTTGTCCCCCTCCAGTTTGCCCCGATTCTGGGGCTCAGCTTAAAGGGGGCTGAGAGTACCACAGTTCTGACACCAAATGCCAAAAGAGAGCGTCCGTCGTTTATTCGTCTCTTCAGCAGCTCCCTGTTTTTTCTTTTTCTCCTCTTTCTCACGGTAAATGTCTCCTTTGAGTCTTTATTCACATAGAATGCAAAAAAAAGAAAAGAAATACGTCCTTCTTCGGCCTCGGTCCTTGCATCCCTCTTTTTTTATCCTTTTAAAAAGTCCTTCCTTTTTTGTTTTTGATTTATCAACAAGGTGCCTTACTTATGCACAACAGAGCACAATAGTAACAAGAAATAGAAACTTTGTGTCTATGGTACTAATTAAATACCCGCATCAATATAGAGAGGAAGAGAGAAAGAGAGGGGGGGCAATGGGGATAGAGGGACAGAGGAGGTAGAGAACCAAAGATAGAATGAGAGATTTTTCTTCTGCTTCAAAATGTGTCCAGTAATGTGTTGGAGACATTTGTATTTGTAACACATACTGTATGTATGGTATCTTTGTCATTTGAGGTTTGGTTATTGTATGCCTTAAAATCTGATTCTTTTTTTTCATTTTTTTACTAAAAAAGTATATTTTAATTCAGATAAAAGCTGATTGTTGGTTGCTATGGCACACACCGCCCGTCATCAGTGGGGCGTACTGTAGCTGTGTGTGAACCCTAGTACCATATTCTCTGATTCGCATTAAGGCAGTAAGCATTGGCACTAATTATTGTAGCATTTGGACAGCTGAGTATGGTGGTTAGCTTCGGGTTAGCTACTGATAACCCTTGTGTGGGAATAACCAGGAGATTTGGTTTGATTCACATCTATTGTGAGGTTGTGTTTTTTTTTTTTGCAAACAGATGGGATGGAGGAATGGAAGAATGATTTGACAAAATATGAAGAATAATGTAAATAAAACCTCCGCTCAACTTCAAATGTGTCGCTCTCAGTAAGCGTTTCTGTTACTTTTCACTCTGTTGTACTGATGTGATTTCTCCAATTTTGCAGATTCTTGATTTGGATTGGCTAAATAAATCCCTGCCTTTGCTAAATCCCTGCGTTTTCAGCATTCAGTTGAACCATCCCCCTCCTCCGGCTTCACCGGTGCTGGTTGGATGAGGAACAACAATAGGATAATGGTTCGCTATTGATCTGCCTTCAAAGAGCTGCGAGGGCCTGAATGTGTTGTGCCATGACTTCTCCTCAGCATCTAGTGGCTTCTTCCCTCCCTCTCCTCCGCTCTGAGCCCCATCGCTCTGCTGGATGCAGGTGTCTGCTATCGGCAGCAGGGGGCACTGTTGCTCTGCAGAACGAGGTTTGATCTGGGAGGGAGATGTGCTGCTGCTGCTGCTGCTGCTGCTGCTGTTATGAGGCCTTTGTGTCCCCATCTCCAGTGGGTTCCATGTGCTCCTCTTACATCCTGCTTTTCATATGCAGCTGTAATGTAGTTGGCTGGATGCCAGAGCGTGTTGTTGTCGCTCGGTTCTCAGTTATTGATCAGAGAAAAAAGCTCCCAACAGAACAAAGAGCATGTCCAGACATCTCACCCAGCCTCTCCTGTTGGTCAGAGAAACACAGACTCTATACTCAGGCGTAAGAGTAACAATGACATGTCTCCCTACAGGTCTTCCAACATCTGTGCAAAAAATATAGACCTGGGTCTGGAAGACCTGAGTATCCTTACTGCCGAGCGTCTTGAGTTTCACCTTCAGGAGGGGTCAAGGCCCCGCTCTCTCTGTCTGCATCGATTCATTTTTCAATTCATTAGTTTGCCGTATGATCAGGCTGAGCTGCTCTCTGAAATGGCTGGCCATAAGGGAATACCTTTGGCCGAGGAATGAAGGAGACAACAGGAGGAGGGGGGGGAGGTAGAGGCGGAGAATTGGAAAGCCTTGTTGTTTTTTTCATAGGCGGCGTTGTTTTCTTTATGACGGCCTTATGTGTGCGGGATGGGGCTTGGATAATAAGGCTATGTGCTGTTCTGTTGTCAGATTTATTGCCGTTCTTTCGCCCTTGTTGCTTCCGTGTGCCGGCGTAGGAGGAGATGAAAGAGAGGCAGACACAAAGGAGGTGAGTTGGGAGAAAAAGCTGAATCAGTGGCTACTTGTGTGGTGATGGAGGACGGCAATGTGTCTGATACCGTCCAACAAAAATATCAAATCTTTGGTGTCTCTTTACTTTGTCAGATGCCATAAAAATGATTTTCTTTCAAAAAAGACAGAATCAATGATTGTCCTTAATCTGAGTTATGCAGAGTGGACCTGACTTCACATTTCACCTTTTTTTAGATTATGCTTGTTTCAGGTGAGAGCTTGAAATTCTGACTGACAAAAAAGATGATTGCATGGCACAAAGGATTTCTTTTTGGTGTGAGGACACATTCAGACAGTCCTGGCCAGGAAGGGTTGTCATACACAGGTTTCACAGCCAGTCTTCCATGTTGCATGCTGTTCCAACCTGGTTCCTCGGCCCTCTGAAGGTCCCCTCCTCCTCTCAGGCCTTTGAGAAGGTGGTGGATGTGCCCGGCTGCCCGGGGCTGGCACCGTGGTCATCGTGCCAGCGGTCCACGCAGCGGCGCCGTGCGTTCATAAAGAAGTTGCTGACGGTGCTGAGCTCCAGGCCGAGCTGCTGGGAGATGGTGATCTGCATCTCCTTGGATGGACGCTTGTTCTCCTTGAAGATGGCGATGAGTGTGCGGCGCTGCAGGTCAGTGAAGACGAGGCGCTGCTTTTTGGGCGCCGTGTTGCGGTCCTTGTGTTGCTCCTGTTCTTTGCGCTTGCAGGCTTGGTGTGGATGGCAGCGGTGGGAGGGATGGGGATGAGAGTGAGAGGCAAGAGGAGAAAGAAAACACAAAGCAAGGTAAATATACAAAAGTGGTTATTTTTCAGATTAGACAGAAAAGACAGAATGTGGAGGGATGTAAAGTAACTACATGTAGCATTAGCCAATACTTAAACACATACAAAACTAGTTTATACACCAGCACAGATTCTACAGCTCCATCTCTATTGCCATATTAAAGTTGATTTAAAGCTAATCCATGCCTCCTGCCCAGTGGGAATATTCCTTCCATCCTGCAGAGTGCAGACAGGGAGCCAGCCTGCGGTGAGAGAAAGATGGGGTGAGGAGGAGGAAGGGGGGAGGACGACTGGCTGTTGCCTGCTAGCTGGAGACACTGCTGTTTGATTCAATATTAATGCAGTTTGAGTCGCAATGGGGGACTGAGTGACTGTTGCACAAAAGTAAGCATTTTGTGTGTGTGTGTGGAAATGAGAGATAGAGGAGGGGCTGCCAAAGAAAAGATTAGAGAGAAAAGAACAGAAAAGGTGGAGGTCTAAGACAAAGTGTGTGTGCATATGTGTGTGTGTGCGTGTATATAAGAGCTGAAGAGAGGAGCTGAGGAAAGGAGGGAAGGGGCGGCGAGTGAAGGAGAAAGAGAGATATTGACCGACTTTGCTGTAGGAATTGGGGGGTTCTCTGTAGGGACTGAGGTCAGAATCCCCCCCAGCAGGTCTACAGTCTGCTACTTCAAACAGAGCCCACTGGAGCCCACTCTATTGAGCTCTGAGAGGGTATTTATAACCCACCCACCCCTCCCTCCCCAAACACAAACACTCGAGAGGTGCATGCACCGGCTGCTATGAGCCCCTTCCCATACACAGAGCAATTTTCAAAAGAAAACACAGCGAGTGTATACGGCTTGGCGTTTGGGAGGGGGTTGTAGCCAGCAAACACAGAAATTAATAGTTAATAGAGCGCTGTATTGTGGGTAAGTGCTGTAACTCAAAGTATTCGGAGGAGACGGTTGGAAAGCAGCAGACAGGTGCAGGGTAAAAAGAGAGAAACGGTGCCCAGAGAGATGATGTTTGAGGTGTGTGTGTGTGTGTGTGTGTGTGTGTGTGTGTGTGTGTGTGTGTGTGTGTGTGTGTGTGTGTGTGTGTGTGTGTGTGTGTGTGTGTGTGTGTGTGTGTGTGTGTGTGTGTGTGTGTGTGTGTGTGTGTGTGTGTGTGTGTGTGTGTGTGTGTGTGTGTGTGTGTGTGTGTGTGTGTGTGTGTGTGTGTGTGGAAGCTGTGTGTGGAAGGTTAAGGCACCACCTCTGCAGCCACATGTTCCCCTGCTGGCTGAGGATCGAATCCTGCCAGAACAGACTGTGTGTCCCTCTCAGCTTCCCTACTGTCTCAATAAAACGCGAGCAAATTGGAGAGAGAAAGATGCTGTCCCTGTGGGGTCTACACCTGCTGCTGATGCTATTGTCTGATACTTTCATACTCGCCTTCAATAATGTCTCACTCTCACGCTGCGTGTGTGTTGATGCATTTAAAGACTGCTTTTTCTCTCTTTAGTTCTACTTGTGTGTGTGCAGGAGTGTGTGTATGTGTTTAGGGGGGGTTGTGATTATGCTGAAGTGGCTGGAGCCAAGCAGTGGCGCTGTGTGTCTAATTACAGTGGAACAGAGCCCATTGATCAGCCATTGCAGTCCAATCTGTTTACTACAGATGTCTAACCTGTACACGGGTCCATCCATCATATTCATATTTCACATCAACACTGCAGCTAAATGTATTGCACACATGCTAATATGCTATGTACACATTTGTCTTAATGCATGCTTGTAGGTACAGTATGTATATCATCGTATAAGTTTGATTTATTATAGGATCAAGGGTAGTCAGGACAATGAGGAGGATTATAATTTGGACTTTATGCTGAAGTCTCAGGAGGTCAGGGGCTACAGGATGGAGTATTAAAGCTGCGAGGAGTCACACAGAGGTTTAGTTTGGGAATTATTGACACACAAAGGGCTTGTCACTACAATTACAATAACTATGAGGACTTTCTCACCCTGAATAAGTGACACTAACTTACCAAGTAAGATAATATCCTTCAATTTCAAGTATGAATTTTAGCAGGCCATTTTATATGGTGGTTATTTTAGAACTTGTTAATTGTAATGAATCAATATGACAACATTTTGAAGTTTTTAGTTCTGGTCTCAGTCTACGACTAATAATTGGTTTTATAATTCATTTTTTTCTACATCGTGTTTGCTTAATGTTTTCTTTGTTTCAGGCTAACTGAAGACAAGAAAAGCTTGTCTTTTTTTCCCATAAACCAATGGGGAGATTTCCTCAAACTGTTGACACCAAATATTAATCTATCTTTCCTCAGATATACAGTGTGCATTTTTTAATCATCTTACTGCTGTTAAATCAGACACTGACTTATATCAAATATGCGTGTGTATATAAATATGTATATGGTGTACACACTCATGCACTTTATACATAATGTCATGAAGCTGTTTTTAATACTGTGTGTTATTCATAAATGGTTAATCAAGTGTTTTAGTTAACCCTGCCAGTGAGAATATAGATTAAATTAATCCAATGAACCAGAAATGAAGTCATCTTTAGGTCAAATTGTTTAACTCGGTGGTGAAAATCTATCCCAGCGACTCCGGTTTCATGCAACGTTTTTAATGAGGTATTTCAAATTAAATCAAATGCACACACACATGAGTTAAAGTCACTATCACCGGCAACAAATCGATTCACACCTGCATCCAACAAACTAAACCTAAAACTGGATGGGATTGTGCCGCCTTGATGGGGGAAGAACAGTTTTCAACCATTTTTCCTTCAACAAAGTAAGTCAAATATTTATAATTCACAAAATAATATCTACATTTCAGATATTCTGTTTGACTTTTTCTAAAATCATGGGTGTAAAGGTAAACATGCTCTGCTTGTTCCACATGTTGGGACTCGCTCTGCATCAGATCCCCACTGACACGAGGAGGAGCTTCCACTTCTGCTCAGCAAAGACATGTGATCCCCTCCGGCTTTCACCTCACTGTGGAAGAGCCGAAACATGCAGTGAAGTGAGTTTGAGGAGCGAGGAGGAGCAGTGAGTTGTGCTGAGGTGCACCGACTCCCCTCCACAGCCACCAGACTGCAGCCTCACCCAACTGACTGACTGAGTTATTATAAAAGGTGAAAATACTAAATATTTCACACCTTTTTCTGAGTTTTCTGATCATTTCTTCCCCATAACTTGTATAATTGTTATGCAGTATTTAATATAACTTTATGACTTTTAATAAGACTTCGCTTTTAAAAAGTTTAAATCCTCTGGAGCATGGCGGTTAATATTATTATCAATATAGGTTTATTACTTTCTCAACATTTCTACACTAACTTTTTTTGCAGCTTCCAGTTGGACTTCCCTGCAGTGCGGTATGACCTTACACACACACACACACACACACACACACACACACACACACACACACACACACACTGTGCTTTTAGGTAGGTTTTACTTGTTTTTGATGGAATATTTTAAATGAATCAAAGATGCTGTAAGTAGCAACATTATCGCTCACTTTATTTTATACCTTGATCAAGAAGAGAACATTTAATTTCATGTATATTGTCCAGTGTACAGTAAAATCAACGTCTAGTAACAGAAAGGGGATTTCACATTTAGTATATTAATATATTGTTTTTAAGAACACAATAAATCTTCAGGGTAAACGCTTTGGAAACTAACTGATGCACAACATTTCTATTTACATTTTTTATGGCCCTTTTTTCTCTATAAATCCCCAACGGTCAAGATAAAGTAGACATAAATCTGGTCTTTCCTGTACATAACAAGTGAGCCTTGGGAGGAGAGTCTCTCTTAATGTGGCTCCACTTCAGCTCAGACAGTCCCAGCTTCTCTCTCCACATCTCTCCACCGGAGAGGCACGTCCTGCCTCCCCCCATCGACCGCTTGCTTTGTGCGGCTGCGGTCGGCAGGTGTCGCTCTCTCCGTGGCCCCGGCTGCACGGGGCGCCATAGTGCGCTGCCTTTGCTACAGGCGCTGGATTTACTAATCAATATCGATCGATTGGTGAGGAAGGGGGCCCTGATTACTGAACCAAGCTCGGCGTAGAAAAGAAAAAAATCAATCATTGCAGCTTTTAGAGCTACAGTAGGCACCGAGCAGAGAGGCGGACATAAACTCATGCACAAAGAGCAACCGGACAAGAGCAGAAATCCCGGTTCTGTGTTGAGTGTTTTTCTGAGGCGTTACACCCTGCTGCTGCACGGCCGGACACAAATGTGATTTCTATGACTGCCTATATGCAGCTGTGAGCAGGAGTTGACCTACTTTTAATGGATCCCTCAGGCTCCTCACAAACATACAAAGACTGATTAACAACGACGTGTTTTCATCCTTGTTTTACTGCATGTTTTTTCGGATTTACTATAAAATTGTGGTTATTTTATTTCCCATTAATACAAAGCAGTTTTGTTTTTCTTATTCAAGGGCCTCCTTCATCATCTTTCCTCAAACTATCAAATTCCGAAATGAATAATATTCCAACTAACACCTTTCCGCTCCGATGATAACGGGTATAACTTAGGCCCATTTCTTTTCCACTGATGACATTAATATTCTTTGCTTCACGACAAACCAAGCGAGGTTAAGAGAAAGGCCCTGGGTGTTCAATATCGATCGATAGATTCGTGAATAATTCGTGTGTGAAATTCAGTTCGTCCAATTAATTATGCCTCGGAGGGTGGGGGCGGAAGAGGAGATTCATGGAGGGGTGGGGATAGAAAATCCACCAGGAAGAAAGGGAGGGAAGGAACCGTGATTATCCGGAGAAAAAAAAAAAAGAAGAAAAATCCAAGATGTGTTGGAGATGAGTAAATGATGATCACCTGTTCTGTGTTTGCTGTTCACAAGTCTCAGGTCCCTGCAGATGTGAGTCCATCTCCAGCATTAATCATGTATTGATCACCACTGCCCTTCCTGCTCATAATGAGAAAGTCAAACGGCCTAATATTATGCCCATAGTGTTTTATGAAACCATGATTACACATCTGCATCTGAAATTATTCTCCTGCATACCTCCAATCCTGCAGCACAGCTCTGTAAAGTTTACGAGGTCAACGTCTGCCGATTTAATTAATTTACCAATAAACATGTTTACCGGTTACGGCTCGGTGCGTTTATACACACACTCACTCACACACTGCAGCTCGTTTTAATGTGTGAATCATCACTATTAATCTATGCACGGCCAGTTTGCTTATAGTGGGAGGCTCTAAGGGGGGTGCAACTGGGGCCAGAAAATGTTATGATGACACCATTTGTGATATTGTTGCAGGAAAGACTGTAACTTGGGTTGAAAATAACCACGTTTACTTTTATATATTATTTGTATTTAATAAAACTGTAACCAAATCAGGACCACACAACATGGTATGGTATCTTGTGATTTTTTTGTAGGGAATGGATTTATACCAAACTAAAAATGTTAAAATCGTGAACACTGTCTTTGCCTTCTTTGTGCCCCTCAGATTGTAAGAAGCATGATTAGGCAATTTGATGTTAAGCTTCAGTCTTTTATTAAGTAACGCGCTGTTACTTTAAAGATTGATGTATATCCTCTTTGTATACGGCGGCATTTATTTTATTCTGTGCTGCAAGGCAATGCCAAGCACCCCCCCCCCCTTTCCCTTCTCTCTCTTTCCCTCGCCAGGCCAAAACACTTCCAGCTCGATACCCCTTAATGTAATGAGTGAGAATTGGTGTTAATATACTGATAAAGCGACACAATTTGTTTGTTTGCATTCTCCAGCGAATCAGCTGCGAGGCATTTCTTCTGCAGCACTTCAATAACACTCAACCTGATCTCAGTTACACCTTCGCCCACCTCAGTCTGAGTCTCAGCTGCATGCAACATTTTACTTTGAGATTGTCTCCACCTTTCCTGCATGCACTTTAGAAAATAGTCATGTTGTCTGTCAGTTCCACAGAAATATCATTTTATGTAGTTTTGTTTTCACGCCAACCTGTTATTATCAACCCAGAGGTAAAACCTAAGAAATTGCAAAGTGCTTTTAAAAAATCCAATAATCCGTGAAGGCTGCTGCCTGCGATCATCACGCTCCTTATGAGGTTTTATATAATTAGATGCATGATTGAAGGAAAACCGTATGACTGAATTTTAACCCTCATTATTTATTTTTCACCAGTTTAATAGCTCTCCATTGTTAGAGTAATACTCATGCGATTATCATCGTTTCATTCATAATTGCTTTGACCAGTTATGCGTAATATAGCGGTAATGATCGTGATGCCTTATTTTGACACAGGCAGGGTTTCATTTCCCACAAACAACAGGTGTGTGTGTGTGTGTGTGTGTGTGTGTGTGTGTGTGTGTGTGTGTGTGTGTGTGTGTGTGTGTGTGTGTGTGTGTGTGTGTGTGTGTGTGTGTGTGTGTGTGTGTGTGTGTGTGTGTGTGTGTGTGTGTGTGTGTGTGTTTTATGTTATTTATTAATTTATTTGCTAACTTTTATTTGAGGAATTAAGACGAATGTATCCCGATTGTGCTAGATATTTGGTGTGTCTAAAAACCGGACTAATTTTTAAACATAAATAAAAAGGCTTTTCATATTCTTAAAAAACATTGCTTTCATAAAATACAAAATAAATAGACTACTGGCGGTTTTAAACATGAATTCAGCCCATAAACTATTAATTACAATTAATTAACATTTAAATAAATAACAGCCTCTGTGGGGTTTCTTCTGAGTGTGGTGTGGCCGGTCAATAAACACTTCTGAGGGTTAATGCGGATGTGAAACCGTGTACCAGCCGGGATTCAAATTCCCCGTAAAGATTTTTTTTATCTGCAAAAGAACCTTTTACACTTTTTAAAATCCACTTTTACTGTTATTTATATTAACACACAAAACAAACGAATATGAAGAAGAGAATTTAGGGACAATAAGAACTAATTCTACACATTTTTCTTGAGGATGCCTCTCTCTTACATCGTTTTTAAATAAGATAAAGTATTGCTTCTTCTTTATTAAAAACACTTATATCACAGATTAAGAAAAGTTGCATCCCAGGATTTATCGAGAAATGTTCATATTCTCCAAATGTCAGCTGTCACAGCTCTGTTCATTTCTTACTCGTCGCAGGAGAATCAGGCACTGATCTGCAGTCAGATGATCTGTTTGCCCTCCGCGGGGAGACAGACAGGTTTTCAATATGTAGGAATTCAGAGATTCAATTCAATACAGTCCTTACTCAATCATGAGGAGAAGAGTCAACAGAGATACTTCTGAACCAGCCCTTATTGTAGTTACACCTAATTGCATTAATATTGTCTCTTTTATTGTTTTCTCACAAAGCTAAACAAGGGAAATTAGATTTAAAAGAATTAGTGTTTTTGTGATTCTGTAACGAGTCAAACAAGGGTTTGTTTTTTCTTAGGGTTTATTTAAGGGTGGGTTTTCTTGAAGCTTAATTTGTCACCTTTTGCAAATAATTTTAGTAATTTCTTGAAATGCTTACCATTCATTTATTTGTAATGGATTGTAGAGCAGTACACAACTATTTTAATTTTTAAGTCATTTTGTGTGCAACAATTCCGAGTATATGATACAAAACATAATAAAATGTCTATAGAAATGATAGATGGAAAATGATCTTACTCTAACATCTTAATATAAGCATTATTAAGACTGCAATCTGTAATTATGTAGAAGTTGTTCTTTTTATCTGTCAAAAGTAGAAATTGCAACATACACACACCTTGCAAAACATCTTAATAACTAACTGAAAAAACGAGTCTTTTTCACATCGGCTCAGTAAAGCAACAAGTTACTCATTTTCAGAATAACCCGCAGCAGGCTGTTCGTTATATTTAATAACATGTAATATAAAGGCTATGTGCGCTCAAATCGATTCATTCATCAATTGATTTCACAGTCGTTTTGTTCCTTTGTTGATCTGTGTGGGGTTGCCCAACCGGAGTTTCGGGTTGCATCTGTGGGTACGATAAACCGTGTGTGTGTGTGTGTGTGTGTGTGTGTGTGTGTGTGTGTGTGTGTGTGTGTGTGTGTGTGTGTGTGTGTGTGTGTGTGTGTGTGTGTGTGTGTGTGTGTGTGTGTGTGTGTGTGTGTGTGTGTGTGGTTTTGCTGAGATCGACCCTCCAGAAAGACTTACAGAGAGGCTCCGTGCAAACCATCTGCAGGCTCTCACTACAAAAAGGCCCCGAGACACAGTTTCACATCAGAAGTTTAATATTCCTGACTTTGCCTGATGTTTTTATTTTTTATTTGGAAAATTAATTATTAACACCACCAATCAAATGGCTACACGCTGCAGCTCGTTTTATCCGTTTTTTGAGCTCTCAAAATATGATTTTCCTTAAACGAGTGAACAACTGATTTTATTTCAAATAAGACAAATATTTAGCCAAAGTGTTTTAACATAACATATTTCCCAATTTTTTTTTTTCAGAATCAAAAAAAAGCGTGAATCCCAGTGAGAAATAAGTTCAATACTCTGTTTTCTGAATGAAATAAGACCTAATAGAAGATAACATCTCTTCTTGCTGTTTTAGAAAGCTTACAGTGGTCAATGAGATTTGTTCCTTCGCTCCTCTTTAATGGCGTGGACAATGTCCCTGCCTTCTATTCTTAAACTGCACATTAAACAAGCCATTATGGGGTCTTTAATAGCCGATGGCCTGTCAGGGCGTCAGATAAGCAGCCAATGTTAGGACACACACTGCTGCTTCAGCCAGCACAGGACTAAAAACTCTCCCAAAATAAGTAATCCGTTACTTATTTCCCAAAGTACTTGATTTTAAGCAACAGATACTTCTCTGGGACCATTGCAGTCTGATATGACACCTCAAAAGGTATGTGCAGCAAAGATACAATCTGAGTAAAATAAGATGGTGTATCAGTTGTATAAACTGGTGTAAAAAAAAAATACACTAACTCTGTTGCCTCTTGTAAAAGTCTAAATATGGATAATACACTCTTAGTCGCTGCAGAAATTTACTGAGAGACTGCTATATGTGCGCAGGAGCAGACCCAGTGTTTTGGGGGCATCCCTGTTCCATAACGTCTCTCGCTTCATCGACACAACGCTGATGCTCTGGTCAACATTTTAATTGCACAACAGTCTGCTCTTTGGAACTGTCCCCTGCTTGGTGCTGTTATGTAAACCTCTGCAGATTGTTGGGGGTCAAAAGCCACAGCAAGATTTGTTTCTTCATCAGCTTCACAACTGACTCCAGAGTGCAGGGACCCGTAATGAGATTTAATTATGATTATCTTAGGGTTTGGGCTCCTTTTGTATGTTTTTGCCTGGGAAATGAGAAGGAGGGGCGCACGCGGTGCCATTAACCCTTTGATGCTACCCTCGTGCATTCAGTCGACTCTGCCAGCAATTTGATTTAAAGGTCATTCTCTCCTATCGATCCGGTTTGGCGAGGGGGCGACGGAGTAGCGTAGGAATTGATCATCTAAAATAGAAGAGACGGTATTCGAAACTGTACAGAGGCCAGACCTCTGCTGCATTTATAATTGCTAAGCACCCCCCCCCCCCCCCCCCGTGTGAATTTGAGCAATGTGTGTGTGTGTGTGGCTAAAAACAGAAAAAGGTGAAGATGTGGGAGATGTGCAGACTCCTGTCTCTGTCGTTAATCCGATTTATATTAAAATTACATTATTTTGAATCATAAGGTCGACTTGGTCGGAACAGTGTGGGTGGGATGTATAATGAGGGTTACACCACGGTGAACTGCCAGTCGTCTGGTGCTGCTAATCCGCCTCTATTACAAAAGCAAAGCGAGAGCTACTGAACCTCCTACAGTGTGAAGTCAGCAGTTGGTTGTGTTTTTGACCATGCAACGTCGTGTGAAGCAATCCAGCGTGAAAGCATGCGTTTATTAGTCATTCTGCTGTGTGTTATGAAGGGTGAGCTGTTAATGGGAGAAATGGTGGTGCATGGTGGAGATGGGAAGGGGGGGTTTGCATGGCGCAGCTCCAGAGATGGAAAGCAGAGGCCGGGGAATGGAAATCGATACAGATCCAGGGCTCGCCAGATCGGCCTTAACAATGTGGCGCAGACATACTCTATATCCCGATCACATACACACAGGAGAGAAGAAACGGGGAGGCGACACGTATGCATGCTCTAGCTCGTGCTATGATATTATCCTGTGTTATGCAGGCATGCAGTGGTGAGAATATAGGAAGCTGTAGCCTCAAACACAACCAATCAGGGTGCATGTGTAGGTCCCCCCACCCCCTTCCTGCATAAATTCCCACGATGCATCGAAATACGAATATTCATCTATTACTGCAATAAACAGTGTTTCATTTTACATTTTGTTTATCTTACTCTATTGGACAAGCATATAGACTCTTGCGTTTACTTGGTCACATACAACATTCTCTGCAACATTTAGCTTTTGTATTTATTTACATATCGTTCACTTCTTCTGCCTACTCGCACATGGGACTCGCACATATTTTATTACTACTCTATTTCTTCTTGCACTTTTTTTGTTGTTTTATAAATGTGCTTTATTGTTTAATGGCTTACATTTATTTTTGCATTGTTGGAGAGACTTACGATTTCCATTGCCATAACTACAGTGTAGCTACTGTACATATGACGATCTTGAATCCCCAAATCGTCTCAACCTACGACTATGCAAATTTGAAAGTTAGATTGACTGACTCCCCCCCCAGCCCCCCTTTACCACATACAACCACCCTCCTCCAGATGCAAGGCGTGAGATGTCATTTCATCTGTTCTAAGCTGCACTGAAGCCGGGATTTAAACCAAATAGCCTGGAGCTATAACCCCAAGAAAATGGCTGTTGCTCTCCCACCGCAGGATTTCAAAGGCGATGCTTGTACATGCGTGTTTCAGTACTTACAGCACACGTTGCTGTGCTTAACGAACAACGAGGCTCTGAAACCGCAGCTGCACTGTTTATCCCCCCTATCTTCCCCTCACACATCAATTATTAAAGTACCAATCGATCATTTCGCAGGCTAACATCAAGCCATCTCTTCGTGAAAAAAAATCCTGTTTTAGATTAACCCGCATCAATCACATCTTAATGCCCTGTCCAATTAAACCCATTTTACTGGCTTAAATGACCCCAAAAAAGAAGCACCACTGACCCCTTTTGCTGAGCATCCCAAAATAAAGAACTCGAGTAAGTATTCTGTAAAAAAGAAGAAGAAGCTAGAGCTGTGATTTAAATGGAAAGCCCTGTTGGTTTAGTGCTGGACTGGAAAGTAGGATGCAGGGTGGTGTGATTGACGCCATTGTGGATTGTAATATTGATCGATGGGTGGAAGCTGTTGGATGAAATAATGGTGTTTAAGGCTTACAAGAATGCTATTAACTATGTATTGGTAAAACTCCAGTTCACCACCTTGAACTGTCCTCAAAACAGAGAGGAGAAGATAAACTGCGGTGCAATCTGCATGGACGATGATTTCAGGACTCTGAACAGCGCCTTGTAACGTTAGACTATGGAAATTGACCTGGGAACCAACTGTGTGCTTCCCAATACTAAATAAGAATAAAACTACTTTAGATAAATCTTTTTTTATTTGCTTATAAGGCATTTTAAAGGGATTCATTTAACTGAAAGCATACACATTAAGGGAATAAGATGTAATTCATTATACTGTACGTAGTTTTTTTGGTATATCTATATTTCATGTAAACATTTCTCTATATTTTTAATGTTTTTTTATAATTGTTTTAGTTTTTGGTCCTTTTTTAAAAATGTATATTTTATAAATACCATATTCCACATACGGCTAATTCCTAGTATGTGTTAACCTACTTGGCAATAAACCTATTTCTGATTCTGTTGAAGACAACTCAATAAATATATATTTAACCAGGAAAATAAAAGTATGCATTGCAGAGATGCATACATGGGGGAAAGGGTGCAATGTGACAGGGATCGGGGGATGGTGGTGGTGGTGGTGGTGGTGGTGGTGGTGGTGGTGGTGGAGGGGGATAGCTCCAGGATTAGATCCGTGTAAACTGCGTGTAGTCCATTGAAAGATGAATAGAGGCCTCCCACCCTCATTCACAACAATGTTTTGCCTCCGTGGCCCGTGGGTCTTGACCTGCACACCCTGGCACGTGCTCCGGTCATTCAAATGGTAATAAAACAAATGCGCTTTTTTTTTTTTTTTTTTAAGGCAGGGGGGACCCTGGCATGCACCTCATCACTGTCACATGAAAGGATTAACACACGAAAAAAATGACTGCTATCAAGTGAGCAGTAGGGATGGGTTTTGTGGGAATATTCCGGATTTTGAAACACATGATTATTTTCTGTGTTTTCAGCGTTTTGTTTGTCCCTAGTAGGCGTGACTACTGCAGGAATGACCGTATAACCCAAACCCCACAGGGCAAATGAGTGAGAGTGCATTACACACAACAAACGGAACATGATTACAGCAAAGGAAAAAAAAGGTGTGCAAAAGCGTTTTTTGTTTTTTTGTATAACAGCTGTCCTCTTTCCCCCTTGTTCGGGCTCCTGCCTCCCCCCCTCTGCTCCAGGGGAGAGACCAATGGGAGAGAGTGCTGAGGCGGGATAATTGATAGATGCACTGGCTATCCTTATCGATCAGGGCTGTATTGACCCGAACAAATACATTGAGATGGAGTGTGGAATTCAACACAGATGCAAAGACGAATTGTTTGCATCGTTATAGCGATCTTTAAATGCCTCCCAAACCTTTGCTTCCTTATTTGGGCAGCTTTACAATGAAGTTGCCTGGTTATGCATACAGTCGTGCAAGAAAAATTAATCAGAAAAATAAAAGGCATCCAAAGGTTAAAGCTGGCCTGGGTGCAATGAAGAACACAATAGGTGGGATGCCTGTGGGTCTTTGCCCTCGTTGCATTAAGAGATGTTGAGCGTGAAGGGCAAACGTCCACCCCCCACCCCCCCAAACAGCTAAAGGCCCATCTCTGCTCTGCTTTTCGTTTCAGGGCTGGATTGTCATGTGTGTGTGCAGACACGGGCATTTTCACATTAGCTAAGCAGGGCAGCTGCATTGATTTGTGTGACTGTGATGAATTTGGAATAGTAATTTGAATTTATTGATTGATGTGGCCGAGCGAGTATGGCCCAGCCTCACTTTCAGCATCACAAACCCCCCAACTCCCACTCCCAGCCCACATGCGCACCGAAGATAATGGTGATTTTAAATGCAATAAGTAAAATGTTGCTCCGCGCATTTACATACAAGTCATTTGTCATTTTGCCCAACTGGCTTTTTTTCTATTGTGGCTGCAGGTTAATGCATAATGCATAAAAAGTGCACTAAAATCAGCTGTTGCAAGACAGAAAATAAACATTAATTGATTGGATATGTACTGTAATGCAATGTATTTTAAAATAAAATAATGAATAACATGTCGCTCATGGATTACATTAATAGTGCAAACCTAATTTACATTTTACAACCAAATACTTACACTCGCCTCACACCTATAGGCTGCTGTGGGCCTGACTACGTTAAATATGCAGAAGGTGTAGCGCTCACAGGACTGTGCCACTCCAACATGTCAATTGAATTGGGGGGCTTTATCCTGATGCCGGGTGTGGAAGATATAAAACCCCACAGCCCAATTAGCTTTAACAGCAGTGGCACTTAAAGAGACAATTGTGGAGTCTTTAAATCTTTATTTACCAGAACCACACTAAATGCGCAAAGGAACAATTTACATGCCATTAAGTGCTTTTCAATAGGGCATTGACTGGAACTAAAATATGCCACTATATCTGCTTAATTGAACTGTTCGCTGAAATACGACACAGAACAGCTGATTGGCGTTTGGTAGCGCAGCACGTCTAAACCGGGCCTTTACACAAACATCAATGCGAGGGGACCTCTGATCCACATCTCAGTTTTAACCCCAGTGCGTCTTCTCGGCTTTTCATCTACGTGCTATTAATCAGGTGGTGTGTTAAATGGTTTAAAGGGGGCGGGAATGTCGGTTCAAATAACAGCGTTTTGGCAATAATACAAAAAAAACTGAAAAAGAGCGACTGCAGAAACGGTAAGGGTTCGTGTCACATGTTGTGTCTTTATTAACAGAGGGGGTGCCTTTTCTGTTATCATTTCCAAATAAGCTCACATATATTATCTGCCAAACCACAAAAATCCCAGTTTCTCAGTTTCGGAATGGCTAAACAGGCCCGCAACCAACTTTGGCGAAAAATAGAAAAAAAAAAAAAAAACAGAGTGCAGGGGAGACACAGGCCAGAGAAAGACGCATCTGTTTGTGTCTCTGTCTTTCAGATCCAAAATCGATTATTTATCAGTGTGCTACTCTGAAATGGGACGCCTGGACCTGAAATATTGATCCATAGGAGGTCATGCTCCCCCGACTCTCTGGCTAGGCCTTAGACGATTCTTGTTTGCAACGACGCGCTTATTTGACAGGGGGAGTGCAAGATTAAGCGTGTTTTGATACAAACGAGTCCAAAGTAAAACTGAGTATTTGACTTGTCTCTGTTTGGTTTGTTTTTAAAGTATTATAGCTGCAAGATGCAATCAATTTTGATCGCATCCTGATTTGATTTCCTTTGTTTGGTCTCTTTCTATCGGTGTGTTTTTGTTTGTATGTGTGACAGAGAGGGAGGCCGATTGAGAGGGTTTTGTGTATCCATGATGTGCGTAAAACCGCTGTATGTGCGTAAGAACAAACATCTTTGCACACTGCTGTTTGCACCTTGTCTGCTTTTGAGAGATCCTCTCTTTTGTTTATACCACATCCAGTGTTGCACAGCGTCTGTTTACACTATCATGGATTGTAGCATCAATCAAAATATAGATTTCCCCCAACATTTAACACCCCAACTGTCGTGATGAAGTTTTACTCAATACAATCGACTAATAACTTCTAGTAATGTCTGTTTGAGCAGCTATTGACAGTCTTGCCACATTGACTTCTAATTGATCCCTCCACATCACTCAGGTTGGGAGCTGTCTCCTCACTCACCTGCAAGCCTGAGCGCCGACATCCGCTGGAACTCGGGCTCCTGGAGCCACTTCCACATCCTCCTGAAAGTCTCCCGGCCGGACTTGAGTTTACTCCACGGTTTAGGATTCCGCAGCAGATCAGACAGAGTTCCCTGGGACCGGCACAAGATCCTCTGAGCAAAGATGGCCTGGGGGATGCTGTAGCGTTTGAGCTCGGCCGTTATTCGCTGTGCCACCTCCTTGGTGTTTATCTCCTCCACCTGCCCTGACCCACCTCCCTGCCCTCCTCCCACCACCGTCTGCCTGTCCCGGTCTGACAGCATGGACCCGTTTGCCTGAGAGTGCGGATGGCTGTGATGGTGTATGCCGTTCAAGGATGTCATGAGTCCGGCCCCATGGCCCCCGAGACCCCGGGCCAGGTGCTCCTCACCTCGCGACAGCATGTGGGACTCGAAACCCCCTGAGGAGATCATCTTGTCGTTGGAGAGGTGAGCTCCAGGGCCGTAGGCGCTGAGAGTCTGCTGGGAGCTGTGCAAGGAGCCTAGCCCGTTGGACAGAGGGGACAGAGACTGCCCCATGCCGGACATGTCTTTGGGGTAGTGGCCGTAGATGTTGCCCATGGAGGCGAGGCTGCGGTCGTCCCTCATCAGGGTGAAGCTGCCGCTGACGTTCCCGGCGGAGAGTCGCTGGTGAGCCGGATGATGGTGAGCATGTGGGTGTGGATGGTGAAATTTCTCCGACACGGTGGAGATGGGCGGCAGGTGCTGCAGCGGCGTCAGCGTGGTGTAGGTGCTGCTCAGGCTCATCCCGGAGTCGCACGACATGGTCATGGCCGGGTGCAGGGGACCAGACAAAGCGTGATCTGTGCGGTAGTCCCCCGCGCCCTCCAGTATCGAGGCCATGCTGGACACCATGGCTGACCGTCCGTGTGACACCAAGTTCCGATGCGACGACTGGCGCGCGTGTTGGGAGTTCATTAAGTCGCTCGTCTGATGGGAGTGAGACACACCGTGCAGATTTCCAATGTTTTCCATTGTAAGCTCCATCGTTGAAAAAGGATCTTTATTTCCACCCCTCTCGCCACTCACACTCTCCCTCGCTTCTCTCCCCCTCTCTCTCTCACTGTCGCTCTAATCTCACACTCCTTTCCAATAAATTTTGAACGATTTCAAAGCCAAGCCATTGATTGTAGTTGCCTCTCTGCAGTCAATCCAGCATGGTTTTAAAAGATCGGGTCCCAGCCGCCACATAAACTGCGCCTCAGACCTGTGCTCAGTGTGGAGGTGGATTTCTCTCGCTGTGGAGCACCTTCTACTAAACCCAAAGTGCTGCTCTGCTCTCTGTGTGTATATTGACGTGCCTGCGCTCATGTTAAGATGAGACCGAGCCTGTGCGCATGTGCGCGTCCCCGTGGTGTATGCTCGCACTCGCGTACTCTGTCTGGGGCCAAGCTGACGTCACTGGACCCTATGTCATGGGCAGGGTTGAGGGGGTTACTTTATGAATGTAATCCGTTACAATTAGTTACCTGTAACCTAATCTGAGTATCAAAATACCAAAGTTATCATTACTTTGGGTAACTATTGGATTACCTCTATATCAAATGCACATAACGACATTAGGAAATGCATATCAATAAGATGTTTTTACTTATCTAAGACAACAGAACAATATAACCAAAAGTAGTTTGATAGATGCAGGTAAACCCACACACACTATTCATGAACATATAGGTTGACCTACTGAATTTAAGAACTGGACAAATGGTAATCCCATTGCATTTACTCCGTTACTCCACAAGCCTGGTCATGTGGTGTTCATGTTGCACACTGAACCCCGAATTCCTGAAAAAGATTGCATTAGACACTGAGATAAAACACAGAAGTGCAATCCTCTGCAGTGTGTGCAACATTTACACTGAGATGGATAAGGAGGACTCGCTCCTTGTTTTCTCAGATAAAGCGTTTGACACGGCGCCAGCAACATGTGATGACTCTCTTAGAGGTTAAATATTAATTGACATGTGTCACATCAGGCCACGAGTGTAATGAGAAAATCACAAGTTATCGCGAAGGGGAGGTCCCAGCTCGCAGCCTTTATATTTTATTCATCAAATTGAAGATGCATCATTTCGTGATGCCTTCTGAAAACATTGCTGTATTTGTAACGATAACAGATTGTATTTCATACTTAAAAACATGAGATTCTCAGCTTCAGAGTGCAAGACCCTTTGACACGTTGAATATAACCATCTAACCAAAGAAATTTCATCTCTATAAAGTGAACGATCAGATCGTTCTGTCCGATGTCTCGCCGTTAACTTTCACTCATAACTTTTTCTCTTCTTCAGCAAATACTTACTGAATAAATCTGTCGAGTTTCATTTCATCATCGCCTTTAGGCTTTGACCCCTTTCTGCATCTTTGCTCTTCGCATTCAGGCCTACAACAAAAATCAAACTCCCTCGTATAAACTCTCACATGATGTTTCGTGCATCTCAAAACTTCTGTATGTAACTTGCTGCTTGCTGACGTCAATCCAGGTCAATCCATCAATGTCAAAGCATACATGGATCAGGAGATGCATCGATAGGTTGGTGCTCCTTTTGCAGGAGCCCGCAATATGAATGCAATACATAGCAGCATGTGCAGATCGAGGCATTGGATTCTGATGAATTCACTCGTTTTGGGTGCAAACTGAGGAGAAAACGCTTTAAAAAGTAGCTTTATTGTTCCAGGTATTGCTTCCTGATGGGTTGGATACGCATAAGCACCTGCACAGTCCATCCAATATTCCGATATTAAATTAAAAAGTGATAAAGTTGCAAGATTGGGTGCTACTGCATTTATTTGAATCGTAATGTAAGGTGCTTTATGTTGTTTTGTCGCTATATGGCTTCTGAAATGACCTAATCTGCTCAGTATAAGCGTTACACACCTATAGTATTTATTGCATGGTGGTTGTTTTGCGTTATTAAATAATAGCCCAGCATGTGCAGATATTGGGCGAGATGTATGGAAAGTAAGACATGAGGGATTACTGACAGAAATCACAACATCAACACCTCCGGACATGTTTTAGACATGTTTGGACACACTGAGGAGTGTCACTTTGCAAATGTGTGTGTGTTGCAACCGATAATCACAGCAGCCCTCAGAAAGCCTTTGGTTGTAAACTACGTAAACACAAGTGATCAGCCCTGGCATTTACACCAATGTCATGTAAAATTAGGTCATTAGGATTTCGACCAGGAGCTGTGGAAAAAAAACTACAACAACCCAGGAAGTGGCATCACTTATCATGCACAAATTGCGTAAAATAATTTCCCTGACCAGTGTTTACCAACAGTTAGGTCAATGCCATTTATAACTGCACTGATGAATTGTGATATCAGCGGCCTTGGCACAAGGCTCCTCGCCCCCAAAATAATGACCCTAAAAAGTGTTTCTTTGCTGATTGCCAACGGGGGATGGTGGCTTTTGGCTTGTGCCATCAGGAGAACAGCAGTGTCCGCTTGGGTTAATGTCCCTGTATTGATCCCAGCAACCACTGCTATCGAAAATGAATTACCGAAGCCCGCACAGCAGCGAATCCGTCATCTGTGCTCAGCCAGCCGGCCAGAGCAGCTTATTGGTCGCGGTGGTGATGGATGTTAACTTTCATTGCTGGCTCCTTGCTCCTAATTCACCAGGGTTTACAACCAGAAACAAACGCGGTGAAAAGTTTTATACTTTCACCAAGAACTTGTAGACTTCATACCCAGTCCCCTTCCTCTTCCCTCCCTCATTTGTTGTTTTATTCTCGATGGGCTCCTGTGCGCTACGCGAGGTCATGTAACTCCACAGATAAAACAGCAGGGTGAACAGGGCGTGGGGAACTGATCAGTGTACTTTCCCCAATTTCCAATCAATGTTGTTTTCTTCTATTTTATGCAGCTTGGTCAAATCGTTCATTCAGCCAGCCAAAATAAAATCTGAATGCAAAGTAAACACATCTATTTCCCCCCCCCCAAAAAAATCCATGTGTCCGCCTAGAGCCCAGTTTTAATTTGTATTTTAATGTACTGTTTTCGAATACTTAAATAAGCATATCCTATGGCGAATACAATATGAAATATTAACTGTGTCGATATCTGCGGTGTGACTGGGGCGATGCCGCAGAGACCCGGTGATTTATTTCATATTAATAACAGCGGGCGAGGCGGTGGCCTCACGTTGGCATCGACTTAACGCACCTACAAACACACACACACACACACACACACACACACACACACACACACACACACACACACACACACACACACACACACACACACACACACACACACACACACACACACACACACACACGCTTCAGTGATTGTGAAGAAGTCTTTTTAGTGTTTTAATTTATCTTTTAATAATGTGAAACCATGTTCCAAGAAGTTTTCATTTCTATAGGATTTATAATTCAGTACAACACACACACACACACACACACACACACACGCGCGCGCGCAAACACTCTGCAGTGATTGTGTATTTTTGTATTTTAATGTACCTTTAATCCATGTTCTAAAAAGCTATAATAATAATTACAGCAGGACTTTAATTCAGTGCAATATGTTTTGAAGTCTCTGGCTCACCATGACTGTGTTTCTATGAGGGCCAAAGTATTTTGTTTTTATCTATAAGCACTGCTGTCGTTTGCTGATCAACTAATCAATGCTGAACCCGGAGCTCCGCTCAATGCATTGCTGAAGGATCGATATATCTCCCAAAATGCATTGTGCTAAAATGCTTTAAGTTAGGTGTGTCCTGTTATGTGTTTGACCTGTCTCAACAGGCAGTTTCATTACAGGAAATGACCACATAGCACTCAGCTGAAAAGTTAACGCTGAGCTTTTCATTTGGCTGAGTGCTGCAGACCGTCAGTGTAAAAAACACATTATATTCAATCTATACTTGCCTATTGTAAATACTAACTGCCTTCTAAATTATTCATATTATTGGTGGTGTAATTATAACTGCAAGTAATGTGTGGACTTTAAAAAGTCATAATACAAAACCAGGAACATATTTTAAGCAGCAGGCGCCAAAAAAAATATATATATATATTTGTAACTAATCGTATTTATATCAAACGTAGTGAGTTAATAAAAGGTATTTCTAGTGGGTCAGCTCTTCCCTTACGCGTGTGTATTTTCCCAGGATTGACTCGATAGAGACAGACTAATCTTTTCATGACTTCTTGAATGACTCCGCGGCTGATGCATCACACTTAATGTATTCTAAAGTATATTTACTTGAATCTGGCTATTGGCAAAAGTTAAGCAGCAGTGTTTAGTAATGTCGCATTGATCAGGCCTTTGAGCAAGTCAGCGGGATGGACACACACACACACACACACACACACACACACACACACACACACACACACACACACACACACACACACCTTGTTGGAGACAGCTAGCACCTCACATCTGCCGTGTTTGCCTATGGCTCTACTTTAAGTGTGTGTGTGTGTGTGTGTGTGTGTGTGTGTGTGTGTGTGTGTGTGTGTGTGTGTGTGTGTGTGTGTGTGTGTGTGTGTGTGTGTGTGTGTGTGTGTGTGTGTGTGTGTGTAGATAATATTTACATTGATATCATTGACATCTTAGACGCCCCATAAAGTGTTTAATAATGTTCATATCTGTAATTTAAATTGCAGATATGTGTCCACATTAAAAACGGGGTTGCTCTGTGGGATGTATTTGCTTTTAATAATACTAAACTGATTTTTCTGAACAGTTTTAAGTTATTATTTTTTCACTAGTCCTTCAACTTAGCTACTGCTTTTTCCTCAGACATTTCCCACAACCTTACTTCGGCTACAGGCCAAATCAATGTCACCCTGCGTTTTGAATGTTACCTTGTTTGTCCTGGTAAATCTTTAAACGGGAGCCCACTGTTTAAACTGCGTGTTTCACAGTCAGAGGTGAAATATAAAAAGGCCCAAATGTTGAAGAATCACTTGCACTTTAAATCGCTGTTTGTAAAGCGCTTTCCTGTAGTTTGTTGAGGAATTAGTGTGTTGCCACAGATTTTTATTTAGACACATTTGCATTTGAAAGAGCCTAGCAATAGAGGGCTGTGGTGATCAATAGCCCTGGTGCCATATCGATCCATCCGTAGTCTGATCGATTAGCAGGAAGAATTGGGCACACATCTTCACAGCTTCTGGTTTCACTCAAAATAAAAGTGCATTTATTTAGAAATAGTGGTTTTAATGCAACAGGCCTGTCTCTCAAATATTTAGGACAACAGGTGCCAAATAAGCCTGGCATGCCGTCCAGAAGAGAAATCAATAATTTAAACTGTAAGATGTTTTTGGATACTTTTCTACATATAAATAACTTTAATATAACACATTTATACACATTTTGGAGGAGAGTTTAGCAAGAAAAGCTTCCAAAAAACTCGCGATGTTGTTTAAAATAAGGTGGGACTGGATAATGAAACAATAAGGATAAGAGTTTGGGTTTTTATTTTCTTAATTTATTGTCTACACTTATTTCCTCACAGATCGACATTTTCACGACTGTCATTTTGCTAATTTTTATCTAAGTGTTAGATATGTACGCGGCCTAAAATAAATCAAAAACACCCGCATTGAGACACATTTCAAAATATGTATTATTATTTTTCGTCATGAAGGTAATTAAAAAGCCACAGATATATATTTTGATCCGGACACGCTGTTAGTGAAATCAGCATCATTCCGGTGTGTTCACATGATGTCACTGCAATCAATAGAGCTACTAATCACAAACACATTCAATAAAGCATCGATCCCATCGGGCTGGATTACTAAATGTGAGACGGATTAACTCGTTTCTCTGTTTGTTTCGGGTTCCTCCAACTTCAGCAGGGAAGGCCTCGGAGTGCTTTAATGAGACGGGGGATATTTATTGTGTTGACAGCAAAAAAAATAAAAACAAGACGAGACTTGAAGATCAGGCCTTTCTTTGACTTGTTTAAGTCTTTGCGGAGTTAAAATAAAATAGCCAAGGTGCAAAGGCTTTATTGTCATATGCACTATAGGTGGAATGTAGTTTTGGCAATGGAAATCTTAGGGCTCCTCCCACAGTGCAACATAAATATACACAAGACAAAGAAGTAGTGCAAAAAGAAACAGAAAATAAACCGTGCAAGATGCAAAAATAATATATTAAAATAATGATACCACTTTAATTTATTTTATTAAAATGTTTTTTATCATTTTATTTTGTAAAAAATAAAACCCTGTAAATGTAGTAAACTACTTTACCTACATATTCCAAATATATACATTTTCAAATATTGAAAATAATGTAATATATCTACAAAATCTGCAAAGATGGAAAAAGTTGTAAAATAATTTGTGTGTGTGTGTGTGTGTGTGTGTGTGTGTGTGTGTGTGTGTGTGTGTGTGTGTGTGTGTGTGTGTGTGTGTGTGTGTGTGTGTGTGTGTGTGTGTGTGTGTGTGTGTGTGTGTGTGTGTGAGAGAGAGAGAGAGTTAGCAGAGATTTAAATATTATTGACATCTTAGATTCCAGATAGTGTTTAATTAAGCTCATATTTCTCATATAAATTGCAGGTAAATTAGGACTTAACACTAAAACTTTCCTATTATTTTATTGTATTTGTGACATAGTTGTATTTCATTTTGACAAGTTGTATAATGTGTAAAAATAGGACAAAGCCTGTCTTGTTTAATTGATAGGGAAAGTCTATTGATTTGAGCTGAACAGATGCAAGTGAACCAAAAATGCTTTGGACTCATTTCTTTTTGTGTGTGTGTTTACGATCCATGAGCTCTCTGCTGTTTAACCGACAGTATCATTGCACTAAGTCATGTCATTTCCCAGCATGTGCAGCTATAGGGTGAGATGTATGGAGAGAGTAACACGCAGGATTACTGAGAGAAATCACAACATCAACACCTTTGTGTGTGTGTGCGTGTGTGTGTGTGTGTGTGTGTGTGTGTGTGTGTGTGTGTGTGTGTGTGTGTGTGTGTGTGTGTGAACGCGTTTAATCAAAATCTATTACAAATAACAATAACCCGCAGTACACATGGTCCAAATGTATAAATATGACTATTTTAGATTCTGCGAAAACACACACACGTTTGTACTTCTTGGCTTTTAGGTTCTGGATTACAGCGCTCATAGATTGTATTGAGGATGTATATAACAGCTTTTAGCCGAGGCCCCTAATATCTATACGTTTATTCAGCTTCATAGATTGTGGCTTAGAATGATTATAGATTGTAATGTGCACGTATTATCTCACAAGCTGGTTAAGAGCATTATTCATTGTTCTTCTCCCCCTGCCCTCCTGCTTTTAAACCACACAGCTTTTCCCCCTCTTAAGCACTGCTATCGCTGGATTTATTAGGCTTAAAGAATAGCCTACACATCTTCCTCAAAGGGGATCAGACGTTAAGTGTAGATCAAAAGGATAAGGTCTTAAAAACAGAACAATGCTTTGTGCTCTACACTTATTCTTATTCCCACATGCATGTTAATACAGGGATTGTACACAGACCACTTTAGCAGCTTTTTCTTTTAAATTGTATTCATGCAACTAACAATGATGCTCATGGCCACAGGGGTGTATTATGTTCCCTGCATTTTATTTAGTTTGCCCCAAGATGAAATGCATGTTTTTAATTGAGTGGAAAACAAATAAGGGGTTATCTAAACTCTGCATATATGCAGAAAAAAACAGTGTGTTAATGAGCAAAAACACCCTGGAAGTTTTTCCTTTCTTTTTCGTTAACCTCTGTGATTTTGAGACAGAAAGCAGGAGGCGTATAGATATATTTTGATTGCAGGCTCTTGTATTTTCTCAGAGACGGCTCTCTGTATGAAGCAGTGACACAGCTGCAGGGAAAGTGATGGACTCTCAGTCGGATTTGCAACACAGAACTGGTGACCTACTACTAGTCATCCTGGCTCTGATATCAAACATTTTGCTACACTTGTACATTCTGTTTTTTTAAGCCCCGTATAAATAGTGAAACATCTCTCTGCCAGTATCGTTTTGTTGTCTTGTAAATCTTTTTTTACATTCATCAGGCGAGCAGTAAAACCTCACACACACGGAGTATGAAAGGGAAACATGTATCAGTCAGAATAAATCTGGAATCAAGTACAATTGGTTTTTGCTTAACCCCCCCACCCCCCTACCCACCCACCCACCAACCACCACCCATACATGCCCCCCTTTCCCCACCCCTCCCCTAGTGAAACTCCCACCCTCCATACCCGATAGAGCACCCGTTGCTAGGTGACAGAGGGAGAGATGGATTGAGGAGACATAGTCGATCAATTCTACTGAGAGAGAGAGAGAGGGAGAGAGGAAGGGAGGCAGGGGGGAGAAAGTGGAGGGAGGGAAGGTAAAAGAAAGAGAGAGGAAGGGAGGCAGGAGGGAGAGAGGGGAGGGAGGGAAGGTAAAAGAAATGGGGAGAGAAGAGAGGAGGGGAGGACAGAATGCAAAGTGATTGCAGTTGTACTGAAGCTCCAGTTCGGGCTGAAGACGCTCTTTTGAAACATCTATCTTTGTTAACTGTATCGTGCCTCCCGAAAATAAATCCATCTGTGCAGCTGTCCTCCCTTCCATCTTTGTCCGAGCGCTTTACTCTAATACTTTTATCACTACAAATTACAGTCCGCACAAGCCGTGTTTAATATTCCCTCACTCAGAAGAGAGTTAATTGTATATTGCATGCACTCTTTCTCTCCAGGCTACCTCTCTTTCTCCATTAGTCACTGCTACACACACACACACACACACACACACACACAAACACAAACATGCAGATGCCCGGCAATACCACATGCCCCTCCGTGTGTGTGTGTGTGTGTGTGTGTGTCTGTGTGTGTGTGTGCAGAGCTGGGTGTTGAGCGCATCGACTGAGTATCGATCCCACCACTCACCTCCCTGCAGTCAGCTCTTGTCCTACATAGCATGCCCTGTCTGATTTCTACCTTAATGGCTTTTATCCAGCTCCAATCTTTATTTAAACTGAAAAGTAGGAATTAGCACCCACTTCTATCCTAGTCTCTCTTACTTTTTCTTTTCACTGTCATCTTGGACTGAGTATCAGCAACCATCGGCTCATTGACCCCTTCTCCCTTCCTCCTCTGTCTCTCATTGCATTCCCACTCAGAGATGTGCAGCTCAGTATGTCGCTTGCAGTCTTCCTGGTTTCTCAGTGTTTGGTGCCATATCTTTACGTGAATCATACACGATTAAGATGCTGCATGTAGACCAGCAACTAATAATGATTTCCATTGTCGATTAATCCTTTGAATAATTTGTCCATTCATCGATTAACAGTTAGGTCTATAAAATGGTAGAAATTACAAGCTCAAGGACACGTCTTCAGATGATGTTTTGTCTGACCAACAGACCAAAACTCAATGATGCTCAATACACAACAGAAGAAGCCGCTATTCTGGGGCATTTTTGCTGGAAAGATTGTTAAATTGTTGACTTGTATTTTTCTGCCGATCACTAAATGATTAAAGGATAGGTTTTGCCTTTCTCAAATCCATGTTAGAGTTACTAGAGAACATGGTAGAAAGTGGCTATGAAACAGTCTTAATGTAATGCTGATCCTTCATATGAACTACACAAGCAAACATACACGCAATAAGATCAGCTTTTTAGTCAATCTTAATGACAGTCTCTGGATTCGATTTACCTCACAATCAGAAGAAATTATTTAAGGCACATGTTGGTTCGTATAAAGGCAAAGTTTAGCAATGAAGTTAAGCAGTGAGTTAAGCGGTAAAAGGAAGAAGGAGGAGATAATTCTTTAGAGGATTCATTTTATGACATATTTTGTTATGACTGATAATGAGGCAGGATCAGTGATGATAGAAACCAAAAGAACAGATGAAAGCTAAAAGCAACCCTGATAGAAAACAGGCAAAACAAGACTCAACCCTGGTCTGCCATCCAACAGATGGAGAGAAATATAGGCTTTGAAAGGATTCAAAACCAATCCTGAAGTGGCCCTCATCCTCCCAGACCGGTGTGTAATATGTATATTCCATGAAGAACATGGAAATGTTTATTAACATTGGTGGCTAAAACAAAGCTAGCTAACCCTTTGGCCACCATCAGTTGAATGTAGCTGACATAAGCCAGATTTGTTGAGCAGAGCTAGCACTGCGCTGACTGTATTAGCAGCACTATGAGCATCTTGCACCAGGCAGTGGTTTGTATAAAGTTGAGAGGCTAAACCACCTAATAAAGTCCACTAATGTATGACGGCTTTGCCCTTTCAGTATCCAGTAGAGTAAAAATGGCCTCAGAGCAATTTTGTCCTATAGCTGTTTAAACGAAAAACAAAGTTATATTAGGAAGGAGTTGCCTTGTGCTTTCACTCGCTTTTGCAATAATTGAACTGCAACACTACCAATTTTGTCTGCCAGCTGAAATCTAACAAACGTTCCTTGCAGCTTTTAAAATAGTAATTCCAATGAAAGACTGAAAGGTGACTATGATAATTACTGAAGTCAATATTACCTGAGGGACACAATCCACAGTCCTTACATTGTGCAGAACTGCTTCCTTATGTAAGGCCACAGTGAAAATTCCTAGTACAAAAGGAACAGAGCATTATTTCATTATCTGCATGCTCGTATTGCAACAACAAAGACAAAAGACGTAGGTATTAAGAAAGACTGAGAAATTGTGAACCTATGCTTTAATGGCTGCAGCTCTATCCCTATGCACACTGTACTCCTCTGTTATTTGAGTTAGACATCATCGATCAATTGTAAATGGGGTCATGTGACAATACAAGTTATTTAAGATGTTTATATCCTCATGCCGGATTGTCATGGCAACAGGGCAGACGTCTCAGCCCTGAAATGAGCAGCATTTATTCTGCACAGACTACTTTTCATATTGATGGCCTTTCCTTGTTGTGATCAGCCAGCCACAGCCTGGGGAGGAACCCTCTGCGCGCCGTCATCCCTTTCGATTTGATTTGATTTGTTGCTCATAGAGCGAAGTGATGGGAGAGACTCTTATCTTGGCCGAGCAGAAACAAGCCATACCAAATAAGACACATTGGACTATCTGTGCTGGCACACACAATGGGGATTAATTGATCCCCTAATACCACAGATAAATCAATTCTTTTCTTCCCCCCTGAGCTCTCTGGCCAATTGCACGGCCCAACCATTTGATCAACAGAGCATCTCCAGCCAATAGGGAGGAGGCTCGCAGGTTGACTGACAGCAGGCACAGAGGTGAGCCCGGAAAGAGGTTAGGGAGAGGGAGTCCATCCGAAAACCATCGGCAGCAGCAGGAGTGAAAGTGATGGCTGTGGTGTTGTGTGAGTGATCCACAGAGAGCATGCACAGAGGCAGAACAAAGCTGCAAAAGAAGGTATAAATAGTATCTCTATGAAGTGGGATTTAAGAACATGCACCAAAAGAGCAATATGCTTTATTGCAGATGTGAAAAGCAGACAAAAACAACTCGATATAAATTAAATGTGTCACATTAAGAGTTCCTGTTTTGATGCATTATCAACACGTTTTTTTTGCAGCCAGTCTTCCTGATATACAGCTACATCGCTTGGTCAAGACATCAGCCATTTTCTCACTGTTACCCCATCTTATCTCCACCTTCGTTTGATCCATCTCCATTAGACTCTCTCTTACACAGCCCACCGCCATCATTCTCACTCTTTCACTTCTATCTCTCCCACCCAATCTTTCTCTTATCAGCACCTTGGCATTTCTGTCTTTCCCACAAACACTGTTTTCCTCACACAGCTCATATAATAACAGGCTAAAAATATGCCTTCTCTTTTTTTTTTCTCTCTTTACAGTATTGATTTTGCCCGTAGCATTGTCTATGGAGAGAGAGCGCGAGAAGGAGAAAGACGCGGGGGAGAGAAATGAAGTAGAAACAACTGGAAAAAGAATCACTTTCTACGTATGTGGTAATGCTCTCACCTTTCCTATTTTACTTAAGTGGAGAACCATACACTACTTTATTTCAGTGCAATATCCCTCAGTTGAAGGCTAACTGCATTTACTGGGTTCCTTTCTCAGTTGCTCTCACCACTCAACCTCAGAGAGCAGCAAAGCACTCACACTGTACGCTTTTAATAACAACCCGCTGAAATTAGAGAAACCTTACCATTGCAAACATGCTCCAGATCAGCTTTTCAGGGAAAATGGTTGGCTCTTTTGGCCCTGGTGTGTAATGGGAATGGAGAGAGTTGATCAATAGGCTATTGATCGTAGCTGGCCAGAGTCTGGGGAATTGAGAGTGAGAATAGAGGGGAGTTAGGGTGGGGGTTGGCTCCAGGTTGAATTTTTAAAATGCTCTATTTCAGAGATGACAAATAGTCTATTTGAAAAGGTAGAGACAAAGATGGAGCGAGAGAGAGCATCATAAAGTGATGGAGAAAGAGTCTGTGCTTGTTGTGCTGAGAGCTGAGACCTCCCCGTTTCCCAGAAGTTACAGTATTTTAGACGAGAGCGGCTGAACTACAAAGACAAAGGGAGCAGGGACTTCTCGGGCTACAGTAGCTCCAGTGTATTCTGGCAGCGAGAGGAGGAGGAGGGGAGCTTATTATAACAAAAAAATCCTTCAGATCTAGGAGGCCGTGCAGTACACAGACAAACACTTTGCAGCAGAATCCTGCAGCTGACATCACATTTAACCTCCTCAAATTTGCCCAAGCTACATGCATGCAGATTGAATGTACTGCATTTTACAGAGCACGTCTTCAATTCTGAATTCCTGCCAATATCTGATTTCTTTGGCCATATCTTTAAACCAATTTAAAAAAGCAAGCCATATTCAAAGCTTGGGTTTACCCTCAGTCACCCGCATAACCCTCAAATATAAAGATACTCTGAAAACGCAGCCAATTCAGAACTGGGCACAATTTGACAAAATAAACATGAAACATGAATAAATCTTTAAATTAAAGGGTTAGCTGGGTTGTGAACCCCATAACAGCACACTACTAGCACTTTCCATCTCTTTTTAGACGCTAAAGACGGGAAAAATACTTAGCATGTACGACTAGAAATCATAATCGTTTCAATTGTGACAGGTTGGTGTATATTGGCAGGTATCCAACTTAAATAGGATGTTTTTATATGCCAGTAACACAGTTGAAACAGTTGCCTATGTTAGAAAAAAAGGAGCTGAAACAAAGTAGAACAGTATAATAAAAAGTACAAAACACACTTACCATTTTCCCCGGAGGTAACTTTCATAACAGATCTGTTTCAAATCTCTTTTCATGTCTATCTGCAAAACACAATTAAATCCCTATTTTCCAAATGCCTCTTTCACTTACAAACATCGAACAATATAACTGTGGGCTTTATGTAAAACAAACAGGCGTGTAAATGTGAGGAAACCAGCTGGAAGCATCACTTTTGAAGGTTGCTCCACTCAACTGTAGGCAATGGAAAGCGGTTAGAGTACTAGTCTGTAAACACCCCTGAGAGAAACCTATACCTCAGTAAAAATTCAGCTGTAAATAATGTATTGAATGCAAACTTAAGGTCTAGGGGGAGATATGGATAGGCTCATTACTCTTTTAGTTTGCTGGGCTTTTACGTAGTCCGCACAGCTCTCAACAATCTCCCCCAGATGGTCCCTCTCTGTTTTGATTTAAAGATGCTTTTACCTGCGGATATTGTTATGGATATAGGTATTGTTTTTTATTCTCCATACATCGCCTTGAGGTTTGAAGGCTGTTAACTCATGCACCCACCCACATGCTCTGTGCCCTGTTAAAGCAGGTGTGTGTGTGTGTATATGTGTGTGTTATCTGTGGAGGTGAATATGCGGCCTACGCCTGTGTGCCCTGTCCGGGATGCATTGATCTCGAAGCAGGATGTCAAACATTTTAGCGCTGATCTTGTCCTTGTTATTGCCTCGCACAGCCGGGGTTGTTAATGCATTAAAAATCGTTTGTCCCTATCTTTCCAAACTTATCTCACCCTACTGCCCCGAGCAACACAAGAATACCCCTCACTTGTATCACTCACACCACTCCCGCCCCCCTCCCTCCACCCTCTGTTTCCAACCACCTCCTTCCATCCTGCGTCTCAATCAATCTTTACGACACCCGGTTGCATCTCTCTAATGTTTCCGGACTTGACCGTATCCCCGTTCAAAAATTCTTAATTAAGCCCGTTCTGTATGTTTACCGTTGGGCAAATTACAATCTGACAGGGCTAATAAAACAACATTGGCGAGGGAAGGCCGAGAGGAGCATGTGCTATGACCCTCACCTCTTTCACCTGTTTCTATCTCCACCTCAGCTTATCTCCCTCCATCCCCACCTCTTCATATCTGCCTATTTTCTACTTCACAGGTTTTGAGGAGGAAAGGGAGGGGATGAGAGAGACAGAAAGGCGCTGGTTTGGCACCAGTTGGTCGTGGTCTTATATCCATCGCTGTCAACGTGGCTATTTGTTTTAAATACTCACATGTCATATCTTGGTAATAGCATTCAACATACTTGTTTCTCATCTCTGATTATTAAGATTCATGAACCTGCCTGCCTGCATGTCAACTCTCACAGATATGAGTCATATATCTATGTTCACATCAGCATCTTTCTTCATTTAGGTATTGACTCATGCACTGTTCTCACATTCTGCGATCCATAGCCCACACAGGGTGTATATTATATCTCTATTCCTGCACAGTTTTGTCTGGTCACTTGAGAACTGCCGTTTGCTTTGTGCTAAAGCATGATGGAGAGGCAGGCCATGTCACAAGCATCTCTTCAGCTGCTCGGCTTAATGTTAAGCACTAAGAAGAGCCCATTTAAATGACCTTAGTGTCTACTACACACATAAAGGTATGTAGAACAAGGACGCAAGGAAACCAAATACCAAATGGGAAAAACCAGAACCCACACTCAACACAAATTCTGGGTTTAGTATGGTGGTTGATTTTTGAGTGTCAGCTGTCGATATTCTCCTACAAAAGGAATGGAGAAGCTGCTTACAGCTGCATAAAAAATTACATCAAGTGTGGGTGATCGTCATAAAGCTCCAGAAAGATTAAAGCGGAGACATGATGCTCATTTTGAGGTTCATATTTGTATTCTGTGGCTCTACTGTGACATGTCTCCATGCTTTAATGTTCAGAAAGCTCTTTATTTTTCTCATACTGCCTGTTCTGCAGCCTCTTTTCACCCTCGGTCTGAAACCAGAGCCCAGTCTGCTCTGATTGGTTAGCTAAGATAAGATAAGATAAGATAAGATGTACGTTTATTAATCCCTGTGGGGAAATTCAAGCGTTTATGCAGCAACAGATAGAGATAAGAAAAAACAGAACAGATTGACACAAAGATATGAAATAAAAAAATTTAAATGATGTACAGCTCTGTTGTGATTGGTCAACCTCTTAGAGATGTCCCGCCCCTTAGCCTATCACGTATAATGTGTTGGAGAGCTAGCCAACATAGTGATGTCACTAAGAGCATATTGAGAGCTGCTAAATCTTCCCCAACCCAACCAACCAAATCAAACCAACCATCAAACATACTTTACTAATCCAAACCAAGTCAAAATAAAGCCAAAAATAACTCAACAATAGTTGACCGTACTTAACCATAATGTGTTCTAATTCCCAGTGGAGGAAAGTACCAGTGGAGTGTTAATCATCGATTTGATATTTCACAACATAAGCGCTGCTGAGAAGCATGCATTTACAGACTACAACATATTGTATATTGTTACTTTCTTACTTCTGTAGCTCAGAGGCAAGCGGAGAGATGTGTGCATCTCTGAAGACGTACAAACTGGCAGTTCTACACATATACTGTAAGTGTTGTGTTCAGACTGATGGTAGTAGTGGTTTAGTGAGTTTGCATTAGAGTGACAATGTATGCCGGTGTGTGTGTTCTGCAGTTTGTATGTAGCACCACACCACCTGACAGGTGCAAAGCCCTGTGGGATGGCACTGTTGTATCTTACACTTGGCTGAACATATACAGCACATCAGAGGTGTAACAAATCCATTCCTGACTGCCAGAACCTTTCAGAGAGTTTCTGAGCCTGTGAACAACACATCTTCAGGTTTCCACACCTCAGAGCTGATGTGTGTCAGACAGACAGGAGTGTGTGACTTTGAGGGGAGAGAATGGGATTCGTACGGACGCATCATCACCATGAGTGTGTGCTTATGTTTCTGTGTGAAGCATCCGTGTCTCAATGGCATCTTTAGAGAGGCTAATCAGAGGAGAGGTTGAGGAGAGTGTCAGGCTGGCTCTGGTGAAGAGTCCTCGAGCCCTCTCTCTTTCTGTGTTGACACCTCTTAACCTCAGTCTATCATCTCTCACACTCACACACTCCACTTCTATTGACACTCGCTACCCCGCAGCTCTCCAAAGACCCGAGGAGAATCCACTACAGTGATTGTCCGTGAGAGGGGAGCCTCGGAGCCTGCTGAGAAGAAAGGATTATATAATGCACCGACACAGAGTACAACAAGATGTGAGCAGATTTTAGTGGTCTATTCCTGACTTTCCTGTACGGATGAAAGGGAGGAGGGAAAAATCACAGATAGGATGATGGATCCACATGTTGAACAAAGCTGTCAGCCCCCGACAGAAAATGCTGAATCCTCACATGCATCAATTTGTAAATGAACCTCCCTCTTTGTTTTCTCGCACCAGGAAGTGTGCCGGACCTGTGTGTCCAGCACTGTCACTGGCTAGTATAAGTGGGGTCAGAAGCTTGGGGTCAACTGAGAAGATGTCAAAGGTCATAGAGCAGTGGGTCTTGTTAAAATACCTTTTAGCCTCCTTCAGGGATGTTATGTAATGGCTCTGGGAATACGTTAGGTTCCAGGTTGACTGTTTTGTGGTGGACACTGGATGATATATGTGTTCCTCTTTATGCCAGATGTATATTCATTACCCTTTTTAAAAAATCAGGATGCAAAGGAAGTGCTGGGAGGTCAAGAGGGGTCACATGTAAGAGGTAGCATTTATGTGTTTTGTAGGGGGCATCTTCAAGGAAACGATCATCTTAGATAACACCTCTTACCAAGACAGAAGTGTCTCCTTCGTGTTACTAATTCAAATCTTTAAAAGCTCTTTTTGTATCACCTATTCTCCTCTTGGGTCACCCTGAAGAGGTTGGCGAAAAACTGGGTTGTGCTGATCAATTTATTGGAGACGTTTGAATATCAATTCAACGAGCGTGCTGTCTTCAATCTTAATTTTTAATATGGTGATAATAAGTGTATTAATTTTCATAACTTTCATTCAATAGCCCAGGAAAATGAGCGATGGTGGCCCATTTTTCACGCCGAATATGCATCTCTCTTCTTTGTGTTGCCATTGATCACCACTGTGCAGTTTCTCCTCCTCACTTTCTCCTCCAGTCTCTCCCCTCACACCACTGCACGGTAAAATTCATCCTTATTCCCCATTTCAGCAAGCTAACAGTGCGCACTACCTTTTATCAGTCCAGAACTGTTAAATTAATAAATTGATATTGACGAGCTATCAGCCAGGGAGATAAATTATTTGGGAGCAGAAGGCGAGGGTCACATGACTTTTAGTACCCACGATTCTGTAATTATTCCCCATGAGAAGAACCATGGTGTGGTGCATTGCCCTTCCCCCCTTCGAAATGAACACACACACACACACACACACACACACACACACACACACACACACACACACACACACACACACACACACACACACACACACACACACACACACACACACACTATAACATGAAGAACTATAAATATCCTCACATACAGTTGATGCATAAGGCATGGAATACTGATGGTCATTACTGCTATCATGACCATCATAATGTGGGGTGTTAGCATGCTGGAGATTGCATTTTTTCAACACAATTTACATTGAAGCTGTGATGGACGCACCTGGAACATAAAGCACTATTGAATGCAAATTATATTGAGCATTGCATTGCCGTGGGCATACAACAAGCTACCTGCTAGCCGAGGGTCCACTCTTTCGAATATGCAAATGAGAGGTGCTAACTGGGCGAGAGGTGAGCACTTTAGATGAAGGGGGGCTAGCGAGGATGTCAGAGTGCCAATCATGGAAGTGCTCTTGTTGCCCTCCGGCCATCGCTGACCTTTTGACACTGGCCATGGCCTAAAGATCAGAGGTCGCCATCCAGGGTCAGTGTGGTCACTGCAAGACCCTGGCCACAGATGCATCACCATGGAAACACTCTGCTCTCTATAGGAGGAGAGATGGGGGTGTTTTGCATTCTGTATGCTAAAATCATGCACCATAAAACACACACACACACACACACACACACACACACACACACACACACACACACACACACACACACACACACACACACACACACACAGGTTGAGCAGCACATCTGTGTGTTTCACTGGAAGTAAAGCTATTCCCAACTGGTTTGCAACAAACAGCTGGGCAATGTGGAAAAAAGCCTGGCATGAACACTGAGTGTTGGGAGATGTACTCGATCCTTTACTGAAGTAAAGTCTAAAATTACTCCAATACAATTAAAAGTCGTGATTTTAAAATGTTACTTGAGTAAAAGTGCATCTCTCTTCAAGCATCACAATGTACTTGAAGTACAAAAAGTGCTCATTCTGCACAAGAGCACATTTCAGAATAATATAAATTACAGATGTATTTTCATCTCAATGTACTTACAGAATTAAAAGTCCAAATATTTATTACGCAGAATAATCTTTTCACCGTATTATATTATTATGGTTACTATATGATATAATACATGAAACAGAATTTAAGTATTGTGGTTGGTCAATGTGGACCAAATTTAAATAATTAAAATAGGCTGTAGCGTAGTACAGTACTGCATTATACCATATCAGCATATCATGTGTGTCATTATGTACAAAGTAACTGTGAGTAAAATGATATGGTATCAATAAATGGAAATACTCAAGGAAAATCCAGAAAAGTATTTCATTACAATAAATGTAAATGCACGTAGATACTTTGTACCACTGTGTTTATGTCAATGAAAGATAGAAGTTGGGTAGTCTAAAGTATTCCTATTAAGTGTAAATAATAAATGCTATAGCCTATATCTTAATTTTAATAAGTGACAATGCTTTAAAGAAAACTAGAAAAAACGTTGTCACATCCGCAACACATTTTTTGGCCTGGTCCATCAGTGGCCATATTTTGTCTGCTTGGATAGCTGCACCGTGCTGCCATTCAGGCCAGTTATAGGGGTCAAAGTGTCGCTAGAAGAAGAAACATCTGTATGTTCATGAATTAAACATTTGGTTAGACTCTAGCTCGCCTAAATTAAGGATAAATAAGGCAGCCTATATCTTTATTTCAATAACTGACGATGCCTTAAAGAAAAATAGAACAAAACTTCCACACATGCTTATTATTTTTTTGGTCTGCTACATCAGTGGCCATATTTTATCTGCTTAGATAGCTGCACCTCCCTGCCATTCAGCCCAATTATAGGGGTCAAAGTGTCACTACAAAGGGAGAAGAAATAGAAGAAGAAATATCTTTATGTTAAGCATAAAAACAGTTGGGCAGACTAAGATTCGCCTAAATTCCGGATAAATAATGCAGCCTCTATCTTAATTTCCACTGCCTATGCGTTAAAAGAAAAGCTAAAACACTTCCACTCACATTAAATGGTGGAAACAGTGCTGGATGTATTCGCTTGCACCTTGCGCCATCTAGCGGCCGTGTGAAGCCTCTCCCTCGGTGCTACTGGCCCGGCTCCTACGCACGGGGAAAGAGGGGGGAAAAACCCCACTAGTCTGCTTTTGTCTCCGGGGAACTGCGGTCGATGCCTCGTCCCACCATATGTCTGATCGCAGCTGCCAATCAACAGGTCAACGCGACCCGGGGGAAGCACACTCTGGTGGGGAGAGATCAAACAGCGGACCCCGGGGATGACAGATGCAGATGAAAAAAAAGGCAATAAAACATTGCTTCAAAGATGGCAACGGTGCACTAGGAGGCAAATTATTGTTAACAGTAATCTGCAGAATAGCGCCTCGCATTCTGATCGATTGACTATTATGGAGCCTTTGAAGCCGAGGTAACGCCAGGCTATTGTTCATGGTGAGACACAACCAGAAAATAGCAGCTGGTTTTGATTCAACTATAGCGCTTCCTAAGCCCTAAACACTACATTTACTTCTGTGCAATCATGCTTTCTAATAGACTTAGCAATTTGGACGGCTCCAGGCTTTGGGCCTATTGAGAGTTGTTCACGTTCAGTTGCAGCACTTTAAAAATAAAAACAGTTACAATTTAGTAAAAGAACGTCAAACGAATAGAAGTTTTACATATTTATTTTTCAATCACGTCGTTATCCATTCAAAACTTTTTACCATCTACTTGGAAAAACAAATTAACTTCAATAATCTAATTTTCTCTTCCTCCTTGGTGTAGGCTATGATTTTCTCCAAAGTCCCTGGTTTTTCTACTGTCATCTTGCCTTTTTATTATTCGTAATAATATGTTGTATACTTGTCTACTACATACAATACCGACATGTGTTTTTTTAATTGTTTTTACAATTTATAGCCTACCTAAAATGGCCTTTAAAGCAGCAATAGTATTTTTAAATGAAATATGTTATAGAGGTACATTAGTGCTGGACCAATTGCACTGCAGAACTATTTCTAAATAAATACAAATGGAACAGTTATACAGTAGCAAGTAAGACTTCATTGGTGGTGATGATTTATTACCATTAGATGTTTTAATGTACTGCAGCTCTATTAAATAAAACAATATGCAGTGTGTATTGTTAAAAGTGTGCTTGGACACATAGAAACAAATCTTGTAATACTTAGGCCATACCCAAGATGAAAAACTGTAGCCATTCCATTTTTATTTTAATAATAACTCCTGTTTAGTATATATTGAAAAAATTCAGCCTGGTAAATTTTGAGAATTAAGACTATAAATAAAATCAAACATTCTCTTGTATGTTATTTACCTGTAATATGTGTCGGTGTAACCACAGTGTCACTGAGTCATCCATTTAAAAGAAGACAGAAACAGAAATACTACAGACTCGTTATTCATTTAGGTGTGGGGTTACATATTTTCTACGGCGCTGCTAACTAAACATACATGTCTGTCACACTAAACGAGCCACAAGCTGAAAACCCACTTCTTCTTTTTGTGAGCTGTGTATCTCTTTGATCTACATACCTTTTCATGCTTCATCCTATGTTGTTTTTACTGTCGTAGTCTATAGTCAAATCAATGAGATACATGTAAGCTAACGGGAATCAGCTTTGGAATGCTGCTGTAAATGTGTGGCATTAAAACACGGCCATAATGTTTCATCGCCATCTCAGCAGGACTGATCTTCTTACCTCACTCTCTGCTAATCAGGAGCAAATCTTTGTGCCTTAATCTACGGCCCCCCTGCACCACGCCGCCCATCCCATTAGATTAGCAAATGACATGCACATATGAACACACACACACACACACACACACACACTCACTCAAACACAGCTTGTGACCTCAATCTCATTTTCGTAGAAAGGTAATTAATTAGAATGTTTATTAGTTTGTCGAACATAAGTTGTGTTTTTCAGTTTTCTAACAGGAAAAAAAGTTACATTTTTGACATATTATTTCCAATGTAGACAAAAAAGTATTATAAAGGTCATAATTCAACACAACATACACTAGTTTTGTTATTTGGATGTGTGTGTGTGTGTGTGTGTGTGTGTGTGTGTGTGTGTGTGTGTGTGTGTGTGTGTGTGTGTGTGTGTGTGTGTGTGTGTGTGTGTGTGTGTGTGTGTGTGTGTGTGTGTGTGTGTGTGTGTGTGTGTGTGTGTGTACACCAAACATATGCAACCAAATTAAAGCCTTAAAGCTGGTGAATTGAAGAGGATTTGATGCACAGTGCAATTCATGGGAATTAAGCAAATTAGGTCTCCAATTAGCCGCTGACATTGAAGATTTGGTAGACAAAATTTAATTAGATGGATCTGTCATTGTTCTAATGAGCATCGCCTGGAAAAAAAACCATGAATAACTCCCTCCCTTCCTCCCTCTCTCTCCCCCCTCTCTTAAGCTTTATCCTTCTGACATATTGTTTGTGGGTTTAGAATCTAATTTCATGTCAAATATCGCCTTATTCAAATATTCAATAATTTGCAAATAAGAAGCCCACATGAGCCGAGACAAACAAACTTCAGAAAAGTCAATGTATGACCTAATCCTCTTAGGCTGGAGCACTGTGGATGTAAATGCCAACCTTTGCAAGTCAGAGAGGAATTTCACTATTGATGTGTGAGGACAGGTGGAAATTGACTTCATTCTTATATATGGCAGCATTTTGGAGTCACTTTATAACTGCATTGTTCCTGCTTAAGAGACCGTTTAAATTGTTATTGTAATTGCAGAATGTCTCTCATTGTTTCAGTTGCTTTATGTTTCTGCCCCAGTTTAGAGACCCTAAATAAGCCCTCCCACCTCTCTCCAATAAATCAACGCCCCCTCCTCTCTCTGCCGTCGTCCCTTTCCTCTGCTCCCTTCATCCCTTGACCTCCCGTGGTGCTTCTCTTTCTGCAGCCGCAGTTATGGATTACACTGTGTGATAAGCTTCCTATTTCTTGAAACTATTTGGGATTGCTCAGATTATCTGGCCTCATATCCTTGAGAGTCGGCTTTGGAAAGCCCGATTTTAGTCTCTTAAGGCAAAAGATTTTGCATCCCGACAGCTTTGAGTAATTAGCATCTAACACCGGGTGGTATTTTAGCATTGGGATCACTTTTAGTGGTATCTGCACTGCAAACACACACACACACACACACACACACACACACACACACACACACACACACACACACACACACACACACACACACACACACACACACACACACACACACAGGTGTAAAATTCAATATGATTTAATGAGATTATACCAAAACATTCTGTGTCTAAAAACACAAATACAAATAGAATACAAATAAAAAAGTGCAGCAGCTGCATAAGAGTCAAACATTTTTACCATTGAACTTCCTAAGGAGTCACTTATGTTTAATATAATGCAACATTGTCAAAAATCACCATTTCAACATCTCCTAAAGAAATATTTGTTAAACTCTCTTTCAGTACTCTATTCACATCAGGGTACAGACGCATGCAGGCCCGGATTGAATCCCGCCTGTGGCTGCAGACCGGACCATGGCCAGTAGAATCTGGGGGCCAAGCAGGACAGAGGGATGGTTTGGGTTTGGGGGCAGCACCAACAGGTCGTCCTGTGGGGCCGGGTGAAGGCAGGGTGGTAGGGCGAGCTCAGGGAGGAAAAGGAGAGCTGTCCAACCACCCTGCGTACCCTCCGCCTCGCCTTTCTGCAGTGGTAGTCCCCCTTAGAAAAGTTCTGGTAGTTTGTAGGGTGAATCGCCCAGAAGTGGCCTTTACCGTTGTCGCTGCGTCCGGCTTTGATGAAGCAATCGTTCAACGACAAGTTGTGACGCACGCTGTTTCTCCAGTTTTTATCCTGTTGGAGCAAGAAAAGAAATATAGTGAGGCCAATAACAAAACCAGAAGAGTTAAAACAATGGGTGTCCCCAATTTAAATTAACATAGGTGTTTGTTAAGCAAACTAATCCTACTCAGGATGCCACGGTTCCTGTTGCTGGCAGGATGTGCAATGGCGTGTCAAGACCGTATATGATTGCTGTAAGTCACATCACACCCTCAGTTACCTTTTTAGCACGTCAAAACAACTAACAACTTTAATCCTCTAGGCTACATGCAATCTGTTGTTGCACCTGGTAAACGCAGAGGCGGTTTGCAACCTAGCAACAGGATTACTTTATTTGTGAGTTTGCCAACAAGAAGATCATCTAGTGTCCCCGAGAGCACCTAATTGACTAACTACTCAGACAGATTATGCGTGCCAAGCAGGTTGCTTTACTTTTGAAAATGGCTGCCACGTTGTTCTTCAGCGACTGAGTGAAACGCGCTTCATACTTTTGGCCAAACACTGGTTCTCGGTATCTGTCTTGTGGTCGACTAACAAATAGTCCTAACTGTGACTGGTTGACAAAGCGAGATTCTTTTAAAATTGGCCTACAAACAAAGATCCCTGTATTGTAGCTTTTACATCAACTATCTTGTTCTTGCAGTGCCCTCTATGCCTGCAGAGTAACTATATTATCACAAGAGAATTGACGTGAACATACCTTACTCTTGAAGTAAGGGTAGTGGTCCATGATCCACTGGTAGATGTCACAGAGCAGCAGTTTCTTCTGCTCTGACGCCAGGATTGCCTTGGAGATGAGTGCGATGTACGACTGGTTGGGTTTGTCCTCAGACTTTTCTAGACTTCTATCAGTAGAGGTGGTGGTCGTCACTTCCCCCTCCCCTTCCTCTTGTTGCTCTTCATCCTTTTCCTCTACTTTGACTTTCCGTTCTTCAGTCTCTGACCTTTGTAGTCTCTTCTCAGAGTGGATCCGAACCTCTCCGGGTTTAGGATTCTGATGATCTAGCATGTTGTTCGCTGTCTGCTCAGCTGTACGACTTCCTGTCGCTTCTTCTTTGGAACCTTTGACTCCTTTATTGAACAGAAGGTAATCAATCGTGAAGCTCAGCCCCAGCCTCTCTCTGCCGCCAGCGTGGCTGCTTCTGTCCTCCATTGTCATCTCTGAATTCAGGTATCTTACACTCATTACAGATGATACAAGTGATAAATGAAAAGTCTCTCTTCCCAAAAGTCCTTCTTTGTGTCTAAGTTTCACAGCATGGCTATGTTTTAAATGCTGGACCGTTTATGAACTAACCGCCTCGATTCCATTCACTTCTTTCTTGGAAGTCTTCCTGTTGACAGGATCACAGATAAAGATGAGCCTCTCAACTGTTGTTAACCTTGATGCGCTTACGGGCGACACAACCTCAACTTGTGGAAATGACGTCAGTCAATTAGAATTACGGCCACGTTGTTTAGCAACACATTTTAATGAAAAATGTTGGCCTCAATGATAAACCTACAATTAAAACATATTATTTTCCTAATATCCAACAGCCTTTTCGCTCTTGACTCGAAGAATTGTGCTTCACGGTTGTGAAATGCCTCTATTTATATGACTGTGAATTCATCCCTCACAGAAAGGGGTAAAGAAGGCACACAGGAGGTCCATGTGGGGGGTCTCAAATGAGGCGGATTATTTTTATTAACCTAACCAAATCTTTGTAATTAAGGGAGATTAAACACTTTAAGATTTAGTAAGACATGGTGTGCAGAGGATGGGTGCCGTACATTAAAAGGCTTTTCAGACACCTTTATTATCCTGCTAAAGCTGTTTTGTCTAATGGGACGCTTTGGGGAAACTTCAATTACCATAGAGCAGTAATTAAAGGGCCATGTTATTTGAGTTTCCCTTACAATAATTTATCATGGATAGAACAAAAGTAATTGTTACAAATTAAAGTAATATAAATCCACAAAATCACATGACACTAAAACATGTATTAATTGAGGGGTTTTATTTCTATATTTTCTACTGCCTGATTTAAACATGTTCCATGTAACACAAGAGCAGCGGTATTGTCAAATAAATGATTGACTTGTTTTGTTTGAAACAGCATCATTATTTTAAAAAATAAAGAATAATTCAATGAATGAACAAAATGTTTTATATAGCTCATGTTTACATTCATCTGATTGTATGTGCCTTTCATGTTCCATTTTCAATTCTTAATGTCAATGTTTTGGTAAAATTAGTAATGTGGAAATCCTGACTCAAGGGAAGTTTGCATGAAGTGTTTATAATAGAGAGAACTAAAGCAAGTGAGAACGGTCTATATTTTATTTAGCTTAAATTATATATTTACACAGCCAACTAACGTATTGATCATTATGAAAGCCAGTTAGTTTGGGTGTCAGCGAACGTTAGTTGACATTGTTGAGAAACATGTAGTGTCTGTAAAAATCAGTAATATCTTTTTCTACATTTTTTCATTTTAGCGTCAGACTGTTGGGGAGATATCCTTTTTGAGGCATACTATATAACATTTTCCTTTTAGTTTCAGTACATTTCAGGGTGGCAGCAGTAACAGTCTGGGCAATTTCCAAATTATCCCTTGGCAAACAAACATATAGTGAATATTCATTATCATTAGCAAATGTTTTCCAGCTGTTACAATGATTTTTTAAAAACTTTTGTCAATAAATGTAGGGTTAACTGTAGCATCTACAAGCACTTATTCATTAGTACAAATGAAGCAAATATGTTAGCTGCAGGGGCGTAGCCAACGGACGGTTCCTAGGTCCTAAAGATGCATAAGCCCCCTCAGTTAGGATGGAATTATTTAATTAAATACTAAAAAATAATACGTTATTGTTTGTTAAATTGGTTGATAATGTCACTAAAATATCACCACAAAACGCTCCTTAAATAAAGAAAATGTGTTCGATTTTTTATTTGCTTGTGTGTAGTGTGTTCAACTAACTTCTCCAGCCAGTTGTTTGGAAGGTTATGAAGTTTCGCTTGGACTAGAGTTTACTTTCTTTTCTGTAATCCCTTTGGTGAGTAGCAGCAGCGATGAAGAATTCTATTAAATATTACTTTCAAAAAGCCAGCACTGACACAGAGTGTAGTGGCGTGGTGCTGGCAGCAGATGCTAAAGCTTATTCACAAGCCGTTGACGAGTCCAGCCAGCTAGCTAGCTCTGGCTCTGGTCCATGTCCATCAACCAGAACTCAGCCATCACCCGACACCAACCCGTCAGCTGCAAGTCCTCTGCAGGAGTGCGACCCAACAGCTCAACTCATCCAGACACAGGTTTCTGACCCAGCTGATGAAGGATGCCCATCTACCTCTGGAAGTGACTGCAGCATCGAGAGTGGGAGAATGATAGGGCTGCCATCAGCTCTGTCAGGAGTACATGGACTAGCAACCCAACCACGTCTTAAAACATTCTCTACCAGTGTATCAAGCCGATAGTATGACGAATTCAATTGGATTGAGTACAGTAAGACTAGGGATGCAATATTGTTCAAGGCATGCAGGCACTTTCCTCACAATCATATGCTGGTCATATCTGCACATGGGTATGCTAATGTGGGATTTTTTTTCTCTGCCTGCGGTGGCAAATATCTGTGTGTATGTGTATATTATATGTTTCTGTTAGGCTAAGTGAAGGTTGGACTTTGTGGTGACTTCTCGACTCCTGAACTTTGTGTGTGTTGGATTTAAATCAATCGATCTTAAAGTGTGCTTGATCCAATGACTGTAAAATAAGCTTGATCAATAACAATGTGGTTACAGATTCCATTTCATTAACAACGGTAGATTGGACAGGCTTGGTTATTAAGTACGCTACAGTTGTGATAGGGGTTGTCTGACCTGTCTTTCAGTTTAGCAGTAGGTTATAAAGATTAGGCTTTAGTGAGGTGGACCGTGAGTCGTGCCCGCTCACTTTTGCCGAGGCCCGTCCGAACATTTCTGGCTACGCCACTGGTTAGCTGATTGCCAAATAAACTTAGCTAATGTTAACTAACTAACACACTCACGTGTATATGGGGTATGGTCCATTCTCCCTCCATCGCTTGCTTTTGTGACATTAAAAAGTCTTTAGCAACTTCGAACTCAGCGTCAATTATAGTCGATTGTGACAGGTCGAGAATATGCTTCACAGCTGGTAGGAGGGGCATCAATGACCGCTAGGGGGGGCACGGCCCTCGAAATCCGCGTCATTTCCCGTGTCACTTCTCGCGTGTAGTCGTGAGAAAACGTAGTTTGGAGACCAGACAGACTCCTCGGGGATTTCGGACACAGCCATGGTGACTGATCGTGTGTGTGTGTGTGTGTGTGTGTGTGTGTGTGTGTGTGTGTGTGTGTGTGTGTGTGTGTGTGTGTGTGTGTGTGTGTGTGTGTGTGTGTGTGTGTGTGTGTGTGTGTGTGTGTGTGTGTGTGTGTGTGTGTGTGTGTGTGAGACCCCCTGTCGCCGTTCAATCGCGTAGTGTGCACACCACAACGATTTAAGACTCCCGAGTTAGTTGTGTAGTGTGAACTGGCAAGCGATCGTACGACTTTGAAAGTCGTGTAGTCTGCAAGGCATAAGCTAAAGGAGTCGATGACGTTCAGTAGTTTATTTTGCATGTATACAGTTTTACAATTATCGGACTACATAGAACTCTTACATTTCTATGCTTGAATAAACTTCTGAAATGTTATAATTCGTACTATGATGATGTTTAATTGTCAACAATAAATGTATGTCTTTTTAAAAAATGTTTATCTGAAACAAAGTCGAATTGTTTATGTTGTTCAGGTTATGATATTAAAGTCATCAATCCTGTGAACAACACTTTTGAATTTTGACATAAATTGTGAATTTTACATTTAAACACAGGTAATATTATAACCATTTTACAGTGAAATAAAGCCAAGAGTGATCACATGTTTTTGATCAATTGTGAGGTGTTTTTCAAGATAAGATCAAATAAGATGTAATGGTCCTTCATTAATCCCTGTAGTGAAATTCAGGTGTTAAAGCAGCAACAGAATAAGAGTGAAATACAGGACACTACATATAAGAGTTCACACAAGAATAATACAATTAAATTATATACAATTATATAGGTAACTGTTCAAACAAGATATAACAAAAACAAGGCAAAACTTTCCTCATGTACCTTAAAGGGGTAAATTATCAATGTAAATTATATCCATGTGTCTATACTTAAAATGTGGGATCAAATACTAAATAAAGGTTTAGGTTTAACAGTGTTTGCATGAGTTAATACTGATAGACTTGTTAACAGCGGTGTAGTCATAGAGATTAACCCCCCCCCTAAATAATTATTAGCCTCCACATTTTCAACTCAGGCGTCACATTACCATAACAGTGTATTATTTGGTACAGTATGTGCTTTGTTTAGTGAGTGAATTAATTAAATGACAGTGAGGTCAACTCATGGACCATATTGCCCTCTTCTGTTAAAACAATGCAACATGTCATGCATACACAGCAGAGAGCAGTATCTGCTACCATTTTATTAGGAAGCCTTTAATAAGTAATAAGCTATATTAATAGGTAATATAGGCTTATGGTTATTGTTTTTAATCAACTATATTAGAATTGAGAAATAATAGCCCTTACTATAGAGAACAATGAAGTAATTTAGGTCTGCACTTTTAAACAAAGTTTACATATAAAAAAAGGCCAACTGAATCCCATATTCCATATGTCCTATATATTTTATGTATGAATCATAATCATAGATCCACATCAAGCAGTGCAGTGGCAAAACCAGCTGATCTTTTTTTAATACACAACATTGTTTTTTTGAAGTTTCACATCCAAAGTTAGGCTAAAACCAAACAAAATATGTTATTACATGATTGCAATTCCTTCAATTGATTTTTGTGTTTCCATTTCTTTGCCACATATGAGGGATTTCTGTAAAAGCAGGGCTGGATTACCAGAGGGAGTATACATGTGTCCTTATGATACCATTTTTTCCATTTTGCAAAAAGCTTGACAGAGAATTGTAAATTGGGTTCAGCCAGGGTATTGCTGCTCTACACTTTTACCTGTAGTCGTATATCGGTAATTACACGTTTTAATTCAATTATGAACATACCTTAAACAAAGCAATGCCTCCACATGTCCCGGCTGGACGAAGGACCCGAAACGGAGTATTTTGCTCGGACGGGACTTGAACACACCATGTGACCTCATCCACTTGACACACCATGCTTTACATGCATGTTGAATTTAAGCAATTTTCAACACACACATTCTCAATATCTCAATACTATTAAACAGAAATGTCAAGTGTATGAAACATGATTGACACGTGATATCATTAATTGACTCTGAGGCCTATTGTGGAAATGAGACCTGTCTCTTAGTGTTTTTTAAAAAGTTGCACTGTAACTTTAAAACGTGGTTGTCCCGCCCACTTTGTGTACAGTTCTTCGGGCTCCGGAAAAACACGCACTATGATTGGCTTAGGCAAGCCGTCAATCAAAGCAGGCTCTGTGTTTCATTGGTGAGAGACTAGTCGTCGTCTCTGACTCTCGCGGTACTGCTGCACGAAGATGGCGGCCGAACTGGTGGAAGCGATGGCAAGTAGAGCTCGTTTAGCTTTGGTTTGATGGGAGGGAGGTGCGGGAATGTGGTTTTAGAACTCAACCCGGCTAGGGGAAGCTGTGGGCTTTGTGTCAATATGATTACGAGCCCGTGCTCTTAGAAATGCAACGTATTACATTAACGGCGAAATGAACTAGCTTCTGTTGCTAACGTAGCTAGCCTGCTAGGTTATGTTAACCAGGCAAGTGCGTTGGTTTGGCTAGCCTCACGCTGGCTCTCAAGGGAAGAAATGAATGATGTGACCATAAAAACACTTGAGGGGGTTGCTGCCAGAAATCCTTCCCTGCTCGTTACCATTTGACGTTATTTGGCTTGATGTCTGTTTGTATTCAGCCAGTTAGTTTATGAAGATGTGCACCTGTCAAAATGTCCAGTTGCCATGATTGAATACCGACAGCTCACTCTATAGAGAAGCTAGCCTGCCGATTAGCACAGGCTATATTGTTCAAGTGAGGCTAAAGAAATGGCAACCTTTCTGGCTGCATACAACACGTCCATAAGATGCCTCATGGACAGCCCCGTTTTTGTGCAAATGTAGTTTAGACACAAAGCATTTCTGCCACTGATGCACAGTAAAACAATGTCGGAGAAAGCTAAAACATGTAACATTGCTCAGGTTTTTTACCATAATTTAAAAAAAAACATCCTTCCACATGCAAGCTGTTTTTGTTTTGTTCCTAGTTTTAAAATAGCCGACGCCACTTATTTTGTAAACACTGTAGACATGTTAGTGTAGCTAATCGAAACAGGAACCCATCTTGCCGAATAAACGATATGTATGATATCCATTGGGTTGCTTTATATATCCTTTCATTCATCGAGGAGTAAACTATGGGCTTATGATATTTTGACTTCTGCTCGAAGTTTGATTGTTACTGATCCACAAACGAGTTCTCCCGTAAACAGTCGATGATTTAACAGTAAATCAGATATTATTTACAAACATCGTGTCCATCATTTATGGAGCATATTGTAACATAACTGCATTTTGTGTAATTGTTTTTGATATGTTGATTTATATCCTTAAGCTTAACAGACTTTGGTGGGTCATGCCTTTCACTTTCCAGGCTGTAGCTGTGCCTTGTTGTCAGTGGTCAGATCAAGAAGGACAAGCGAATTTGAGCAAGAATCTAATAGTTTGAGACTTTTATTTCATGTTAATTGCACACAAATTAATTGTAAATAATAATGTATGGAGCCAGTCATTGTCAAAAAATACTATTGTGCTATATATTATGCTATTATACACGATTTTCCACAATGAATTCCTATTTCATTTTGACATTTGTTTTTAAAAGAAGTTGATACATTACTGAAACAATTCACCGAATATTGACATTGATACACTTTAATTTATTTTCCACTTTGGTTTACAAACTTATTCAGTGATTGTTTCTAGCAGAAATAGGTACCTTCATAAGCAGATAATGAATAGTCTACACGCAGAATAACTTAAAATGATTGAAAAAGATACCAAGAGACCAAGAGACCAAATACGTTAGCACTATTGTAGTAAATGTTTTTGAATATCAAGTATCAATTTATGGTATTGTGCTTCAAACATCACTCGTATAAAGACTTTATTGTTCCTGTATTGTGGTTCTCATTTTTATCTTGTCCTCCTTCTAGAACATGGTCAAAAGTTTCCGGGTCTCAGACCTGCAGACATTGCTGGCCTCGATGGGCCGAAGCAAAAGTGGGCTGAAACAGGATCTGGTGGGGCGAGCGCTGAGGCTCGTGCAGACCGAATACAGCCCGGAGCTCCTGAAGAATGTCAGGCAGCTCTACGAGTCGCGCTTCCCCAAAACATCCGGCTGGCTTGCTGCAAGGCGCCCAGAGGGCGTCCCAGTTGCATACTCGTCCCTCAGCTCCTCCCCCACTGCCACCTCTCAGGGCGCAGACTACCTCAACGGCATTTCCAAACAGATAACCACACCTGCAGCGGAGGTCAAGTTGGTGCCACTGCCCTTCTACCAAACTTTGGAGACACTGTTGCAACCAACAGAGCTAAGTTAGTAAACCGTTTGAAGTTTCTGTATTCCTGAATTGAAATCATTTGTTTTGCACCAATGTTATGTCTGCATGTCTTGCAGTTTTAGTGATACATTTTCTATAATAATATTTACAGTTGCTCAGAACAACGAGAAATTGCAGGACAGTCAATGCATATTTGAGTTGACACCGAACCAAGCAGACCAGATCAGAAATGCAACGTAAGAAAACCTTTTTCCCCGCATCTCCATTGTTAACATCAGCTACATTTATAAACTCTGTAACTAATGCTCGATTTAAATGTATGTCCTTTATATGTTCTTAGAGAGCTTCGTCCAGGAATCAGATCAATCCAAGTGGTTCTTAGGTAAGTCCCCACTTATTCCCTTTGAAGACTGAATAGGCAATTCAGATATAACTGGGCTTTAGTATTAATTTCCCCCAAAGATTCTAAAGGGAAAAAAATGTTATGCAATATTTGAAATGTCCCTTTTTTATCATCTTCTTTGAACCTGTATTATCTAAATCATTTATCTGACCTGTACATTAATGCTCGAGTGATGCTAATTTTTCTCTTTTGTATTTGTCTCTGTTACAGAATCTGTTACACAGACTCCATTGGTGTCCAAGAGGACCAGTATCCTCCCAACATTGCTGTCAAAGTCAACCAGTCCTACTGTCATGTGCCGGTGAGTTGATTGATGGCTCTGAGACATGCCACAACTTCAGAGTACAAATCTAACTCCGAGCTTGCCAAATAATTTCTGTCATTCATTTTAAATACAGTGGTTGAGTTACTTTGGGTGTCAAATTCAGGAATACTGCCTGGTCACGGTCAAGCTGGTGTCAGGACGCACCGTAGGGATGAGTAAGTCAACCTAATGGAGGTGGATTTCGAATAATGCAAGGACAAATAAAATCCAGGCACAGGTATTCTTGGTTAGAGTTAAAGTTGTTAATTTGCAACATGGGAAGCAAAAACAACCGAGACAAGTGTTTGCGGATGCATTCTTGTGTTCACAAGGTGTGTCGACTGAAACTCAAACTAGAAAGACAACTGGCAAAAGTCAAATGTTTTGAAGAACAACAAAATGGAAATTCTGACGCTTTTGCATTTTAGCTGTCGGTTGCAGCATAATAACTCAAGTCTTTGTTGTTGTGTTTGAAGTCAAATGTAGAAACAGTTACAGATTTGTTTACTACCTTTCGGCAACAACAAAGCAATGCCAATAGACAGATATGATATCAATTGTGTTTTTATTCAATGTTTTTATAATAACCCCCCAAAGTGGGCAACACGGCAAAAATAAAAATAGTCCTCTTCCTGCCTTTGAATAAGCAATAGCAAGGTAACTGATGAAGAAGTCAGCCGAACAAGACAAAAAAATGTGCTGCTTAATATTGGATATAAAGCATACTTAACAATTAGCTGGGTAAACGTGCCAAAGGTACCCCAATACATTTAAACCTGGCTGATTTTTAAAAAGAGCTTTCCTCGGCCACTGCAGTTCTTATAGTAAAATAACTAAATGTGTTATTGGGACACATCAAATGTGCCATCTAGTAACAGTGGCTCATAATCAGTTGTTATTATTATCGTTAGAGAGCCTGCTTGGCTGGTATGCATTAGATAAACATGAATAATTCAGAGACGCACATGTAGGGAAGAACACAACAACACTGTAGGAGTGACTGAAATGTAACATTCATGTGAACCTTCAACTACCCCAAAGCAACTTGTTTACAATAATATTTGAATTCTTTGAATAGTGATTTGGTATGTGTGTGTTTTCAGGGCTACTACCCCTCTAATAAGCCCGGCGTTGAGCCCCGCCGTCCTTGTCGTCCGGTAAACATCACTCCCTGGTTGCATCTCTCCAGCGTCACCAACAGAGTCACCGTCACCTGGGGAAACTTCGGCAAGGTCAGAGTTTAATCCTGAGTCTTCTGTTTTGGTTTATCATTTCAAGCTAGAACATGATATTTTTTCTTATTTAATCACGTGTGCAACTTAGTCCTGCATGGTATAATTAAAAAAGAAACCTCCTGAGGGCAGAGCGCTACACTACTTTAGCTGCAGCAGGTTCCAGATCCAGATAAGCAGCTGTGTGATGAATACACTTCCTATGTAAACAAATTAGGGATGAGTGATGGGAAAATTGAAATTAAGCAGGTTTTTCTGTGCAGTTTTCTTTATACAAGAGTTTTGGTAATGCCCTAGTCATTATAAATTACAGTAAGCCTGCCCTAAATGCCCCTGAAGAAAATGTAGGCTGCATCAAAGCTCTCATTGGCAGTTTTGTTTGATATTTTGTGCAGTGCACTTCAGGGTTTCAGGCAAGGCAAGGCAAGTTTATTTATACAGCACCTTTCAGCCAACGGCAATTCAAAGTGCTTTACAAAACAAAATAGACAACATTGAATGCAAATGCAGCAGAAACACATTATAAAAATGGAATTGATAAACAGGCAACCAAATGGAGGTGGATTTTGAATAAGGTAAAGAAAAATAAAATCCAAGTACAGATTTTCTTGGTTAGCCAGCTTTGAGTAGGAAACTCTCCTTCCGGCAGTCTTGGTGTTAAATTGTTGATTTGCATCATGGGGAGCTAAACAACCGAGACAAGTGTTTGCTGATGCATTCCTGTGTTCACAAGGTGCGTCGCCGGAAACTCAAACTGGAAAGACAACTGTCCAAAGTCAAATGTTTGGGGAAAAAACACAAAATGGGAATTCTGTCGCTTTTGCATTTAAACTTTTGGTTGCTACATGATAACTCAAGTCTTTGTGTAATTACCATGCAGACATGGGAGAGAGGCGTGTTATTATTGATCTGTTCTGTCATGAAGGTTTGAACACATTTCAGCATCCTCCTTTAACCCACAACATGATCAAAAACCTGCAGTTTTAAATCAACAGCCGCACTAGAAGGGTGTTTCACTTGAAGAGTGTTACTGATTCAAATCAGGCAAAACAACCTTTTTTAGTTTGTTTGAAGTTGAACACAGGCTTAGAGAATTGATCGCTCGGCATACTTAATCAATGTGTCCATAACCTGGTGGGTGGCTCACAAGTGGGAGATTTCAGTCCATCAAAAAGCATCGAGGCATATTTGCATTTCATCTAAAAACCGTTTCTTCTATATATTCCCAGTGTTTAAGGATTCATAACAAAGATCCTACATGTGGTTACCATTCATTATAAGAAATAATTTGCTGCGCTACTTGTGCCCATAAAATGAAAAGAGGATATGTTGTGTTTAATACGTTTACGTGATCAGGACGGTTTCAGAGTGAAGACTTGCCTTGTGTGGGGTAAGTCTCACTTGTTTTTAACTGGCTTCAAGGTTCATATTGAAGTAGTTGCTCACAGCCTGTGAATGTGTGTTTTCAGCGGTACTCTGTGGCAGTGTATCTAGTGAGGGTCTTCACTGCCGCAGACCTCTTCAGCCAACTCAAGCTCTGCTCCGTCGAGAGTGCAGAACGCTGTCGTGAACGCAGTAAGTGTTGCCTCCATACTCTGCCAAGATGTTATGCAAAAGTGACTTTGATTTTTTACACTAGGGAGACTCGAAACTGTGTTGTGAGTTTAATTAACGTTATTATTATTACTGTACAACTACCCTGACACTTCTCTACTTTGTCTATCATTTATGTATAGTCCAAGACAAACTACGCTTTGATCCAGAGAGTGAAATCGCAACCACCGGCCTCCGGGTTTCTCTCATCTGTCCAGTGAGTACACTTCCATAATTCCTGACATGTGAAGATGTGGATATGTTAGGTTTCGTTGTCTTACATGCTTTCTGTTACAGTTCAGCAGTACCAAAGACCCGTTTTAAAAATGTTTGTCCTACTTTGAAGCTTGATCTCTTTAACATGACTTTGTTCTCCCTCCTCCCTCTCCCCAGTTGGTGAAGATGCGTCTCGGTGTGCCATGTCGAGTTTTAACTTGTGCCCACCTTCAGTGTTTCGACGCAGTCTTCTTCTTGCAGATGAATGAGAAGAAGCCCACATGGACTTGCCCCGTCTGTGACAAGCCCGCTCCCTTTGAACTGCTAACTATTGATGGGTAAGGAGACCGAAACATGCTCTGACTTGTCCCGCCCCCGCAGCACCATCTCCCCCTCAAAGAATTCTGGAAATTGACAATTTATGTGTAATTCTAGCAACCTGTGCGTTGAAGTCAATGTGTGGAGAAATATTCAAGCTGCTCAGAAGTGGGTGCATTTTAAGAACAAGTTGAAACCGACCTGTTTTCATTTGCATGAGCGGGTGGTTATCTGCTGTGACTTGTTTTCTGACCTGCCTTGAGGTTTTAAAATCCCAAATATTTGACTTTTTATGAAATTGGCGGCTTATTATTGATTTTACTTGATGTAACAAGGCTATAGATGAGAACCATGTAATTGTGGGACTAAAGATGACTCAACAGTTTTTGGTTCTTACTGTAGTCATTGCTCAAAGTGATTCTCAACACAAATAGTCATTTGTTCTGTCAACAAATGAAAGAACGTGCTTCTCCTACGGTATAGGTGCAAAATATTAAGCAATTACTGGTCTGCAGTGTGTTGGACAGCCTTTGAACAGCATTTTTTTTAATTTTGTATATTTGTATCACTGTAGAAAAGCAGTAAACACAAATAAAGCTGCAGTTTAATTTATAAAAAAATCATTGGTGACAAAATACTTTGATCCCCATCCCTTTGGGCATGTAGTTTCCTGCATATTGTGAGCAACTCACAGGCACACCCTTACTCTCACTCAGACTGAACGCATTGTGTTACGTTTTGGCTCGAGGTATATTTTCATTCCTTGTGTGAAAGTCCCTGCTTAACTCATGTCTAGATTTCAGTCTCAGCAGTTTAATCACTTAATGTTATTGAGCGGTGTTTTGGGGAATAGGCTATTACAGCATTAATATTCAGGTGATATTAAATGGCTTCATTTGTTTTTCTTCATGTATTTTAATTGTGATTTTTAAACTAAGCAATCCAACCCATGCTGACCTCTGCTCAGTGTATTGTGTTCCTGCTCTGGTGTGAAGTTTGTTTTGTGAGGCGCCTCTAACCAGCAGTGTGTGTTTCAGGCTGCTAGCTGAGATTCTGAAGGAGACGAGTGAGGACATTGAGGAGATCGAGTACTTAACCGACGGGTCCTGGCAACCGATCAGTGACGAAAAGGAGAGGGACAGAGAAAGAGAACGCAGCAACACACCAGATTATCCTGTTGTTGATATATGTGAGTGACAAGCCCTGTCAATTTCAAGAGGCCCTACGATGCTTTTCGGGGTTTTCACTTTCCTGTAGTGTGTTACTTACAATCTCAAGTCTAGAAAGGCTAAAATCCAAAAGTTCCCGCAAGAGGGATTTTAATGTTTGGTTTTGACGTGTAGATGTCCGTTAATTAGTGTAGATGTTTCCATTCTAAAATGTCCTTCATGTCTGCAGGCATTCCTGAAGCAAACGGTCATTCACCGGCCCACAGCAGCACCAGCCTGACGGGCAAATCTGGAAGCGGTTCTGTGGCGGGGGGCACAGGAGGACCTGGGGCGCCGGGAGGAGGTGCGGTGGTAGATCTGACTCTTGACTCCTCCTCAGAGGAGGAAGGGGCTGGGGCAGGGGGAGACAGTGAGGACACTGAGGATAGCGCCGACAGTCCCGCCCCGAAGAGGGGCCGGTACAACTACGACAAGGACCTGGTCACTGCCTACTGACCCCACAGCTCTCGCCCCTCATAGACTGACACACACACACAGACAGACAGAGAGGCAGGGGGCTCGAAGGACAGGAACACAGGAATCCACGAGATGCAATGACCCTCCCGTACTCCCAAACGTCGGAGCCTGTTAGCAGCTCTGGTTTCTACCCAGTCAGAAAACACACAGTTCATCATGCACTGTTAAAGAATCTTCAATCTAGAGTGATGAGGATTCCTCTTTGTACTGCTCACCACTGGAAGTTACTCTTTTTGGCCAACCGTCACCTTGCAGTGAATATCTGTACCGTCCCGCCTCTTCCTAAGAGACTGAATGGATCGTGCATCCCTTCGCTCCCCCCCCCCCCTCCTCATCCTATCTCTCTCTCCAGACTATTCCCTCTCTACCACCTCATCTCTCTTTGTATTGACTTGGAATCCCAGGCTCTTTTAGCCATGGGCGTTCGATGTGTACGTCTCAGATTTTTGTCACATTTGTGATGAACGGGCAAGTTGAAAACAGAAGCTCCTCTGCAGTTTTTGGTAAAAAGGTCAGAGACAACAAATGGAGTAAGGGCCTGAAAATGTGCAGAAGGAGAAGGCAGAGATATCAGGAGTGTGATGCAAATTTAAACTTCTCTTATTGTGTTTATTTCTTTTTCCAGAGAATTATTTCAAAGCTTGAAAGGTTTTTTTTTTTCAGGAATATATCCTTTTTAATTATGTAAGGGCAGAACACAAGTGTGTAATGCTTTCCATTTTATTTGTCCTTTTAGCTAAAGAGAACCTACCTCAGTCATAAAAAAAACTTAGCAGACTGATCAGAGCGTAGCTAAGAAAGAAGTGGAGGACAGAAGAATCGATCCTTGAAGCCAATTTTACACTGGAGATAACGTTTTCATACATTGTTCTTTCCTTTCTTCTGTTTTATTCCATCTTTCCATTCAGCTTTGTTCCCTCTGCAGCAACAACACCTTTTGTTAAGGAGTTTGTGGATAGCCAGGCTAAATGAAGGTGTCACTGAGGCAAGTGGTTGTGGGTGGGATTATGCCACTCTGTAAAACACAACTGCAGTTATTGTGCTGTTACAGGATTTATATATCAGCATTGCAAATTGACGTAATTCGTATTAATTAAAAATCTATTTTAAGAATTCACTGACAGGAAATGTTGTGAGGTTTTGGTGCCTTTTTTGGGGGGGGGAGTGGTGACGATTTGATTAAATAGTTTTAAGGCTATATGAGCTCCGACCAGCAGATGAGATCCCAGTCTGACAGATGGTGTTTTTTATTTCATGGAGGATGTTTTTCCAGAAATGGACAGGGATGTAGAATACAGTGTGCGGTCAAGGACATTAATGGAAAAGCAATTGACAGTGCTCTCTGATGCTTTTGGTGCCCTCTGAAAGTAGTATCATATTTATTTAAATGCCTCGCATTTTTTAACAGTTATGTGTAAATCTACACGATATTTGGTGTGCCGAAAGAAGCTATTGGTGGCAGAAAGCAGGACTCCTCTTCTGCTGTGGTGTGAGTGTTATAATTGGTCCAGGCTAATGGCTGGTGCTGGGGATGAACACTCCTTTTTTTTCCTTCCCTCTGAATGCATCCGACCTGGGTCAAAGCACCACTCAGAGTACTTTGCTACGGTGGATTCAGCATGTCTGACACAACGAAACTTAATGAAGTGTCAATAAGTGCAACCCCACCTCGCTTAAAGTCATTGATTGGATTACAAACGGTCTTGTCTGGAACAAGTGGAGCCGCTTCAACCAACAATCCCCTCGGCCTCCGTTCAATGTAGATAAGGTCACATCTATTTGCTGGAGTAGAATTGGTCTTTAATTGCTACATGCTGTAGGCTTTCAAATAATATTCCTCTGCACCTGCACTAGTTTCGTCAGAATGTGATGGCTGTTTCTCAGAAAGATATCCACGCTGAATTTAGGTTGTGCGTGTGTGAAGGAAGGTAATCAGTGTTTGCGCGAAGATAAGAAGAGATGTTGCCATGTGGCTAGAGCTTTATGCACTTTCATCTGATGCTTCATCACAACTTTAAGGCTTATTTATTTCAAAGCCTTCAAGTGGGTATTAATCAAGGATCCCTGACCATTTTGATCAGTTGTCCTCAAACATCTCATGCGTGGGAATCAGAAAATGTGAAAGTGGTTGAGTAGTGACTCCGATGAGTTCTGTATGTTTCCCTCTCTTATCATCACGCTGTCGCAGTTTGATCAGCTGCACAGAATCTGGTTTTCTTTTGCCTTCCTCACAAACGCAGCGAAATGACATTTACTCATTAATGCGGGGCCTCACTGTCGCTAGCGCATCCTCCGATAAGGTTGATGTTGAAAGAATAGGTCGAGTCAAATCTGATCTTCCATTTTTCTCCTCCTTTTGACACACTTTATAGAATCAATATACTGTTGTAATACATCAGTCTGTCCCTGAGTAGGATCTTCTATATAAGGCGCTTTGAAGAGAAATGATGTAAAGAACTCTAATCTGTCTTTAACAAGGCAAACTGTATTTGTAAGTAACTGCTATACATATTAAACAATGACATTGTTCATTTGTTGATAGGTAAAGAAGGTCATTATTTGAACTCGTCTCCTAAACTTTTCTTTTCTTGCCTTTTATGGTTAAAGACGGCAGGTTGATTTTTTTGGACCTGAGCCGGAACGTCTGCAGGTGTTTGGGAGCTGGAGAGAGCTGAGGGTCTGGTCTTTTTGGTAGTGGCATCTCTTCTTATTATAATACTGCATAAGGTAGCATGGGCAGAGGCTTACAATCCATGATGTAAATGTCTTGTTTGTTGTGTTTTTTTACATGTTCATATTAAAAGACAATAAAATTAAAATAATATTTTATTAAGCCTTGAATCGCCTCCAGTTGTTCACAATGGCAACCGACAATAAGAAGCTGTTTATGAGCGCAGCAGCACCTGAAGCTGATGCCACAGAGGACTGGGAGGTGGAGGTCAAGATGTTCATGTCCTGTACCAAATGCTCAGATATGGGGACACATTTGATGCCTGTTGAGGGTAAAACTGTAAAATTTCAAATGATCGTATTCTAACAGCTGTTATTGACGTGTGGAATTAATTAAAATCAATTCTTAAAAACATGTCTGCCGTTGTTTTTGTTTTAGAATGTCTGTATTTATTAGGGTTGGATCCACATAGGTGCAAAACATTACATCTTATTTCCATCATTGAAGGTCTCTCAAAATGTTGGGCCTTCAATAACTTAAGTAAAGTGAAATGGAAAAAACATGTCTAGTCTTAAGTGCTAGGCTAAATACCAATATATTGATATATCATGTATATGTTTTGTATTCATGATCTGAGACTAGATCTCATCCCACCTTTTGTATATTTTATATATGTTGTCTTTGCCTGGTTTTAAAGACTGCATTACAGTAAAGTTACGTGATTTAATGAATTAATCAGACTTGTAGCTTTTCTATTATTTGCCTTTTACCAACTTGGTCACTAAAATTAAATGTAAAGTATAACTACCATTTCCTAGGAGACAATGTATCCCCTCGACGTATATCATAAAAGAGAAGGAGATAAAGTTTAAACCTAAAGATACCACCACAAAAACTCTTTTGTAGAAGTTGTGGGAAATTATTATTTCTATGTTGCAACATGGATGCAAATTGTTTATTCAAAGCTAAGTTAGGGGAAATACATCCGGCTACATACTCAAGATTTATTCAACTCAACATGAAGCACATTACAACCACAACTTTTGGATATTTCACAACCAGTGATAAGAACATGCAACATGTTACACAACTCCTCTCATCACGCGGTAAAGATGTGTTACAATCCCTGCAGCTTCACATAGCACCACTTACATTTAATATTCAACTACGGACATTTGTTCCAGAAGGATTGAGTTCACTTTGGAGTATGTCATTGTGTATTTATGAGTTGATTCATATTTTGTATTAGCCAATAATATGCAAAGCAACTAGAAACTAAAGCTGTCAAATAAATGAAAAAAGTACAATAGTGACTTTAACATAAAGTGGAGTAGAAGAATAAAGCGGCATCAAATGAAATACAAACGTTAAGAACAAGTACCTCAAAGTATTTGAGTGAATTAAGCACATTTCAATACATTCCACATGATATACTATTGCCACTGGGTGGCAGTGATGTACTGCGCAGATTGTTTTCAGACTGCCATTTGAACACATAAAAAGGGTCAGATAAGATATTGTTAAACTGTGATTTAATCTCATTAAAAACAACATACTGGAGCTGTTATCACAAACTGCAGATGTGTTACATCTCCCATGGGATTTCTGCATCTCTCGTATAAACTAGTCAGATGGTCTCAAGTCTCGCGATATTTCGACGGGCTCTGCCTGTCATACACAGGTCTGATGCTGCAGCTGCTGCTTCCTATATTGAAGCACCACCACACACAGCAAAAGCCCTTTCGCTTCAGAGCCCAGTGTCCGGTACTGAAAGACGCAGGAATCTGTAGCTGAGGTCCCGCGGAGGGAAGAAGCCCAGTTGGTGTTTGGGTAAACCCGAGACGGCCCGGTGAGAAGCGAGAGGCACATTTACGACTCAAAGACGCAGGGCACGATTTTTACTGGAACTGGTGCTAGCTAGTAGGAGCTAAGTGGCTAATGGCAAGTAGCAGCAGGTAGATAACCTAGAAGAAAGCTGAAAAATAGAAATGTTTTTACTCCAAAAGCTATAGGTGCACCAGAAAACGAGCTGACTTTTTAAAAAGCATCTCGGTATGACAGAAAAATACCCAAATATCTGACTGACATGCAATCGAAAGTATACTTACTTTGCTAACGTTAGCTAGCCACCAATAGCTGATCCTGTTGCTTTTTTCAGACAAGAGTTTCTCAGCAGGAAAACTATAGTATAGCAGTTTCTCAGCTTTACTGCAGGTTTGTGCATTATTTGAGAAAGTAGTTTGTAATTGTTGAAATGGCTCCGAAAAGAAGACCCGTTCCCCTGAACATAACGCCCATCGGGGAGGGACAGGCCACCTCCAACACCATCGATGCTGCTTCTGAGTGAGTACTGCTGATGTGATTTAAAGAGAAGGTATAATTCATTAGTTTAAAGGTTGTGAATATTGTACAACACTGCATTTTGGAAGTAGTTTGTGACAAACAACACCTGCAATTAGCATTACACCACTTATTTCCAATGTGATGACACCAGTTTGTGTTCTGTTATCTATTTTTATCTGTTTATATTCATGATGATAGATGCCTTAATACAACCCCAATCGTCATGGTCTTAAATGAGGTTGAGTCTTACATTTTTACCAAATAAGAAGTGTATGTAAGTACCTAAAATGAACTCAGATGTGTGTATGAAGAATTGTCACTACACTACAATAATTATGTATTATTTATTTATTATATTTGATGTAGTTTACCTTCTGATGAATGTATTTTTATTTTGTGTCTGGTTGTACGTTATTCTAACTTAAATAACACAATAAACTCAATTGTTATGGTCTGGTGATAACACGATTAGGAGAGATTGTTTATTAATGCGTGTACACTAAAGTGTGTATGTAATCACCAAGCATTGCCTACAATAATCACAACCATTTAGACAGCATGGTTAAATATCCCTTCAGTGTCCTTTATGTCTTCCTTTGTCTGGTTGTTAATCTCTACTGACACATCTCCTCACAGAGCCAACCTTGAGGCCTTACAAAAGAAACTGGGTGAGTTGGACCTGGATGAGCAACAGAGGAAACGACTGGAGGCCTTTCTCACCCAGAAAGCTCAAGTTGGGGAGCTGAAGGATGAGGATTTTGACCCCATATGTGAATTGGGCGCCGGGAATGGAGGAGTGGTCAACAAAGTCCGCCACAAACCCTCGGGTTTGGTCATGGCCCGAAAGGTGATAGCTAACATTGTTTGAATTTTTTGATGCAGGGAGTTGGAGGCAGCTAAATCAAAACACATTCCAGACGTGTTTTAGATTATCATTGCATATCAGGATTGGTGGTTTGCTTTACTACACCCACTTTTACGTAAAGCACACTGACTTTCTGTGAGAGAACACCCAACCCTGTCCCCTTAACCAAAATTATACAAGAATTCACACAGGTCAGGTTTTCTTAACATAAATTAGAATTTTGAAAGGCAGGTCATAAGCTAATATCTAAGCCAATACCACAGATAAATCACCAGTGCCCTAAACATGATAAGTCAGACAGAAATGTAAATACATTAGTACCAGAAATGTGTTTGAGAGAGTAAACTAGCAATGCGTCATAGTTAAAAAATGGTCTCAATTTTATTTTCATCTTGATTGTTTTTTAAACAATTCAACAACAATCCCTCAAATTTTTTTTGGTTAGTCCATTTCCTCCCCTAATTTGGTCATAATGAAAAGGTGTAGTGTTATGTTAACAAGTCAGAAAGTTATTGGGAACGTACAGACTCTGCAGCAGCTCCTCAAGCAAGCACAATCTTGTAGAGACTGTTAAGCCCTTAAGTGTGTAGTGACATGCCAATTTTTTCGCCCCTAACAGTTTTGCAAATCTTGAGAAACAATTTGGAAATATGAAATAACTTGTCTCTGCTATATTGTGATCCTTCTGATTATGAGTGGCGGTACATTTTAAGACGTGTATGTAGACTCACTTTGTCTCTTGTAGTACTATCTCAAAAGTGTTACTACACACAGACAAACCGCATAGAGATATAGTCTGGCTTTATCCACCACCACCTCTGAAATGTGTTCCCATGAGATATTAAGCCATCGGGGAATGATGTGAATGCTTCCTGTTTTGTTTTTGTCAGAACAGCCGTTTATTTTCTCATACTTTCCCTCTTTAGTTGATCCACCTGGAAATCAAACCTGCCATCAGAAACCAGATTATCAGAGAGCTGCAGGTGCTGCATGAATGCAACTCCCCCTACATTGTGGGCTTCTATGGGGCCTTTTACAGCGATGGAGAGATCAGCATCTGTATGGAGCACATGGTGAGACGGCAGGGCCATCTAATCATTGACATAGAATTGATAGCAGTATTTGGTCTTGTAGTGTTTTAATTGTTTTAAAAAATTAAATCTGCCACTTCTCCTCTACAGGATGGTGGATCCTTAGACCAGGTCCTGAAGGAAGCCAGACGAATCCCAGAAGAAATTCTGGGGAAAGTTAGCATAGCTGTACGTATCACACTTATTCTGTTGAATTTAAACATGTATAGTTAAACATGTTTGTCTGTTTCTGTCTTTCTAAGTTTTAATTTTAAGTTGATCATTTTGAAATGGGTTACAGTTTAAATGTTGCATGGAATTGAGAATTGTTAAAGCCTGTTGCTATACATGTTTTTGCAGATTGCACTGTTTATCTTGTCTCTTTTGGTGTTTCTTAACTAGCGTCGTATAGTCATGCTTGAGTCATTTCTGTAATTTACCCAAATAACTAAAGTCTGTAAACGGATAATAATGTTGGTTTTTTTTCAAAATTTTAACTGGATAACTGCAAGAAGCGTATCTCTTAATGTGTTCCATATACCTTCGATTTGGCTCTTATATACTTTTTTGTCATATGTTTAATTTATGTTTCCTCTCCAGGTTTTGAGGGGATTAGCCTACCTGCGGGAGAAGCACCAGATCATGCACAGAGGTAAGGAGGCTCACTTGTCCCAATAAATTACAATTACTCTCAAAATCCCTGCAGCAACATTTTCATATTACTGCAGAACAAGAGCTTCAGAGTGCAGTTAAGAAAATTAAATAAGTGATTACACTATTTCTGAGTTGTGCGGATGAGGAATGATGTGGATATTAAAGTCTCAGTGCCTTCAGAATGAATAATGCTAAAACCACGTTGCCTTTTTCAAACCGAAGAGTGTTTGACTTCAGAAATCCCGGGAACAAGATCACAAAAAATGTCGATGGATTTACTCCCAATTATATTTTATGACATAGCGGTGAGTGAGCATGACACTCTAATAGTTTTTCACTACAGGCTCACAACTGTGTATTATGTGGTCTAGGAAGACCGTTAAGCTAATGATTTTAATTAATTGTATTTTTGATCATTTAAATTCTCAAAGTAGGATTTTTATTGCCAAATTGTAATGAGCACACTGACTTCTTATAACCTCGCCGCAGTAGTTAATCAGTACCAGAGGGTATAAGACGAAAGCAAATTAGCCTGTTTTTAATTAATTCTTCCTATTATTGGGATATACCCTTTCTTGGCAGATATTTAGTTAAATAAAAAAGGGAATTTACTATATATTGATATGGCACAAAAGCAATCTTATTTGGATAAAATACATTGTAGATGTGTTAATGGAGTTTTGTTGTGGCGTGATATAGAGTTTCACCCTTTGTGTTAGTGGTGGCTACGTTTTACTAATGCTTGTGAAGCAACCAGCTGAGATTTAGGCCCTGTCTAAGCCTGCTTAGAAACAGGCGCAAACACTTAGGTATAATTGCTATTTCTGAATGTCTATGAACATTTTGTTTTTAGTTAATACCCCACAGTAACTACACTGTCTCCAGTTGTCCGTGTCCTTTTTCCATTACATTTTTTAAATGAATTGTCTTCATGCTTTTTCCTCCATATGCACTGCATCAACACACTTAGCATGCTCACCACAAGGCAAGCTTTTGTTTCACAATATCTCAAGTTCCTCATCATATAAATTTGAAGCATTGCGACAACAATCCTTGGTAAAACCCATTATTTTTGCATTCAAATAAAGAGACACCATAGCAGAGTCTAAGGCAGCCAGTTTTCCATAGCACACCAGAGAGCAACAATGGGTGTGATTTTGAAAAGCACTCTTACATTCAGACCTGCATAGTGCAGTCTCCCTGCGCTAAAGGGTCGGTGGTAGTAGGACAGTTGTCTGTGAGCTCAGGCGGTAATTACAGCCTCTCAGATGTGATTATACAGCAGCCGCGCCCTGCTGACCCCTCCCTCCGTGTCTCCCTCCATCCTTCTCCCGCTCTTTCATGCCATTTCTTTGAGACACTCTTCACATGTCCTTGGTAGGTGGGGGGGGGGGGGGGTTGTCACACCACAGAGGACAGATTGCAGGGCTGAGTCTTTACCCCATTATTTCGCAGGATGTTTTTCAGTGATGAGCGGTATATGTGGAGCACCGAGTCTTGTTTATAACGGACTCAGCTTTAGATGTTACAGTTTTCTCTTCTGCTCGATTAACACGGCACCGCAGATAAAGCGTGCGTGCTGTGCAGGCGATCCGCAGGCCTCATGGCAGACGGTAGCTGTTGTCTAAATGTTTGTTTCGAAAGTCATAATATGTAGCAAAAATATTCTCATTTCATTTAAATACATATATCTTCTATCTCTGAGAACACTACTGTTATGAGATGGAACATCTTTAGCGTCCCTGGAGATTTTCAGACGTAAACTTATGCTTGCATGAAAACATATGCAATTAACAGTCAATACTTTATACACATTTCCCTATTATATTCCACTCGCCTCTCATCCTGATGTCTAGATAAAATGGTAGCACTACGTCGAGTATGGACAACATATGAGATGTGAATGAAGACGCGTTTTAATTATTTTAAATGTAACGTACATTTGTCTATTCTTCACGTCCCCTCTGCCACATAGATGTCAAGCCCTCCAACATCCTGGTCAACTCTCGCGGGGAGATCAAGCTGTGCGACTTCGGTGTGAGTGGCCAGCTCATAGATTCCATGGCCAACTCCTTTGTTGGAACACGCTCCTACATGTCGGTGAGTCAGCTCCACAGGCCTGCGCCCCCACCCCTTTTCCCCTGGCCCTATCCCCACTTTCCTTCTCCTCTTTTCTCACATTGCTCTTGTTCTCAAGGCCCCGCCCTCTGCCTTTCCTTACCCTGGCCCTCCCTCACTCCCCTGCCAAGAACCGAGGGCTGTGCCCAGGAAAGGGTTCTTTGGCAACGAGTGAGGCAACTGTGCTCGCTCTTTCTCGTCCTTCTTTCCCCCTCATACTCTTAGACACCTGGTGGGGGCAGTGCTGAAAGCTGCCTGTCTGTCCCATCCTGTACCCACAAAACACCAGTGCTGTAGAGACCTTTGATCGTAAATCCCAACACACACCTGTCTTTACTCATCCTTCTACCTTAAGCGGTCCAAAGCTACTTTTCATTTCCTGCCAAACCCACCCATCCTCTGTCCTTTTGCCCTTACCACACCCCAACTCTTCTTGCCATACCGGCCCCCTCCCATTATCCATCCCCACCACTTCCTGTGTTTTTCCCACCCAGCCCTCTGCCCAACCCTCTCTCCTGCCTGACATCTTGGCTCTCCCCGCTCCCCTCTGACGTAGATGTGTGTTTCTCAACAGCCGGAGAGACTGCAGGGCACACACTACTCGGTGCAGTCTGACGTGTGGAGCATGGGTCTGTCCCTGGTGGAGCTGGCAATTGGCCGCTACCCCATCCCCCCTCCAGACGCCAAAGAGCTGGAGAACATCTTCGGACGGGCCATTATGGACGGGGCCGAGGGAGAGCCTCACACCAACATGCAGAGGCCCAGACCACCAGGCCGGCCCGTGAGCGGTAGGACACACAGAAAACATTTCCAAACTCGCATTTAGATATTAACCAGCTAAGCATTGTCAGCATTTTACACTCATGTTTTCAGGATAAAGCTTTTAAATATCCTTGAATAAAATAACTCGCTTATATTATGACGGAAATGTATTTGTTTGAGAAAGTGTATTATAATTGTTTCCATGTAATGATGCTACTCCACAGGACATGGGATGGACAGTAGACCAGCCATGGCCATCTTTGAACTTTTGGACTACATTGTGAATGAGGTGTGAGAAAGCACTGATGAACACACATTTTCATCTCTCTTTACACAACAATCTCTCATTGTATGTTTACATAAATTGTACAGTTTTTTTTACCCTTTTTGATTATTGTCTCTCTTCAGCCGCCACCTAAACTGCCACTTGGGGTTTACACCAATGACTTCCAAGACTTTGTGACAAAATGGTGAGCATCGACAATGACATTTGTAGAGTGAGCAACAGACAGAAGTTGGTGTTGACTGAAATTAGCTGGAAGCCAGTCAGTGTTTGAAAACATTTCACTGACGGAAACAGGTCTGTAGTCTCTCATGAGAGTAATCTGTTGGTGTCATTTGTGTCTGCAGTTTGATCAAAAACCCAGCTGAGAGGGCCGATCTGAAGATGTTGATGGTGGGTACCTGAGCTTGAATTATTATTCATCTCATAGTTTGATTACCTGGTTATTTTTCTGTGCTAGTGATGCTAGCAGTACAAGCAATGGTTTTCCTTCCTGTTTGATTTTTTCAGAGTCACACGTTCATCAAACGCTCAGAAGTGGAGGAAGTGGACTTTGCCGGCTGGTTGTGCAAAACCATGGGCCTAAACCAGCCTAGTACTCCCACCCGCGGCACTGAGTGACCCGGGCCCCCCACTGCACTGACACTCCCTGGGGTCTTGCTTGCATACACGTACACAAGCCATCACTCACATTGGCACTTTTCCCCTCTTGCTCATGGGTGAAATGGGGTTGCCCCCCCCCCCCCATTTATTTCCTCACCAGCAGCAGGGCCCTTTGAGTCATTGTACTGTAAGACCACAGCTTCACCATGCCAGTGTCAAAGGGTAGCCGTAGTTCACTTTTCAACACAACTACAGAGGACGTAAAGCACTGAGGGGGCTGCCAATGTGTCATCTGAAATTGCATTGATTGACAAAATTATTTTGTATTGTTGAATATTCTGTATTAATCTTTTCTATGGCAACAGTGGATGGCTTATGGGGGTTGTATTTTAATAAATGACCTGCTGTAGAGATTTCAAAACAAAGAAATCCAAACAAATCACCACCTTGCAAATTCTTAATTTGTTTTATTGATTTCAAAACAAAGAATGCTGCTATGCTGATTTAAATCCTGCTATACTGATTTAAATTCCCTTTGTCATAATTCTATATACTAAAAGCGTTCTCTGCAGAGACCATGCGATTACCAATATGTAATTTATAACATGTATTAGCAGAGTGCAGGACAAATCGGTGTACACAGTCATTTTCACTCTTCAGTAAATGACTGTTCGCTCTAAAGATCACTTTGTGAAAACTGTCACAAACCAAAGAGAGAATTTATGACTAAAAGTTGTTCAATGGCTGATCAGTTTTCTTTTTCGTATGCACATTCAAGAACATCATATCAGTGTACTTTGAATGTTTTCATTTATTTCCTTCAGTGATCTACACTCTGATTGTTTCCTCAACATACATGCCCATCCCACACTGTCTCTCTCAAACAGGAGGAGGCGCTATGCTGTGGAGGCCTGATTTATGCCATAATGTCGTTATTGACATTGAGGAAAAACAAAATGTATTCATGGGATGATATAGCATGGTTTATTATCTTTCTAATAATGTGTATTTTATTTCCCAAGATCATGATAGAGGTTGATTATCTGGTGTTTTTATCAAAAGCCTGATTCTCTGCAATGTCAATATGAAATTTCAATCATGTTGATGGAATTTAACTATTTTTTCCTCTTTGTTGTTGGGTCTGTCCTTTCCCCTGAAGTGTATTTGGTTATGTTTTCACTGTACTGCTACGTGTGGCGCTCCAAGCTTTTTCTTGGGACACTCCAGCCTAGAGGCATGCTTTTGGGAAAAGACGTGGGTTGAAATACATTTGAAAACCTCCCTGTGATTTAACCGAATTAATTGTGGAAAAAATAAAACCCAAAGTTTAAGTGGAACTTCAGATGTTTCCAGTACTGCAGAGGGTATGACTGAGCATTTTAACCTAGGTCAGTGTTGGTCACATGGTGATGGTGGTGTTACTTGCTAGCCTGCCGTTTTGCTAGAGCACTTGTATTCTCTCTGCTTATGGCTTCCCTTTCTTATTTCCCCAAAAATGTGCATTTGTTTAGAGCAAAATGAATGCATTGTCACTTGTATGTGTACAAAGCTATATACAATAATTACAGGAGTACTATTTTGCAGTCTTAATATACAAAATTTTGATTTATGTAAATGACAAGGGAGAAGAGTCATATTATAATATAAAAACGTGTTGGATATGGTTATAATGTATAAAAAAGATTAAAATAAAACTTATTTGTGAATGTACTGTAAGTTGTTTTCATTCATGACAACTATTGATATTCACTCAGTCATTTCCATGTAGCTAAGTCTATGAATGACTTACCTGAAATTGTGACGATACATTTACATCCCCTTTCAAAAAGGAATATTTACTGCACAGACAACCATGAAGAAACACATACTGTTACACATTTGCAAACTACATTTTTAACGAGATTTTCTATTTTATAATATTTTTCTTGATTCATGATTATGATACATAGAAATGGTTGTCATTCGGATTAATCTACTTTGATTCTATTCATCTAAAATGTGATCTCGTCTGATTGGCTGACAAAATCGAATCCGTCGAAGTATCAGCGTGCAAGGTAAAGGAAACCGTCGCAACCTGGGTACCAGTTAGCGAAGTTTACAGCTCGTACCAGTTAGCTAGCTTTCACTAAACGGACTACACATAGTGTGGAAGACGGAGGACGACCATGTCTGGCTTTCTTTTGGTAATTAATGTTTTGTTTCCATTACATGTATATAATTTTTCTTTGGCGCCAATGCAGTTTACCATCAAATTAAGCTAACGTTAGCTTATAGCCGTCACAGGCACATTGAAATCACAGGGGCGGCAAGAACTACAAGTAAAAGTCCTGCAATCAAAATGTTACACATTAATAATGCATTCATATGTACATAAAGATTATTATTTTTTAAATGTACGTTTTGCTGTAGCCTGTCTAGCTTGTGAATTTCACCAGGGCATCAATCCCATGTCCTTGGTGAGTTGGCTAGGCCTATATTTTGTATTTTCAATCAGAACAAAGATACTAGTAGATAAAGTTATCAGGTACATTTGGTCAACAACAATTCCCCTCGGAATTGTTATTCAGTAAATGTAATTAGTTACTTTCCACCACTGATTAATGACTCTTTCAGTCATCAAACACTGATTTGAAAACGGGGATTCTTGTTAGGCCTAATTTAGGCCAAACGTCCTCTTTTGCCCGGACATGTCCTCTTTTTACGTCCTGTCCGGAGCGTCCGGGGGGGTTTTATAAATTCATGAAAACGCCCGGTTTTCACTGTTGGGACCATTAAAAATTGACTGGCGCTTCCCCCCACCCCCCAACAATCGCAAGTGGGGGGTTTTTATAAATTCATGAAAACGCCCGGTTTTCACTGTTGGGACCATTAAACGTGTACTTAAATTGACTGGCGCTTCCCCCCACCCCCCAACAATCGCAAGTGTCCTCTTTTCCGCCACCTCAAATCTGGTCACCCTACCTAACTGCCTCCTTCTTTGAGCCAGTTTTATTCAAAACCATAATTCCGATAGTAAGGTCAAACACACATTTGACATGGGGTGTCTGGACTTAAAGAGGAGCATTTTGTATTTGACTGAAAGACAACATAGCCACAAAAATGTCTGGCATCACTTTAGACTCCAATAGGCTAAACTAATTCTGAGTATGGGTAGTTTGGCCAAAACTGAATAGAGGGCAACTTTCGTAAATATTGTGTTTTTATGTCAAAGTGTATGTCCTGCTGTCTTCATGTGACTTAGGATGTAACTTATCCACCTGCATCCTCTTCATTTAGCTTTGCAAATTATAGCAAGTGATGGCACCAAACCTCCAAATACGGCAATTTATGTGTGTCTCTTCAGTTTGAGAGCTGTGACTCCCTGTGCTTAAACAGAGACAGTGACTATAGTGCCCTCTAGGCAGAGGGTGTGTCACTACCTCACCCTGCCAAAAGCCCCTGTCAACCTGCATGGTTATCTCTGCATTGCAAAGCCAGTGTCAAGCCATGCTGCACTTTGGGACATGACCCCTCTGAGACTGGAGCCAAAGAGAAACAATTCACACGCATCATCCTTGTAAAAAGTAAGTTTTATGTAGTAATTGTGTTCATTAAATGACTTACAGACCGTGTTTTCAGAGGTGTGTTGGGATGGTTTAATGTGCAGAATCAATTGAATACTTCTTGTGCTAAATCCCACTCCATGGCACAATGGCTGGCTTGCACTTACTGAGGGGGCGTGGGGGTGGGTGGTTGAAAGTGGCGCAACATTAAGTGCAGTTGCTCTAATTTTCCCATGGGAACGATTTCCTGAACTGAGTAAGTCATTTTTCAACTAACTAATGTCTTCTCTGATGCCTCACCTGTTGGAGCTTGGTAGGTATTATGTGCAGAGACCAGGTTGAGCCAGAAAGTACATGAAGGGGGTGCTGGCAGCCCCTACTGTATGTGCTGGAATGTGCCATGGCTTGCTTTTGGGGTGGGACACCATGACCTCAGGCAATAGGATGGGTGGGTGCGACTCTACTCACATTGAAAAGGAAAGGAGCAGTGAGAGATGAGACGGTTGAGAAGAATTGACACAAACTACAACTCTTAAACTAACATTTGAGTGTCCAGAGATGCACACATTGGCTTACATTCATGTTAAAACCACAGAGAGGGAACAGCATGGGTTAAAGATTTGTGTCGTCTCTGTTGGAGTTTACGACTTTGACAACTGTCCACTTTTGAGCGCAAATACATTTCCACTTTACTTTTGCTTTACATAGGGAGGAGGGAGAGGAGACGGAGGGGGAATGCTGTTTCTTTAAGAGAGAGGGAGTGAGAGTGAGTGAGAGAGAGAGAGAAAGGGAGGGACCTCTTTGCCCTCCAGAAACCAGGAAGGGAATTGAGTTGATCTGCTGCTGCTTGGTTAGCGCATACGGGGCTTTAAGCTGCACAACAGTGAGAGGGAGAGGAGGAGAGGAGAGGGCTGAGCTAACCCACAACAAGCTTCACCACGGCCATCGCAGGTGAGCTAAAGACACCCTGCCATCCCTGTGCTGACTGCCCCGGGCCTGGCGACCAGGGGGGAGCAGGGCAGAGGAGGAGAGGAGAGAGGGAAGAATGAGGGAGGGGGACAGAAAGGAGAGCAGGGTGGGGGGGTTGGCCGGAGAGGAGAGGTGGGTCGCAGCAGTAGTCCCTAGTCAAGGTTCCTCTTTTTTTAAATCCTGTTAAAGTACTTCCTCTGTACTGCTTTTTACCTCTGTGGGAATCTTCAGATAAAGTTTATAGGATGTGTTCAAGGCATTAACTTTTCAGGCAGGTGGAAGCACTTAGAGGAGGAGGAGGGGGAAGGGGGGGATGGGGGCTCGAGAGAGGAGGTGGGGGGTACTGGACGAGGGTTAGGAGGAACCAAAAATAATTGTATTGGACAAGGTATAAGCCATCACAACAACTTTTCGGGACAGCAGCGATTGAAATGCTCAGTGCGGGACAAGTTGTGTGCTGTGTGCGCAGGGCATGTTGTAGTGCCATTAGGCTGTTTGTAATAGGAATAAGTCATAATTTAGGTCAGGAGTTTTGAAATGTCACTAGAGTGTGAGTCAATAAAGGAATCCACCTCTGTTGTTGCTGCTTTGACAGTTGAATTTTCTTTTTTTTTTCATACGAAGCTCAGCCCCGTTTGATGGCTGGTCTGTACTTTAATACCTGGCAGCCTGCTAGCAACATACTGTAGTGTATAATTCAGCCCTGAGTGCTTACGTTAGAGCAGGCTTGGAGATAGTGGGGGTGGTGGGGGCAGAGAGTGCTGGGACTCGTAGTCCGCAGCAGGGGCTGTAAAGCAGGTCGAATAAGGTTTCAGAACACTATATCCCAGAGTGCTTTGCCCATGGCCATCCAGGAAAGGGAACAGCTGCCAGCCTATCCCGACAAGGAGGTGTGGTGAGTGAGCAGCTGTCAAGCCAATGAGAGCAAGGGATGCAGAAGAGCCGAGTTGTGGGCTGAAAAGGAAGGGGGGCTGAAGTGGTGGTGGTGGTGCTTTTGGGGCGGGGGGGTGGTTAGGTGTCTGTTAGTGTAGGATCAGGCAAGGGCTTGTCTGTATGACTAGGGCCACTTGCAAGTTTCCTGTCTGGTAAAGCTCCAGCCCTGCCCAGAGACGGAGGCAGCAGTGCTGGCCAGCAGGCAGGGGAGGCAGATAGGACCCTGGAAACATTTTATGCCTATTTGGTAAGCACTCCAGAAACATCCACATGCACACACACTGTCTTCAGACTGTGACTGAAAGGAGAAGAGAAGTGAGCAGAGGAAATAAATACCATAGCGTGTTGTGTGTGAAGTGAGAGAGATGGGGCTTGATAGAGTTCAGAGTTCTTGACCCACTTGCAGATAAAGGAGGGATCGGCAAATAGGTCAGTGCTGAGTGTAAGTGCTCAGTGCTCAGAGAAATAGTTTTTGTAGTCAAGTTTTCATCCACCTCAGAATGACTTCCTAATTAGGGGTATTCATTGTGCCTATAAGTGTTGTTTCCATCCTGTTAAAGCAGCATATTCGTATAGCCTATGTGTCTACTGTTGTGATTAAATGGCATTGTTGCTTTTATCTGTTAGAAGATCCACATTGACAGTTGCGCATCCTGTACGGCTTGTGGTGGTAGAGCAATTCCATCAAAACCACTGCATCACGTGTTTATTACTGACATAGCACAGGTGCGTGTTGTGTAATAATCTTTTGAGAAACCAAAGTAAGTGACACCTCTTCTTATTGAAGGGAAGAATATGTGACACATTTTGCGACAACTGACTTTCACTGAACTCACCTAGCCAAATCCATGCAAGGTTATTATATAAATCCTAAACTTTAGTAACTTTGGGAACTATGCTGGACAACTTGATGATTGATTTCAATTTTTCCCAGCCACTTACACCATGGTCAATCTCATGACAGTTTTTTCCCAGTCTACTCACCCCCCTCCTTCCCAACATCTTGTTGATTCTAATCTCGCCTGTCATGTCCTGTTATCTTGTGGCTCATGGTTTAAAAACTTCACAGTAACCCTGAATGTCTTTGCTCGATAACCAGATGCCTATTTTTTGGCTTTGCATACTTGTTGAACCCGTTTTCTAAACGTGTGGGCGCGGAGAGGGTACAAGAAGAGCATGGTACATGAAGACGCCCAAGTGCTGGGAAAGTGTTTGGAATGCTTCTAAGAAGCAGGCAGCAGGCAAGGTTGATGGCATTTTTTATTCAGTTCAATGTCCCAGATTAAATTACTTACAGTAAATGTTTTACAGATGCTACTCTACACTTCTCCCTAGATACTACTATGGAAGAAAACTATGTTCATTCAAGTAAATTCCAGCAAGAGGTTAAACTAGGACGCCATATGTGTTTTTGTGTGTGTGAGGGTGTGTGCTAATGTGCATGCATTGCACGCATGCGTGTGCGTCTGTGTTACCAACAATAGACTCCAGGGGAATTGCAGGGGACTTCAGTGGCTGTGGGCAGGTCCAAGACACCACCCATCAATTTGGCGGTGAGGCTGAATACAGTTTGATATTCCTGTATGTTTGTGCCTACACCACTATGGCCTGAAACGAGCAGGTTCAGACAGACTGAGAAGACAGGTTGCGTGATGTCGCCGTGGCAGTTTGGGGCTTTATTTTACAGTGAAATGTTGGCTGTATACAATGCACTACATGTAACAGTAATTAAATTTGTTCAATGTTTATTCATGTGGTAAAATGATGTATTGTGACCCATATGATGGTATTAAAACTAGAGTTGTTTTGAACTTCATTCCAAACAACATCATATGTTGGCCGCTGTTCTATCCATACTCATTTAAGTTAAAACAGTTTGTAAACTTTCATCTGCCTCCTGCTCGGTGAATGCAGCTTCACTTCCCCCTTAATGTTTGGTTCCCCTGGTCAGCTGCTCAGTATACCACAGCTTCCAGCCCGGCGAGGCAGACAGACAGACCCTTCTCTGTTGTTTTTCTGTTGTTGTGCTGAAGTCTAGGGGGAGTAAAGGGGCTTCTTCTGTTCTCTTCTGGGACATTTATTATGGAGAGGCCAACACAACCTGATCAAATTAGTGGGAGAGGAAGAGGCATGTTGTTCAGGGTGGGGATGAAACTAGACTTACACTTTCATAAATTGAGATCATTTCTTTTGTTGATATGTTAATAGAAGGTTTTTCCATTTTTACTATACTGTCAAAACAGGAGTAAGTATAGTAAGTATAATTGATTGTTATATTGACATTAAACACAGTAGTGCACATGTACCAGATCTTGTTCTAATCAAGCAGAAAGGCCAGCTGATCAGGAAGCGGATATGTGACCAATTTGACACTGGTCTGCATGTTGATTTAGTGAATTGGTTTGGGATGAAACAGGAGAATAGATGGGTGGGTTGCATTGGACGGACGGTTAGCAAGGCACAGGAGGGTGGGTCTAAGATGTGTTGCCCTCTCAGCAAAGGAAAGGGGAAGTGGACGATGTGGTGGGTGCTGTGCAGTGCAGAGTCTGAGACAGAGATGGAGCAATGATGAAATGAGAGCGACAGATGAGAGGAAGAGAGAGAGAGCGGGTCAGACAGTAGGGACAGAGAGAGCGAGCAAGCCGAGAGCTGGTCATCTGATAACAGAGCAGGATCTGTTACACGCCTGTCACAGACTCACAGGAAGTCCTCTTTTCCCAGTTGGGCTGCGCATGCACAAAGTGGTGCATCCAGGGCATGTTGGGCCTGCGGACTCAACAACCCCGCTGGAGTTCTGCAGGACAAGGCTGTTAGTGCCGTCTGAAGCCATGTGTTAGATTTTGTTCCACTTCCTGGTTGGCAGCATGGCAGTGTCAGAGCATGTTACACAAGCTTAAAGGAACTCAGACCCTGGATGTGGTTTTCTGACACTGCAGCTTGTGAAAGCCTACTGTCCCAAGACATGTGCTATAGGAGTCATAACTTCACGTTGAAACATCGTCCAAAAGACAATATTTGACTGGCATGAAATTAAAAAGTGTAGTTAAAGTAGTATAGCTGTGTTTATATTGATATATTAATCTTAACTTATCCAAAACAAAAGTTATGAAATGTATTATCGAATGATTTGGTTGTGTAGTAAACCCCCCAAAAATCCCAAAACCTTTAAAGGGCTATACAACTCATTTATTAGATGCTGTACATACAATCATTCATTTTTGCTGATAGCACTATACTCAACGGCCCTGTCATTTTTCATGATGTGCATTTCAGTGGAGTGGCATTGAACTGATTACATTAATAATAATATTATCATCTCATTTCTCTGTTGTGTCAAAAACTATTCTAAAATGTTAAGTCTAATGTATAAAAGAGGTAATTCACACTGTTGTATTTAATCAACAGTCTTTTTTCCCAGCCTATGGCAATACAGTTGATCCAACTAATACAAACAATTAGGAAAACAAAAAACAGACACGTTTACAACAGTGTGAGAGTTTGCACGAGTGATTACCAGCACATACACTTTTCACTTTTCCAGTCCCCTTGCTATCTGGCAAGGCAAACATAGACCTTTATAACATCATAAAACCCCTGCCTGCTTCCTTACATTATACTTTGCCCAACTTGTGGGTGGTTACCTTCCCTCTTATTGAAGCAGGTTACACCAGGTAACTGAATTAGATCTCTCTGGGTTTATCATTGACATCTGAGCCGGATTCCTAGGCACCATGCGCCCAGGAGTTATGATTAAGCTTTAGAGTTTTACGCCCTGCCTCGCCCACTACCTTTTCATGGCTTTGTGTCTCTGTATTGGCTTTACTTCCTTGCTAGTTTCTAGTAAAAGCATCAGGCCGAGAGCAGCCTATGCAGTTTTATCAGTCACTTGCCCTCTTCCTGCTTCGCTCCCAAAATGACCAATCAGGTTTCCTTCGACTACCGGCAGCAATGAGTCACTTGGCTGTGGCACTTGCTCAAAACCTACTCTTCCAAGTAACTGCCACCCCCTCCCCACTCCGATTATCTTGTATTATGTTGGTCCGACCTTGAACCCACTTGATCTGACTGAAGTGATTCCCTTGCAGCAGGACGGGCTAGACAGGTTTGTTGCCATAGAGCTGAGAAAGTTGGTCGTATGAGGACAGGGGAAGAAAGTCAAACCATAAAGAAAAGTTCATGGAGGCATAGACAAAGGGCAAAGACAATTCTTCAACTTGTTTAATAACCAGATTTCAGATGTTTTCAATTATTTATTTTGCACTTGCTGCTCTTAATACTTACACTTGCATGCATGAAGTCCTCCCTGGAGTAAAATGTGGAGTAACCTCAAAATGATTGTCTTGTAAAAGCTAGTAACACTTCACGAGGTGTTATAAAAGGAACAACTGCTCAGTTACTGAAAGGTGGCACAACCTGTACTCCATTAACATTTATGGGATCAATGATTCAGTTAGTTTAGCTCTGATTGCCCTTGCTTGAAGTTTGATTGCTGAGTAGTTTTGAACTGTGAATTATTTTTTATCAGCCAATCCCTGTTTGCATGCCAGAGTTTTTGAAACTGAACGTTTGAATAAAAGGAAACCTACGCGAGGATATTTGCTTAAACATATACCCACGGTAAAACAATCGTTTCTGTAAAATACAAACATTAAGTTCAGTACCCATTGGAATAATTGATGTTTATTTGTTGGTAGTTTGGTTGTAACTGTGGGGTTTGTGTTTTTCATGAGGTCGAAAAAAACGTAAGAGATGCCATTAGGCTTAGGTATTTACTTAGTTGTCTATCTTAGAAACATCTGAGGTTGCACAGGGTTAACAGTTTGTTCCTTTGTATTTAGGAATGACTGGTATGTGTCAGCCAAAGACAGAGATACTTTCGGAGTGGAAATTCTGCAGTCCTTAGATCATACATATTACGCATGAAAAAAAACTCACTTTCAACTACTGCAAACATGGCCTCATGTCAACGTGTTGTTCGGTGAATGACAAGCAAAGTGGGTGTGACTGCCTAGCATGCCTAGTAAGAACACACACAGCACAGTCATCTGAAGCAACAGCTAAAAGGAAACTGCTTTACAGGAGACCGTTGTGGGTTGTTTCGTTCCTGAAGTGTAATTTTGATATCTGTCCTTGCTTTGTGTAGATACACGAGAACGGGGATAAGGGCGTTACGGATGACATGGAGGAGAAGAGGCAGTGATGGGATGGGTTGGTCTTCTGTTTAAGCAGTTGTTTGACTTGCAAAGCAGGCCTGGTTGCTCTCTGACTGGGCATTGAGAGAGGGCCTTCCCTGGAAGTGGAACACCAGGTACACAGACAGCTGCGGCGCTGCTTTGTGCTGGGTTGCGGGCCTTGTCACCCACAGGCATGAATTAATGATAAGGAATGTTTCAAGCCATGAGGAGGTGTCCAGATCAGGTTTGTTGCTCTGTGTTTCCTCTTTCTTAGTTCTCTTTGCTGGGTTATTCGGGGACAGGTAGCTCTTGCATGCAGAGTACTCCCTCCCTGCTCTGTTGGCACTACATTGCATTTGTGCAGCAGTGTGTGTGTGTGTGTGTGTGTGTGTGTGTGTGTGTGTGTGTGTGTGTGTGTGTGTGTGTGTGTGTGTGTGTGTGTGTGTGTGTGTGTGTGTGTGTGTGTGTGTGTGTGTGTGTGTGTGTGTGTGTGTGTGTTTTATCTCCTCTCAGCTCAGCGTCTTTACCCCACAAAGCCGTGACCCGGGGTCAGCTATATGTACGGGGATAACGCGCTACACAAGCTTGTAGCAAAGCCAGGTCTAATGCAGGTGCAGTGTGTCTGTGTTAGAGGAACGCGGTAGCTCGGGTCTACATGGGCTCACAGAGATCTATTTCCTCTGTGAAGGACGTGACCAGTAGCCTTGCGATTGCCCTTTGTCTTGCTCTTTCTTCCATCTCACTCTCACTCTGCTCTCTCTTCCTCTCTCCCTCCTGTGCCATCTCTCTTTGTCTTCGCCCTCGCCTCCCTCCTCTCTGTATATTCAGATGAGCACTTGGATAATAAAATGTGCTCATGACAGTCCGTTTTCATCTGCGCTCTGGGGACATTAGCAGTGTTAGCAGATGCTTTGTGGTGAGTGCCTATCTAAACTTACTTTAGTTAAGGCAGGTGTACATTAACAGGTCACCCTTAATCACACAAGCAATACTCAATATTTTTTAAATACAAACTTAATTTTTATCCTTATGTTTTGCTGAAATGAAATCATAAGAGGACCTATTTGGAGGATCATAATAAGTTTGAACAAACGTCTTCCGCCTCTGGCTTCACGTTACAGTCACTCGTGGGCAGACATAGCTGACTTGTCGCCAGATCTGAAGGTGTGGAGGAAGAAATCGAAACGCAGGGTGAACATGGGAGAGGGGAGAGGCATCCAGGTTAGGCAGGTTTGATAGTGGGGTGTAACGTACAGACATACCAGGAGGGCTGATCTGAAGGAATGCCATTTGAATGGTTCGCTTTTACAGAGAGCAACACACTCAATGCACCCCCCCCTTGCTGGGTCTCCCTGGCAGATGGAGAGGTGGTGAGGGGGGGTTAGCTGGGGTGGGTGTCCTATATGTCCGCTTATGTGCGTGTGTGTTTTGGCCGTTATTGATGTCTCCCTGATGTTCCAGTATTTGCATGTGTGACTGTGTTAATAGAGAAATCGAGGATGGCTTGTTTGGCTGAAACCCCCTTCCCACTGCGCAGGCTTCAGTCGATCATTTTAATCTCCCCCCACACGTGAGCGAGGGGACAGCCTTTCCTGAAACTTGGCACACAGTACAGGGTGGGGTAACCAGCTCAGACCGGATTGACAACCTCCCTTTTTAATACGGTTGCCTCGCAGCTTGTTGCGTGTCCTCTTCCTCCTCTTGTGGAGTTTTTCCACAGGGTCTGCTCTGGCAGCGCCCCCCCTCCTCTCTTTTCCTCCACCTCCCTCGCTAACCTCCCCAGCTTTCGACTGACACTGAATGAACAAGCTGCACAGTCCATCTCCCAGCATGCACTCTGATCCCCACTGTCCTCTGCCTGTCTGTCCTCCACAACTTCTCACTTGGTTTCTTGCACACACACCCGTAGATTAAGGGATATAAACAAGGAAGCAAACATATAAATAGTACATAAACATATCCAACTAGTCATTCAAACACTCATGGGCTGTGGTCGAGTCATAAAAAACTGTACAGTCTTTCTTGATGGAGACTTGAAAATATCCATGAAAGACATGAAGGGAAATTTATCAAATCATCTTAAATATAAAATGCATATAAAAGAGTACAATTTAAGTCCAAAACTGAATCACAATTCTACGAAAGGATGTTTTTCAAATGTATACATGTGCACAATTAAACAGCAAAAGCGGATGTCATGGACGGCCGAATTGTGCGTCGTCTTTCTCTTTTTGTATAGGATGGTCTACACTATGCTAAAGCATATAGAAACGAAGACTTGAAGCCCCTGTTGTTAGCTTTTAGATTATTCAAGATCTTGTCATGGCTGCAACCCTAAATGCTTCCAGGTCACTCACTCAGTTCCTAACTGAGTGTTAGTTCCTTACTGAGTGACAGTTCAACCACAGCTAGGTTTTTTATCAAGCAAAATGCCTGGTCAGATGCATTGAAAGTTATTGTGAGCTACTATTTATTCAGTGCCACCAGAAACATATTTTACATATTGTCCCACGATGTAGTTAACCTGGAAACTCCTGTTGTACCATAACATTTGCTTTAAAACCAGTTTTAAGCAGTGGTAATGTGGCACTGTGGTTTTACTGTATGGCTTTGATCCAGTGATCTGGGACACTTGGTCAAGACTCTTGAGTCATGTGAATGGGAGTGTTTGAAAGGACTGTTTTTTGATACTATATTGCGTGAGATATTTCTTCCAAAAAAGACTAAGTACAGTGTTCAAGATATCTGGCAACCTCTCACTGTGAAGTTCAGTTTTAGGTCAGGAACTCGTTAGGCATAAAATTAGTTTTTAAAAGCTTAATCAGTTTTTTTGAGTATAACAAACACATCATGGGGAAATGTTTTTATAAGGCTAAGGAATAAAGACGAATATTTTAATATAACTGTGTCAACGCGTTGATGTGAAAATCAGCCAAGAAGTTTCTCTATTGGCAAGATACTTATGAGTAAACATGGCATGTTTGGGAGGATTATTTTATAATTTAGTAACAAAGTCAGTACGCAGTTCACCTGGTTGAAGGTCATTAGCATGCCATAATAGCATAGAGCGAAGCAAAACACTCTACCAAATGTAAATGGGTCATATGACCTTGCACACTAATTATCCATCAACCACCTATATGTAGACTGGTATGCTGCGTGGCAGGTTATAGCTGTGTCTCATCTATTGCAGTTGTTGCCTTGATTTTAAAGATTGACGTATTTAATCTTTTTGTGGTCTCTCCTTTTTCTCAGTTGTGGCATTTTGTTTTGACATGACCTCCATCAACATGCTCATTACCAAACTTGTTTTAGAGCTTGTAACAATAGTAATTGGCACACAACCTGATGTGACCCGGCTTCTTCAGAGTGTGTTTGTTTGCATTTTGTCTGTACGTTGTGCACTGTGCACTAATCTCTAGTGAAAGATGGACTGTATATGCAAGACATGTATACTACTACCTTTGTATCCTCTTGTTTCTTACTGTGGGACTCCTTTTGTATCGTCACCTCATTTGGTTCCTCATTCTTTGTATGTGTTATGAGACAGGCCCTCTTTAGATCTATACAATATTACTTATGAGCAGGGGGTGTTACATCTGTAGGATCGTAAGTCCAGAATAACAAAACTATATGTGAGCTATGGTCTTAACAATAGTTGCCGAGTATCAGCGCTGCAGAACACAAACACACACACACACACACACACACACACACACACACACACACACACACACACACACACACAGATAAGGATCCCAATCACTGGTTATTGGGCTGACAGTTTGAAAATGTAAACATATCATCAAAACTAAGGATAATCCTGCTCGGATCAGTTCAGACTAATCATAATGAGACTGCTTCAAAGGGACTGTTGCTCCAGAGAGCAGCCAGAGTTGGTGATTGTGGAAAGACTTTTTTTTAGTTATACTGTAGAGTACAAATCAAGTGTTTTTTTATGATGATCAGCAGGGTATGAATGCTGCCCTGATTGCATGTTTCATAGTTTAAATCGACATTGTCCTAAACATCTGTTTACCAAATATAAATATGCCTACATTTTTCATTTTGCACAACTAAGTTTGAACTGTAAAATAGATGGAAACATCACAATTGAAGTAAAATCTTCACTTAAAATTGTCCTCTATCAAAGTTTTGTGCTTACTGGTTCTCGAGCATTCCTGTGTATATTTCTGACTGGTAAATCAATTAATCAATACTGCTCTCTGTTTCTTTATGAAGAATGTCATGAACTGATTTGTTATTTCCTCTGTGTCTTCCTCCCTCCATCCCATCCCTCTATCCAACTCTTCTCTCCGCAGACAGGGAGACGGACAGACGGCAGGACGGATACACGGGTGGGGGCTGTGCTAGGCGGCTCGGCGGCAGGCTGGTGGAAAATGTCGTCAGGAGCCGGTGGGAGGGGTGGAAGGCGGCTCAGAGGGACAGCAAGCAGCGGTGGTGGAGGAGGGAGAGGAGGTGCAGGAGAAGCAGAGGAAGGCCCTGTTGGGATCCCTTTCCCCGAACACAGCGCAGACATCCTGGGCAGCCTGAACAAGCAGCGGCTTAGCGGCCTGCTGTGCGATGTGCTCCTGGTTTCCCAGGAACAAGAGTTCCCAGCTCACCGCTCCGTCCTGGCGTCCTGCAGCTCCTACTTCCACAAGCTCTTCACTTCAGGGGCCACCGCTGACCAACAGAACATCTACAACATCGACTTTGTGGTGGCGGAGGCCCTGGGGGCGCTGTTGGACTTTGCCTACACAGCGACATTGACAGTCAGTCACAGCACTGTTGCTGACATCCTCGCTGCTGCACGCCTCCTGGAAATCCCACCGGTCCAGGACGTCTGTACACACCTGCTGGACACCAAAGTGCTCTCCCCGCCGGTACAAGACCTTTTAGAACTAGAAGTGTCATTTGTTAAAGTCAAATTTAAGCGTTTGGTTGAAATGTTGGTTGGATTAGTGACCCCATAATACTATGTAAGTGTTGGATTAATTTAAAGCACAGATGTGTTGTTTTTGTTCTCTTGCTTCAGCCACTTGAGGTGTCTGGTCATCAAACCAACACCTTCATTAAATAGTCAGCATAGTCAAGCTTACATCATAGCCTTTATCAGTCTCTCCCACCATGCCAAACACACTCCCACAGCCTTCGGGTTCAGCACTTTCTCATTGCAAACCAATAGTGTGAATGGAAGACAGCGTGCTATTATGCCAACTACAGACACAGCATATCGCAGCTACTCTTCAACATTATCAAGTGTAGCTGTGAAATGCATGTGCTCATGGTTAAAAGAAACCCCTGATCGTGCATTCAGTATACCCGGATAGTAATCTGCCTGATGTAGATTTAGGGTTTTTGTTGTCAGCCTTCACCTTAGCCAGCAGCTCTATAGCTCATCACTCAGTTGGTCGACAAACATTCACCACCCTTTAGCAGCAACACTTTTTGCAATATGAGGATAACATTTGGGACTTTGTTAGGATGTGTGTGTGTGTGTGTGTGTGTGTGTGTGTGTGTGTGTGTGTGTGTGTGTGTGTGTGTGTGTGTGTGTGTGTGTGTGTGTGTGTGTGTGTGTGTGTGTGTGTGTGTGTGTGTGTGTGTGCTCTTGTTTTTATTTTGTAGTTACTTATTTATTATTTATATATAAGTATTGTATTTTTCTTTTTTTCTTGGAACTTTTCTGACTTTAAATTTGACCTGTACTCACTCTCTATGTTCCCTGTCATATTTCACTAGGCGGGCAGTGAGCGAAGAGATGCAGATGAAGAGGATGAGGGGAAGGGGAAGGGCAGAGGAGGCAGAGAGCAGGGGAACCAGGTTCGGGCCCAGGAGTTCCTGGAGTTTTACCTGAGAGGGGCCCAATGGAGCAGCAGCTGCAGCACGCCAGAGCTCAGGGACCTGCCCACACACCTGCACTTTAACCACGGTAATGGAGGGACCCCCAGCAACGGGGCTCCTGCTGGCCCCGGTGAGTACTACTCCTCCCTGGCCCTCGCCTTGGCCCAGGCCCCCACACAGGAGCAAGACGAAGACGACGACGAAGAAGAGGAAGATGAGGACGGGGAGGCGCTACAGGGGAACGGAGCAAGCCTTGGGTCCGCTTACTACCCTCCATCCCAAAACGGCCACTTCTACCTCCCCCCTGAGTCTAGGCTGGGGCAGGAGCCAGAGATGGAGGAAGGGAGCAGGGAGGCGTTGGCGAGGGAAAGGGGGTCTGCCAGTGCCCTCCTGCAGCATATGATGGACTCCATCGAGAGGCAGAAGGAGCGCGCAACTACCGGGGAGGAACAGGGAGATGGGGACGACCCCGACATGGAATTTTACTTGAATTATTTTAACAGCACGCAGCACGAGGATCCGGTTTCTGCTGCTGTATCACAGGGAGTGCCGCCGCTCTGGTTATCACGGGGCAGAACAGGCCAAGACAGAGCAGGAGGAGGAGAGAGGGGGGTGGGAGAGAGAGGCAGCGGGGGCGCAGGAGGAGGAGGAGGAGGCGAGAGGAAGATGCGCTCTAAGGCCTTCCAGAAATGTCCCATATGCTCCAAGGTCATTCAAGGAGCAGGCAAGCTACCCCGCCACATCCGAACGCACACAGGAGAGAAACCTTATGAGTGCGCCATCTGCAAAGTGCGCTTTACCAGGTAAGCCCAATTAATGAAGCGACTACTCCATGTCACATGTACTAAAAGTCTGGGACTTGGCACTGTAGACAAATTGGCCCAGCAGTGGGAAACACCTCCAGGCCGGGAGTATTAGCACTAACCAACTTAGCTTTGCATTAAGGAGGCAGTGGGAATCCAAGTGTTTACATTGATCATGGGCTGACTGAGTGTCCTTAAACAGGGTTATACAATCTCACATTGTAGACAAATGCTAAGCAAAATGACACGTAGAATAGTCCAGCGCTGGGAGAGGGTCATATGGTTATACAAGTCTGTTTTATTGTTACAGCGTTCATGGCAAAGTCCTGGAATTTAAACGTAGGGGTCCTATAAAAGCAGGGTGAGCCATGGTGGTGTTATCTAGTGAAGAGCTGCTATAAAGTGCTGTGTTCTGATACAGAGGGGGATTACAGGCCCTGGATGGTGCTCTTGATGTTCCAATGCAATAATTTGAACTTTTGATCTTTGGTTAGGTTGATTATCGCCCACGGCAGAGTAGATACACCACACCCCTCCTCTCTCTGTCACTCTTTTACCCCTCTAATGAAATCTGCCCTGTGCCGCTCAGAAACATGTGGCTAGTCTACAGCAGCGGAATTCAGTGCACTTGGTTTCCCTGTATTCAGAAGTCCGGCCTTTTCCTTGAAATCATGCCTTTAATTAATTAATCAGTGGACTTGTGCTGGAAATAGATGCAGTTGGCTAGAAATACCCAGAACCTCTGCTGGCATGGCAGGTAGGGAAGACCAATCTGAATTTGCCTTCTAGCTAAATTCGACCTGCAGTGGGACGGGGTATTGTAATCTTAATCCTGTTTGATCAGGGTTAAGAGTGTGCCTCGCACGGTAATAAATCACTCCTGTCCTTTAAATAATTCACCACTGTCAGCGTGCAGCTTTTTTTCCGAGGCTTTGGCCCGTGTGTATATGTGTGCATTCATGTGTGTGTTCCTCCCGTACATATTGCTTTTTTCCTTTTTTGATTTGGGCTACCATTTGTAAAAACCCTTAAAGGTCGCAGTGGGTCTGTTTGCTTGAATGACAGCTAATCCACTTACATAGCGTGTGTGTGTGTGTGTGTGTGTGTGTGTGTGTGTGTGTGTGCGCGAGTGTTTTCCAATAGAGTTGTCTTAACTACGCTTGTTTGTTTAGGAGCCCTCTGCCCTCAGTGCAGAAGGGTTAGACGATTAAAGAGCTCAGGAGCTGGAGAGATAGTAAGGACTAAAGGGGGAGGGAGGGACAAGAGTCACATCAAGGCCAAGGCCGTCTGATAAAGTCTAGTGGGCAGCAGTGAACCATCACAAAGTAAAACATGTTCCAGGGTGTAATCATATCAATTAACAGAAAGAGAAGTCAAGGCTAGTGATGGACTTGTAGAGTAAGCCTTCCCCATGAGATGTTGGACTTAGAAGTGACAACTGCTCTAATACAAAACTAAATCAAATTAAAGCTTGTGGGGAAAGAACTAGGCTGAGAAACTGATAATATTTCACAGACTCATCTATATTTCAGCACTCCTCCAAGATAAATGACAAAATGATCTTGGAATTGCTCTTCTGTAGAGTACATTCAAGTCCTTATTTTATATTTGCAAAAGAGATGTGTTTTGTTATCTGTCAATTGATATGATGTCATCCCCAAAGAGGAGTTAACAAACAATTATAAAAATGCAAACTGACACAGTGAACGTTGAGCTTTCTCGTCAGTCCACAGTTGGCTCTTGTGTGCAATTACTCAGATAAAGATGTAAAGTTTACGGCTTGTCTTCAGTTGGCCTGGCTGCCCTCACAGAATAATCCACATTGGAAGACATCCAAAAGATGTCTATTTAATAGGAAGTAAAACCATCCAAAGCATATTAACACGTATATTCACGACTGTATGAGGATATGAGAATGAATGATATGTTATTAGGAGTTAAATGATGTATTTACGTATCCTGATAAGTGTCTGAGGCTGAAAATAAGAGTGTTTTATGTTCTGCAGCAATGAGTTTGAGCTGATCCTCTATTGCATTGTATTTAGTTGTCTTTGTATTCTGATGGGATTTTGTTTATAATTTTCCCAGGCAGGACAAGCTCAAGGTTCATATGAGGAAGCATACAGGAGAGAAGCCTTACCTGTGTACGCAATGTGGAGCCGCCTTTGCTCACAACTACGACCTGAAGAACCACATGCGCGTACACACCGGCCTGCGCCCCTATCAGTGCTCCAGCTGCTTTAAGACTTTTGTCCGCTCGGATCACCTGCACCGCCACCTCAAGAAGGACGGCTGCAATGGCATCCCCTCTCGTCGAGGTCGAAAGCCTCGGGTGAGAGAGCCGGGGCTCATTGACGCTCCCCTGAGCCTGCTGAGCCCCGGATCCGACACGGGCCCCGGGCCTCGCACCATCAGGGGACGGCGGCGCTCGGAGGCATCCTCAGCAGCAGAGATGGAGGGGGCTGCAGAAGTCCATGCACACAGTCCTCAACTGCAGGAGTTGGCAGGGGAGGCAGGGCCCTGAGAGGGACCACAAGGACACTGCTGGACACCGTCACTCTGCACCGCCTGTGAGACAGGCCAGTGAACAGAGAGCAGAAAAAACATGCAAAGGCAAACTTAAAAAAAAACAACTAACTATTCCTCTATAAACCAAATCAGGGTGTCACAAAAATTCTAATCTTTATATTTCTTTCTCCTTTTACTTTAGGAAATGGAATAGACTTGCAAGCACTTGAGTCGGTTTATCTGTTAAAGAGCAAAGAACGCTTCAATTCATGCACCCATCACGTCCACTTTCTGGGCCATTTCATTCTTTATAATATTAAGGTTTTTGTACATTGGCATATGTGCTTAGGCAAATGTATGATAGCTAAAAAGAAACTCTGAGCAACTATGCAGTTGATTTCAATTTTTATTGGTTTTGTCCTCACAGCCTTCAAGCTCTAAGCAAGGTGTCTATCAAGCACCTTCTGGCTGCTGTACGGGTGAAGCGAGGACAAATCCTCCCAGTGAAAACAACTCTTTTTCTATTCTTTTGCAGGTGTGAAATGTACAGTTACCATAGAAACAACATTGCCACAATATGGCATATGCAAGGAAAGCTCACCACAATTTTGATGCAACAGTTTTCTCTCTTTAAATGTTCCAGAAAGAATCAGACCAGGGTTTGATTGAAGTGTTACTTACTCTATAAAATGCGTTTTAAGAATCTATGTTTTTGAAAAACAAATTCACATTGAGTCAAATCCAATTTAATGGGGGCTCTTCAATTGCAGGACTAGGGAAAATGAGGGGTGGAGGGTTTGTGTTTTTAAAGCACTACCAATCGTCAATGTATCTGTTGGCTTGACTACGTTGCCTCTTATCCCTCACAAACCTGCAATTTCAGCATTTCTGTTTTCCCTTTTGATTTTGTCTTAATTTGTTGGGTCGTTTTTTCCTTTCTGTTGACTGCTTCGGGTACTTGACACTTTATAATTGTATACATGTATATACAGCAGGTGGTGATATGACATTAGTCCCCTCTTAATGCTGAGGTGTACCAATCGGGTTTTTCCTCTTAGGCTTGATGTCATATTTCTCACAGAGTGAAGCTTGTGGGTGAACGAAAAAAAACCCTGTATGAATGTCTGATAAAAAAAATCACCCATTTGTCCTAAACTTTAAACACTTGACTTGTATAGTTTCTGCCCAAAGGACGTGGAGGTCGGATGAATGAATGTGCTTAACTTTGTGCAGTTTTTTTCGGATTCTGTCCTTGTGTGACAAGGCGCGGGTAGCATTTAACCAACCGCAGGTTAAAGGAATGGCAGGGAGCCCGAGCGAGAGAATGACAAAGAGTACGAAGAAGAGATAGATGAGCACCTTTTTTTCTATGTTTGCACAGCTTTACTAAAGATATCCAACAGAGCGAGAGAGAGAGAGAGAGAGGTATATTTAAAGGAAGAGGGCTGGTGTGAGAGGAGGTATATGTATCATGCTTATTCCAATCCTATGTGCCCGAGGGACCACACAACCGTGAGGCAACCTGTATGATGAAGAGAGCAATAAATACCTGTCCAAGTTGGGAGGCCAAATAGGAGCTCAGCTGCAGCTGGATGATGGGGGAGGGGAACAAGGGAAGGGGAGGGGGATCTCACAATGTCTGTTGCATTCCAAAAAATAATCTCCCCCAGCTCAGCCACGTTTCCAGGCGGGAGGGGATCAAATCAGGCCTTTTCTCTCCCTCTCTCTCCCTCTGTAGTCCTCTAATGCCCCCGAACTAGCCTGAAGGGGATATTATTATATTAGAGCCTGGTGTTACTGTGGGGAGGACGCCTGGTGCGGGCAGTTTAGTGTGGGAGTGTGTGTTGTATGTTTGTGTACATGTGTGTGCGTGGCAGCTGGGGTCGCTCTGGCCACATCATCACTGTGTGAGTCAGCCACGGCCTGTTCAAACATGCACCCTGAGCTGCCAGCCCCAATGCACTTTTTCTGTCTCACACACATGTTCACACACACACACACTCAGATACTCAGCTCACTGGGTCCAGGTATCCCGTGGAGAAGCGGAAAACACCAGCGCTGACATATCTGTTTGAATATTGTAAGTGACTCCATACATCTGGATTTGTTAGTCTTAGTATATCTTAAGCTGCGTTTTTTGTTCTCGGAATCCAATGTTATTTTCCAAACTGGCACATTGAGCCTTTACGTCAAGAAGAAAAAATTCATGTGATTTAAGGTCCCCGCCCCCGCCCTGTAATATCTGCAGTAGAGCTGCAGCTCAGCAATCGGCCCTTTGCACCTTAATTGGAAAGACGCAGGTTATAAATGCACTTTGTTACTGAGGAGGGCACTATTGTCAACAAAACGGGTACTCTGAAACAAACCAGTTGCAAAAGAGATAAGTCCTTTTTTCTGTACGTGGTGGTGAGGTCGAGCTCCTCCACTGGTTCTGATCAGGTTTTGACGACAAGCTGCCATAAAAAATAGAAATATACGAGATCAGAGCTCTCAAAGAGTTGTTCTGTCCACCCTTAAGAAAAGACTAAATGAATCCATGTAACTGATACCACTTGAAGTTAGTTGTTGCTGAAATCTAGTAAGTTGTCTTTATGTCTTAATGTAAAGGACGGGGCTAGAAAGAGGAGAAGAAGAAAGGGCACTGCGTGTGTGTGTGTGTTGGCATGCATTTTTGTTTTGTGCATGTGTTGCTGGCTGGCAGGCCGGAGGGTCTCGGGACAAGCTTGGATAAACAAACTTTGCGTCTGCCCCATCTGCTCACCAGCTCCTCTCATAACTACACGTGTTCTCCGAGGAACCGCAGTGATAATAGGTGCACGGTACCACAGAAGCAAATCTACCATACTGTTAAAACTACTCGATGGATAATTGCTTGTTTACATCACGGCTCTCTTGGTGCAGATTTGCAAAACTCTTTGTTTACCCTTGTTGGTCATTGGCAGTGGTTGGCCGGTCCTGAGAGTCCTACTTTCTATTTTGGTTCTCCGTTATGATTAAGATGGGGTTCATTAATGCACAGTTTGACTCCTATAGGCGGACAGTGCAAGATATATGTGATCTTTATGTAGGATTGGGTATGGACCGCGTAAACCAGCTTTGTCTTGATGTGAAGGTGAAGCTGTTAGCCATCTTAAACATTGGTTTCTCTGAACCTCAAAAGTCTTATACGTTTTGTTAATTAACCAAAGCCCTCAGTCTTAGTCCACTGTAGACTAGAGATATGTCTAATTTATCTCCCTGGCTAAGCCACACACTGATGCCCTCCTCTTGAATACATACGCAGAAATGTGTGTGAAATCATACAGATATTTACTTGAGTTTGCTTTCTCTCGCTCTTTGTATCCTTGTGGACAGTAGAATCAGAGGTTTAAAGATGTATAGTTTATTTCTGTCTGTCTACACTTAAGATAACGTGTTGTGCTACTTTTTTTTTCTAACAATTTTACATGGCTGTGCGTGTGTGTATGCGTGTGTGTGGGTTGGGGGTCATAGTTTTGGGTTGCTGTGCCAGGAGGGTTGGGGAAATGGGTGCTTGGGTGGGGTTATGGATATAAAGCCTGATAGCACTGGAAATGGTGCTTTAGCTGAGAGAGCAAACGTTTGCACTAATGTTAAATGTCCTTATCCTGCGTATGGGAGACGGGCAGGAGACCTCAGAAAGGCCTGCGAGTTTCCATGAGTACAGAGCAGTGTGGTTAATACTCAATGGTCTCATAGAGTCCATGCAACCCCTCCATAGAAATAATAATGTACAGTATATTAAGAAATATACAGACGTCCAACAAATACCAAAGGAGAAGAAATGGCTTGCGATGAAGTCATTGGACATTAAGCTACCAATCTAATGTTGGATTTCTAGAGTTTTATTGTTAGATCTGAAGGCTCTTGAAAAGAGACCTTCTGATGGACACTTTGGTGTGATAACAGCAACAAATGTTTGCTGTTAACATTAAGAAATATTCCAAATATACAACATTTAAGCACTTAGCAAGTAGCGAAGCCTCTCCGAAACATTGGAAAGATTTGAGTTGGTCCTGGTCTGTTGGCTGAGATGTACTGTGTGCAGGTGCAAGAGATATTTAATCAAGTAAATTCGAGATGGGATTTTATCAAGTTCATGTTCAGTCAACTGATGAAAAATAATATGAAATATATTGTTATTGTTGAACACTGTTATTTTGATCCTTGCTGAAATGTTCAGTTTACTTTCTGAAAAAGGTTGAATTGAATTCAAATATTCTAAGCAGACTGGGACTCCGGTGCCTTGTCTGAGCAGCACTAAGCTTTTCCTATTTCATGTTATGTTTCCAGACAGTTGCATTGTGCAGCGTGGGGCCGAGGCTGACTCCCACCAGGTGGACATTGCAAACATCAAGGGCCACATTGTGCCTTACGTGGGCAGGACCCGACAGAACTCACAACCTAATTTCATTTCTTTGTTTCCATAACTAAAAACTTTTCTTCCCACTTATTAAAACCAAAATGCTGATTGGCCCGGTAGTAAAATTGATCATGTATCTGTTTAAGCTTTACTTGAATAAATGAATACGAATAGCCACCTCTTCAGAGCTCCGTCTCTGTCAGCCTCTATGGATCCGCCCCGGTGCGTCCCCAGCCTCGGCCCCACTAAGGTTACTCTGACCCACGCTCTACTGAGACACTCTCAGAACTTTAATGCAAATGTTTTTCCAAATTGACCTTGATATGTTTTTCCTATGCTGTTATCAAAGAGTTTTCGGGAATCTATCTGAGAAGGCCATAAAACAAAGACGACCAACAACTATGATAACAATTATAACTGTAAATAATCGAGCGAGCAGGGCGGGGTGACTGTTAACATTCAGATTTGTGGTGGCCGACGGTGGACTATTTGCTTTGCTTCGTCATTTTCCTGCACACCTGATTTCTCTGTTTGTTTTCCATCAGGCTCTTGATGCACAGCAAGCTGAGCGCAGCATATGTAGTACGGCACTATGCTCAGCGTGGCTCTGGCACTTACACAGACAGCCCTGGGTTCTTCAGAGAGGCAGGCTGCTGTCTGTTGGCTGCTCTCGGCCGGGTGGGGACAGTTTGCTCTTGGAGTCTCTCAGTCTCTGGGGGATACAAAGGTTGGCATACAGGGAGGAGGATTAAATACGGGTGGTAGGGGAAGCTGGATGTTGTTTTTCAGGGATGAGGTTAGAAAGCCCGGGTGACGGACTGTTTGCTGAGCAATCGTCCTCTTAGCTGGTAGGAATGCATGGCCACAATATGATAAGAATTGTAACCCAAAGGAGGTCACCACAGATTCACAGAATGTTGCTGATCTCTTTTGTCTCTATGTAAGTACTACTCAGGTGGAAAATACACTGCTATGCATTGGGTTTCAATGTCTGCTAAGTTCACGGTATGTCTAATCAACCCTCCAAGTTTCTTCTGTGTTTGCCTTTCATGTTCACCAATATTTACCATAACAGTTCCCAGAAAGATGAGAGCAGGAACAGTTCCCCCATTGTAAAGTGGCTGTGACCAGCCTATTCCTCCATCTAATATTGATCCTGTGAATTGTTTGTTGGAGGGAAGGAAGGCACTGGAGATTCCCTCTTATAAGTCAGTAACATTTTTGAAAAGAGATAGCACGGGGGAGTGTATGTTCTGCTTCTCTCTTCTCCCCTCGCTCCCCCTCTCTCTGGACTCAGAGTCTACATCTTTGCTGCCGACCGGCCTTTGATCAGAGATCACACGTCCTCAGCAGGGGAACCTGCGGGAGAGAAAGGGAGAGGGGATAGGGTGAGATATAGTTTCAATCACCTAAACTAATTTAGGAAACATTCCACAGCTTCAGACTGTGATTCCAGCTTTTTTTAGGGTTTTTGGCCGGTGTGAAGGATGTGTGTTGCAGACGGCAGGAAGAAACGGTCAACATTTTTAAGTTGGCTGTATCAGTCTGCCTGTCTAGCCTCCGACACGTAGACAGACAGACAGCCATAAGGCCCCCAAGTGTACCGCTATCCAACTGCCTTTTTAAGCTTCTGCGATTGTAACAAAAGCACTTTTGCGAAAGGCCATCCTGAAATGTGTGCGCTTTTATTCGATGGTTATCACTATTGTTATTTTGTTGTTCCTGTTGATGTCTTTTTTTTCTATTTCTCAGTGGCAATGATTATTTAAATGCAAAAAAACCAATTTGATGAAAATGAGAAAATAACTTGAATATTTGGTATTGAAGGTGGTTTTCAAGCTGCCGCCTCATCTGGACACAAACAACACATCTCTGTTAAACTACCAACATACCTGTTTATATGCAGCTTATTGCATAGTCACACAAACGTGGGGCTGGGGTTGGGGGGGGTACTGGACAGACCTCCCCTCACCTGCTCTCTGCTTACCGTCTCAGATCTTGTTGGGAGAAAGGTCATTTGATCTCATTTTGGGAGACTCCTTTTCTTGAAAAAGAATCCTGTATAACAGTTGCAAAGCTTTCTGAGAAGGCTAGCTGTGCTGAATGTTAAACATGTGGTGTGTATCCACTGCAGAACTTTTTTATCTGCAATAATGCTCTGTCTGTAGTTAGAGGCTGGATCTGGTATCCATATAGAGCTTAAATGATTATGAAAGACGGATGAAACGGCCAAAAGACCATCATGCACTTTTGGAAATCAGTACGGAAATGTTTTTGGCCTTAACATCTTTCTCAAATCAAGAGGATCTCAGTAGAAATGATAAACATTTAATGAATCCATTCAGTAAATTGTATGACTTGGGAGAGAAACTATTTATAACAGATTGGTGTGTAACTGTGATCATCATGATGATCCTTTACAGAGGGATATGCTTTCTGATGTACATTTAAAAATGGCAGAATGTGTCCCATCTCTAAAACCAGGACATTAATCACAAATGCACACGCTCACATCCGGAAGGAAACGCCGCTCCACTTCTCTCTCTCTCTCTCTCTCTCTCTCTCTGTGTGTTTAAACTTGCTGTTGCACATGTGACCACACCCCGCTCTGTGTATCACAACAAGTGCATCCCAAAGGCAGAGCACCTGCTGCGGCATCACTAATTGAATGGAGCGCGGCCAGAGAGTGCAGAGGCCGCTTTCTTCCCCATGTGATTCTGTGGTGTTGACTTTTTAAATAACCCCCTTTCTCTCCACAATGTTTTTTTTCTCTTAGCGTAGCAGTCTGTCAGTCCATATCTGTTGGAAGCTGCAGGGGAGGGGGGCGGGGGGGGATATTGGTGATTTTCTTTTGGGGGGGGGGGGGGGGGGAGAATTTGCACTTTTTGGCAATGAAAATAAATTGTATTGCATATGAGACCACTAAATCCACACAGTCTAAACCATATAATTCCATTTTGTGTCATTTTTATTTTTTTCTGTTCTTTTTTTTTTAATATATCCAAAAATGTCTGGCATCTGGTTGTCTGGTTTAAAGAATATAAAATCTTTCTATTAAAAACAATGGTTGCAAATATTTGACTGGATAATTTTGTCTCTTATTCCGACCGATCGAACAATAAAGTCATATTTGTTTTAGTTTCTGTTAGTAGCATTATCTGTAATCAAGGATGTACAATGGTGTATCATGTAACGAAATAACCCTGTTAAATATATATATATATATATATATATATTATTTTTAATTTATAGAGTTACAAGGGTGGTCAAAATAACAGGCAACGCTTTTTTTATAATCGTTGTTTTTAACATCTCAACATTATCTTTTTATAATAGCAGGAATCTCTTAGGATTGAATCACGTTGACATATTATGGTTTTCTGTGCATAATGCAACTTATTCTGACAGGTCAGTTCTCCACACCAACCAGCAGGTGGCAGTAGTATCTCTGTTATCATGTTGAGCGGATGCAGTGATCTTCATAGTGCAGCCACATCACTGCTCTGCTTCCCTCTCTCTTTGAAATCTTTCTTTTACTCTCTTACTCACCCTCTCTACTTACCATGACAGCACCGAGTATCATTTTATCTGATGCATAAACATGCATTTAAGTGACACAAAAAAGCCTCCCTATCCAGGTGCAGACGTTGTGTTTTTCACCTGACTTTCATTAAGAAATATTGTAGTGACCTGATTCAAAAGGATATTTACTAACAGAGGTCTTGTTTGAAGATATTGATATAGAGGTTATGCCACCTATAGAGTTTTATATCTGATGCGTCCCAGAAGTCCAGCAGCAGACTGCGACCCTGGGCTTGTTGTCACCCTGTCTTCCTGTTTGTCTCGGTCTGTCTCCCTGAGGCGGTCCTGTGGGGTGACAGAGGTCACAGAACAGCTCATTAACCCCACCCCGACAGCCCACACATTGCTGCAGTCCTCAGGCCCTGGCTGAACAGACACACACTCAAACACACACACATTTTATAATGCTCCACTAATAGCACTTAAGTCGACTTAAGCCCCCTCTGTAAGCAGTATGCTTTCAGGGATGCAGCATGAGACATGTATGTGTCTTGCATCTAGTGAAGCGTCACCACATTTCAACGTTTCCTCATACATGTGGCACTTGTTTGCGTGAAGAAAATACCAAGTTTTTCTTTTTTTTAAAAGCCCCTTTTCCAAACCTAGTATGATAAAAATCCATACTGAGTAATATGTTATAGTATGCCATGTTTTATTCAATCATCTTGAACCTGTTGGCCAGATGTCTCACGGCTCCAAGTCATTAATTGTTGTGTTTGTAAGGTATCTGAAAGCACAGTGGGATATGGTGTTATTTTCCATGTTCAGACATCATTGTTTCAGTCAAAACATATTGGATAAGAGGAACAGCAGCACTTCAGGGGCTGGGAGATGCCTGGGAGCTGTTGTCTGCCGTCTCTAGTGGTATTATTCCCTCAGTCATGTGCATGTGAATGTGCATGCGCATGTGTATGGATGTGTGTGTCCTGCAACTGTTTACATGTTTGTCTATATGCTTTTGCGCATAGGTGGGGTTTTATAATTGTACATGCTTGTGCACATATGCATGCATACTGGCATCATTAAGGCTCACAGTAAATTAGCCTCTTACTGCCCTCACGATGAACACTTTGAGACAGGCTGTAATGTAAAGCAAAACAGCTACACACCAGTACCCTCATTTTCACCGGTACACACCTTTCTCCAGGGATATAAAATGCCCCTGCCTCTGCACACCGTGGGACATGAGTTTCATCCAAACTAGCTGCCGCCCTCAATAAAAGCCACGTGAGCAATCTCTGCAGTATAGATTTCCAGTTCTCTGAGGGTATATTTTTTCAGATCAGGTGTTTAAACTGCTCAATATGACAATAATTAGGCAGCGCCGGAGACATGTGTTCTTTCTTATGTTGATAAGGGACATTGACCTTTAACCTGTGCAGCCCTGAATCCCCCCCCCGTCACCACGTACCCCACCGGTCCCATATGTCCCCGGCCAACACCCCCTCTCTTCTTGCTCTGTCCAGCTCCCATCAGGCAGGATAGGGGGGGATTGGACAGGCTTGGAGCTTTGCCTCTGGCCATCTCTCCTCCTCCCCAGAGAACAAGAGGACTGAGGTGCCTTTAAACCACTGCGGCAAAAACCCTACCAAAACCCTGCAGTCATTAATATGCAAAAATGCAAATGAGTAGGTAATTAAGAGCTGGAGCTCTCTGGAGGCTCTTTGATTGCTAATGAATTCTAATCTGCAAAGAAAGGGGGGAGGGGAGGAGAAAAAGAGATGAAAGAAAAAGAGAAAACAACAAAAAAGAGAAGCATCAACCCCAAATTTGTCATATCCATAAGTTTTCATGCCGATTGGATTTTTTTTACCTGGAAGCTGTAATCATTAGCTTAGCTCTTTGAGACAAGGACTTGATTTGTATCAAAGCAGAGAGTATTTTTGGGAGTGTAAATGTAAAATGAAGAACCTTCAAAACACATTTAAATCAAGTTTATTTGTGATACTTTTTTCTCAGTAAACGCCGGTGAATTTAAGAAATCATGCAGGTTATATTAACGATGTGAGCATCAATGGGCAGGAATGTGTTTGTAATGGACACAGTGCAGTCATTGTGTAGATAAAGCTAATTAGAGGCGAACATGACAGGCGGGCAGACACTTCTGACCGGCGGCTAGCAAAGAAAATAGAAGGTCAGATAATCTTAACAGTGTGTTCTCTGCTGCTCCAGCAGCTGTGTGCCGGAGTAAAGGAGATGTCATTTCATCACTTTTGTGAGCCATAACACATCCCCACTTCCACTCTAACTCATTCACTCTGTCACTCACACACACACACACACACACACACTGCTGTTATTGTTGTTGCAGTGCTCCCACGACACCAACAATCTCTGCTTCCCTCCCCCACACGGGCTCACATCTATCTCCCTTTCACTCCCTCTCTCCCCCCCCCCCCCCCCCTCCTGTCCTGGGCAGCCCTGACATGCCTACTTCAATTGATTTAGAGTCAATTCAGCTTCTGATCTGATTGTTATCATGTGATTTTTCGCACACCTCCCCCCTCGATATATATATGACTACTGTATTATTTTCAGATTGGGGAAGAGATATTTTTTGGCTCAGGTAGCTCCCCTTCACTTTGCACTTTCTCTATCTGCCACTCTCAGTTCCTCTATCACATTCCCATTCTTCATCGCTTAAATTCAACCCCTCACAACAGCTTCCTATCTGCTCCTTCCCCTTAGCCATATTGTATGGTTGTTGGGCTTTTTAATTGACTGGCTTTGTAAACAGGAAACTGGTCTTCTGTTCTCTATACCTGGAGCGAGGGTGGCAGAACAGGGCATCCATACAACTGCACAGTAATGGGATTTCAAGAAGGCAGGGAGGGGTCCCATAAAATCAGCAGAGAGAACAGAGGAAGCTGCATCCAGAAAAAAAAGCCATTGTCAAATGAAAGCATAGCCAAGTCAAAATGATTGTTGATTTAGTTTTTACTTTAGTAAATAGATTGTTGATTTACGTTGTGTTTGTCTGTCTCTATATTGGATCCTGTCTGGAACTGTTGTGTTTGGGAGGATTAATGTCATGGACAATCCCTCAAACTCATTTTCGTTCTCACTGTGGAGCTCTGTGGGAATTACAGTTTCAGGATAATGGAGAGGGACAATGCTTTTTACTGCTGGCGATGGTCCCATCAGAGATGAAGTTGAAATCTGGTTTTGGCTGTGTCCCTTTGAGTTTGGATACTTTGTTTGAATTTGAGAAGATACGCTGCCCTCACTTGTTCCAAAACAACTGCCCTGCTTGGCTTTTGTTTCTGATCTATCGCTGAAAGGGGATAGCATAACCTTGCAGACTGTTGCCCTTGCTGTTTAAATCACTCACTCCCCACATTTCATTGTTTTTCTGTTGGAAGTCGGGGCGAGTTTGGGTGTTTTCTGCCAGGCAAGCTGTAATAGGGGGAAGAAGCTTGACGGGAGTCAGTTTATCATGAGCATAGAGAGCACAACAGATAGATTCCCCCTGTCTCCTCCCCTTCAGCACAGATAGACTCAGAGCATGGGCACTCAGCCAACACTATCAATCTATCCGCTCCTACCCCCAGCCTCTAACTCTTATTGGAGGACAGCTTCCAAAGGGGCAAGGAAGCATGAATCATAGCCCGGCTATGAGAAGCTGTTATGCCTCTAAATACATGTGTTGTGGCTCAAAATCACTCTGTTTGCTTCGCCATTAATGACAATCTCGCCAAGTGATTGTCACAGCCCTGTAACAAAGTTGTAGCATTTAGGAGGGGTCGAGGTTGTTCGGGGAGAGGGATTGTTGGTCTTGGCCTAGTTTTCTTGTCTGATCAGAAACCTGTGCACCTCTGCCCTTCCCCCACCCAACCCTAAGCCTCTACTATTACAGGCTGTGAGGGGCTCAGTGTGGAACGAGGTGAGCAGCTTGCCTCACCACCAAGCTCTGTGTGCATTATGCGTGCTGCCTATACTGTATGTTTACGGGCTTATCATAGTGTGTGATATAACCCGGTGATGTGGTTCGGCTTGCATGGCTGGCTTCCTATGAGCAGAGCAAGATGGCAATGAGCGTTAAAGGTGTATTTCACGTGAGAGTGCTGAGGCAGGTAGCCAGAAATAAACACAGCTGTGGAAACAATGCATTGCTTTTTGATTGGAGGTTAAAGCAGCTAGAAATAAAGGTGACCTATGTGAGGCATCTATACTATTATGCAGGGTTGCCCTCCTTTTTTCTGTCCTCCACAAAGCATTATTGATGCAAAACAAAAGAGAATTAAGTACACTTATTAAACCTTATCATTTTTTTCCTGTGAGAATGTATTTGAATCGAAATATGTGTACATATATATTTCATGAATATGCACAAATATATGTGAGATTAGCACCAATGTGCCAAACATATGCTAATTTCTCATGTGCATCTGTTGTTAATTACACATATAAAGCCGGGAATGGCTGGAAGGAATCATCGAGGGCATGTGTGACAGCATCCCTCCCCATCCTGCCTTTAACCGTCCATTGTACTGTGAATACATTTTCAGATTATACATGGCATGTTTGTGTTTTTGTTTGCTCCTTTCTCTATAATGACACTGTGAGCTTTCACCATGCGGTACATTACCCATAGTTGGATAATGCAACATCATTTTAGCATACGAATTGAGCTTTTAGAGGTCAATATCTGTTGTTTATTTAAAAGTCGGAGTTGATTGTGAAACAAACAAAACAGTCGACAGCCACATTTTATTACTTATATGTTACAGGCTGCACGGATTCTTTTCTAACAGCTGAATATAATTGCATCGCTCAATATCAGGAATAACATATCTAACCAGCTAGTGCCCTGCGCTCAAATGAAAGGGGGTACCGCCCTAATTCCCTTGTAAATACAAATTATAGACAAGATGGAAATATAGCTCAAGAGACGATAATGCCTAAATCAATTCTCTTCTGTCTTTCTGTTATACAACCGATTTCTGTTAACCTCGTGTCCCCCTCACATATACTCTGTGTTCATTAAGGTGAAGATTCTCACTATATATGTTTTCTTAATTCTTCTTCTTCCGCCCCCTCCCTCTCTTCAGCCTGGCTGCCCTTGTACATGCTCTCCATGTCAGACCCAGCTGTTACTACAAACTACTTGGAGGGCTTACAAGCCTCATTGCTAATACTGACAACAGCACTATTCTTACTCAAGGCCTTAACGTCTTCTGGAAAAAAAGCGAGAATATGAAAGATTTTCTCTGGCTGCACTAAAACTTTATTTCCCCAAACAGATGTTTCCATCTGCTCAAATCTAATCTTTTGATTAATATGAAAGGATTCCAAATAGGTGTTAGATAAATAACTCAAGATGCTCTTTCTTTGATAGCTGTGATTATTTTCTGGCTGTTGTTGGATGTTTGTTTTTTTGTGAGTACCTGTGTGTGTGTGACCAAATGTGAATGTGTGCATGGTATGTTTGTGAAGGTATTTATGGCCCATATGTGCGCTTGTTCCGAGCAGTAACCCCATTACATTCCTAAGTCGGTCCGTGAGACTAATTAATGTTCTGTGCCGAGGCTTTTCCTTCACCCAGGGGACTCCCAATGGATTATTTACCTATATGTCCTATTGACAGCAAATCCCCCTTCCCATTAGTGACCTCTATGCAAATACACAGCATTAGGATAGTCAGCTATATGTTTGCATCTGCCATGTGTTATATTTTATTAAACGGTGTTAGCATCCCGCCCACACTGTGACTGCACAGATACTTTGGCCTTTGTTCTGGTCTACTGTGTGCTAAGATATATTTCTGAAGGCTTCTGTTGTTTTTTGTTTTGTTTCTTTATAAAATAACATGGCTAGACTGTATGTATATATAAAACATGGTAACTCTTGGAGCAGAAACAAAGCGGGGTCATCCTAACTTCCCTCTTCTTTGACGGGTTTGCCCTCAGGCTAAGAACAACAGCTGGTGAACACCTACGTACACTTTTCAAAGGAGTGTGTGTCTTTGTGTGAGGGATTTTCTGTACAATACAGGCAGGAAACAAATTAGTAACATATCAGGGTCATCTAAAGTTATTCCATTGTTTGTGGTTGTTTATCATAATGGTAAAAGACCTGCAGTTAAATTCAAATATCTATCATTTGCTCTTGTTTTCTTGTAAGAGCAGCATTTTAACATTACAGACACATTTTGCGTAGATCATCCGGTGTGCCCTCCCTGTTTGAACTGTTTTCTCTGAACTATTTCTCCCCCCCCCCCCTCCCCTTCCTCTGTGATCCTATACTCTGCTCTCCCTCCTCTCCACTCTGCTCTGGAGCAGGCAGTTACTAAGGCTGTGTTAGTTTTATGTTTGTCAGCTCATTCACAAACAGACTGGCTGCATAGACATAGAAATTGGGGCAGAAACCATAAATATATGAGTTGAATGACAGAAAATCAGCTACTAAAAAAGAACGATGTTTAATTGTTCAAGCTTCTTAATGATCTTATCCATTTCTCTATATTAGTTTTTCTAACAGCAAACTTAATATTGATTAAATAAAACAAGCAGTCTCAATACATCAGCTTGGTCTCTGGGGAATAATAATGGGCATTTATTTTTTGTTGCTATTTTCTGATTATTTTAGACAAAACATACTCTATTACCATAAACAGAAGACAAATAAAAATAAATAATAATAATTGTTGCTTGCAGGCATAATGAAAATTAGGACTATCCTCGACTTAAGAAGTGCTTAGTCGTCTTACACTCATGGAATTTGTTGACAAATTAGTAATTTAATTAACAGATCTGTAAAACTGAATTTATCCACAAAGATTCATAGGAAATTGTTACTTAAAATCTTGTTTTTCCCAAAAATGTGGTCAAAAGTTTCTTGAAGTAATTCATGCAGCATGAAATATACATTTCTGATTAATCGACTTAGCGGGAGGAGTATTAGTGTATATTACGTAACAATTTAATGTAACATATAGTATTTATAAGTATAGTCAGCTATGTGAAATATTATTCTGGAACCAGACAATGTTTGGAAATATGTGTTAAACATATTCGTCATATGTTCATTCAAATGCTAGGTTAAGTAACGCTTGATTAGTTTTCTTATATCCATCCAGAGCCTACATCACACAATTCTATATATTTAAATAACATTCATCTAATTGCATGTTGATTTAGAAAAAAAAGTAATGACAGTTTTTCAAGTAGCCTGTTTTAAATGTCGAGGCAACAAATGACAATAGCTAGGCATAACAATAACGTTTAGTTTACAGTTGCATTTGGATAACCAAATAATAAATCATCCGGTTAAATATATTGTTTGTTTTAAAAACAGCCAAAGAGGTCACACCAACCAAAGTAATAAAATGATGTCAGCGGGCATGTTGGAGGAGCCCCCCTCAGCCAGCTTCCCTGAGCACACAGGGAAAGTGAGCGTCAAGAAGAAGGCGGGCTTTACGTGCATTTTCAGCCGTTCATTGGCTGCCGTCGCTGCCGATCAAGCGTATACGCTCCCCCATTGGCTGAGCTCGTTCACATTTATCGTGCCATCTCGTCAAGCTGCTGCTGTGTAATCGCAGGTAACTTTCTTACGATAGCCTTCCGCAGTACGACATAGTGCTCGTAGCGCTCTTGCATTTTAAGGATTGCAGATACGACACACAACACTGAGTTTCGACATTAGACATTTCCGTCGTTTTGGCGGTTGTTACACGTTAAAGCTGTATTTTTCCCTCTGTGAAAAGACCCCGTCTCTCAAAGGCGTTTGAAATCGGACACCGCTGGCATTGAGGCCCTCACTTTTGTGCGGAGGGATACGTTGTTGCGTCTGACAATGTGGACGGAGGTGGTGAAGATGTCTACGAGAAGAATGAAATCATCTCAGTTGTAACAACAAAAAAGGAAGACGCGAGATTAGTTCCTATAATAGATTTGTTTGCACCCAGACTTGTAACATTGTAGCAAACACGTGGGCGCTGTGTTGAAAAGCAGGCTTACCGGGACAAAAGGAAAGACATCTACGGTGCTCCAATGCGTTTCATGCACTGAGGTCGAAATTCTCTTGAAGTTTTATGTTTTTCTCCTCGGCAGTCTCCGCTTTTCTTTTTACTGTTGGATATCAGACACTTGCAGAGGAGAGGTAAAAACACCTTCTTTCACTTCATGTTTCGGGGGGAAGTTGCATGAATTCGATGGGTTTCACTGACACCTATTTTGACGCCTGCAATTTTTCGAAAAGTTTTTGGGAATGTGTGGTTAAAGCGGGGGGGATGTTAAGTTTTTGTCTGGTTTGAGGTGGCGAGCCAAGTGTGTGATGGTCTCCGCATCGACCACGGAGAGGAGGAAATTACTCCTTTGTTCAGAAAAAAGACCCCTATAACGTTAACTCCTGCCTAACAAGCCTCATTTTGTTTTTCATCGTGTGTATCCGCCAAAATGTGCAAATATGAAATGTAAAACCTTCTGTAATGTTCCGGCGGATTTTAGCTAAACTTTGTGTAGCAGGCCTACATGTATTTTCCATAAAAGCCACGAACTAACTTTCCATAAAACCCCCTTTTGGCAGCCCTTTAAACATTCCTTTATGGAAGTGTCTGGCCACCAGCTAGACTTTATTTTATTGCACATTTGGCAGGAAATTCCTCATGCACCCACCCCCACCACTGCCTCCTCCACTTCACTCCCCTCATAATGCACGACTTGAACCCTAATATGTGAGAGAAAGAAGTCACTATTTGTTGCATGAAGTTTGGAGCTCTTATTCTCCAGGGTCACGACCGTTGCACTTGTCTTACACATCATTTGTTTTCCCCAGGCAGCCACAACTGCGAATTATGCTTTTTAGTTAGACTTCGGGATGATGTCAACATGCTTCAAGATAAATGCTGAATGGGTTTAGTTGTCAGCCCCTGGATGTTGGCCTAGCGGAGATGATCAAATAATGTACAGCCAACATCCTGTGGAGCCCTGGATGTTTACTGTCATTGTTAGACTATTTCACACAAAGTGGATATTATTTATTTCGGGCACAAAACATTCACATCCGTTTTTCTTTTGAATCAACAGTTGAATTTGCGTTTTCTGTTCAGCACGGCGGCCCCTGTTGTTCCCGAAGTAATAGCATTGACATAAACACATGTTATGTTAATTACTTTGCTTTTATTTCCCCATTTGACAGGACTGACGACAACAAAAACATGTACCACCTATGCGGGCGGAAATGTAATTTTTAATTACACATATTTTACTGACAACAACAGTAGTAACAGGATTGTTAAGACAAGTACAACAAGCTTCAATTAGCCCATTATTGTTTGAGAGGCATAGGAGAAAAAAAAAACTGTGGTAGACACATGCTTTTTAAGTCGTGTTATGAATGAATTTGAAACAGATTTTGATAGAGTGAAGCATCTGTTTAGCTCTGTGGTTTGTTACACTTGAAGTCCAGGCTCTTTTGTGGAGAATGACCTGCCTTCTCTGCCTTGTGTGGGGTGACAAAGACCCCTAATCAGCGTGCTTCAAATATTGATCCAGCAGAAGCAAAAGATGCCATTTTGTTACATTAAGCCCCTCGGTGAGCTCCACTGCATTTAACCCGGCGGTTAAATAATATTGAAGTTTATGTTAGGTGTGTGTGTGGCCTATTTTCTCATGGATTTGCCATCTTATCCAAAAGTTTGGGAAAGCAGTGACAGCCATGTTCCTAGCTTTTCTTTACACTTGGGGCATTGTGTGTGTGTGTGTGTGTGTGTGTGTGTGTGTTTACTTCCTTTCCTGTCTCAAGGTTAAATTAGTTCTGCTCGCCTGAGTTCACTTCACTTGGAGAGCACTGTTTGTCTCCCCTGAAGTGACTTGTGTTCTTTTTCATACATGCAGAAAAATTACTTGTGACATTTTATACTTTTGTTTGCATTTTAATTTGTATTCATTTACACATTTCAATAATGCAAACCCCCTTTGTTTACCATTTACAACTTGCATATCCTCCAAAACATCCATCTTTTTTCTTTTATTTTCCGGATTGCATCCATTTTTTTTGTGAGTGCTGTATTACAAATGAGGCTGTAAAAGCACACCACCTGTTGGTGTCCAAGTGCCTCTATTCCTCGGCTCGCTCCTCTCACCACTGCTTCCCTGTGAGGCGTTCAGGCGCTCAGCATCAGAGAGCGGCCTAAGGCTTGCGTTGGAATGCAAAACACAGGGTAAATCCGCATTCATGCTCACTGTGTCATTTGACAAGGTTTCTTTCTGAGTTGACATATGGTAATTTGGTAATGACGTGTTTGCATACAGTCATTAGCTCTGCCTTTCACCCCTATTTCCCTGGGCTGACAATAGTCCCAATTATGTCTGTAATTGTAAATGTATTACATTCTCTTTCATGTAGCAATGATCGACATATGGCTGTGTTATTCGCCAGGGTTGCCTAGTATGAAAGACAATTTTTTAAAGTCATTACTTGGTAGTGATTTGAGTGAGGGCGGTATGTCTTCTTCTGCTTGGATGGGAAGGCAGGTTTTGACTGACATTATTAAGTATCCCCGGCTAAAGTGAATAGTGTTAAGTAGCTTAATGTTTTCTGTTTTCCCTCATTGTTCCGTGTGATAGAGTTAGTAATTTGAGCCGTATGTTTTGGCCAGCTGAGCCTCAATGAACGATTGTTTTTTGTTTAATTCTCAGACTCAGATCTTTCCTTTCATTCTAATATTTAGTTCATGAAAATCCCAAAACACAAATTTGATGCATTTGCAATAACACATTTTTTCCCCCAAGAAAAATGCTGACATAGCCTTGCATTGGTGTCTTAAGGGAGCCTAACAACCTGCCGATATGAGTGATCTCTGGGGTTGTGATAAAGCAAAGATAGAGTAGTTTGAATCATTCATTACCATCACCCTCTGTTATTTTTTTTTTAAAAGAGCCAAATGTAAATTCTCTTTGTGCTTGCTAGTGCCATTAAAATCCTGTATCTGCAAATTTCTCTCATAGGGTTTATTAGAGACTGAAGGGTATGAACGAACAGCAGCAAAGAATGGCTGCAGTGGGAACTGACAAGGAACTCAACGACCTCCTGGATTTCAGCGCGGTAAGAGAGTGGGAGAGCAGGCTGGGTGGTTCTGGGTGGCAGTGGTAGGTGGGTGGCATTGGGAGAAAAAGGGCTAAAGAGAGAGCGATACAGGTCTGGGTTTGAGCAGAGGAGAGCTGCAGGTCTACATGAGAGAAGTGGGGGAGGCGGGGAAGGGGTGAGTCAGGAAAAATCATTCATTGGGATGCCTAATTTCTAAAAGTCTGTAATATCACAATTTGATTTTTTTTTTTGTTTTGTTTTAACATCAGGTTGTGTCAGCCCAAGATAATTCCATCCTTCATTCTTGGCATGCAAAGGTATTACTGATTACATCAAAAGCATGTCGATTAAAATAATGTTGTGCCTCAGGGTGATGAGTTGGTATCCACTGTAAAATGGAAAAAGGGAAAAAGGAACAATTGCAGAAAACTGCGTGAATAATGTTACCCCTGTTTGTCTTTTTATTAACAGCATCTGAGGGGGAAATACTGATCTATATGAACTGGGTTGAGCAGACAGCTTCTGCAATTCTTTGTCATATTTTTAGGCATTTTCACAGAGATGCTGTCATTAGGTATCCTCTGGACATTACCTGCAAAGTGCATGGAGGTATCACTGTATTATTTTTCTGTGTTTCATTCTGTTGCGAGGCCTTTTTTGAGCTTTACTCTGACATAAACATCTCTTAGGCCCAATGGAGCTGTTACATTTTCTCCTTTTTAAAAACATTGAAACACTGGCTAAATGGTCAGATCTGGATCATTTACAATATATGGAGCACAACAGGTAATTTAAAACTGACCTGTAATATTTTCCAGCAGATCTAATGACCCATGATATTTATTTCACAGTACAGTTAATTAATACAGAATTGTTTATCCAATTGCAGGAATTGTTGACATTTTATGAAGAGTAAAATCTTTATTTAAGCGTTGTTGTTGTGCATGTTTTTTTCTGACAGATTTTCATTATAGTGACTTGCATGATTCAGTCAGTCTGCTTTGTTAATGTCCTATTCTCTGCCACCCTGTCAGTATTTAAGGGAAACCTTACCCCATGAAAGAAAAACACTCCTGTTTGTGAAGGGGCTTTGTGGGAGGTTCCCATTAGACAGTTAGGTTTTGTGTTAGAGACGCTCAGATTGATCAGCTGCCAATTTGTATCAGCAGATGTTCCGTTTAAATACGACATCGATAATTGGGTGAGAAACTGTCGAAAATTGTACAAACACATTTCCTCCTTTTTGTTTATCTGCTGGCTAGTCACGGAAATGCATGCTAGATTGGACACGGACTAAAGAAAAACATGTTTGAGATAGCAGCGACCAAAAATGTAATGGAAACAAAGATGGTGTCCATATAGGTTGTTGGACCGCGTAGACCTAAACTGTTACAAAAAAATTAGACGAGATCATATGTGGTGGTGGCAGATTGGGTTTTGGTGTCCTGCTTTAGAAAAGGTTTGTACAGTACAGTTTTGCCACATCACTGACTGATGCCACATAGAAGATACTGAGACCACACCATAGCCTCATGGTTAAACCCACAGTGGCTCGGCTAAAAAAAAGATCCCTCGGCCTCATGAGAGTTAAAAACTATCGTTGATGCTGCAGATCAACTTATGTTAAAATCCTCTATGTTCATTTTGGGGGAAACCTCCTTTTATTTTTATTACAAATCCAAAGAAATTAGTGTTGAAATGTGGTATTTTGCAAGACTAAGCATGTTTATAACTACGTAGATTTTATCAGCATGCTTTATTCACTAGAAGTCGTCTTAACAAAGGTCCATTTAATCTCCCTTTAAAAAACCCACAAACTGAACGACATGTGTATGTGATGTCCTTTTATTAGTGGACATAGGATGTGTGAAGTGTGCCGTCCTTTGCTTTGTTAGTTACGTTTTATTTCCTCTTTTGTCTCGTAGATGTTCGCGCCTCCAGTAGCCAATGGGAAGAACAGGACGATGACGCTCGCCAGCAGTCAGTTCGGGGGATCAGGTAAGCGTTCAAAACATTTGGATTTCTTTTTTACATTTTTATCACTTTGGCGATGTAAATACTCTTGGATTCCGATTTGGTTTTAACTAACAAGGCTGTGTTTGCATCTGTGTTTTGGCAAAGCAACCATATACTCGTCTAATGTTAAGTCTTTGACATTATATGCAAATTAAATCTAGAGTTTCTGCTCCAAAATCACCCCAAAAATTATTTTCTCACAAAACTCTTTTGGTATTTTTGCATGCAGGCGGTTTCAGTTTTGTCTGCCCCAGTTTTGTGATCACGGCCTCAGTGGGTATAGAGGTGAATTTCTGGTGCTTGAAGTTCCCAGAAAACAACATTAACATTATGTGGGCGAATCAATAGATTCCACAGTCCAGATTTCATTGAAACAGTTTTCTAAGAAAGGAAACGTGTCATTGGCTGTGCTTGTATTTGTTTATTTAATGCTTTGTAAAGAGCATGTATTTTAAGTAGTTTTAGAACCAAGGATTAAAACTGCATATTCTTTTTAAATATCTTCAAGTTTTAATTTAGCACGTCTGATCATTTCCCCCTCATTTCTCTAGTCCTTGTATCACTATTTTAAAAGTGTGAAGTAGCTGTAACCCCCTCAAGCACCTGAGCCTTTTTGAATAAGCCTTTCTCTCTTCCTGAATGTTATTAGTAAGTCGTGTTACTTTCGTTCCCTGTCACCCTCCCAACCTGGCGTGCGAAATCGAGTCACACTCCTCAGTGTTCCCCAGAGTGAGAACTTGGCCACTGAGGAACAAAGGCAAAAAAGGGGGCTTATGGACTTGAAACGACTCCCCCACCCTGAAGTGTAAAACACTCCTCCCCCAACACAGCACAGGGCTCTTACCCCCACTGATCTGCAGGAAATGGCTCGAGTCCGAGACAATGTCCCTCACCCCTCGCTCGCAGCCTCTTAAACTGGCCCAGCATGCAGTGAGTGGTCGGAGTGGAAGAGAGAGCGCGCTGAATAGAGGGATCAGCCTGTCGAAGGCAGGATTCTGTTTGTTTCTATTACAGCAGGCAATTACTAAGCAGTGAGGAGTTAATTCCTTCCCCCCCTCCTCATGTCCCAAAGTGTGGCCCTCGGTCATTGACACCTATTTTAATGCAGTACTTCAAGCTTTCCCATTTAACTTTGGGAGATCTGTGAAATAAAAGCCCTTGGGAGTCAAAATGCTCACGACTGGGAATTAAGGCACCGGATTTTCTCGTAGATTTGTCGTATTACAATATCTAACCATATATATTATAACGTGTGTAAATATGAGAAAGAGACCTAAATGTATAGGCAGATGGTAGAAATATAGACAGACTCTTAGTTAGGGCTAAATAAAATATATGTTTTTTATTGCCATCACGATATCAAGTGCATGATAAACGCATCATAATTGTGGTATTGCAGTCAGAGATTTTCACAACAGTATAAGAAGTAAATGCATCTCTACCATCGCTCCATTCATTTGCCGTACACATGTTGCTAATGAATTCATTTCAAGTTAACAACAAGTTACTTGCAAAGCAGCTGAAAGACAGAAGCTATTACACAACAATGTCTAAGTTATATTGTTGTTTCTATATTCAACAGTGTTATCTCAAACTTCCCTTATGTCATTCAGCTTTGTGTTTTTATTAGAAACATTTTGATTTGGACATGATTTCTTTTATAAAGTAATTGATTTTAGTTTTTAATGTGATTGGTGTGTCTGCCAATATGACCATCTTCCTTTAAACTCAAACAGATAGCTTATTTGTTTCTAAAATCAATATGGCTTGGAGCCAGGAAACCTGTTTATCACAGAACTGATGACCAATAAAGAACAATGTCCATGACGTCACTCAGGCGGCTTGTATATTCAGGCAGGCAGCAGCGCGGGAACGGCTGCGAGCGGCCCAGTGGCCCACCAGACCTCCTCTATTCATCAACACAAAAGTGCTCAGAGGGGTGCTAATTGCATTAGGCGTCCTCCTCTCTTCCTCAGTGGCCAGAGTGCGTGTGTGTGCGCGGAGAAGGGTGTGTCGGGTTGAGGAAAGAAGAGGGGATTGGCAAGAAGTGTGGAGGATGTTTGAGAAGTAGGGGAGCTGGAGTGTGGTGGTGGGAGCCGGCCAAGCCTTCAGGCAGGCGTCCCCTCCGTCACCTTTGCAGCTGCTGGCAACGTCTCCAACCCCCGTCACACACATTCACGGGACAAAACGGGCTCGCTTCCCTAAGATCAAAACAAATGACATTGTGAATTTCCACATGTGGTCTCTCGTGGTTCGACTTTTGATGCCCACGCGCGCAGTATTGTGTCATGTGTCTCTCTGTGCCATGGTGGGTTTTAGTTGGGAAAATATAAGCCCTCCAAAAAAGAGGAAAATCTCAAAGGAGAGTGGCTTCCTCTTCCGACTAAATTAGATGTTTTCGGAGCCTGCAGCCGCGTGAAAGCTTTGTGGCAGAAAACAAATATTTTTTCTGGTGGTGTGTAAGTATTTGTCTTGCCATGGGATTTTCTCTGGAAGTACATTCACACACTAGCATGCCAAAGTCTGGATGGATGTGATATACGTCCAGAGAACCTGTTGTTTTTATTGCCAACCCCATGTCCTCTTCATTTCTTATGTGCATGTCTTATTAGAAGACAAATCAGGGATTTCTTCTTTAATGTTATTTTCCCAGTTTGATCATCAGTTCAATTTCATATATTTTGCAGATTATCATATATCTACTTACCCTTGATTCAGCCCATCATCCCTGGGCAAAAGGAATATAGATTGTTCAGATCAGTTATTTTCACAAAGACATTAAGTGTATATAAAGTAATGATTGAAATGATGGGGTTTTATTGTATTGTATTTCAAATAGGATATTATATTATATGTATGTTCTTAATGAGGAATGGAGACAGCAGTACTACGTAGAGGAGGAACACAAATCTGATGAAATAAGGACAAGAAATAGCCCTGATTAGGCAGATCTGTGTTTGCAGACTCTTAAAAGTGTCCACTGCAACATTTTTAGGTCACAGGCAAAGGGTTGGTTTGAAACAAAGTACTAAATATATTTTACTGGCCAAAATAATTGATGTAGGAGTACATCTCTGACCTACTTTGAATGGTACAAAACAAGTCTTGTTTGTACAATTCGACTTTCAAACTTGCTTACTTGCTTGTGTAAGAGCAATTTACCATGATGCAATTATACTTCAAACTGTGGCCAGTGTGCATGGTCTTTAAAATCCATGACACTTTACACATCTAAAGGAAAGAAAACCAAACCTTTTGAAAGTTCTTGCACATATAAATGAATCATTAAGTGCTTTCATTGTTATATTTTGAGGGGTATAGAAAGTCAATGCCATCCCTGTGAGATAGCATGATTTGAGAAAATCATTACACATTCAAGGGTCGCCTTTTTTCAAATAGTTTTCTTTAAAACATGCCATCATGAAAATTGTCAGGGTTGTCACAGTGATTCAAATTGATATGTGGCTTAAACTATGCAGGTGTTGGGTCCTTGAATTTGTGTACATTTGGGCCTGGAAAGTCCTTGAAAAGTCATCGTATTTGATTCTTAAAAAGTGTGGGAACCTTGTCTGTAGCATTTGATGATGTTGTTGTTGTTGTTGTTGTTGTTAAATGGCATGTGAAGCTTGGTGGTATCTTTTTAATTTAGCTTTATTTTGTCTGTGATGTCATGTTCAGTTTTAGAAACACCAATAATAATATGCCTCTGGCATAGTGGGGCTCTCCTAGGCTGGCTGAGCGTCAGTGTCACCTCAGCAGCTCTCCACCTTGTTTTAATTGCCTCAGAGTTAATTACTCCAGCAAGTGTGAAACAATGTTGTCAGACTTCTCCTGCACAGCAGTGCTTTCGCTCTACCCCTCTACACCCCCGCTGGCCAAATGCAGGCTTTATAAGCGAATGAGTGTTGTATAGAAAACAACTGTGAAGATTAAGTAGTTACTCTCTTTGTTGACTCGATGCAACTCGGTGCAGGTTGTTGACCCTGATGATGATGTGTAATGGTGTGGGTTACTTGTGTGTAGTACATGTGATGTCCAGTGGTAATTTTGAATTGTTTGGAACAAGAAAGGTGTTTGAGCTGAGATGTTTTCATTGCTCATTGTTGAAATAGATTTTTATCTCACTCATTCGGTGTTACAGCTCCTGGCACCTGGCTTTGGCCGGAGCATCTCCCCACAAAGTCTGTCATCTTTATTTAGCAGCGAGCCCGTCACCGGTGTCCTGTGCCATTGGACATGCTTGACGGTGGTGGTTCTCTTTATTAGTGCTGTGGCCCTTCAGCGGGGCCGGTGTGACAGTGAGCGAGGCGGATCTTTTGAGGTCTGCTCTCCTCCCTGCTCGCTTGATTCTCCATGCCACTGGCATCAGCTCCATAGATCACGGCTGTCGCAGTGTGTGTAGGTGCTTGCACCGCTCTGTTAGTCTCATCACTCATTCTCACTCGTCAGCCAGGCTGCTGATCTCACTCAGACCCCTCTCACTCACTCTGCTGTTCCTCCCTCCCTCGCTCCCTCTCTCTCTCCTTGCTTTCTCCTTCCACCCGCTCGCTCTCTTTTGCTTTCTCACACACATTTTTTTAATTAGGCAAAAATCAAAGTGGAAATATGAATATTCATAAGGAAACTGCATTAATATGCACAATTATGCAAATCAGCATGCAATTAAGGCTTGTGTCTCCAGAGAGCCTGGATAGCATTAGTGCATAAGACAGGGAGAAGGGGATGATGGGGGTATTTTGGAGTTTTCTGCTCCACCAGTCTTTTGGCTGGGTTTTTCCTTTGTGCCACACATCGGTCCTTTCTTTACCTAAAACATTGTGTGTTCATGTTTTAGTTTCACCCGTTTTGTTTTGCGTATTTTATGTGTGTCAATTTGTTGGAGTGGAATTCAAATGTGGTTAAAATTGACATGTTATCCTCTTGGATTACATTAGGGATCTAAATGGTTCATTTTCTGCTATTCAGTGACCGTAAAAAACACTAATGGGTACACTGAGCAGCTTTCATATGTTTTTTTTTTCCTGTTCTCACAAATGGTGTAACATTGCATCGCGTCTTGAAAGCAGCATCTTTGATCAATAGTGATGCTCTCTGCTGGCTTGTGAAAGCCCATTGTGACCACTTAAGGACGTTGAATGTTTAGACATGGTGACAGGTTCCCTTGATACGACTCCAACATCCGGGCAGGAGTGATTTTTTTTTTATGTTGACTGCAGTGACACATTGGATGATGTTTAAATACTGTCATTTGGGGTTTTCTAAAATCGTTCACAGCATTAATCCAACCTGCCTTTTCACTCTTTCATCTGTGCTCCTGACTAACTTGCTCGTCTCCCTACCTGTCAATCCTAACATTGTGTCCTCTTCTTCTTGCAGCGATAGACGAGCGCAGCGGCTCTGGGTCTTGGGGCTCGGCAGAACAGAACAGCCCCGCTTTCAGCCAAGGACGGGTAAGATCTGAACACACACTCGCACTCTTAAATCACACACAATTTTAAGTTTGGAGATCTAAGCATTAACACCAGATGCCATGATATTTGTCACACACGTTCGGTTAATCACACTGCCATAAATGAACAAACACACACATCCCCTCTCTCTCTCCCCCCCCCACCGCCACAACAGCTTAGTACTTTTTCCTGCCGTGTGCCATGTTTGATTTGAAGTGGTAGTTTTACTCTCTACCTAATAACCTTGGCTCAGGATCCTGCATTGGCAAGCTCTGCAGTAGCCCAGAACCTCTGTGGAAGCCCACCGGTAATTGCAGCTTCACATCCGCTGTAACTGTCTTGGCACAACTCTGTGTAAATACAAGGAACAGGGGGTGAAATAGATGCAGCAGGCTTTGATTACCACAAGTTGATAATTAAGAAAGTCGGTTTGAATCCCCCGAGCTGATGCAGATTTGTTTGGCATGGATCCTGTTAGTTAGACAGAAAAGTAGAAGGGGGTAACCACCAAGCAAAATACTGTAGGTGTGCAAACTAAATGGGCAAGGCCATAAAGTTCGAGTGAAATCAAATATGCCTTTAAAAAAAATCCCATCTACTATTTTGTGCACTTGTTTAACATTTTATGCCAGAAAAACAATTCATTTGTTCATAATTCTTGCATCAAATCCCAGTTTTTTGATCTTTGATTTTCTTGTACATGTTCACACACTGAGAGCTGACTGCACACATAATTGAGTTTCCTTACGTAACTGAACCTTACAGAAAACAGTCATTTTTGTATGCGTATTTTGTCTCATCTTCAGCCCGGTTGTTAAACTACTGGTCTTTCTGTGAAAACAATATCACTTGTGTTCATGGCAGTTATTTAACCCAATTTGACCAATCAGCAGCAGGATCTAATGTAAATGGTTTAGTTTGTGCTCCTCTTGTATCTCTACACAGCTCACATATTTGGTTTTACCGGGGGGGGGGAATATCATAGTAGAGACTCCATTGATGAGTAAAGAAATGATGTTGACCTGTTGGTCCTTTTAGTTTGTCTGTTACATTTTAAAGCGTGCACTATTGTTTTTATTTACTTTAATGTAAGTCATGTTTTGCTTTTCTCATTGTTCCCACAGGGTTACGGGGAAGGTCCCAACTACAGTGAGCATGAAGGCTTGTCCTCTCCGTTCATCAGTGCAGGGGTTGCAGGTATGTTTCAGAATAATCTTTCACATAGGACTGTGGTTTCCTTTGTAAAAAAGCTTGTTGATTTTTACTAGACTTAAGTGAAATGAGTGTATACATTTGATCCTCAATGGAGGACGTGTTGTCTTGTCACACTGCAGTCTTTTAAATAATCATGTTGATCATGGCCGATTTGACTGTTGTGTGTACTTTGTTTTGTGGTTGGCCAAATGTGTGTGTGTCTACATGCATGTCTGTGTGTTTGTGTGTGCCTGTGTTCATTCGTTGAGTGTTGGGGATGTTAGGGCACTGAAGCAGAAACCTTCCCTAGGGTTTTGTCTGGCAGGCGGCTTTCATGCAGCTGAGCGTACTGAAAAAGGGAGGGCATCCCTGGACTTTTTGTACTTTAGAAAAAGCTACTTTTCATTTGTTTTGGCACACATCATTGCTTCATAATATGCATATGCAGATCATGGTCACATTCGTTTAAACCGCCTTTACTTTTATCCTACAGGTAAAAATGAGCGGCCACCATACCCTCCCTTTGGAAGTCAGGTATGTTTCATTTAGCTCTTCTCTCTCATCTCCCCACAAGGTTATGCGTTAGAGCTAAATTCATGTTGTGCGTCATGTAAAGGACGCCCAGTTTTCTCACTTCTCTTTTCATGTAAAACGATTTGAATGAACAGTCTTCATTTCTAAGAATAGAAGCAGTTTATGCCGCGTTACCCCACGCCCCTGTAGGTATTATTAGTAAAACCTTTTCTCCCTTTCGCTCTTTTTTCGATCCAGCCTGGTTTTCTTCCCAGCGACATAGCGATGCCCAGCCCAGATGCCATGTCCCCTTCTGGCCTGAAATCCGGCTCCCAGTTTTACCCGTCATACCCCAACAACCCCAGGAGAAGGCCGCCTGACGGAGGCATAGGTAAGAGAACTAGAAAAAGAAGGGTGCATGTTGCAGGTACTTCCTATATATTGATATACTTCTTAATTGAATGTGTTAACCCAGCACTGTAACTACTATATTTTCATGTTCCCTATTTCTTCACATTCTGATTTTTCTTGATTACTTGTTTGCTGTTTGTTTGTTTATCTTAGGAAATGGTGAAAATATTACATTACAAATTCCGAGAATCAAAGGTGATGTCTTTTTTTAAATTTCCAGAGACCACAAAATAAAAAGACCACAAAACAATGGCATTACATATGTGCAAAGGTGTAGATCTTAAGCAGGGATTGCTTTAGAATTGGCTTAATCGATTTAATAAATAAAAACTGTTTACCATTTGACTTACTGACGAATAAACTCAGCTATACTGTCAACTCTTATTCCAAAATGAATACTTACAACTTAATAAAGGTGTTTAGCTTTTCTTATTTTCTGTATTCAGTTTTGAACAAATTGTTTGTTTCTTAGTTTTAAAAAGCTTTGTGAATGGAGACAAAATGTAAAGTAAACAAAGCTTTTGCAGATGAATGCACACCACCATTCATCCACACTGACAGACATGTGCGTGCACACACACACACACACACACACACACACACACACACACACACACACACACACACACACACACCTATATGCAGGTTTTCCATTCTGCAGAAAACAGACTGCACACACTGTACCTGAAGTGACATAACATTGGTAAATGTGTCTTTACTAAGTCCTTATTTGTGTTTTTGTTTCTCTTTCACCTTTTCTCTACCTGCCTGTATGTAGAAACCCAGCCAAAGAAGATTCGGAAACCCCCTGGCCTGCCATCTTCGGTGAGAGCTTATTTCTGCTCGCCTTCACAGCTCACAGTCCTTTTCTCTCTCTCTCTTGCACACACTTTCTTATTTCTACTACACACCCATACGCAGACACACAGACAAACACACATACACACTGCTCTCCCCACTCTGCTTGAGCAGCTCTGTGACAGACGGGGGTAAAGACCCTCTGCTCAGTCAGACTCTGTGAGGCGACAGTCAGGCAACTCAGGCCCCAATAAACATCATCACTGCGGTTGTCTTTACACTACACTCAAGTGGTTTCAAGTGGTCTTCAAGGTCTGTTTGTCATGTAGACGAGTATTTTTAGAGGATTTAAGGGACTTTGTCGAGTCTGGTAACTCACCTTCAGTGCCGGCTCAATGTGAATATATGTCTTGTAAGAACACTGAGGTCCTAGATTTGGGTAATGAAGGAACATATTCTACTGATGCATGACGGTTTTAAGTGCACAGTGTCCTGGTGGCTGGGATTATTTAGGATCCAGATCAAAATGTGTAATAATTAACTCTAAAGGATCTGTTTTAGGGTTATTCAGATGTTTTTGAAGTGGGGTTATAGGATTTACTGGTACACTGTGTAGTGAGTGTTTTACCAACAGTAGATGGGAGTTGGCAAGACCCTGGTTTGGAGAAGCAGACAGGAGTTACTGAATGAAGGCAAAGCCATGTAGTGCTGTGGATGATGGCCCACCTGAAGAAATAGGTATTTTACATGACGTACATTCAAAGAGAACAGGCTATGATTATTCAGATTTTCATGTTCATATTTGTATGTTCACCTTTTACTGTCACGTTGTTACATGCTTTAATGTTCAGAAAGCTCTTCATTTCTCTCATACTGCTTGTGCTGCAGCACCTCTTTTCACCCTCTGTCTGAAACCAGAGCCCTGTCTGCTCTGATTGGTTAGCTGGCCGGCTCTGTTGTGAACCGCTTAGAGATGTCCGCCCCTTAGCCTATTACGTAAAATGTGTTGGAGTATGTTAGGGAGTGAACAAAGGATTCCAATGGAGGCGTTTCAGGCAGGGGCGAAGAGAAACTCTTTCATTACATGCTCAAATACCTAAATAACCTTATGACAGGAAAAAAGCATAATAGGGCCCTTTTTCTTTTAAAGTATTTTCCAGGGTTTACCTTTAGACAGCCCTTTCTGATAAGGAACTGAAGTTATATCAGTCCATGCCATGTGTTAAGGCACCAGATTAATATGAAAACAATAATTTGACCTTGCAGAACACGAGAGATGAAATGGTACCACTGCCTCCATTGGTTAGTTTGTTTGCATTTTTATGAGACTTTTGCCCTTTCTAAAACAACAGTCAAAACGTACTCATGGAGCCGGTGGTAGACCAGCAACTTTTATGTTCATAAAATTACTGTTTTTGTCAAAGTGGATTTGAAGAGCATAAATAATGGTTTCAGTTCCCCACTGAAAAGGACTGTCTGATGGAATTTGTTTACCATATCTTCATCTGTTCTTTACTACTGTCACTGCAGTGTAACTCACTTTGGTGACTCCTATGTAGTTTTACTTTCTAAATATTCAGTTGTATACCTGTTTGCTTCTTTATAAATAAGAATGTTAAGCCCCATATATTTGGTCTTATTTTGAAAGGGAGATTTGATTAAGCGGGGCTTACGAATCCCAGTGCTGTGTATGAGCGCGACACAGTAACATATAGCGCATTCATTTACTGCACCAAGTGTCACATTTTGTCAGAGGGCCCAGAATTCCCAGCAGCTGATGTGTGGATGATGGCGACCACACATAGCTGGAAACACAAGTCACTGGGACATGTTTGAATATATTCTGAATGAATCGTGCTGTAGGTTCCAAGTGACTTGACAAAGACTTGAATCAGGCAGCAGTTGCCCACATCATTCCCATTTTTAGATCCCACTGCTGCTGAACATCATAGATGATTCAGAGGCCATTTGCTCCATACCACATAGCTCCTCTTAATATTTTACCCTGCAGATACATGAAAGGTCTTTATGCCCATGCAACCAACAAATGCTGTGCTGGTGAATATGATATTTTAAGTTTAAAGGAACCTTCTGTAGAAACCCAATCTCGCTGCTTAAGCTGCACTGCATCATCAATCTGAAATACTGCCATGAGACAAAAAGTTCTGTCAGCCAGTCCTCTTGCTCCTGTAGTTCTCAGATGACAAGAGCCTCAAAGGCGATCTGGAAACTTTGCGTCTACTCACTTATGGCATCTGTGTTTTAGCAGAGTGTCTTGAAAGGGGCCCTATTCTGCTAATTTTAAGGTTCATATTTGTATTTTGTGTCACTTTTACATGCTTTAATGTTCAAATAGTTTATGTATATTATTATGTTCACACTGCTGGCCGTTTCTGTTGTGATTGGTCAACAGCTTAGAGATGTCCCGCCCCTAAGCCTATCATGTACACTGTATTGGAGATCTAGCCAATAGAAGTGCAAGTGTTGCACAGTGATGTCATTATGTTACAGAACTAAACAAATGAGTCCAATGGAGGCTTTTCAGTCAGAACTTTAATATTTTTGCCTTTGCACACCATTTACATGTACTAAAACCTATATAGCACACTACAAGAAAGGGAAAACTCCAGGAAGCTTAATAGGGTCTCTTTAAGGAATTACACAAGCAGAGGAGAAAAAGATTTAAAGAGGTTCTTAAATAAGTGAAATGTCACCTGCACGTTAACGCTGTCTTGGCCTTTTCCAAAATGAGTGCAGTATTTACTTTCAAAGGTATAAATGAAAATTGACTCATGCCTATACTGATGTTTTTCAACGCATGGATGAAGGGAATTCAAAGGAGCTTTATGGCTGACTAGGTCCAAATCAGGGAGCCATGAATGTGTAATCTGGCAGGAAAAGAGGTGAAGCGTTAACAGTGTTGCATTCAGAGTTCATCTTAGTTTGAGATGAAGCTGCAACAGATTCAACATTTTGATATTTTCATGTCAAATCGACCATTGGTCATTAAGGAGATGGATCCAAGAGGGATCTGGGGAAGCTGCTGCTTAGCTCTTTTCTAGATCCATCAAAGAAGTCTTATTTTTTGTTTTTAAAAAGACATCGTGCTATCCTGCACCTGTGGGTGTTGTCGTGTTGAAGTGGCTGCTGAAACCTCAACGTCTACACACACTTTGCCGCGGTGACTGCACCACAGAGATCAAGTGTGAACGCTGTCTGGCCGAGGGCTCCCTCTTTTTCCCCGTCTGAACCTCAGTCATTTCCTGCAGTGTGAACGACGGCCACTCGTGGTTTTAGTGCGAATGATGACATGTCTGTGTGTGTGTGTGTGTGAACCCCCCTCCCCCACCTCACCCAGCCCTCTGCCTGCGCTTCACCACATGATGGCCTGGGTGGGCCTCCCCCTGTGAGTGACCCAGTTGTGAGGCGCGGTGCTTGCGAGGCCTCTTAGCCCCGTGTCTGAGCCCAGATTAATGACTGCCAGTGATGATCCTGTGGTCTTTCGTCCCTCCCACACTCCCTCCCTTCCTGCTCCTCTCCACCACCCTATAGACACACTCTTTCTTCTCTTCATCTACTTTTATTACTTAAATCATGTTGCTGTAAATCAGAAAATGGGCTATCATCTGAAGCACCCTGACTTCTGTACCCACTAATAGACAGACACAAAACCCTCCCTTTAACCACGAACCAACACCACCTCTTATCTGCAACAACCAAAACCATGGAGGAACTTCTCTCCTGCCCCCTAGTTGTCCACTAGACTAATCACAAAAACCATCCCGGTTAAATAAAGCGGTTTTGAGGTTAGGTTGATGTTAATCTTCAGCTTCTCCCCGCCCCTTCCCACAACCAATGTTGTTCTGGTGTAGAGACCTTTACACGGTCATAACCTGAATTACATTAAACCCCTATTAGTTGAGGATTTTACCCTAGCAATCCCCTTTCTTCCTGAGGATACAATTATCCAGCAGCACCAGTCATTGTGTGGTTCTCTGTTCCCATCTAGAGCAGCAGGATTCACTCGACATTGTTCCCTATGAAAGAACAACTCAAAGCCTATTGTTAAATGAAGCCATCTCCATCATGTTTTCCCCTGAATTAACCGTGATCATTTTAAATCCCCTGCTTCCTTCACACTCCCCTGGCCATATCAAGCTTTGTTTAAGTCATTTAGATTACCTTCTCCTGTCCCCCCTCAACGCCCCTTATCTCTCTAACCATTTCATAAATCATCAGGGCCTTCATTTTTTCCCCTCATTCCTCCCCCTTGCCCCTTTGCCACCCCCTATCCACTGCAATCTCCCTCTCTTCCTCTCTCTCTCTCTCTCTCTCGCTGACTGGATCCCAGCCCCCATCTCTCTCCCTCTCTTCGCTCCCTCTCCTCAGCCCAGCTGCCTGTGGAGTTGGATGTGGTCCAGGAACAGGCAGATGGCTCTGTAATTAGAAGTGCATCTCTCCATTCCCTTTCCACTTCTCCCTGTTAAATCAAATTACAGAAAAAATCCCTTCTCTGGATTAGCATTCTTTGCAGCATAGCCTCCATTCTCTTCCTCTCTTCCTCCATGTGCCATGTGCCATGCACTACAGAGGAGGAGAGGAAAAGACGGACTGAGTGGTGGCTGATGGCGTTGGGGAAACTGAGGGCTTCTCATGTCCGTCTTCAGTATGTTGCTCTGGAGTGTGTGTCACTTAAGGCCCAGCATCCATTTTCGTTGGCAATATTTACAAAGGGAGTGTGATTGGAGTCTTTATGGCGCTTATATAAAATGTCAGAGCTGTCCATCTTCATGTTTTCTGGCATCCGTTCCACCGCTCATGCCATATAGAATGTGATAGTGCTAGTTTTAGGGGAATGTGTGTGTATGTGTGTGTGTGTGTGTGTACTGAATGCATGGTATGTGTGCGAGCTGATACTGAGTGTGTTACAGGGAGGGGCTGCAGGCTAGGCAGGGCGATGTCACTGGGGTCCTGGGAGCTAGAGGAAGTGCTCACTGTGCTCTGGGATTCAAGCCGTCGCTGTGCCCAGCATGGCATGGCCGCTGCGTTCTCCTCCACGGGCGAGAAGCCGGCCTGCCTCCACCGCCGGCAATCTCCCTCTTGCCATCTTGTGGCCACTTGAAGCTAGTGGGATTACATGTTTTGGGATGGGGTGGATCAATTTCTTACTACCTTGTCTTTTACACATTCAAGACTCACAGGATTTATTATCTCCGGCTCCTCCAACAATGCAACATAGATATATATAAGACATTAAACAATGAAATAGTGCAAGATTTTCCTGCAAGACCTATGTGCAAGTAATGCAGATGAAGTAAAATATGTCAAAATCAAATAAATACATATGTTTCAGAGAATTTAGTAAGCGAACAATCCCTAGGGCTACACATTAAGAACACTATCTTTAAAAAGATCCATCATCAAACATCCACGTTTGAGTAAATTTGGTTATTTTTTGAGAAATCCCACTAACTGATCACTGTTTGTTTAGGTGTATGCTTCCACATCTGGTGATGAGTATGCAAGAGACAATGGAGGATATCCCGGTGCTAAGCCTGGAGCCGTGTACCCCGGCTCTTTCTATATGCAAGGTAACCTTTCATAGAATATCAATTGGTTTTGTGATCGTATTTCCGAAAGTGTTTTCAAATTTGCAATTTTGTCTGTTTTGTTTTTTTAGAAGACCCCTGGTCGTCTTCTGGCTACTCTGCCATGCTGAGTAACTCTCCTCACATCGGACAGCCAGGATCATTCTCTGCAATCAACCCACAGGACAGGATGGTGTGTACGAATAGACTCAATCAATGCGTTTTTTAAATGTATAATGCTTTATATCTGCCAACAAATAGGGGTGTATGTGGTCATTGTAGGCCAAGATGTTACATTTTCTACAATAGTGTTTCCTTTTCATGAATAAAAATTGCTATCAGATGAGATGCATGATTTTAAATTATCTTTAAGGTTGAATAATTACATCTTAATGTTCTTGCATGATGTCTCAATTGTATGTTTTCCTGTGAGGGGTCTGTGCCTTATGAAGCTACTTGTATCTTCTTTCCAGAAGCGTCAACCCCTGCCTCTGTCCCCACAGAACTATCCTCTTCACGGCAGCGAAGTCAACGGCTTCCACTCGGCCCCCACCACCTACAACCACACACCCACCATCAACGGGGAAGGCATCATGGGTAAAGAAACAAAACTTTTTCAAATGAGGTTTTTCCACACAAGTACGTTGGTAGCATCTGCACCATGGTCATTTGTTTTTTTTGTCTTTTCTCAAAAACTAATTAATGGGTCATCCGACTAACATTATTTATTTTGTCTCCGCAGCCAACCGAGGCACCACAGCTGGCAGTTCAGGAGACGAAATTGGGAAGGCTCTTGCCTCAGTGAGTTATTTTCCGTTTGTTATTGTATTTTTTTTTAAATTAGTGCTGGGCAATGAAACAATTAGAGTGATTTTGTTTTATTTTCTCTGAAGTGAAAAATATGTGAAGTCGGGCAATTTGTGTGACTAAAGAAACAAGCGTATATTTTACGAAGAAGGGTGACGCTGACAAATACCTCCCTTCAGTGGGTCGGCTTTATTTTGGTTGTTCATTTAAAACATGTCCATTGGTTAATATATTGCAGAGACATTCAAATAAGAACAGAACAGTTTAATTCAAGATCTTGTTATTGAAAGGGATAATTTAATAAAGATATTGTTGAATTTATAAATGTGATGCATTGTTTAACTGTGGAAATGTAATGCGTAATTCTTTAATCCATTTATTCGGGAGGGAATAAAAATACAAATGCCAACAGAGTAGAATTTGTTCTATAAAAATGATTATTGGATAAAAATCCCCCCGTTTTTCTCCTTCTCATTTTATGAACGGGCATTAAGACATTTTATTGTGTAGCAATATCAGTTGTGGTTACACATTGCCCATAACTACATCACTGTTTGATTTAATTGCAGAGGAAATCAATGATATGTTTTGTTTCATAATGTTCTGGTTATTAATTCTTTCAGATTTACCCGTCGGACCACAACAGTAATAACTTCCCCTCAGCTCCGTCTACTCCTGGATCTCCTCAGGCTATTGCAGGTACAGTTGGATTCTCACATTTTAAATCATAAAAAAACTAATAATTTTACTGTTTTGTTTGTGATCAACATTTTTTAGATTTCATCATGTTATGTTGAGGCACTTGGATGCATTTATTGTCCTATAAACCTGCAACGTGTGGTTTTAAACACAATATGAAGAAATTAGCATTTTCGTAAAACATGATTTAGTCTTTTAAAAGACTGACTTTATTACACCATCATCATCTAGGCACTATCTTGTTTTGATGTAAGATTCATATCAACCTAAAAGCTGAGTAAATGTTGTCAATCAGAAGGTTGGTAAACTGAGTTCAGGTGGTTTCACCCTGCGCTTTATTCTCATTCATGCAACCGTAAATTGGGATAATATTTCAATTTCAGCCACAGAATACCTGCATCAGTCGAATTGATTTAACTTCAGTTTGATTGCAACCTTGTTTTTGGCGCACACAAAAAATGAATCCGTTAAAATTCTTGGAGAAAAAATGATCCTCTGCATGTTTAGTGTTCTTCAGTACAGAAATGTGTCTGCAGCTCCATCTGCTGTTAGGTTGGGTTAGGAATGAACACTTTCCCAATATTTCTCCCTGCAGGAGCTCAGTCTCAGTGGCAAAGACCAACCACACCCAACTATGAAGCACAAACACACACACTGGTAAGTGAAAACATTTCTGTCACATCAAAGTTATAAAAGAAGTTGCTATAATGTACTTATTGCCTTTTGAGTTCCTATTTGAGTAAAGTGCACAGGTCATTTTGAGGTTATTTCTCAAAGACACACCATGCATTGATGGAGCTGTTATATTTTGTCAAACTTTGTAAATGCATTGCTGTGTTTTATATAGCAAAGTAAATTGGAGGATCGTTTGGAGGAGGCCATCCATGTTCTGCGCAGCCACGCTGTGGGCCAGGGCTTAGAGGGCGCCCCAGACATTCACAGCCTGCTGTCCTCGGTACACAACGGCCTCGGGGGCCTCTCTCCAGCTTTCCCCAATGCTAGCCTTGCCCTCAGCAACAGACATCCTGCTATGGTGAGTCACCTGCTCTGCTAAAACTGTTTCATTTGTATGTGTTTGGAAGAGAACTGGGACCATTAACAGTGAATGAAGCAAACCGAACTATTTATTTACCTCTGAACTTAATATGTGCAATGCATGATTTGTTAACTGACAGCGTAGCTTGATTTAATGTTTCGCACAATAAATTGCCTCTGAAGGAACTTGTTTTTTTTAATGATTGGGAGAAAAACACCAAATTGGCGCTACATAGAGGTTACTTTTCATGAGGAAGAAAAGTCCAACATGGGACCATTTGTGCCATCTACTGGCCAAATAAAACATTGCATGCTAGAGTAATTTAATGGGTTAAATTTACTTTGGTACACAGATGTCAACATCAACAATTATACCCTTTTTATTGGCTACATCTAAAGTGAATATTTGAAACTGTAACTGTCTATCTTCCCCTGTAGATGTTCTGTCTCTACTTTGTCTAAAAGTTACACTAACACATTTTGTTTTGGTGTACTGTTGCAGTCTGTTTCCCAGCAGTGAAGTTGTGATATGTCTGTATTTGTGAGTTTCACCTCATGGTTCTCCACCTTCATCAGCAGGGAGGGAAACAAGACGAGCCCACAGGCCTTCCTCCCAGCAGCACTCTTCTGCACGGCCATCACGCATCAGGACCCACACCGCCCGGCGGCCAACCAGAAGGCTTCACTGGTAAGTCCCACTAGATATTGTTACTTCCAGTAGAGTTTCAGTGACAAGGCACAACGTCTTTAATTTAGTCATAATGATTGTCTATTGGGTGTTTAAATCAAACTTTTGGTTTTGTGGAAATGCTAGTGTGCCTACATTTGAGAATTCTTCTGTGATCTCTGTTAAGCTTTCTAAGCTCTTCTCTTGTTGTATATTCCCTCTCAGGAGAGGTTTGTAACCATCCTAATATCCATGCGTTTGTCCCTAGGTCTCCCTGGTGGTTTGGCCCGCTCCACGCACTCCTCCAGCAGCTCAGACATCAAAAGAGAAGATAAAGAGGATGATGAAAACTCATCTGTTGCAGACAAATCCGACGACGAAAAGAAGGAATCCAAGGCAGCCCGCAATCGACGGTAAGGACGACCTTACTGTTTATATTGTGGATGTGTGTGTAGACCAAAGCCTTTAATAAAACAGCATTTGAATTTAACAGCATGACAAAAAAAATGTATCCCCGAAAGGTGGAGATTGATGAAAATATGAAGGAACCCGTTTGATATTGACAAAATCTGCAAGGTTCCACATGTCAGCTGTTAAATGATTCAGACAATGTAATTAATCTCAGTCGTCTCCTCTGTGCTGTGCGCCCCACTGTATGCCCAGACCATGTTAGGTATTTAATAATGTTGAAACCCCCCTCCCTTCATTTCACGTTTTCAGAAAGGAGGCGTTGACCCTCCAGATGCTCTCTAGCCTTACAGACCCGAAAGATGAGTAAGTTTTACCGAAAGAGGGGCAAGTTGTTGTGCTTTGTGGGCTCTTGCCAAACGTCAATTGAAGCACATGTTCATGAAGCTATTGTCAAACTTTGTTATCCATCACTGACCTTCAATATGTTTTAATGATGCAAAGGAGCGATGAGGTTATGTCAAAAGTGAAAAAAACCATTTACCGCTAACGGAACAGAAACCTTAAGAGAGAACCATTTTTGTTTGAGGATCAAAAAGGTGCTCATTCCTTCCTAAAATACACAGTTTGTAAGCACAATGCATCACAGCATACTTCCATGCACTCATCCAACATTTGTAGGATGGATATTTTTGATCAAATTATCGATTTCCAGTTCTGTCTATGCATGCAGTGCAAAACTGTGGATGTACTGTCCATGCTATTGATGCTAAACTTGAAGTAGCAGAATGTTCGCCATCAGGTCACATGAACACTTGAGGTTAAGATGATTTTAAAAAATGTTTTGTGCATTTGGTTTTATGAGTAGTATGGACGAGGAGGATGATGAGGACCTTCCCCCTGAGGTGAAGATAGAGCGTGAGAAGGAGCGGCGAGTTGCCAACAACGCCCGCGAGCGCCTCAGAGTACGGGACATCAACGAGGCATTTAAGGAGCTTGGGAGGATGTGCCAGTTACACCTAAGCCATGACAAACCTCAGACCAAACTCCTCATACTGCACCAAGCTGTCAACGTCATCCTCAATTTAGAACAGCAAGTCAGAGGTCAGTCTGCAGGCTGCGCATCGAGGATGGGAAGCACGGCATGTTTACTTCTGTTATATACACAGTTATTCTGTTATACTGAAGGCCTGTTTCTGTTTCCCCTTCCTCTGTCAGAGCGTAACCTGAACCCCAAGGCAGCGTGTTTAAAACGCCGTGAGGAGGAGAAGGTGTCCGGGGTCGGGGAGGCAGCCATGCAGCTCTCAGGAGGCCATCCTAGTATGGGAGGAGACGGCCACAACCCAGTGGGCCACATGTAACACCAGGTAGGCCATGAACATATAGGCTCCTATTACCCACAGTTCCATAAAGTTAGAATTCTTAAGAGTTCAGTCCTGATTGATTTGGCAACAAAGTTACTGGTAGGAACAAGTGCGATTCCATAAAAGTAAGACCACATACATCAAAACTAAAATATAGAAATACTAAACTAACTAGAACGTTGTTTTTTTAAATGACTAAAATTTGGAAAGAGGCAAATTAAATCAGATAAAGCTGTGGGACAAGGTTTCTGGCCAGGTACTTTAAATAAGCCACTGACACAGCCAGCCTAATTCCTGTGCCATGAACAGCTGATTTTTACAAAAAACTTCTAGAGTAGCTAAACAAACATTGTTTAATAAAAAAAGATCACCAATAATTGTTCCTTTTTTAATCATGCCATGAGCCGTCTCGATGTCATTTAATGATGCTCATTTTCATATGTAGTTATCCGCACAGCTGCAGCAACAAGTTAGTACCTTGATAAAGAGTTGAAGTGTTGTGTCCCACAATGCTAAAAAGGACTTCATATTTCTGTTGTTCTGAACACTAACTGACTGCTTCACATTAAAACCAATCCGTGTTCCACTAGTTGGATTTAAATGTAGGAGTAAATCGTTTTAGTAGTCTTTTGTCTTGAATCCCTAGTGTGTAAAGTGCTACTTGAATACAGCATTGTAAGGCAGACTGCCACAAACTTTGAAAACTGACAATTGAAAATGTACTTACCTTGAGCTACAATGCTTTCAAAAGTGGGGTTTTATCCCAGGGAAAATCTTAAGGATCATAACTCTAAATAGGATAACCCTTGTTCTCGATGTCTTTATGGTAGAGGAAAACTACAACACTATGTCTTTCCTTTCCACAGATCCGGTGGTGTTTCCCTGGCTGTCAGAGGATGTGGCCTTAACAGATTTCTTCCACCCATTATTCTCAGTGTGTGTGTGTATATGTGGACATGTCTGTGTATTGTCCGTTCAAGTTTCAAGATGCACATTCACACACTCGTACACACATGCATACTGCCAAAACTGACACAGCCTGTTTGTCGCACTCCCAACCATGACTACAAGCTCAAATGTGAAGAACTTTTTTTAGTTTTTGCTTTGTTTTATACATGTAAAAAAAATCTTCTTCTTGGTTTCCACAAGATGATGGAACACCAGAGAACTTTTTGTCCTGCCACAAATTGGGACTTGACACACTGCCGAGAGGTGCTCTTGTGAGAGAGAGCGGAGACCTAAACAAACACAAATTGAATCGAGGATTTGTGCCTAATTGTTACATGTTTTCTATTTGACATTTAAGCAAATTGCTTTACATCTGAGGAACATTTATTGTGAGGGATTGCTTAAGTGTATGAGCAATTATTTTTAATGTATGTCATTCCCAGCGTGATGGTACAGTCTTACATATGTTATGTAACCAAGCCCATAGTTGAAGTTGAATTGTCTAAATTCAGTGACTTTTCCTTGATCTTATCAGCAAATGTTTGGGGGGAAGGAAATGGAAAGGTCAATGTCTTGACAGTTCAAAAGCAGCTTAAAAAAGACGAAAACTCTGACGTAGAGAAAGTCTCAGACTGAAGCCCCGCCTCATCCCTTGGGGCACAATAAGCCTTGGAGTAAAAATAATCCTTGAGGGTTATTAATTATCCAATCGGTAGAGTCTGTCAGCTACAAAACTGTTCTTTCTATTCGTTGACCACAAATTCTAGTGTTACTCCACTTATCCCTTGTCACAGGTTCAGGTTTTTGTACTGCTTTATATACTAAAGCATACTTAAAGAAGACAAAGCACAGTTATAAGTTTAGGCTGAAAATTAAGTGTCCACCTGTTGTGCATTTCAGTCCCTGAACATCTTTTTATAAAAAGTCATTTGAGACGCTTGCTAAGTGATCAGCACCACTTAGTGCTCTTACTTACTTAGAATGGTTTACTGACAATGCCAGCAGACTTTACAGCTCAAGTTTTCTCCCCCCTTTAATTAATGTTCTGTAAAAAACACAAAATTCTGGGTTCCTTTGCCGGGATCTCATCAGTACAGTTGTTTGAAGCAGACAATCCTCTGTCTAACGGAGGCTTCCTTTCCCTAAATGAGCATTCCCACTGAAGCCCCTCACCTTCCTCCGGAGTACAATTGTTCTCGCGTTTCTTAGAGAAGTGTGGCGTGTCAATTCACTTCATACATTACTCTGATGTTTCATTTTTCAAAAGTTAAATATATATAAAAATATATATTTTTTGTTAGTCTATACATTGTAGATTTTTTACATAAATGGCAATATTAATTTGAAGTTTAGAGTGTATTGTAGATGAGCTGAACAAGGGGAAATATTGACATTTTAAATGGAATTGTTCAAAAAATAAATTCAAATTTGAACGGTTTGGCAAAAAGGGCAACAAATTGTGAATGAAAAGGCGTTTGGTTTAATCCTTGAATCCAGTTTTAGTTGAAAGGCGTATCATCAGCTACGCAGATGAGGGTTTTTTTTTCTTTCCTTTTGGGGGTATGTGGACAGAGTTTGTCCTGTTGAAGTGGTCTTACTTTATCGGTGAGGCACTGAGGAAAAATGTGGGAAGAATTTTGTCTCCAACAGTAATTATGCAACTGGTTTTTGAATGTAGCTACCATACAAATGTGGATCACCTTCATTGTCAAAGTTGTGTTCCTGGGTTTTGTCAGTAGGGAAAATTAGTTTTCATTTCACATTTTTATAATGTTTGCCCCCAACTAAGTGGCTCTCTATTTGCAGATCACTTTGAGTAACCTGCACATTCATTCTGGAGGCAGACAGGAGTATTTGGGTGTAACGTAAAGGATAAAAAGGCGAACAAAACAGTGTTATTGTGATGTTATACCCATGTCATGTGATGTTGTGAATGGTTTTTACCAACATGTAATCACATATGGGAGGTAGAGCATTTTGTGTGTTTAATTTCTACAAAAAGAGATGAAGAAAAAGACCTATACAAATCAATAGTGTGGCCTTTTCATTATCAAGACTTAAGATGACATGATGGGAGAGTGATACCTTATCAGTGCCTAAACTTGTATTTTCATTTAAGACCGTTTTATTTTGTGAACCATATCATTTCATTTATCATAGAGATTAAAGAGGTACTTGTTCATTCCCCCACCCTCCCTTCTCCTAATGCTTTTTTCAATTTTCAGGAAGAAGTTTAAATGGTATAAAGAGATTTTCTTTCAGTGTATCTAGTTAAATAAATAAATGTTACGTAGATCTTGTTTAGTTTTTATTCCCTTTTTTTCTAATTATTCAACTGGATTATATTGTCCAAACTGCTGTTTTAGTTAAGGTCATGGGTCCAGGTCACAAGTTTTCTTTCTATCCGCCCTATATCTCTCTATATCAGTTGACATACAGGGTGCAATAGATGCTGCGTTTGGCTCTGATTGTCTGCTTTTGATGCACATTGACATGTTTCAGTGTATGTGTTGCTTCAATTTCAACGTAGGGACTGAGTTTTATTTTTCCGTCGTAGCTGGAACCTCTTATGACTTGGAGCATTTAACATTTCTGTACATCGGAGTGTAAGCCCTTTGCTGCAGCGACTTTCAGTATATTCAGTCTCCATTAAATATTTTCACCTTTGACCTTTCACTCTTCCAGCTCTTTGATGCCCTTGACAGTGACTTTTTGTGGGAAGTTTTAATCACTTCTATCAAAAAGTTGTATTTGAAGTTTATTTTTTATTTTTAATATTACAAGATCAATAATTGTACTAAATATTGCCGATTTGTTCCAAGGGGGGGAATCTGACTTAATATCAGTTAGTATTCAGTGAGCATCCCATTAGCTTACAAGCTAAACACTCAAATGATTAGTTCGGGACAACTTTATTTCTTAACCTGAGTCTTGACATAAGACACATTTTGAAATCTGCAGAAAAGCAAGCCAACCACTGCAGGAGCACATGATGTCAACAGAAAATCACAATATTATGATGGAAAATGTGAAGTTGACGGGCTTGAAATTGTTTTGGTATAAGAAAGCAGTAATAAAACACTTGCTTTCAACAGTTTTTGTCATATCTTTGTTGAATTTAAAAGGGGGAGACTATTGATGACTTGAATGTTAAAAATACATTCACAGGTACAGAGCCTGACATCTTGGGGGTGAGGACACTTTGGACTCCTGCAGGGTCCTCAGAGTGCCTCACTCAATCTCTCTCTTTGTTTTTATATATATATATAAATATATATAGTTGAGAACTGTCCTGTATATAACAGTAATGTAGCAATAAATGTGCCATTTTTAATAACAGATTATACCTTTTCCAATGTCTGGCTTTTGAATATTGTATACATAAAAAGGAAAATAAAGGAAAACATTGTAATAAAGGGTTTATTGTAGTTCGGAAATGAATTTGTTCATATATTTGCCATTGTCAATAGTCTGTTAGGGATGAAATGCATATGAGAGCCTGATGATTATGCAACCGAGGCACCTCAATAAATTCAAACCAGTTGATTTCATGAAGTAAATACAGGAGAGGGATATTAATATTAATTACATACTGCCTCTATCGGGGCTTATTGAGAGGCGAATTTACCCCAAAAAAGTTGTATTTGCTGATTCTGTGCTATGATGGTAATATGCATACATTTCGCGCAAAACTGCCCCATTAGGATGCTAATGAGCCTCTATGCAAATCAGTGCCAATACACACACGCAGTTTCAATGTCATTATCAGTGGTATTATTGATGGCAGAAGTGAAAGCCTGCTTCATTACAACACATGCATTTTGGGACGCAATGACTGTTGTGCGATGAAAAATTAATTATAAGCCATGTCTCTTAACGGCATAAAAATAAGGTTTTTAGGCTATACAAACAAAGCATTTCTTCCATTTCCATCCACAAAAAAGGGAAACCTTATCAGTATTTTTGCGCTGTAATGTTAATATTATTAGCAAATATGATTTTGAGAATCGGAGCTTAACATAGGGGCATGCCTGATGAGTCGGGTATCAATTTATGGTGCGATCAGCGGTTGCAATCCATTCTTCATGCCCAATAGTCTTTTTTTAAAACCAAATGTGTTGTAAACAGAGACCTTTGACATAGTTTCCTGAAATGACCCGTAGCAGTGTCACGCACGGATGTTGCACGTAGCACGTTGGTTGTTTTTAAACAGGCATATGAAAAGGCAGCCCAGGGTCCTTAACGGCCATCAGCGTGAAAAGAAGCAGAGAACTACAACAAACAGAAGGTCAGGATGGTTCAGAAAATACTAAATAAATTCGTCGGTGCGAAGTATGTCACTATTCTAAAGACGTGGTAAGTTAAATCATCCAGAGGTGGAGTGGTTAACCGGAAATGATATTGTTTTAGTTGTTTAAAATGCTATCAACGCGTCTTTGTCCTTCTCTGACCCGTTTGGCTAACTTGCTAACTTTAGCTTAGCCTTCTTGTTTATTACCTACTGGTTTAGCTAGCCGTCTAGTTAGCATAATGCTAGCATAACTGAATAGCAAGGTTAGTGAAAGAGGCACGTACCAATGTTTATATGACACTAGAGATCTTTATTAAAATGAATGATGTCTTTAATGTTTAGGAGATGTCATTGCTAGCTTACCATATAAAAGTCACCGTTTTATTATAATTTTAATATAATGAATTAATGTGTATTAATGAAATGAAGATACATGTTTTTGTATAAAACTTATTATTCTTTTCTCTCTTGAATTTAATTTTGACTTGCTCATAAGAGTTTATTTTAATAATAAAGGACAGCTGTTTGTTTCAGTATCAACATAGTGAGAGCTGGGTGGGACATATGGCCATGCATGAATGACCCTGCAAAGTGCACAGAAAAGGAAATAGCCTTTGCTGAACAGTTGTTTTTTAGGATTCATATTATATATAACACATTTATATGTTGATTATCTCATAATCAAACCCCTATTATATACCACCTATTTTAACCTTTTTATTTAATTTGCACAACAACTTAAGCCAGGGCAGTTCAACTTAGAATACTTGGTTCATTTATGAAGTATAGTTATATTAATTATGATACTTAAATTGCGAGAATAGCAAATACTGACTGAGTTGTAAAAAAAAACGTTTTGGAGGTTCAAGTCGCTACAGTGGACATATTTGGAAGATACATTTGAAAATGTTTGGGGATTCCCAGAGACACCAATACTATGTCAGTTGATGCATTTAATTAGGGAGGTGTGCATGCCAAACCTTGAAATATGACCCTGACAATTATATCTCTTGCCAACCATCATGCCATCTGAATCACAAGTTCAACTATCCAAGCTCTTCTTGATTTGTGTATAACAGTCAGTTGAGTGAATGTCTTAATTTATAAACCCCATTGTTTTCTTCCATGTAGGATACCAAACATGGCTGCCTGGGGAACAGTCGGTGGAGTGCTGCTCGTTCACTTCACAGACTGGCGATTAATTCTGGACTATGTGCCATATGTTAATCAGAAGTTCAAAAAGGATGAATAAAGTCCCACACAACTAAATTGTGAGTTTATTGTTAGTTTGACTTATGCTAGTGTAATAGGATATGTTCACACACTTTGTTTGCTATGTTCCGTTGGATTGCTCATTAGCTTTAACCCCACCCATCATGATAAGATGCTGGCAGGTGTAGGCCATGCCAGGTGTTAAACTGAATATTCAAATAAACACTCCTTGAGTAATAGTTAAAGTTGCTGTCCCCTTGCTTACACCTGGCAGTTTGTTTGAACTCTACTAATGGATCTGCACTGGCAACCCCACAATGAGGACAACTATATTTGTTTTAATACTTCTGTAGTGCTCAACAACAAGGAAAAGCCCTAGGCTGACAAAATAAAGTGTATGGGCCGGGGGTTCAAGAAACAGTCTAAGGACAAAATTCAAGTTTAAAATAATGATGCATTCATTTGACCACACCCAACAGATTTCAGTTGTAGCAATTTTATTGGGATTGTTCAATTTTATTTTAGTTTTTGTTGATATTTATAAGACTTTTGGTGAGAAATCCAACATGAAAGAAAGGAAGGTTGTGCTTCTTTACACATTAAAACAGATCTTATCATGCACATTTTGCTAACAAGTGGGATTTGTGTTTTTGCCTACAGCTACAGGACCAGATCTGGGAATGGGCACATGGATGGGTTGATAACGCAACGCAAGCTTTAGGATGCCCTGGCTCGAAAATCAGTCAATGAGGGCTCGCCAGTAGTTGGGACTACAAGATGCACTCTATATACGTGTGGGTTTCGATCCAGTTTTATTTAATGTGAATAAATCTTTAATCTGCCACGATTTGTCCAGTTATTCTGCAAAAAGCCAACCAATTAAATGTGTTTGCTTGAATTTACTGGTAAAATTGGTTTTAAAAAATCGATTTGTTCAATGCTGAATAAAAATGGATATACTGTAATTTAATTTTTCATGGGGCAGTTTTAAAAGACAGTCAGTTGGATCCGAAAAACCTTATATTTGCCAACTCTTGATGTCTACTTGTACAGTAAAAGCAATGTGAAATAAAAAATATATTGAAGACAATGCTTATGTAAAGTATGTTTAATTATTTCTCCTTATGCATGCTGAATCACACATATCAACCGAGTTCTTATGGGCCTAGTTGCACACTGGGAAAACGCCAGGTTTGCCCAGACATTATTCCCTTTTTATCAGCCAGACTGCGAAATTTGCGTGGATAATGTCTTTCATTTCTCCCACCGAAGGGGGAGGGGACTGAAAGAGGAGAGAGGAGAAGGGATTTAACATAGCGAGAGGGAGAAAACGAGATAGTGTCTTCAAGATGGATAAAAACGAGTAAGTACCTGATCTGATGGGTTTTGAAACCACCGACAACTATATTGATTGTAATTGAAGCGTTTTGTGCGCCTTTAATGTCGTTTCATAATGTAAGAAGAAAGTATGTTTATCATCGATCAGACAGATGCACTCTGTGGTCTCGCATTTGCAAATAACAATGCTGTGGTATCCAGCTAGGATGTCGGTCTTTTTCCGAAGCGTCACTCTAAAATGCCTTAACTGTCTTGATATTTACAGCAAATGTTGAATTGAGCATGGAGGCGGTACACTGCGTCGACAGTGTGCCATTTCGACATGGATTCCAACCTTAAAAAACAGAGCATATATTGTGTCGGCATCGTTGCACAAAGCCACCTTAAATGCATGATATGCTTTTTAAAATGGTGTCTGTGTATTATCAATAAGATCTACTTTGTTCATTCAGAAAAGCCGGCTTCACGTCTGAATGACAACGGTGGGCATTGTCGTGTTGAAACGGCTCTCTTATTTCACGAACATGAAACTTTCGCATTTTGTGTTGGCGTGCAAAGCCACAAGTGAGGGACGACATGTTTCTAGATCTTGAATATTTATTACTTCCCAGGCGTCCATTATTGTTGTCATTGCATATGCGTAAAATGTATTAACGGTCTATTTTGTAGCTGTAGCCAAATTTATGTTTCCCTTAGGTTAACATTGTAACAGCCTTCAGCGTCAACATAGTGTAGATCACTTCCGGTAAACCTTTCAAAACAAAAGCATAACGGTCAAAACGTGTTTTTTTTTAGGGAACTTATAAATGCGCAACCTTCACATGACCTCTTTCTTTTGTAATATTTGATACCCAAAGGTTTTCAGAACACAAAACAATAATTAAAACTATCTTCAAAGACTTACTGAAACATTTGAATATTTAGACAACAACAACAGGCCTATTTTTTTTTAAATGATACCTAAGAGTAATTGAAACAAGTATGTGATGGACTCAGAAAGTAATAGAAAGTTAAAAAGCAAGGTGTTAAACTTTCTATTACTATGTCGAAAAACTATTTGACCATTACATGTTGAATCTTTGAATGTTTTTGGCATACAAGCCTGAAAATGGATTGTACTGAATTTAATTTTGGGGCATTACAGGAGTCCTTTAAGGGTTTTCTTTCTAGGATCCATAAAACAAACTTTACATAGAGGCAATACAACAAAACAAACTAACATTGTACCATAACATTACAGAATAAAGTAGGCTAGGTCCAGACTAAAACACACACACACACTGAGATAACATAAACATAACATTACAAAATAAAACAGATATATTCTAAAACACTTAAGGGTATAACATAGCATTAGATTACAGAATAAACAGGACACCACTAAAAGATACAGACAAGAACAGCTCCCTACAATAATCAGACACTCAATTTCACTTCAGGGTCCGAAACTATTTTAAAATTACGGTAAAGTCAAGTTCAATGTAATGAACAAAAAACCCGATGATTTGAACAAAAGCCAATTGTACTCCAGTATCAACACAAATAATAGTAAAGTTATATAAAGTTTAATGCGATTATTCCGTGACAAATTTCTGCTAACTTCCTGTTTCGTTCTGCCCGCGCTGTCCTATGTTTTACTTTGCGGATGTAGCCCTAGTGCCCCAACCAGACAGACAGGTAGTGATACGTTCCGAGGTCCGCGGCGGAGCGATCTGCGCGACGACAAAGACGAGATGTTGTTAGCAGGGAGATCCCATTACAGAGGACGCATGTTGTAATATGGTCGAAACAAAAGCGTAAGAAGCGGTAGGCCTTCTACAAAAATTAGCCTCAAAATCCAATCGCAGTAACTTTTAGTGGATTTATAGGCTACTCGCGTGGGAAATGGAGAAGAAAAGGTGTGATTGCACTGCTCTCCCCAAGGGCTGGAAAATGGAAGAAGTGACCAGAAAGTCGGGTTTGTCAGCTGGAAAAAGCGATGTCTATTATTTTAGGTACTAAACGAACGAGGGCTTGCAAAAACTTTTAGCGGCACAGGACACAGAGTTTGCGGAAACAACACAGGAGTACGATAATTTGGAGGGGGGGCGTCTGTGTAAAGTTTGGGTTGGGATGGGAAGGGGAGGGGGGGGAGACTGTTCGCAGCCGGGTAACAAGGCCACCAATGTCAGATAAGAAGGAGTGTGTGCAGGCTAGTAGTAGCTGCAGCAGGCCTTATGATGCATTACACTCAGTGTCATCTCAGTTAATACTCTTTATTTCCCACTGAAGTGAATCAACAACGCCAGATTTGTTTTTATTTAGCAGAGGAGAAGAGCAAGATGAGGAACAGAGGCAAGAAAGGGGGGAGGCGGGTCGGTTGTATAGTTTGTGGTAGGCTAACTGTACACTCATACTGGTGTTTACTGTGGTGTGTGATGTTAGATTTGCATGAGTTACTAGCACGAATCCACCCACAGTTGTGTTGGTCATTTCTCAGAATTTGTAAAGATATTGTTCTCCCTCAAGTGGAGCTACAATGAATTCATTTTGAAACATTTGTGACATTGTGTTAAGTGGTTCTTAAAGTTATATACAATGTTGTTGAATATGTATTAGTCGTATTATACTAAAATATATATGATACATAACATGGCTTGGGGTAAAGTGTTCATCAAAGATTGCATCCATTTCACAACTTAAGGTGATTTTTAGTGTCATTGCTCATTTGGATGTGCTCTGCTTCTGTTTGCTTCTGACTTGTTGCATGTGGTGCTCATTGTTTGTAGTTTTTCTGTCTGCTGTGTGTTTTTTAAGTGTGACCTGTCTGTTCTCCCTGCCGTCGTCTCTGTTTTTTTAAAGTTTTTTTTTAATACCGTCTCTGTTTTTGTAAAGAGATGATATGTGAGTATATTGGTTTCTCATGCCTCTGCCTCCTCGCCAGTCCATCAGGGAAGAAGTTTCGGAGCAAGCCTCAGCTGGCCCGTTACCTTGGAAACCAGATGGACCTCAGCTCCTTCGATTTCCGCACGGGGAAGATGCTGATGAGCAAGCTGAACAAGAACCGCCAGAGACTGCGCTACGATAACAACAACCAGAACAAGGTGAGACAAATGGACTCATGTGACCATGTAGAAGACCATCCACAACAAACGTATATGACTGATGGTGACCTTGACCCTGTGTCATGCATGAGAAAACAAACTGCAGTGTGACAGTCCCCTCTTTCTACTACACCTTGACATAAACAAAAAGGAAAGTGTGATGTAGTCCTAAGAAATGTTGACTTTTTGAAGCTAATGTACTTTCAGGATTCTTGATGGTTTGGTTTGTATTGAAAATAAATTGCAAGTTAAAATCACCAGTCAGTTTTAGTCCCTGTTTTTGTTGAAATCTTCAGCAATTATTTCCAGGTATAAGCAAACTGTATTCTGTATTATTATTAAACATATTCCAACGCTTTCCTCCCACAGTCCATCCTAATGATGATCTATTTTTCTATGAAGTCGGGAGTTATTTACAATAATTACAATACTCGTCGTTTGGGTGTTGTGAAAGTAGTTATTTTTAGTGCCATTGATTGAGAAGCATATAAGCTTCATGTTATGACAACTAGCTACTCATCCACATGGCATGTTCTGTCTCTTTGATCCTTTTACATTCTCCTGTATCAATCATGGCCTCATTTTTTCAGGGTAAACCTGACTTGAACACGTCGCTCCCAGTAAGACAGACAGCATCCATCTTTAAGCAGCCTGTTACCAAGGTTACCAACCACCCAAACAACAAAGTGAAGACGGACCCTCAGAAAGCCGTGGACCAGCCCCGACAGGTGATTATCCGTCCCCTGTTACTGTTAAACACCATCCCAAGCAAACATGAAGCGTGTTATCTAATGCTGAATGCATATGTGCTGCTATAAAACTGGTCGTGTCAAACATGAGTTTAAATGTGTATTGTGTATTTAATCATTTCATTACTCGAAGTGGTTGTATGTTTACATTTAAAGGGTATGTTAAACCTGCTTGCAGCTAATTTTTATTTTGTGTTCACAGCTGTTTTGGGAGAAGAAGCTCAGTGGTCTCAATGCTTTTGATATTGCAGAGGAGCTGGTGAAAACCATGGAACTGCCTAAGGGCCTGCAAGGTAACAGATACAAGTTAAACAGCGACTCTGCAGACAAAAAAAAACATAACAACAATGGATAAATAAAGTTCCATTGTTGGGATAATCAAGAAAATCCTCACATGAATAACTTGAAAAGGCCGTCTAGATCACCATCATAGCGGAGGAGCTAAACGATTGAGACTGAAGGAACAGACTCTACTCATCCTGGGCAGAGATTAAGCCAAGATGTCTCTTCTAAATGTCTCATTTACTGTTGCTCCTCAGGTGTGGGTCCAGGCTGCACAGATAAGACCCTCCTGTCCGCGATAGCGAGCGCACTTCACACCAGCGCCGCTCCCATCACCGGCCAGCTGTCTGCAGCCGTGGAGAAGAACCCCGGAGTGTGGCTCAACACCACACAGCCGCTCTGCAAGGCCTTCATCGTCACTGATGAGGACATCAGGTGAGCCTTCACAGAACATATCCACTCATGGATCACCTGTTGTCGATCTGTAGTTTTACAATGTTAGGATACGCAAAGACACAATGAAGAAATCTCTTTAGATTGATTTGAATGAACTTGAAGAGTTCCATCTCCCTTTTTGTTGTCCTTGATTCCCAAAGGTGACTGAGTTGAGTCTGTTCCACAGTTCATCACCAGTGACCCTGCTCTTTGTGAAAACTCACCATCTGTTGTGTGCTGATTAAGTGGCTATTGTAGGCAGCTGTAACTGCCAACTGTAACCACTTCCTGTTGTGTTTGTGTGTAGGAAACAGGAGGAGCTGGTGTACAGTGTGAGGAAAAGGCTGGAGGAGGCCCTGATGGCTGATATGTTGGCCCATGTCGAGGAGGCTGCCAGTGATGGCGAGGCTCTGAAGGAGGACGGCAACGGCAGCGAAGATATGGAGAGTGTATAGCACAGGTTGGTTAAAATATTAGACTGTGAGACAATCATATAAACAGTTTATGTTCCACCTGTGGCTCACAAAGAAAACAATGTCACTCAGGAATTCAATGTTTGGGTTAAACTTTTTTTTTAAAAGTGCTCTAGCTCTTCCTATTTTATTCGATGCAGCAGACCAGTCTCGTTTTTGGCCGTCGAGGAAAAACAAAACTTGTTTCTAGAGCAAAAACCTAGCTGGTTGCAGCTAAGGATGTATTATTAGTTTCCCATTACTACCTGTTTCTTCTAATTGTCAATCCTCTCCTCTTGTAGGGATTTGTTCAACGCCCGCACACATGATCATGCACGGTAGGAGCATACAGCAGTCCTGCCTTCATGAACTGTCCCCGAGTGTCTGCGTCCAACCCTAACCTGACCCGACTAACACCAGTCCTCTAAAGAACCACCTAAAGAACTGTCTTCCCTTGAGCCAAAAAATCCTGGCAGTCTCAGATGCGTCTATTCATCATTAACTCCACTGGATGGGAATCCTTGACTTCAACGACAATTAAATTACTTATTTCTGAGCTGACATTTTTAAAAACTCCCTTGAACTTTCAAATATTAAAAATAACTTATCTACAGTGTGTCAAATTCAGTGTTTGAGAAGTGTATTTTTTACTGAGAGGCTTTGAATGGGTTTGTATTAATTTAGTGACAATCGTCATATCCAAACATTTTACGTCAGCTAAATGTTTATCTGGATATCTTTCCTTTTTTTTAGGGCAGATGGAAATGAATGTTTTGTATTTTTGGCATGTCTCTTTTTCTTTTAATTGAACGATGCGCTCCAGGAGACACAAACGCAGTGTTTTCTAGAGAAACCAGTTTAGCTGTAACATTACTGAGTTTATTTAAGCCCTAATAGGTGCCAACCTGCAGTCCTCCTGATGATACTAATGCAGATGTTGTAGTTTGAATCCTGTGTTGATCCATCGGAGGGCATAGTAACGTTTTTATTGTTGTAGTTTCAAGGAAATGATGTACTTTATGACAGCTGTGTCATCCTGTGAGTAATGGTTATTGACCAAAGACATGAGACATGTCATTGGAAGAGGGTTGTTTGACATTTATGTAACTAAAGTCTGCTTGGTATTTTTACCGTTAGCAGTTATATTGGCTCTGCTGTTGTAAAATTAATATAAGAAAAACAAGAGTGGGATGAGCACAATGGTAAATATATAACTTAAAGACCCATTCCATTGTAGAATAACTGTTTAACTCATTGTTATAGATGCTTACTGATGTTGTAAATCATGGTTGTTTAGGTTTTGTTTCTGTCTGTCTCAATCCAGGTTTTTTTATTGTGTCAATGTTACCAGCATAGAATATATAACCATGTTTACCACACACATGCTGCCTCCATGTAAACCCAGCACAAAATTGGTGTCAAAGAAATGTGGTTTTAATTCATTTAATTTATCATCTGAGGAATAATGGTTTTGTATTTTATATCCCTGTCGATCATGGTTTGATGTTAAATAATCTATCAAGCTGAAATCATGAAAATCCCTTCTTATTATCAGCAGGCTGATGCTGAATGAATTTGATTGTATTAATTATTAAAATGAGTTGAAATGTCATTAAGTCTGTTGCTACTGTGTCCTTTTTGTAAACGTGATTGTTTCCTCATTTAAGTAAGGGATGGTTTTCCAATTTGCAATATCATCATCATATCTGAAATACTTTTTGTCATCAGTGTCTTTCAGCATTCACAATTGTTGTAACTATAACAGGATGAGTCAAACAAATCCAGGTTTACACTATAGTTAAACCTGGATTTGAATGCACCTGAATCCCTTAAAAGAGGCATTTTAATGACCACATGTTTAATGGTGCAAACTCTGCCCATTTAATTGGAGAAACCCCTCTGCCCAATCACTGCATCCTCCCACAGATTAACAGTTAACCTGACAGTCCTCATGCCTCGGTGTGAGCCTGGACAAAGTTCAAATAACTGTCAGCAGGACACAAAGTGGCTCTTCTGCAGAACAGGGCAGATACAGACTATTCCTTCAGAGGGACGTGTGGATGTTACCCCTGTGGATTCAAACGCATAATGATATAAACCTGCATGCTTTAAAGACGTTAAGATGACCTCACTGGAGCTATACAGCAAGGTAAGACTGACTTAAATGGGCTATTTTTCAAACCCTCTGTCTTTCAATTTGAAGGTCCTTAAAAGTGGAGTTATGAATAGGATATAAAACAACTTTTCTGAGTATGTATGTATTTACAAGAGATATCTCCTATGTGTTAATCTTTGCCATTCACGTAATTTATAGAATATGTTTCAGTGCAGACATGATGGCCTTTCTTAATATTTGTTAACAGTAAATACGTTTTTGTGTTAAAAGTTGTTTTAATCTTTCTGTGTGAATTTATAAACTTTGACATTTCAATTTGTTGATCCAACCTGTTATTTTGAAACAATAATAAGCTAATTACATACAGTATGTTAGAAGTAGGTAATGGATAATCAAATTTAGAGTAGGATGACCAGTGTTAATTTTTAACATCGTTTAGGAGCCTTTTATGCTGATGGCTGACAAATGTCTTGTCTGGGTGGGGCCAAGAAGTGGTTAATGTATCTTGAGAGTGTCGTGATAGAAAGACTCTCCTTTCTGGATTCCAAAAGTGGTCCAGAAAATGAAAAAGGTGTCAAACCTGCAGAATCTCTTTCCCTGTTTTATTTTTTTTTAAATGTGTTCCCTTGTTAGGGAGCAAGGGTGTGGATTCCTGACCCTGATGCTGTTTGGGTTTCAGCCCTGCTCCTCAAGGACTACAGCCCCGGAGATAATAATCTGCTGCTACAGCTCTCTGATGGGAAGGTGAGACGTGTTGTACTTACATTATCCACAAATCAATGTGAACATGTCATGATAATTATAAAAAAGATGCTAAGCTCCAGTGCCCTTTCACAAAACACTTTACATTTCCCATTAAAAAACCTCCAAACTTTTTTCTCCATTGGTAGGAGGCACATTACCATTTGGGGTCCCCCTCTGATCTCCCCCCGCTGGGGAACCCTGACATCCTGGAGGGGGAGAATGACCTGACAGCTCTCAGCTTCCTCCATGAACCTGCTGTCCTGCACAATCTGCGGGTTCGATTCCTGGACTATAGCAGCATCTACACGTACTGTGGTGAGCTCTCAATGTGCACATGCAGACTGCAGAGGGAGGGGATTGGAGCTAAATAAGGGATGATTGCTCTACTTAAAGTGGGACAACATAAGTCACAGCAGGTGTTTGAGATGTGTGCAACATTCAGCTCCTGTGTGCTTCTGACTGCATCTCATAATGTTCAGTTTATTATTGTAGGTCAAAGGTTGAGGAGGGAACTCCCTCGCTGCTACTGTTTACAGATGCAATTACATTTTCTGTAATTTAGATGATGCAAAGTTTTCTTAAAGTCACTCTGCCCATTAAGACAAAATACATTTTACTTTACTTCAAAACTGTATTTCTATTGTCCTTATTATCCTATCAAAATCCACAGTTTCTTACTGATGGGACTTCCTGTTCTCCCAGGTATCGTGTTAGTGGCCATCAATCCCTATGACCAGCTGCCCATATATGGAGAGGAGGTGATCGATGCTTACAGCGGGCAGGATATGGCCGACATGGAACCTCACATCTTTTCTGTAGCTGAGGAAGCCTACCGCACCATGACCAGGTCAGAGGTCATGAGACAACAACCAGAAACATTTCAAACTTTACAGTACTTAAATTGCTTGTACTGCAACAACTAGAGTGATGGTCTCAGCATATCTTCACCGTATGGGATTTGGTATTCACGGTATCTGTGTTTACAGGGAGGAGAAAAACCAGTCGATCATCATCAGTGGAGAGTCTGGCTCGGGGAAAACAGTCTCAGCCAAATTCACCATGCGATACTTTGCTGTGGTGGGAGGGGCGGCCCAGCAGACCAGCGTGGAGGAGAGGGTTCTGGCTTCCAACCCAATCATGGAGGTGATGAACTGTTGAACACATTTATCGCTTAGAAAGGAGCTTTTTCCGGTCATTTATGTTTTTTCTTAAAACCCATTTTACCTACAGTCTATTGGGAATGCTAAAACCACTCGCAATGACAACAGTAGTCGTTTTGGAAAGTACATCGAGATCGGCTTTGGTAGAAAAGGAGACATCATCGGGGCGAACATGAGGACATATCTCCTGGAGAAGTCCAGGGTTGTCTTCCAAGTAAGCTCTTTATCCATAATGTTTTTGCACATGAAGAATCCTTCAATTTTTAGGAGGTTAAATGTTACTCACTTATGTATTATGCATATGTTAATGAACATTGTCTGTTTATGTGTATGTAAGGCATCAGCAGAGAGGAACTACCACATCTTCTACCAGCTGTGTGCCTCCAGAGAGTTGCCTGAAATGAGATCCTTTAAACTGGGTGAGATATCACAGCTAACCCCATCAGCTTGTTCTCAAATAATTACCATGTCCATACCGTTTCCATTCACTGAGTCCACAATATATTGTATACAATCGCATAAAGGTTGACTGCTTTGTGATTTTCCTGCAGACGCACCTGAGAATTTCCGCTACACCAGTCAGGGAGGAGAGATGCAGATTCCTGGTACTGATGACTTGTTGGACCTGGAGCGAACTCGCAATGCTTTCACCATCCTGGGTAAAGTATTTTCACTCAGACAAATGTACACGCGGTATATTGACTGACATTAATGTCCTAACCACTGACCCTAAAACTAACCATTAGCTCTACTTGTCTAATCCTTAATCTAACTTGTAAACTAATGTCCCCACAACATTATTAAAACAAACCCTCCCACAAACACAAGCATCTAATGCAGAATTAGTTAAAGTTTTTGTTGTTTTGATTTTTTGGGCTACCAGTGCCTTTAATATAGTGCAGTTCAGAAACTGGGAGACAGAGGGTTCGAACCTGGGTCCACCGCATGGGGATCAAATCTCAGTATGTGGCCACCTGCTCTACCCACTGAGCTTTACGACGGCCATCAGTTAAAGTTTTAAATGAATTGATTCATTTCGTTGATTATAAAGATGAAACCTAATTATTGGTGTATTTGTTGAACATGCAGGTGTGCAGTCTGACCAGCAGATGGAGCTCTTCAGGATCCTGTCAGCTGTTCTGCACCTCGGAAATGTCAACATCCAGGCCAGTGGGAGAAATTCTGACAGGAGTTATATTGATGTAAGAAATGCATTTATGTTTCTTCTCACCTGCAGTGACTTAGAGCTTCTATAAGTACAATCAGTGCATCTACTGTAAGCCAAGCCAAGTTGATTTATACAGTACATTTCAAAAGTGTTCGTTTAGAAGCATCAACATAAAGTGAAACAGAAACACAGTGCAGAATGACATTTCAGTAAACACACAACAAAGAGAAAAGAACCCAAACTTAAACAAGCTGAAATATGATTAGCATATAAAACAATTCAAGTTATATTGGAGTTAAACATATGAATAGTTGATTTAAGAGAATGCAGTAGCAAAAATTAAAGCCTTTAATCTGGAATAAAATTAGAAGAAACTAGGATAAGATAAGATAAGAAAAACCTGTGGAAACTTGAGTGGAAATATATTTGTGCTACACAGCTGCATTCATCTAAATAAAATCACAGCTCTAAAGGTTCATTAATAAATTACAAACAAAGACAATTTAAAGAACAAAAAATACAAAGATTGCACATGCTTTTTGAGATAGTCCAGTAAATACATCATCATCAGAGTCTTTCTGAGTCTTTTGTTTCTTCTCAGGCAGACGACCGTCCTCTGGCTGTCTTCTCTAAGCTGTTGGGAGTGGACGGACCTCAGATGGCCCACTGGCTGTGTCACCGCAGGCTGGCTGTGGGGGGAGAGATGCTGGTGAAGCCGGTGTCTGGTCAGCAGGCCTTAGAAGCCCGAGATGCTCTCTCCAAACATATATATGGTCAGCTGTTCACATGGACTGTCCAGAGGCTCAACTCCGCCGTGCGCAGCCAGAAGGGACAGACCAAGTCCTTCATAGGGGTGCTGGACATCTACGGGTCAGTGATGAGCTCTGTGACACTGGATATAAAGGGTTTCTTTGGCCTATTAACACTTATAAAGTTAGCTTAAGTATAGCCAAAGTGAAAGTTCACCCCTTAATTAATTACTATAATAATAAGTTGATGCCTCCTTCTGCGCGGTGATACGGTTGGCGGGTATAGTTTGGTAGAAAGAAAGTAGTTCCTACATGAGACTGCTCACAACAAGGTGTGAATATCACCTTGAATAAATGGGTTTTGATTTCTGGAAAGAAACATTGCTATCGCTGGCAGGCATTTCTTTTATCTCTAACACTCTGTTACTAACCCCAAAACAATCTAAATGGATAAATAGCACCACAGGAAAGAGGAAGAAATTGTGGTTTTGAGTTCAAGGAGAACTCTTCCTTTATTTCGAAGAATGTTGTTCATGTCTTCAGGGTTTTATAACTTAGTTGCACTGACATGTCTTTTCTCTCTGAGCAGGTTTGAGACTTTTGACCGGAACAGTTTTGAGCAGTTCTGCATAAATTATGCAAATGAAAAACTGCAACAGCAGTTCAACAGGGTGAGTCACTTTACAGGTCAACATTTCTTTCTCCCCCTCTGTGCTTTGGTGTCTAAAGGAATTATTCCGGCACATGCCAATAGCAAAATGGTATTTGTTATTGTTAATTTTGTAATTTTCAATTGTTTTATATTTTTATTGTGTGTTTTCTGCAGCATGTGTTCCACTTGGAGCAGGAGGAATACATCCGAGAGGAGCTGGCCTGGAGCAGGATCGAGTTCAGTGACAATCAGCTGTGCATCAATCTGATCGAGGGACAGCTGGGCCTGTTCGATCTGTTGGACGAGGAGTGCAGGGTCAGTCGTGCTGTCTCCCTCTCTATACATATACAGTATATATGGCACATGAGTAGTGGTGTGACTAAACATAACAAGTGATAATCTCCCAAACTCTAGTCTCTGTGGTCATTGTCTATGTTTCTAATCAGATGCCCAAAGGGTCAGATGAAAGCTGGGTACGGAAGCTGTACGACCAACACCTGAGCAGACAGCCCCACCCTCACTTCCAGAAACCCCGCATGTCTAACAACGCCTTCGTCGTTCTGCACTTCGCCGACACGGTGAGTGATGGTCAACACTGAAACTCTAGGGAATGTTTGGACTGTAATTCAGGTTGATTTTTAAGTTTATGTTACTTATAAAAACAGTTCTCCTTTTTCATCAGGTGCAATATGAATGTGATGGCTTCTTAGGCAAGAATCGAGACACAGTCTTTGAGGAGCTCATCAATATTCTCAGAGCGAGTCAGGTAGATATGTTTTATGTATTGAATTGAATTTAGTTTCTATTTGACTTTGTGATCACTGACTTTTCTCTGTGTATGTGTGTTCATGTGTGTGTCAGTCTGAGCTGGTGGCTGAGTTGTTCCAGCAGCAGGGAAACGTTTCCTCTGCGGCTAATGGAAGTGTTCGCTCAGGAAAAAGAGCCACCAGAGAACATAAACTGACAGTGGGTTTCCAGGTGAGCTGGTACGACTTTCCTCTTCTAATCACTTCATTTTTCTTGCAGCAATTTGTCTGTGACGCTTTGTTTTGTGTTCATTGTTTTGGTGTCAGTTCCGTCAGTCCTTACAGATGCTAATGGACACTCTGAACAGCACCACTCCTCACTATGTCCGCTGCATTAAACCCAACGACCTCAAAGAACCCTTCATGTATGTCTCTGTTCTGCCTGTCTCCACAAAATTGCACATTTATGCATTTTAATTTGTGTTTTTTCTGAGACTGATGCGTTCAAAGAGCAGCCTAACCTCTTTGCTCTTTGTTAGGTTTGACCCCAGGAGGACGGTCCAGCAGCTGAGAGCCTGCGGGGTGCTGGAGACAATTCGTATCAGTGCAGCAGGTTTTCCATCCAGGTACTGAAAATTTCCTAGACATCAAATCATAAACTCTGCAAAGAGAGTTTAATGTTCTTAGTCTTTTAAGTGATGCAAATACATTCATATTAAACAAGGTCTGAGGATATAGCTATAAAGCTGTTTTCTGTAAGATTTCCATCCCTAATCTTTGTCTCCAGATGGTCGTACGAGGAGTTCTTCTGCCGGTACCGTCTTCTGCTTCACGGTCCCCTGACTCAGGATCAGGCTCAGGCCTCTTGCAGACTCACCCTGCCTCAGCTGATCCCGGACCCGGACCAGTACTGCTTCGGAAAGACCAAAGTGTTTTTCCGGGCCGGTCAGGTGGCTGTCCTGGAGAGGCTGAGAGCGGAGAGGCTGCGTGTCGCTGCTGTGATCATCCAGAGCCGAGTCAGAGGATGGCTGTCACGCATCAGATACAGCAGGATCTGCTGGGCGACTGTCACCATTCAGAGATACTGCAGAGGAGCTCTGGCCAGGCGGTGAGGAGAGGAAATAAAAATCTGTTTTTATAAAGTCAACCCCACTTTTTATTTTTTGAGTGACAGATCTTTAGGGAAAATTAGCTTTTTCTCGTATTTCCAACCTCAAAATATATTTTCTATTATCTTTCAGTGATATAAAATGTTTCTTTTCTGTATTTTTATAAACATTTACTATAAAGGGTTAAAAATAAAGCTGACATATTATGTTAAAATATTTCAGGTGAGCCACGATGTATTTTACACTGCACAATATTCAGTTTAATAACCATTACACATTTTCTAGTTTTGTCATTCTTAAATATAATGCACTTAATTTTTCCCCTTCATCCTTCTGGCTGCAGGCTGGCCCTGACCCTGCGCTACACTAAGGCTGCTTTAGTGATCCAGAAGACGTACCGCATGGTGGCAGTCAGACAGCTGTTCCTCATGATCCGACAGGCCACCATCACCATCCAGGCCTTCACCAGAGGCACAACGGCACGCCGCAGATACAAACAGGTCAGCATTTTGTTGCAGCCCTTAATCACTAGACACTTTGGTAGATCTTTAAAGAGCAACCTCTATCTGCGTATTTTAAAAGTGTTTTGGTCACCACTTCTTTAAACTTGTATTATGTTATATTTAGAATAGAAGTTAAATGTAGTTCAAATATAATTAAAAGTGGAAATACTTTGGTGTTAAAATCCTCCATTCAATTTTTAAATCCTAAATTCTAAATGTTGAAGTATAGAAGTACTACCAGACTAAATATACCTAAAGTATTAGAAGTAAAAGTACTCTTTTCAAGGTATTATGTTACTGTAGTATAGCTTATAGCTTCAAGTTTTTTTACAAGCATGACACTTGAGTACCTAATTACAGTACTTTAGTACATGTACCTCATTTCATTCCACCACTGGATTCATATAGACATAACCTGCATTGATAATCTAAACTCTTTCCTCCTCAGTTGGTGGTGGAGCGTGCTGCTGTGCTGCTTCAGGCGAGGGTGCGTGGGTGGATGGCGAGGCAGGTGTACAGGCGGGTTCGTGCAGCGGTGGTGTTCATGCAGTGCTGCGTTCGCCGCAGGGCTGCCAGGAGGGAGCTGATGAAACTGAAGACCGAGGCCCGCTCAGTGGAGAAGATTAGAGAGCTCAACAAGGGCATGGAGGTCAAACTGATGCAGCTACAGCTAAAAGCAGACCAGGAGGTGTGAAGGGAGTTTGATCCTGTGTTTTGATCCTTGTAAACTCAAACTAAAATATCTCTTTCAAGTATTCATTGTATTTCATATTCAAAGTTGAGTTTGTTTGTTTCCAGGCCAGGGACGCTGCAGCCTTGAGGGAGACGCTGCATGCAGAGCGGGGGGCCGCCAGTGCTGAGCTGGATGCTCTGAAAGTGACGGTACAGAAACTACAGAGCCAGAAACAGGAGAAGCCTCCGCCCTGCCCCGTCATCAGTGAGAAGGAGGTGGAGGAAAGGAGGAGAGCTGAGGAGAAAGCTGCACAGGAGATCCTGGAACTCACACAAGTAGGCCTACTGACCCAAGAGTTACTGCTACAGACATGCGGTATTTTACACCGTGCTGGTGATCGTGTGCTCGTTGCATGTAAAGAATAAACATTTTATTCCTGAACATGTTTTACAATCTTAATTTATAGACATATTATTCTCATTCTCCCCTATTCCTTAAGGAGTTGCAAGCCCTGCGGAAAGAAAAAGACAGTTTCTTTGAAGAGAAAGAGGATCTCTCTGCTCGCTTGTTTGAACAAGAACAGGCACAAGAAGGTAGTTTGTCTGTCTTTGCAGCAGGACACACACTGCAGCACTTCAAAGGTAAACCCTGGGTCTTTTTCCTCCCTTTGTTCCTCTCTGTGTAGAGTGTGTGCAGCAGGCTGTGTCTCAGGCGAGTGCAGCTCTGAGGGCGGAGCTGGATGAGGAGAGGAGAAAGTACCAAGGTCTCCTGAGAGAGTTCACCAGACTGGAGCAGAGATACGACAACCTCCGGGAGATGAGTCTGCTCACCGAGGTTCATAACTACACCTACAGACACGGTTAAACACTCTTACAGAAATACTCTTTCGGTCTGAAACTCCCTCTTGGTTGCTTAGTATTTTTTCTCCTCTCATCAGCGCGCCAAAGGCCACAGAAGGACGGACTCCACTCAGAGTCTGAGCTTAGAGCTTTCTTCTCCCACTACCGCCCCGCTGTCACCCTTCTCATCGTCACTACCCTCCCCAGAGGAGGGCCGCAGGGTCAGCGTGACGTCTCCCTCCCTGGAGAGGAGAGACTCAGTGTGGAGCTTCCAAACACCAATGGTGAGAGAGTGTAGGAGTACGAAGAAAAAAACTAAAAACTTCCTTTAGTTCACCAGAGATGACCCAGACATTTACTAAGCTGCAACTAAACATAATAAAAACAGAGAATAAAGCGACATTAAAGTAAGAAGATCAAATTAAAACACTTAATGATTTGTAACACTGAATTGTAGGACTGAACATTTTTCCCAACTTATCTCATCAACTGAGGTTATAAAATGTCTGACTGTGACAGGATCAGCTGATGGTGAGCATGGACATGGCCAAAGACCCGCAGTGAAGATGAAAGGAGAGGACCTGGCACACGCTTATGATGCCGTACGAGTGGCCAACAAGTCAGTGTCTTATCGTGTATCAACATATGATCGATACATATATATACTTTATTAATCCTCTAGGGTAAATTCAGTGTGTGTGAATACTGACATGTGTTGCAAAGTAGTGGTTTAGAAAAGCAAGTGCATTTACTGCACGTTGCTGTATGAACTCTGGTATCGTGTTTTATCTCTCCCCTTGTCTGTCAGACTCCTGGAGAGCCAGCTGCGCAGTCAGAGCCGTCAGAGGGAGGAGGAGCTGGAGGCTCTGAGGGGCCAGCTCAGTGCAGCGAGGTCTGGCTCTTCCTCTGCTGCAGGGCCACAGGTAGTGACTTAGGAAGAACGACACTAGAGTAATTTTAGAAAGAAATGTCATTATGCTACCATCTTCCCAAAAATCTCTTCCTACCATTTTTCTAATCCCTGACTCTCTGACATAATCTCATACAGTCTATAAAGTAAGAGGTAGTGGATTTGGGCTGCTTGTAATCCTGTTGAAAAGTTTAGGCTTTTTCTACAGTTTTTCTTCTTGAAGTCAGTGTGGTTTAAAGGATTGGATACAAGCCAAAATTCCTAAGTGCAAGTGTGTGTTTGTGTTTGAAGGAACTGCAGGAAGTACTAGAGGTCAGAGAGCAGGAGTGTGTGCGACTGAGGAGAGAGCTGAAGGAGCTTAAAAACACAGTCTCGCTCAGACGACTCCTGACACAAGGTACGGTTTCATCAGAAACTTAAATTCAGAGCTTTCGATTTTTTCTTTGTACTTTCAGAATCAAATAAGTAATGTTTGGTGGGTTTTTATTCATCACTGAAAGGGATTAATAGAATATCAAAGTTAAGAGCAGATGAGTAAACACTAATGATATCATGAGATCAAAAGTTCATATAAATAAAAGGCCTTCAGGATGCTGCTCTTTGTATATCAAGAGGGTAATGCATGAATTTGAGTCTAATGTATAAATGATTGAATGTTCTTCTCTGTCTTTTTAGTTTTTGATGGTGCTGTTGTTTAAATGGTTTGTGTTGGGATATTTTCCAGTTCTCCCGTCAGCTTTCACGGCAGAGACGTCCTCCTGTCCTTCCCGGTCAAAAGCAGCAGTCACTGGTTTGCTGGAGTGCAGAAAGAAAGATGAAAACAAGCTCATCAAAAACCTCATCACTGGTGAGACCGTACACAATATACTTAAACAACTATGTATTTAGGTTTTAATACAGAAGCGATTCAGCTTTTACAATTGGATGTTTCTTAAACTATTTTTATTCATGCTTATGTAACAAAGTGTTTATTTTTTCTTACAGCACTTAGTAACACTTATATATTAGAAATATTTAACTGTAATCAAAAAGTTAAACACAATATTTGCAGGAATATTTTAAAGATTTATTTTCTAATTTAATTAAGTGCAATATTTTTTTTTGTCATCATAGTGACTCCAAAGTAGTTTGGCCATAATCACTTGCCTATTTGAAACATACAGAGAAAATTGTATACTGTCCTCTGGAATTAAATGATGGTGTCCTACATCAACAGCAAGTTTTACGGTATTACTTACATGCTTTAGAAACCCAACTAGTTGATGTCAGGACCACCACTTTTAAACATTGATGTGACGCACCGGATTAAACTTTTAACCTCCACTAACTTTTGTGCAGCTGACAAAAATGACCTTGCCTCTGCTGCTCTCTCTGTCTGTGCTGCAGACATCCGTGTGGACAGCGCCCTGTCTCTGCCTCCTGGCCTGCCTGCCAGTGTCGTCTTCCTGTGTGTCCGTCAGGCCGACTGCAGCGGGGATCAGACTCAGGCCCGCTCCCTCTGCAGTGCTGCTGTCACCGCTATGAAGGCAGCTCTGAAGGTAACCCCAGTTCTGAGTCTGTTTGAGGCACCATATGGTGGAGCACATCGTGTCACTTACAGAGAAGTAAGGACAACTGACTTTGAACCACTTTCAAGTGATTGTTGCAGATTCTTTGAGGATCTTGCCTGGAACTGGAAGTCGATTTAACATATTTTAGAGGAATTTCACTTGCTATTTTATAAAATGATGCTTTCTTTATTATTTGTATTATTTTACGATAGACCTACTTTGATGTGTACTGTAGGTTCATTTGCTATACTTTAAGAGGCCAAAGATATGTTTCCACTGAGATGGATAATAAAGTAAATCTAATATAATACAAAATGAATCACAACAAAGCCCATATAGCTCTTACATAGATATTCTCGCTAGCACTGAGAATTGTATCATTTCTTCACATTAGTGTCAATCACCATGTGATAATATAACCTTTTTTTCATCCTATCTGACTCTGCAGAAACACAGTAAGGATGTAGACATGACAGCTCTGTGGCTGAAAAACGCCTGCCTGCTGCACGACCTGCTGCACCAGCACTCCCCGAAACAGGTAGGAGGAACATATTTTTGTTCTTCATTTCTCCTACCATATTTATGTTTATAACATTATACCCTAAAGCCAATTCTTTATACGTGTAAACTTGCCAGTAGGCCTGATTCTGATTCACTGATACCAGTTTACCTGGACATTAACGAGTGAATTGATAACTTTTCAGACCCTTGAATCAGACGACCTCGTTCGCCTGACCGTTGATCTGAGTGACTTGATCCGTGCCCTCAGTGACCTCTGCATCCAGGCCTATCAGCAGCTCCTCTCTATCACTGAAAAACGGCTGCAGAACATCATAGGTAAAGGCAATACTGATGCTAAAAGTCTCTCCCCTCTACTGCTCCTCTTATCTCACCTCCTGCTCCCTCTCTTTTTTAGTCCCTGCGATGCTGGAGAGCGAGACCATCCCCGGTCTGTCGGGCTCTGCATTGAAGTTGGGAGTGCTCCAGGAAGCGAGCCGGATCAGACCCCCGGCCTGTGAGAGGCGATGCCCCCTCGATGGCGGCGGTGCTGAGGGAGCTGGGAGCGCTGCACACTGCTCTGTCCCATCAGGCTCTGCCCCCCTCACAGATGGAGCAGGCCTTCCACCAGCTCACCTACCTCATCTCCGCCTCTGCTCTCAACACCCTGCTGCTGAGGAAAGACATGTGCTGCTGGAGCCGTGGCATGCAAATACGGTAGAGAAGCACACAGATGAAATCTACATAAACGCAACATTTCTCTCATATCATACTAGTATATGTTTTTGAAGATATGTTATATCATACATGTCTTCAAAAGTAAAAAAGGTTCATTTTTCATTAAAAGAATCTTCATATAAAGGCTTTGTGTCATTGTATATTCCTCATTTAAAGGATGTCATTTAGAAAACATGTCAGATCACTTATTAACCAGCCTATCTTTTCCCTACTAAGCTATAATGTGAGTCTGCTGGAGGAGTGGCTGCGGAGCAAAGGGCTGCAGGCAGGGGGCGCTGTGGCCACACTGGAGCCCCTCATCCAGGCGGTTCAGCTGCTGCAGGCTGGGAAAAAGAGCGAGGCGGATGCTAAGGCCCTCGTTCAGACCTGCACCGCCCTGTCCAGCCAGCAGGTGGGTCTGTGACTACTGTTGGCTCAATAAGAGGAATATGCAGGTGTGAATAACTTCCTGCTGGTATCTTTTTTATTTGACAGATTGTGAAGATCCTGACCCTCTACACCCCCAACAGTGACCTCGATGAAAGAGTCACACTGAATTTCATCCGTACTGTCCAGGTACGATCTCAATCCTGCACAGGTTTCATGTTTTAAATAATTTAGATCAGTGTTTCTCATGTGAGTTGTCTCTTCCAGGGGCTTCTGAAAGGCTCTTCTGACGGCCAGCCTCCACAGCTCCTCATGGATGTGAGACGAGTGTTTCCTGTCACATTTCCCTTCTCGCCTCACCCCGCCCTCCACGCTGAGCAGTTAGTCATCCCAGACTCCCTCAAGATCTCCTTTCTACGCAGAGCCTAGAACAGCATGCATGCCCTTGTCAAGTAAAAATGTGGTAATTGTTTATCTAATTTGAACTTCCAACTTATTTGATGTGGTCCTTTGAAATGTAAATAACTTCCAGGAGGGGTTGTGAACTTAATTCCTGTTTTAGATTTTATGAGATGGCACTTACTATGTTTTATTAATCTGGTAATTATCAGTGGATTAGTGTTTGCACAGGTCAAACATGTACATCTTAGAGAACTGAAAAAATATGTATTTCTATGAAGGGGAGTTGCTTCAAAATGTGATAAAGATTAGGATAAATAGAGGCAATTATGTAGTTGCATTTTGAAAGCAAAAGCAATGCCATTAAGCCTTTTTTCATATTTTATTGGAAGCAGAAACACAACGAGACTGCAGTCCCAGTCACCTCAACCCCTGATAAGAACAACCAGAATAAAAAAAACGCAAAAAATTAGAAACATCTCGTGTATAAAAAAATTCTCATGCGAGTATCACTACACATCATCAGTAATACATATTTATATATTCACAAACATTTGAAAAATAGAAAACAATAATGAAATATCAAAATAAAAGGAGACAACGATTGGCAATTTAACATCAAGAAGTTATGCGTGCTGGCACAATACATTTTTTTCTTTATTGTTCCTATCATGCACTTTTTCTGGAAGTACCGGACAGCCGTCTGTCTGTGTGGCCTGGTCAGCTAGACAGGACAGATCATGCATGTCTGTCTGCGCTCTGTCTGTGTGCTTTTCTTTGTGCTTCTACTATTATACTCGTCCTTAACTTCTGTGTGCATACATGCCAGTTCAATACCCCAACACGCAAACCGAGCCTCTGAAGGAGGAGACTGAAGTATCATTGTCAACAGCAATAAATAAAGAGTATTTTTTCTTGGCATTTCCAGTTATGTGACAGTTGTGTACCTGTTTTTTAAAGTTATTAAAAGACTGTGCAGAGGTCCTTTTGAAAACCTTGTACACACCGGAAAGGAACAACATGTTAGGTTTAGATAGATAGATAGATAGATAGAATCGGAGGATGAAACCCTCTTTATTTGTCACATACATGCACACAGCAGAGCACACACAGTGAAATTGGTCCTCTGCATTTAACCCATCCTAGTACTAGGAGCAGTGGGCAGCTATCGTGCAGCGCCCGGGGAGCAATGGGGAGGGGGGATTGGAGGTGTCTGGTGCCTTGCTCAAGGGCACCACAGCAGGGCCTAGGAGGTGAACTGGGACCTCTCCAAGTAGCAGTCCACTTTCCATGTTTTTTCAAGTCTGTTCGGGGACTTGAACCGGCGACCCTACGATTCCCAGTCCAAGCCCCTACTAACTGAGCCACTGCTGTTTAGTTTACTGAAATAAGTAGATGGGTGTTTTACTTAAAGTTACAAGCAAGCAGTTTGTTCATTTGGCTCTTAATCGAGCCAATGGTCCAATTGGCTTGTTTTTCATCTCCAGTGTGTACATGGTCTTCATATATCGTTCATTAATAGCTACATATCCAAATTGGGCACCCGCACACACAAAATCGTCAACTGCACAGTCACCCAGAGCAAATATTCAAGTCTACAAAAGAGCAGCAAACTTCACTTCACATAGTCTGACGTGTTTCGAGCTATTTACAACGCCCAACGACAATAATCAATCTCTCCGTTCCAGGTTAATTTCCTCAGCGCTGAAAAGCTGTACAAACAAATCTCAGTTTCTAATCAGCTCTACGACAGCTGCGATATTTGGCCCATTACAAGAGAGACAGCGTGTACAACATATCAGACAAACACTTGTGCTGATATAACAAGAATAATCCACAATGTAAACATTATAAGACTGCTTCAAAAATTACTCATCTACATACATTTTTATAGACTAGATGCATAGAGTTCAGTTCTTACACCTTGTTCAAACGAGGGGTCCTGTTAAATTATTCATTTACGAACAAGTGCTTTGGGGGGGGGGGGGGAACTTAAAAAAGAGGCAGAAATAGAAAAAACTAACACCCTGTAGATTATTTTTTTTTAACGGCCTGGATGCTTCTTTTTTTCTTCACGACAAACATACACATCTCGTATAGATAAATAAACCAATCAATCTTTTAAAAAAAGGGCATTCATGAAAATAGAATTAAGAGACATGCTGGACATTCAATTCAAAACAGTTTCACATGAAATTGACTAAGATGAATTTATCTGTAGGATGATTTGAAGCCTCATGTCCTTTTAAAAGCAATTTCTGGACAATAAATGAACTGATCAGAGTGTAAAGGTGTTATTACGGGTGCATTTAAGACCCTGTGCTTCTAGATTTTCACATCTCTAACTAAGCTGTAGGCCCTCTTTTAAATGTCAGATCCAGACCTGGTGCGCTCTGGATCTGCAGCCCTTTATCAGAGGTCTGACTTCTTGTTATCAGGGTTATAGCACTTGCAGCTGAGGGATCATGGGTAGTAGATCATCACTTATTCATGCTCTTCATGTGGTGCAATGTGTGGGTTTTTATAACACACATAGATTTGTTGCCTCAGAGCATGTTGCCATCGCAGAGTAGGATCTCAGGTTTCCATTTTATAAGAACAGGAAGTGGCAGTTGAGATTTTTCTTCCTCTTTCCTGACCCGCTCACACTCGCAGTACAGGGCTATGGGAATGTTTACACTAACACAAAAATAAATGGAAATACTTGGTCATAAGATGTAAGATGCATCCTCCCCCGAGTAAAAGACACTTTGTAAATCCTCTAAAATCTAATCTGAATATGAACCGTGGGAAGTTCTTTGCTTGTGATGGCTTTTTGTGATTACATTTACAGGTAACAGGCAACACAGGGCGGTACATGAGGTCAACAGCAGAACATTTTACAAACACACACTATGAGCTCCACACATGCTCAACGACACAGATTTTCTCTCTCACACACACACACACACACACACACACACACACACACACACACACACACACACACACACACACACACACTGATGAATTACAGTGCTTGAAGGCGTGTTTTCATCAGATTCATCTCTCCATACAGACAAAACGAGGGTCAACGAGACAGAAGGCATTGAGGGTGTCAGGCAGTGTGCTCTGTTACCGGGTAGACGGACAGAAAGACAGACGAGGACAATCCTTCAAGACCCACGTGTCCATCCATTAATCCTGTATATAACTTTTCATATGTCCTTCATATATTGTAAATTATGATATATAGCATTATGTAAATATAAATATAATTTGGAAAAGAGCCATAAATAAATATTACAATTATCTCTGTTCTCCGCCCCGTTATCTGGAATGTTTTAGGCCTTTTTCAGCCTGTTTTTAATTGGTCGGGTGTGCTTAGGGCTGGGCCTATACTTCAGCGATTATCTGTTGGCACTTGGAAGCCAAAATATTAAAGGCTACTATAGCTTAAGCAGTCGATTGAGGTGTATGTGTGTAAATGGCGTGACTCACCTTTACGGACAGAGGAAAGTAGATATAGGCTGTATGATTAAACTCTATGTCATTTTTCATCAAAAGGATGGCTGATAATATTTGCACCGATAAAGACACAGGTGCTCTTTTAAGGAAAGTGATCAATGACTTGTTCAGCACTGAACTCTACCTACTGACATGGATGTATTTACAGCACTGGATGTGTGGTGACTGTTATCTGTGCTTTTACAAAACTGGATCAGCAGGGCAGTGGCTAGCAGAGGCTCAGGAGAGCTTCAGGGCAGTAGGTATTGACGTCTGATTGAGCTTCAAACATTTTTTAATGAATCGTGTCTCTTAGCTGCGGCCTTCCTCTGCCGAGCGCTGGTCCGACTTGAGCTTGACGAACTCCTTGGCCACGTCGTCGTTGTTGCGTTGGGAGAGGATGCGCAGGACGGTGAGGCCCGTCTCGTCCATGTTGATGCGTTTGCCCAGCGGCAGCCAGCAGGCCACGCTGCCTTTGGAGGCCATGTCCTTCAGCTGCAGGACGGCCATGCCCACGGTGCGGTCCTCTCGCGCGAAGCAGTAATCCTTCACACACACCTGCAGCTCGTAGCACTCAGGACCCACCTCGCTGCTCAGGGTGCTGCAGAGGGGAGGATTTCATCCGATCACACAAGTTCTACATGATGTTTCTCAGATGTTTTCGACATACTATAACTTTTATTTCTGATATTTTGACAAACTAAACTATGAAACCTAACCATAACACCTTAACAAAACCCACAACCAGTCAGTATTTTTACTCACAAGGTGAAGGATTCATTGTATTTAGGGGCCCAGCTGTTGTTCTTCGACTTGGTGGCGTACTTCCTCTTCTTGTCGCTGAGGTGAGGGCCGATGATATAGATCTCCACAAATGGTCGGAATATTCCCTGCGTCTGCCACCTCAAGTCATTGGCAGCCACCACTGAGATGGAGAGAGGGGAGGAGAGTGGGAAGGTGTGGGTGAGAGAAAGCGAGAGAAAGATTCATGAGGAGAAAACGTGTGAAAATTTGGAGTGGTAAAAAAAACACAAGTTAACAGAAAATAAAAAAAAGAAATTGCCGGTCCTCCCTCAGGTGCCATATTCATAATGAAGTGGGAGAATGTATTCTACTTCATTAAAGCAATATATTTCTTTGCATACTGAAAAGGCTTTTATGCCTTTGCCGTATTATGTATTGTGTTTGATAATCGTTTTGATTTTTGTAGTCATTTATCAGACATGTGGATCAAGCCATATCAAATATAGTTTGATTCAGTGTTTTCAAACCATATGATGTGATATTTCCCTCAGTGGTTGAGTACTAGGCACTGTATATATTGCAGAGTGTAAGGAATATCTTGATGGTACAACCTGTTTACATTCTGTATAATGTAAAAAAAGAAAGCATAGATCACGTTTCATACAACTGATAGAGATACACCCAGCTCAAAATCCATGTGCCCTGCTTATTCTAAAGATGTCAATCCTATCACATGCTCTATGGTGACATGCACCTCAGTAGCCATCTTTATTTCATTCATAGGACTTTTAGGTAAAAGTTATTAAGTCGTTGTTTGATTGTGAGTATGAAAAGAAGTCCCTCACCTTTCACTGTGACCTTGTGTTCCCCGGTGTTCGGATGAGTGAAAATCTCCACATGGATGGACACCTCTCCCACAGCGTCGTCCACTCCAGAGCCTGAAGGGGCAGACAGAGAGTCAGGGCATTCCTCTCACAGCCTTCAAATGTGGAAACATGGACTCCTTTTGCTTCTCTCTCAGACCAAACACTCACACAAACCACTGTGCCCAGATCGTCCTCCTCACTTCCAAAGGTCACAGACCAATTCCATTTCAATTTTATAAAGAGAACATTGAAATGGATTTGACTTAAACATTTCGGAAATCATACGGAATAGGGAAACTTTATTTTAATTTTTTTTATAATTAACTAATCACTGTGTGAAAGGAGGACGTAAACTAAGGCATAGTGATCTGTTGGTGCAGCTGTTGTGGTCTGGAAGTGGACAGACAGAGCTGCTATGAGTGGGCAAAAAGTAATTCTCTGTAGTGCAGTAGAGAAATAGTAGAAAATAATATATGTTTTATAGAAGCTTCCTGGATAAAGCCACTATATTACACTAAATTCTTGACATACTATACTAAGCCTTTTTGCCAAATGATACCACGCTGTATTTTGGGATATTTCTATGTACTCTATGTATGTATATCGCTATGTCTTTCTTCCTTGTATTTTCAACATATTATATATACTTTTGCACTGACCTGAAACACCAGTTTTAGTGTTTCCTGTTATGCAACAACTGAAAAGCCTTTGCACAGATTCAGCGATTGAAAGGCGTTCATTAGGATCTGTGAGGACGGTAATTAGTGCCCACTCATAGACGCAAGTTGTCTGCTTGGATGCAGGGTGGTTATTCAGAGGCAGAGAAGAAGCTGGAGAAAGTAAACCCACTGTGGGTTTCTCCTGACATGCTCTGATGGATCTGCACAGGTGGACACACCCATTCCTTGGTAAACATTTTTTTACCCGAGCATGGAAAGAGGAGGGAGAAGAAAGGAGAAGAAGCTTACGAAGAGAGAAGCACCACAGCCTCTCAGGTCTGTCAGTGAGTAACGGCATCACTGATATCTTTCCCAATATGGGAGGACTTAAAATAAAGTTCCAGGTCAATATCTTCTATCGACGCTAAGAAGGATATGATTTCAGTTTGGGTTGTTAATCTACTTGTCAGCAGGAATCCAGAAAAAGAATCCCATTTTTATGAAACTTGTAAGAGTGCAGACCTACGCCATAGCCTAGGCTAAGGTCTGCACTCTTGATTGCCCTCCAAATATAAATGTACTCTTTTACTAATATGGTCATAATGTTTGTCTATAGTGTAATTCTCTTGCTGTTTTCCCCTGTTATTCCTTTACATATGACATTATTTAATGTCCTGTAAGTGTAATAAAAGTCGAGATAGATCTTGTGTTGTATGGAGGACAGGTTGTAAAGACCTTCCAGGAGTCTTCTCTACATTTTCTTACAACAGAGTAGAGAAAGCAATTTCCCTGTAAGGGATTAATAAAAGTATGTCTTCTGTCTTCTTCTTCTTCGACATACAAAATTGGAAGGACAGGACTTACATTTTACTTATATTATTCAAACAAATGGTTAAAGTCAGAGATATCCTTGCACTTAAAGCCTGAAACACATATAACTTTGGGTTGGCTCACCCCGATCCAAGATAACCCAACTCGGCACCCGGGCTCAAATTAGGATCTTGGTTTCCTAGGCTCTACACTTCTAGCTGTAAGACTACTTTAGGATAAAGAAGATAGTGATGGCTCCACTCACACCCCAACCCTTTTGTCTGGGAGGGTGAAGGTGGAAAATAATTTCCTTAGTTTGTGTTTTTGTGCTGCAAGTGGTCCAGAATATCCTATCCACAAGGACACCGTGACAGATGGGCATACATTTTCAATGTTTTAATTAGTGTCTTCACTTTGTCAACGGTATCTCTGTGGCGCTACCAGCAGCCTGTGTGTGTGTGTGTGTGTGTGTGTGTGTGTGTGTGTGTGTGTGTGTGTGTGTGTGTGTGTGTGTGTGTGTGTGTGTGTGTGTGTGTGTGTTTTCAACCAGCCGCCCACTAAACAAGGTGTCTGTGGGAGTTAGACTGCAGTATGTTCCTGGCATGCAGCTCTCTGCATATCTCCAGGGAGCATTATGGGATTGTTGGTCTCGCTGCCAATGGGACCAAAGGGAGCAGCAGTCATCCATCTGGGCTCGTCTACTCTATGGATGACATCCATAAAAGATGAGAAAGAAACTTTTCTGGCTGGAATGCAGGAATTTGTTGCCAGGAGTAAGCAGGCTTTTCATTTCCAATAAACACTGCATTCAAACGTGCACATTTCCCCAACATATTGGAAATCTTCACCAGAATGGACATTAAATCTCAAACTGGAGCTGTAATCAGTGAGTCAAAGTATCAGACAACCGGTTGCAAAATCATGAATTACCTTTGATTATTGCTATTGCAAATAACTCAGCTCATAGGCTGCAGTATGTAAAGGATGACAGTCATCCAAGATCAGCAATGGTGGAGATAAAAAGGGTAAACTCCACTGAGCCTCAGACAGTCATGCTGCTCTGATCATCTATTCAAACTATCCAGAGAAAGCTGTTCGGCAGGAAGTTAATATGCATCCTTACAGTCAAGGACATCTAGCAGCTGTCGGGAAGGATGTAGACACTTTGTTCTCAATCTATACCTCCACTATGAAGGCAGAGACATTTCATAAGCATGAATACCTAACTGGAAAACTATTGGCAATGTTATGTTAGAATGTAATGCCACTGAGCTCCCCCTCTATGAAACTTCCAGAGGGTCATGTCATAACTTTAGATTTTACAGGTAAGTGTCAGAAAAGAAAACCAACAGTAGCTCATTTCTGAAATCAGACACTGAAATTGAATATTTAAAAACGTGATGAGTCCTAGGTCCATCAGGTTATAGTCAGACCGTCATGATCCAAGAAAAAGGAGCTAGGGTTCCAACTAAAAACCTTTGTTACACTTACATTTGTGAATTATAAGTGAGCATGAATGCAGTTGATTGATTGTTGTTTTCTGTTTCACTGTGTGGATTTCAGTAATATTCTTCTGCAAATCCTACTTTCATACATATTTCATCGGCTTCTGTCCAGAGGAAACAACATAACGTGGTATGCAATATATATTTCATAAGTATTTTTCTGGAGCCTTCGCCGCTTTGCATAGTACTGACAGTGTGCTGGAGCTTTTGCAGCTCCAACTGAAGTCCTTCTGTGTGAGTGTTTGAGAGTCAAACCTTTCCATACTAATCTAAAGTGACCGAAATCAGACCACATGACCTGAGGGACTATTTCTGATTGGCTAAATCTGTGTAGCAAGGGGGGGTTGAGCTGAGCACCCCTTCTCATCGTGCCGCACGTGGGAGTTATTTGTGTGTGTTTCAACGTGTATGTCTCTGTGTATGTTTGAGTGTGATGACTGAGCAAGCGAGGACAGGCAGCCCTCCCAGACAAAAAATGAGCCATCATCATTCTTCATAATAATCCTAATCCTCTCCATCAGCGTCTCTAAACACAGGGGTGGGAACGTCAGGGGGGGGGGGGTGGGGATTTCCTCTCGGTTTTCCTCACTAGGAAAGACGGTGTGCTTCTGCTTCAACATCCTTAAGGACAGTCTCACTCAGTCACATTGGCTCTGCTCAGTCACTTTTCCTCTCGTCCACGTGTACACACACACAAACACACACTCGCTCAGCCCTCGGGCCTCTCTGGGTGACATCATGCTGGATCAGGATTCCTTCACACTTTGATGCATTTCTATTCTGTTGGTCTGATGTCAGCAAATCATGCTTTAGTGTCTGCTCATACATACAGTCCATGGCGTATGTATTCAGTGCAGCTCCTTACATACAGACATCAGTGTGTACATTACATGCATGAATGCATAAAGTCTATGTTCTTATTGTTACGAGGATGCATGTACAGTATGTGTGTGCAGGGACGCAGAGATAGATCGATCTGTGCATTGTGTTTGTCTGCTGGGATGAGTTTGAGCAGGCAGGGTTTTTTTGGGATGCACATGGGGTGGAGGGTGGAGGAAATTGGGCTTTGGTCTTGAGGCTTTCTGGTGATCCTTGATGTCTCAAGCCTTAAGCCTGAATGCCACATACCCTTTTCTGGGTAAACATCCTCACTAGTGGTGAACCTCACCCCCTTCCCGCCGAACACTGGCCCACAGAAGGGGCACAAGGAGGGAGTAGACAGAGAAAGAAGAAACGTTTGCAGAGGTTGAAAGTTAGAATGACAGAGTAGAAAAACAGACCAACATTTATAAGTGTTGTTCCTAAAGTTGGGAGGGATTCTGATACATTGATAAAACACTGAAATCAGCTCATTTTAGTTCTTCGGATCCGCTGTGAATTCCTGCAACATGCAAAATGGACTTAGGTTATCCCCTGAAACCACATGGCATTTTGCTAATTAAATTTTCAATGATCATCCGCTCAAATGGCATTTCTACCAGCGCCGCTCGGGGACAGTGTGTCAGCAACAGCGTTTCCACAAAGATGATGGCAGTTATGTAGCCGTCTGATGGTAGGATGGAGGCTGAGCAACACAATCAAAGAGCGAGAGAAAAAGAGGGGGCGGGTATTTATTTTTTCATTGCAAATAGCTGTCAGATCGTGTAAAGAATAGTCTCTGTGTTTCCCAAGGCTGGCTTCCAGGAGACTCAGCACTTCAGAGCAGAGAGAAACTGTTGTGCAGCTACAGCCTAGACTTCATGCTCTATAAAGCATGATGGATATTTGCAGGATATACAGCTCAGCATTTGCGAAAGCCTTGCTTAACACAAAGAAGGATTGGCTGACCTCTTTTAGAGAATTATGTAATGTTATACACTTGGAAAATAAAGAGGATTAAAAGTCTTCCAAAAAAGGAGAAAGGTAAACGGGTCAGAGAGCAAAGATCGATACGTTACCTTGTGCGTTCTGTGAGGAAACAAAGGTCTTAATGAGTTTGTCTGTAGCCTGTGTGTAGAGAGACAGGGCGTAGTGGAGAGACAGGAGATCAGGACTCTTCTCCAGGAAAGTCTTCTTCAGACCCACGCCACCAGCATGGAAATATTGCTAAAATACACAAAGACAGAAAAAAGGAATTTAATGCAATGATTGGTGATTGATCAATGAGATGCTAATAGTAATGTGGGATTTAAGAGGCTTTTCTACATCTTAATGTTCATATGCACTGAATATTATCTGGTTTTGGACTGTTAATCAGAAAGAAAACGCCATGACATGACACAGGAAATTATGAAGGGCATTTTTCCCTATACTTGAATGTTATATTATGAAGTGATAATGGTGTGTGAACTTTGTAGCACAAGTTGCAAGAAATTAAATAATGCTATCATCTGGGCATTGCGTTTCTGTGGTCATCATTGGTTTTATTTGCATATTTGAAAGCCCAACCCAACAATACAGTGCTTTGAAGATATTTTAAACACTTTTGCTCCTTAAAATGCTCTAACAGATTGGCAGATTGGCTCATTAGTTAGGAGGAAACGTGTGAGGTTTGAATCACCTGAAAGATAAATCACTCAGCTCAGAAAAAAAACAAAAAGTAAAACTCAGACTTTAACAGATGGGGTTTCTATAGAGCGCATCCTTGTAGAAAACTTCTAGAGTGCAAGGCTGAGTTGTAAAACCAAAGGATGTTTTGTGATTTAATGTAATTTCCATAAGGTTTGTCCGGTAAAAGATTCAACATGGTTCCTAACAGAGAAAGTGCCCATATAGAAGTGAATTTCTACCTTGATGGTGTCCAGGGCCAGCTCTATTACAGCACACTGCTTAGGGGAGAGAGCTTTGGCCTCCTCTCGGACCATGTGCTCCTGAAGATGAAAAACAACAGCAGCACCGAACACAATAATCCATTAGTCCATATATTTTTTTTAGGCAATGAGATAGTAGTCTTGATCTGAAGCATCGTCAGAGAAAATAAAAAGCACCTTCAGTTTGGACAGCTGTCCCAGCTCCTTGGCGGCGTTAAAGATGAGCTGAGTGCCCTGCAAGAGACAGATGGAAGAAAGGTACACAGAAAGAAGGAGAGGAATATTGTTATTATCAGCACAACGCATGGCAGCAGTAAAAGGCTCAGTGTCACACAGAGGACAGCCACGTTCCTGACACACACATTCATGAACAGTCACTCTAAGGCGCCAAAAGTACTTTTTCCCTTAAGTGCTTTTATCAAACTTTTCTGTGTTTCATTTAATGCAAACATTTTTACTCTGCACACAAATGCACACACACCCACACACACACACACACACTGATGAATCACAGTGCTTGAAGGCGTGTTTTCACCAGATTCATCTCTCCATACAGACAAAACGAGGGTCAACGAGACAGAAGGCATTGAGGGTGTCAGGCAGTGTGCTGTTACCGGGTAGACGGACAGAAAGACAGACGAGGACAATCCTTCAAGACCCACGTGTCCATCCATTAATCCTGTATATAACTTTTCATATGTCCTTCATATATTGTATATTATGATATATAGCATTATGTAAATATAAATATAATTTGGAAAAGAGCCATAAATAAATATTACAATTGTCTCTGTTCTCCGCCCCGATATCTGGAATGTTTTAGGCCTTTTTCAGCCTGTTTTTAATTGGTCGGGTGTGCTTAGGGCTGGACACACACACACACACACACACACACACACACACACACACACACACACACACACACACACACACACACACACACACACACACACACACACACACACACACACACACACACACATACACACACACACACACACACACACACACACACACACACACACACACACACACACACACACACACACACATACACACACACACACACACACACACACACACACACACACACACACACACACACACACACACACACACACACACACACAGAGAAACATATCATTATGAAGAGAAGGGAAAGTGGTTCAGCTTGAGGTAGGAAAAAAGACACACTAGTGCAATCTTGACACACGTGCAGACACACACACGTACAAGTGTACACACACACTGTGGTGTACACGAGTATTTACTGGATGTCCAGCTTTATGCAAAACTCTGGTAGGAGCATATATAATCCCTGTGGCCTTTAAATTCAATCTTGGGTTACAGCCTTAAGCATATATATATACTATACTGCATAAGGCTAAAACATATTGAATATTAAATATTGTTTAAAATACCATCAAATATAACGTGTGCACAATTGAAACTGTGATGTTGAACTTGTTTAAGTTGTTTCAAATACTAGATTGAAGCATTATAGCCACCTTTCACTGCTACATTATGTCAAACTGAAAGCACACCTTTGTGGCTAAATGCACCATAAGCCACAGGTGAAAAAGTCAGCCATCTCTTACTTTGCTTCATGTGGTTCATTAAGTTCAACCCCTTTTACTAGCAATGCAATTTGCAGCTGAACTACGACCTATTTTTCCTTCTGTGATGCATTGCTCCAAAAAAACAGCAGATTGTTTTTTGAAAACTGAGTGGAATTAAGTGGCGTTTGACCTATGGATTGTGGTGCGTTTCAGGCCGCAAATTGATGCACGTAGTTTAGAGTGTATGACCTGCGGTGAGGCTGGGAGAGCAGGCAGCTACTGCTACAGCATTACTCATACCATATAAACAGCACTAAAGAGGGATGTTGTGTAAAAACAAAAGTGAAAAATCAATATTTCCACTGCTTTGTTTGACTGGCGAGCTGAGGGAGCGAGACGAAGACACGGAGAGAAGACATAGAGGAGAGAGACAAGACACATTTATCTAAAGGGGTTTAGTCCTTACATCACTGTGAGAAGCATTCTTCAGCCTCCCCTGCAAAGAGAGCATGTGGTTAATACTTCAAGCAGAGGCCAGTCGCGGCAGACTGTCTTCACTCTCATTGGCTACATGAAGCTATGCAAACAAAAGCGCATATGCTGCTTTGCAAAATGTAGAAAATGTGAGGATACTCTTTACTGCCAGGAGATGTCACATCCTTTCAGGTAGTTAATAAGCTTTCACTTCAAAGCATCAGCATCACATTTTGTGGTTTCTCGCAAAACAAAGACAACATAGTTTAACGAATTGCCTGTTGGCAGAGCAGAGAGGTTTGCATTTATGCTGACAGGAGTAAATGGATTCTGTCAAAACTTGCTTTCGCTGCATAGTGTTGAAAGCCATTACTGTGCTTTTTTATGAAAAGCTACGTTACAAAAGAACACTTATAAAGTCAGATATGGGGGTCAGGTTACTAGAAATAAGTTAACATGCTATATACTTGAGTTACAATCCAAAAGTAACTTAAAACACATGATAATATCAAATGTCATTGTGAAAACAATTATCCTATTAATGACATAAAGATACATTCATTTGGCATAGAAAACATTATAACATTTGACAGAAATACACTTATAGCACTAATGCCGAGGGTGAGGGTTAGATGAATAGCTTAGCTTAGCATACAGCTTGAAAACAAGGGGGAAAGGGCTAGTTTGGCTAAGCTAAGCTAACCTAAACTAATCTACTGCCGGCTCTCAGTCTACAGTTATTGCAAACATATGACAGTAGTATGAGTAATCTTATCTTCCTTTTGACAAGAAAGCATATAAGTATAATTAACAAACTGTTCCTTTAAAGGAGAAGAGATAAAACTATAGTTGTAGTTTGTATTGTTGTGTAAACCTAAGGGGTGGGGGAAATAATCGATACAGCATAGTATCGCGATACTTTACTTGCGATATTGTATCGATACACGGACGCCAAGTATCGGTATTTTATTATACAAACTATCGTGGTTACCCTGGGGATTTCTTCCCCTATTGGTTATTATTGTATTCCCTCACGGTGTTTGTGAATATTTTCAGAAATTCAGAATTTTGTATTTTATTTTATAGTATTCTTCTATAGATCATTAAAGCTAGTATCGTATCATGAGGACCCTGGTGATTACCCCCCCAGTAAACATTATAAAGATTTAAGGACCCAACAGAATATAAAATAGCTCATTTTACTACAGTAAATAAACTATATGTATTTCTGTCAAATGTTCTAATGTTTTCTATGCCAAATTAATGTATGGTTACAGTTTATAATAACCAATTAAAAAGCGCTGCAGATCATTTGAATAGAGTAACGCGCATGCTTCCCGTGCACTGTCAAGTAAAACATAGTATAGACATTCAACACAGTCTTATTTTAAACTAGAGACTTTGCTATATTCTGTTCACATTGAGAGCATTTTATACTCAATCATAGATAATTGAATGCACCTTTTTTAACCAACTTGAACTTAAACCAATAACTTTGTCAGAAAAGCCATTCTGTACATCAAAACCAGTGACATAATACCAGCATTTCAATCATCATAGTAACAACAGAACATGAAATCAAACCAGGACAGACCAACATGACAGGTCTGCAGAGACATACAGTACAGTGTTGTACGGTATACTGGGAAAAGACTGCAGTGTTGAAATAGATCAGATGCAAGCAACAAACCCACAGTGGGCGGTGGAAAGGGGGACACATTTCAAACAGGTGGGGACAGTAGGGGAAGGGTGGAGGTTTTCAGAAGGAGGAAAAGGGGCTGAGGGTTGGGCAGGACACTAGATACCAAGCCACCGAGAGATCACCCCACCAGAGTCCCGGTAAAAGAACACAATGCATGAGAAGAAACAAGGCAACACCGGGCGCAAGAGAAGACTTCCTGTTTGAGGAGAGCGTTCAGGAAGAGGACAGCAAAGGAGAAGGGCACTGATTGGTAGAGATTATTGAGAGGGGTGTGGGACCTATCAAAACCAGTCAGGAATGCACCATGCTTCTGTCTTCTCAAAGAGACAGTATTGGAAGAAGGAAAAAGAAAAGGGAGCAGAAGAAGAAGAGGAGAAAAGAGAAGAGATGAGGAAGAAAAAGGAAGGAGGAGAAACCGCAGCAGAGGAGCAAGAAGAGGAAGAAGACAGGTTTGAAAGTGAGAAGGGAGAGGGTGTGATGTGGGGTAAAAAACAGGGGAAGATCGCAGCCACATATAGCAGAGAACCAACCACCGTGGACGGACAGACAGACACACACGCAGGAGTGCTGTACTTACAATCATCTGTGGAAGAAGAGCGGTGGGAGCGGGATGTAATTGTAATCACAACGACAACAACAACCAGAGAGAAGGGTCAGTCAAAGCTGCAAAGAGCCCCACATCAATCAAAAAACACAAGTTTGGGCCTCAGGGCTGGAGGGACGTGGACCAATTGGGACCTGTCTAAAGCCTGGACTAATACAGGTGGAGAAGTGAGAGGGCCCAGCAAATTAGCAAAAAAATAGAGGATATAAGAGTTATAGCTTTTTCTTAGCAACTTCAAATTAATTTATTTTAGAGATGGTTATGTGGCATTTGCGTCCAATTTATCCTGTTTCCGTTCCTCTTTCTTTTGTCTAATTGGATGGACTCATTGGAACAGGGGCTAATTGCTAACTAATGGCTACTGAGGCTTAACCAGTTGTGTAGTTAACTGGCTTTTGCTGTGAATGGTGAAGAGAGATCAATAATCACCTTATTACCAGTGATATGAGGCTCTTTAGTTAATAACCAAACACAAATAAGAACACATATATCCAAAAACAAAAGATAACAAGAGGCTGCTTTCCAAAATGTTTCATTCTTTTTTTTTTGAGTGGGCCAGATCCTTCGGGCAAAATGTTTCTGCCACTCTGATATGAGTTACTCATAAATCAGAAATCTCTCCAGATATTTGTTGTGTGACATACTGGAGAGCAGCCATGAGCTGGTGTTAGAATGATATGGTGCACTCCTTTTGTATTTTTAACAAAAAAAAAAGGGTTTCATCTTGATTGTTTGGAGGAAAGAAGGCACTGGGGGTGATGCTATATATAATGTGTGGAAAGGATACCATACGGATGTGGAGCAAACGTAGATTGATCATTTGTTTATAAGAGGGCCATCTTGTTCGCCACAAACACAAAATGTCTGCCTTTGTTCTCCTCCTCCTTTTTGTGTGTAAGTATGTATTTGTGCACGCTTGGAAGCATGTGTGATACATGTTTTGTCCATTTCCTTTTTTATATCTAACTTATTAACTGGTCATCGACGGACCAAATATTCGTGGTCACCTACTAAACATAATCAGTCAGCTTTCTAGTAAACAGATCCTATTAGTGTGTGTGTGTGTGTGTGTGTGTGTGTGTGTGTGTGTGTGTGTGTGTGTGTGTGTGTGTGTGTGTGTGTGTGTGTGTGTGTGTGTGTGTGTGTGTGTGTGTGTGTGTGTGTAAATGTTCCTGCATGTACAGCAGGCACAGTGTGCAACGAGTGCCAACATGTGTGGCTCAGCAGCATTATTGTGTGTATTTGTACTGTGTGTGTGTGTGTGTGTGTGTGTGTGTGTGTGTGTGTGTGTGTGTGTGTGTGTGTGTGTGTGTGTGTGTGTGTGTGTGTGTGTGTGTGTGTGTGTGTGTGTGTGTGTGTGTGTGTGTGTGTGTGTGTGTGGTCGTTCGTCTGAGCGCTCTCACCGTTTGGTCCGTCAGTGGCGGCAGGACGATGGTCTTCTCCATGGTGTTCATCACCAGCTTCCACAGCTCCTTCAACACACGTTTCAGTACCGTTTTCTCACAGATCTTAGCAAACAGAGTCAGGCTGGCAGGAGGGCGAGACAGGAGAGAGGAAGGAGCGATGAATAATAAGCAGCAGAAGGAGGCAACCGAGGATTTAAAATCCCGAGCTTGAAGGCTTGTCAGAAAAGCCCAGAAGCCCAGATTTTGGGGAATTTATCTCCTGCTTATACTTACCTAGAGTAAGGCAATGCCTTTCTTAGTCCTTCTTATGGCTCTGAGAGCAGTTTGAGCAATAATGTTAGCATAACAAAATCCATTACATGGCTATAAAATAAAGTATAAATGTATTGCCTAACATCAGACATTGACCAGAACATTAAAATTGCATTAAGAGTCAAACATTGGTTTTATAACTTATCACTATTTCTAAGTAGGTCAATAGCTGAGTTTTTCCCATTTAGATTCCAATTAAAATGACAGACTGCCTCACTTGCTGTCGAGGAACTCCATGATAGGCTGCAGGACGTTGTCAGCATCCTGGGCCACGCTGCTGGCATTTCCCACATTAGAGGTTCCCTTCACCTGAGCCAAGATGTCTCCCATCTGCTTCACATTCTCCTCTATGTGAGGCTGGAAACTACAAGGGAAAAGTACAAGAAGATATTAACAAAGTCTTTCATCACATGAATGTCAAACTCTTTCATGAATGACGTTGTGTGTGAGTGTGTTTTTACCTGACAGCAAAGACCCTGCTGAGATCATCCATGACATTGTTGAGCTTCACCTGCAGGTCCTTCAGAAAATCGCTGGCCTCCACACACAGCTAAAGTATGAATATGGAAACAAAGCTGGTTAGGTGATTGGGCAGAGAGGTTTGCAAAAATAATACCCCTTATGGAAACATTTGGGACTGTCTGGATAAGGAAATTGTGACCAAATACCATTAAAACCAAAACTAAACTACGCCTGCCAATAGTACCTGTCGGGATATTGAACTCCAGAGAGGACAATAAAAAAAGAGAGTGACTTACATCTTTTCCACCCATGGCTTCAAACATTTTCTCCAGCTGAACCCTCAGCTGTTGGATGTTGTTGATCAGGATGCAGGGCTGAGGACAGAAAGACAAATGGATCTTGATGTTGCTGGTACAGGTGTAAAAAAACAACAACCACTCCTGGACTGTTCTGCTTTTAAAGTAGACATCAATAACATGTTTTTAAGCAAACAACTTTCTTTAAACTGAGGATCAAATGTTGTTTTTTGGGACTTGATCGAGCTGACTTCTCTGTGAAAACAACACAGATTCATAAAGTCTTAGACCACTCACCACTTTCTCCATGCTGACATAGTTGGCAAACAACTTGGAAATAACATCAGCATAAGATAAGAGCACATTGCTGATGGTCTGAAGAGGGAAACAAGAAAGAGCAACATGTTATCATCGGAAAACTGATCTGAAAACAACTTTCAAAGACCCCCATTGATTTTGTTAAGTGGGATTTAACTGCAAACTGTGTTTACCCTAGCAAATCTCTTCATGTAGTGTCCTACGATCTGTGGATCCGGACACTCTAGCTTCCTGATGATCTCAAAGCTCTGGTTGAGCTGAGAAAACACGTCCACCACCGAACAAGAGAAGAGGGCATGTTCGGATGTGACCTGGAACTGTGGGGCAGAGAAGGTGTGCGAGAGGTTTAAAAACTGGGAAGAAATGAATGTTGAGGAAGCAAAAGGGACAAGTTATGAGCAGCAGGTGAAAGGCATGGCATTCAAGGGAGGCTAGCAAGATGTGACCTCTGGGCCCCTAACACAATAGACGGACCATTAGAGACAAATTTAAACTGAACCCTTGATATTTTTGATCACATGAACAAAGCTGTAGACCTCCTAGAGCCAACCAGCGGGTTAGACAGCCATTGGGTGACAGGTGTGAGATCTTGTCTGTCTCCTTGTAATTGGCCACTGGTTAGCTCTGTGTCCCTAATTGGCTGGAGATGAGTGTGTAGGTGCTCGTCGGGGGAGTCTGGGTAATGAGGTGGAGACGTCTCTCCTGCAGTCAACTCAAGGACAAGGCCATTAATTCACAATATCCTACTGTCACAAGGTTCACTGCCGCCTTAAGTACATGCACGTCTAGACCACGCTTCTATAAACTTTCAAAGAGCACTTTGACTGAAACATCCTCTTATCCGGAAAACACTTTCTACTTCAATTTCACGTCTTTCCTGCCGTATCCATGCTTCAATTATTGCCTTTGAAGAATTCAATAAATCACTTTGAGGAGCAGGCAAAGTGTGGGAGGCAGAGTGGCAGGGAGGAGGATGAAACTTTGGCTGATAACTTTGAGTGTGACAGAGGAAGTACAAAGGATGGATTACAGTAATTCTGCCTGAAAAACAACAACAAGTCAGCGCTTTCAGAGGAGTGAAGGGGAGATAAAGAGAGCTGGAAACTTTTACCCCGTCTTTTTTGTCTCTTTCCAAAGCACCATGTTGAAAGTCCCGAGACACCTCCTCATTTTCGTCCAGCCACTGAATGACAAATGGCTCGAACCACCTGTGGAGAGCAAGAAATATGTAGGTATTCACAAACTAGGAACCTAATATTTGACAAGATGAGGATTTCCATTTTTTATTTTCTGTTTTGGATAAGCTTCAAGGAGTTGCTACTCACGCAGGGTATTCAGGCACTCTGCTTTTGAAGAAGGGCAGGTCTTTGCAGTACTCGTTGAACAGCCACTTGACCTTGAAGTGCAGGTTCATGTAATCCGCACTCTTGCACAGGCGATTTTTTTCATGTTCTGAGAGAAAGAATAGAGCAATCAAATGCATGTTGAATAAAAGGTTCATTTCTCTCCAGCAATTACTACTTTTTTTGTTCATACAGAGCTCTGAACCCTCGTTGCTCACAGACTAATGAATTCTTTGATTAGAGGATCATGTTTTTGAGTTGTCACAGCTCAACTAAAAACCAATTTTACAAGATTTTCATTTCTTAAAACACTTTGTATGTGAGACATTAAGGCTACTGGACACTGGATTCTTTTTTTTTAATCTGTTGGCTGTCATCCATACATAATACGGCACTTGGTAAACTTGTTTAAAATATGACAATGAGCTATCATCAAGCTTCACGGATAAAAAGCACCATGTGTGAGCGCCAACAAGGAACACTTTTACTGGAAGCTAATGGGGATACAATAAGGAAATAAGTAAGACAAATAAAGTGTAATTTAGAATCCATTTCACTAAATGTCACATCTGTTTAATAATATAAGTCTTCCAATACTTTCAGCGTATGTGACTCACTAGTATCCACGTTTTTTTACTTGTGATTGCTCAGTCAGTATTACATCTTCATTTAAAAACAAGTTTCATCCAAATTGATGAAAGAACAGTCAGATGGCAATTAAATCATCCTTTTTCCTACAATATTTACATATTGAAACAAATAAAAACGACTCTGTACACATCATTAAAAGAGAACAGCTAAGCCCTTTCATGGTTTTGTGTGTCCGCTTGGGCATTAGTGCCATAACAGTGTCTAAACCCCAAAATCGCCACTTCATTTATCTTACAAATCTTCAGTGTTTTGACAAAGCTCAGTCAGTTCAGAGGCTCAGTGTATCATGACCTGCACTCACCCTCCATTGCATACTTCATATCCTGAGCAAACAGGTTCCACATCACTTCGGCACTGATTTTACCCACGTTGAGCTCCTGGGGAAATCTTGATGGAGGAAAGAAAGAGAGAGGCTTACTGTATATGCACTTAGAGGGAGAAGCTTTATGAAACAGAGTGAGCAGATAAGAGCTTAAGAACAAGCTGAAGGGAGGAAATGGCGCAGGAAATGTAATCAAATATAAAAAAAGATCTGGTTGGAAAGAAGGGAATAGAAAAGGGAGGTATGTGTAGTCTCACTGGTTTAGGCAGGGAGTGTAGGAGTTCTTGTCCTCCTCGATGATGGAGACGATAAGTGTGATGAGTTTGGACCAAAAATCCAGATTCTTGATGCTGGGACCCTGTTCCTCCGGTGGCACAGGACCCTGTTTGGCCTGGAAAACAGTTAAAAAAACCACAGAATTGTAACTTTGTTCAGTGTATGATCAGAAGATGGGCACGTTTGGCAACAGTTGCCAATCTGAATGTGTAAGAGCCTGTATGTTATACATTTGTTGAGGGATACATACTGTAATACCAAATGTCTAAATAGAGAAATGTCTTATTATAAACATTTTGAGTCGACTTGTATACTTTACAAATATACGGTATATATAAATGTACATGTTCCATAGATCATGTATCATTTACACATACAGAAGTTTTCTGTTTTTGAAAAAAGGTCCAAATATTTTCATCTAATGGTGACCTCTGTAGTCAAGGAACTATAAAAGACTACACTTCCCATGGTGCCAGCCTTTAAGATACACAGATATGGGCAACCTGTGTGGAGGATGCCGTCGAGAAACAGATTTTAAACGTTATATAATATGTACAACATACTAGAAAGGAAGATGATCTATGTTTGTTTATCATTTGAGTTTCGACTCTTTTGTTTGTATTTGTTTGACTATTCTAAAGGCCTGCTGTCCTGGTTGAATGTGCGTGAAATTCAATTGTATTTTGATTAACAAAGAGGGACATAACATCACTGCAAGTTAAAACCAATAAAGTAAAACATAACTCATTAGAAAGGCCTGTTTAAAAGCTGTCAGTATCTTAAAGGAAACAAAGGAAGGAAGCCGCGACATGCTGAGTGTCAGATCATTATATTCTGCCAAGTCCAAACGTTTCCATTTTTCTGTTCTAACAATTTCCTTATCATCACAAAATAAAACAGGTCATATTAAAACATCTACTCTTATCATGGATGAAATAATCATGGTAGAATCTTCCAAAAATAAGTTATAATTTAGTAATTTTTTCATGTCTGAGACAACAAGACCTCTTCTGGGGGAAATCCTGACTGTGTTTGTTAAATCAGCAACAACAACTCATACATATTCAAGGCTTTCTGCTAAAACTGCTTTGAACAGACCGAGAATGTCAACTGTCTGGACGACTTCTTTGAAGTAGCTGAAGATGTGCTGGAGGACAAAAAAAAGCAGTCGAGCACCGCAGGGTTTGAGAAGTGAAGAACGATCTTGCAGAGATTTCAACAATATATAGCATCGTCCCTGAGGATGAAATGTTTTATTCAAAGGGAAGAATGCTTATTTGAAATTCACAAGGGACTCTGAAACGAATAAGCGCTTTAATGATGACTTAAAGCAAGTTTTAGAAACCCCTCTTGAAAACCCATGCAGGAGTGACAGATGTGGCAGCCTGGTTTCCCCAGAACTGAGAGGATGATGGGAACGCACCGCAGTGTCACAGTGCATTTTACATAACAGTGAGGATGATGCAAACATCAAGCAAAGGAAGTACAATTATAACATGGTAAAACTGCTCCAGGAATATTGGTATACAAACGATCAGAAACTGCTGCTTGAATTATTTGTAACTCTTTCAGTGCGTTGGAGTTTGATTTATCCTGCTAGTTTCCTCTCAAAAAATTAGCCAAATTACAGCCAAGGGAAAAGAAAAGCACATCAATCCTTGGGTGTCTACAAGGACAAAATTGAAAGTAAATCTAAATGCTAGACTTTACAAAGCAGCAGATTGTTGGAGAACCTTGAGTAACGAGAAACTCAGAAAAACATCAACTAGATTCAGATTGAGTGACTAAAACACGGCCATTGTCTGTGGGCAGGTACAGAGCAATGTCTTCAAGAAGAGTTTGTTTAAATGACAAAAATGTTGATCCAAGTTTATCTAGATTTATCTGACAATGTCATTTTAGTCTGAGGGGGAAATTAGTACAAATGTTTTCCTACATTATTTTTAGTGGTCTATGTAGCGAGATATTTGTTGTCTCTTCCTTGAACTATCAACCTTACAGGACTTTTGGCAGTACTGCACCTAATTACAGTCGTGCCAAAACAGCAAACTGAGATTTGAACATCTTGAGAGGGAGGAAGAGAGACGGAGATTCACTCACACCCACGCAGATATTGAATAAATTGCTGCTTCTTACCGGGTCTGTCTGATACTCGCGGCTGTACAGCTCGTGGCAGTTATTGAAGATGTATTCGTAGGTGGAGTTGAGACAGGCTTTCACACAATCCTTCACCACCTGGCTGGCTCTGGGGGGAGACTGGAGCTCTTGGACCTGAAAAAAAACACACAAACAAATAAAGAGAATTAAATCACCAAATTACGGCCCTTCAGAACCGTCTTCATGTTTGTCTTGAATGCAAATACAAATAAAATTCCCTCTAAAACTTAATTCTAGTTTTATTTTAAGATTCATAATTTGAACCCAATTATTTTGTTAACAATAAAATAATAATTGTAATAATAAAACATTAAAATAATTATAATTATAATAATTATACAATTGATAATAATAATATATTAAATTCTGCTTAGTTTTGTTCTGTTTTTTCAAATGCTATATGTGGTATACATTGAGTAAGTTGGTGAAAGGAGTGCATTAAATACAGAAGTAAATCGAACTCTCAAAGTCTCTGACTGATGTACCTTCATTCTGAAGAAGGTGATACTGGTGAGGAGGTCCACTGTGGACTTGAGGTCCTGCAGCCTCTCAGGACTGCTGGCAGGGAAGTTGTTCTGCAGTCAGATGGAAAGAAGAAATACAGTGAAGCCCAACACATGACATCATATCCATCTAAGTCCACTGTGTGTTTGTGTGGCACGATCCAGCTTAGGCAACACTTCTTCCTGCGTGGGTGAGCAGTGTTTCCTGGATGTGTCTGTGCATGCTTCGGAGGAGCTGTCTAATTATCCCATCCGCCTGCTTTGTGTTAGCGTTTTTCACGATGAGGAGAAAGAAGAATATAGTAGAGAAAAAGAGGGGAGGGGGTTTATTCTTTACCATGCAGTTTGACTACCTAGGCACTAGTAGCTGTCATTCATTATAAACTTTTCAAGGATAATTTATAAAAGCGGAAACAGTAACATGGAGAGGAATCTTACGCGGTACATGGACAGGTCAATCCTCAGAGAGTTGTGAAGCTGGTCTAGTAGCTTAACAAATCGCTCTTTCTGCAGGAAATTAAACAAAAAATGGAAATATTAACAAAGATATACACCAGACTGCTTAATGATATTTAAGAGCCCATGCATTCAACACAGGATAACAAATGAGCATAATGTTAAGAAAGGAAATTATGATAGGAGCTAACTTTTCCCTTCTTGTTTGCAAAGCAAAACCACACTTGAGTTGAGTTTTAGTGCATTAAGGAAGTCTTATTGTTGGATTTATAATGAATAAAATAGTTGGATTTATTAATTAACTGTTGGCTAGTGTGACTCACCCCAAAGTTAGAAGCAGCAAAGCGGTCGGAGGCAGAGACGTTGTTGGTTGCCTGGGTGGTGTGAGCGTAGTAGGCGTTGATGTTAGCCAGTAAGGTACTCATCACCGCAGGCACACCTGGGCACATGTACTTGGATGACAGGCAGGCAAAGTGACTGCAAAAGAGAACAAGAGTGGGATATGTAAGCAAATAAAGGAGAGCCACATGCATATAAATAACAGGACTCAAAGAAACAGGGTTTGTTGTCAAATAATCATATTCTCGAGTCAGGCTTTCAGGTAGCAACATACGTCATGGCCTGGTAAATGGACTCCACTCCATAACGCATGGCAAACTCATCCACAATTTCCTGAGGAGTCTCCTCAAAGTAGACCTTCCAGGCGTCATCCCCTTTGGCATCGGGGATCTTCACCACACCGTTGTTCTGGATATCTGTCACATAGTGGAAGAGGTTCTACACAGAGGAGCAGAGGAACGAGTTAGAGAGAGAATCGGAGGAAATGTCTAGGTGAGAGAATGGGAAAAATATTGGAAAAGAAGGCAAAAAGTAAATGGCTTTTAAGAGCATTTGCACATCTTTAATCAAAGCTTCTAAATCTTCCAAGGACAAACAGAGTAGATTACAATCTGGTTTGTTAATCTTTAAATGGCTGAGCTACATAAATAGCCATTACACTACATTACAAGGCCAACACAAGGTGCTGTCTTGACTACTCAACCATGAAGCGTTTATACTGCTGTAAAAGTCAGCTACGTGGTTTATGGCCACTTATGTGCAGCAATAACTGTGGTCATTTGTCTGTTAGGGTTCAGCTAATATGCTCAGTTGAGTAATGGGCTGAGTATTGACTCCACACAAAGCTGTGATCGGTCTACAATCAATCAGCACAGAGCCCGAGGAGAAATGTGTCTGATGTCTTTGCTGTTGCAAGTGGATCTTTATCTCATGAGAGCAAAGCAAACTTCCTGCAGTATTAACTCAAGTTTAATTTGAAATGGATCTAAACATTAGACGTAAAAGTGCCATAAAATTGGCAATATTCCTGATGATCGTTAAGCAAAAACGCATAAATAAAACCTCAAAACCTCAAAATAGTATTTACGAAAAGCTGTTGAATGTATTTTATGAGAAACTGTCTGTTCAAACACACAAACACACAACACACTGAGCTTACTTCATGCAAACAGGTGTACTGAACGTGATAGGGGGCCACCGTCTCCTCTCCTTTGATCTCTACATTAATGTGCATGCGGATAGCTCCAGACACAGCAGATTTGTCTGTACGCTTGTCTGTGAAGAGCATAACACATACAGCAACACGGTTACTGATCTGGAAACATCTGAATCAGAGAAGTTAGGTCAACTGCAAAGTCAGGTAAACTTTAAAAGGTATCAATACAGGTTAATTTAGCTGATGTAAAGCAAATTAACTGACCCAGATTGTACCAGACGTCCATCTCTCCGCTCAGAGTGCGGACCTCGATGATAGTTTGACCGAGGAAGTCGTCTGACTCCCGCTTGAACTTCTGCTTCACGCGAGACTTAATGTCGTCGTCCTCATCCCACACTCGCACCTTGATGCGGTCCGATGAGTTGTGACATTCACTAAAACAGACGCAGAAATCAGATGGTAAATATAGTAATTACTATGACAGATGGCCAAGATGAAAAGGTGGACTACTATCTGGAATCATGACTCAATCGCCACATAGCCGTACATAAATACATTTCATACAATCTACAGAACGAGTGTGACGACTATAGCAGGGACATGTTTGCAAGAGGTCTTCACTCACAAGTTAAATGTCTCCTCCCACACCGGGTTGAGGTTGCCATAGATGGTCTTGGTCCTCTTTTTGGTCTTTCCCACCTGGACAGTGACGTAAGGATCACTGGAGCCGGTTTTATCCTTGGCTTGTAGACCCTGAGCACACAACACTGGGAAAAAGAAGGGGGAAAAATGCCATGCTGGTCAGCCACTTTGTGTATGTCTGGGTGCAAATCATGTGACCTTGTGCTCTATTGCCCCACAAACGCCACCTGTGCTCTCTTCATTCAAACGCCAGCTGGTCTCTTTTTATAGAGACAGACACCTGAAATGTGCCGTCCCCTCTGACTTTGATGTAGACAGTGTTGGCGGGCTTTGTTCAAAGCTACTGTACCGTACTGATTTGACTCCCCTCTCACCTGTGATGCAGATCTTGGCCGACCATTTAGAAGTGCCATCGAGCACGCTCTGTTTGATCTGCTTCATGTGGGTGACGTGGGTGGCCTTGGGGGCGGCGAACACCTCTTGAATGAGTTCAAAGATCTCAGGCTTGTTCCTCTCGCGGATCTTCATTCGGTCTTTAAGAACCATGATGATGTTCTGCGTTCGGTCCTCAGCGCCGTGTTTGGAGCTCTTCTCTGCTGCTCCTGGGTACAATATAGATTAAGACCGGAAAGGATTAGACGTGTTAAAGGAAATAGAAGTGGTTTCATATGCGAGGTGTTTGATATATGTTAAACGTGATTAGTTAGGAGAATAACAGAGCAGAAAATTGCATGGTGGATGCATTTATGCCCTTTGATGAAGATTTAGAGTGATTTCAAAACAAAGCAGAGAGGAAGAATGTGTAAGTGATGAAATTCTGTTTATTTTATAAATGAAAGAGGGGCACTTTTGAAAAAGCTATAAAACGCTGAGTAAAAGAGAGACGGAAAAGCGAGGCGGACGACAACAAAAGACAAATGGCTTTTAATATCCTCTCAAGAAAGTGGACAAAATAAGAAAGTAGGAGTGAGGGAAGAGGAGGATGAGGGCTGTGCTTGGCAGTGACAAATAGAGATAAGAGGAAATAGATGGAGTAGATAGTCTACTATTATTAATATAAAAACAGCGGCACTGACACAGCGAAAAAAACAGATAGTCAGCAAAAGGTTGTTCGGCTCCTGTAAATATTTCATGGTATATAAAACCATGTGAGTACTGTACTTTCATATACTGTACTATGAATATAATATGAACTCAAAGCTTTAGCTCTTATATTTCTTATGTTGGCTATGAAAATCCTATTTAATTCCAAGCACTAAATAAATAATTTAAAGGAATAGATAAATGTTGGGAAACATGTTTGCTTTCTTGCTAAGAGATAATCGCGAAATATCGGTTTCCCGTTTATTTCTATACTGTAAATATGAAGCCAGCCCTGCTCTGAAGGTAACATCTGCTGACAAGAAACACTTCACAAATCAACATTTCATTTATAATTTGTCTAATACGTACACATGTTTTTACCTTTGGATAGCTGTACCCCATTGTTTCCAGTCTATATGTTAAGCTAGGCTCACCAAGAGACATTTCTTGTGTTTGTTGCTATCTATAAACTACATCATCACATTTTCTATCTAGCTTTTCTTCAGAGTTTTAGTGGCTAATGTGTTTGGACACTTCACTTACTTTGCAAACAGTCAGCATTGAGTAGATCTTGGCACTTCTCGTGGCATTTGACCCCACACTCGGTACAGCGCATGCCTTGGCGAGCGATACCCCACAGCAGCCCCTCACACTCGTAGCAGTAGGTGGGCGTGGTGGCTGTCCACACCTCGAAATTGTGCGGGGTAGTGCAGGAGATTGGATATATGAGGGCCTGGAGGGTCTTCTTGTAGACATGACTCTTCTGCAGGAGGGAAAGGTAAATGGTCAGCAGAGTAAAATGATGCTACTGTGATTCATTATTGAAAATGGAGACTGACCAGTTCTTCGTTGTGCAAGGTGCTGGACGTCAGGGCTGAGGTGATGCCTGCCTTCCTGGAGCTCTGAACCAATGACTGAGTGACAGGAGAGAGGAGGGGTCAGTTTCTCTCAGATCCCACTTCGATATCTTATTTTCTTTATCAAAACACATCTCAGAGCAGCCTGTGAGGCAATATGTTTTTATTACTGTCTGTCTGGCAATGCTCCCCTGCAAGACAACTAGAGATGACTGCTGCAGCATTTAAAGTGCTTCCTCTCATAAGAGGGATCCATTTTCAGGTGTGATGAGAAAACTAGTATACCTTCAAAAGTGTTTTGAAAGCAAATGGTGTTGAAGTTACTCACCATAGCCTTTGGTTTGGCATTGACGGTTGGGGGGAGGGAAGGGAAGGGAGAAATTTGATGTTAGAAAAAGGACAAAAAGAGTGGAAGGAAGGGGGGAGGTGTTTCCATAGGGAGTTAATAATGTTAAGGAAGGCTGCATTCATTGTGCATATGCTGTGGTTATCATGTTTAAACAAAAATGCAATAAAAGGATGGGAGGGGAAAACAGGGTGAACCTAGAGCCAGATGTGCAGACTCAAAGGCGAGAGCAGCTTCAACCAGACTTGAGAATTTGATACCATATTGAGAAGCATCCTATTGCATTTCGTGAGGATATGACCACACCCTGTATGATCAATTACAAAAGACACTATAACAAGTTTGTGTGTGTGTGTGTGTGTGTGTGTGTGTGTGTGTGTGTGTGTGTGTGTGTGTGTGTGTGTGTGTGTGTGTGTGTGTGTGTGTGTGTGTGTGTGTGTGTGTGTGTGTGCATGCGTGCAGGAAAGCATGAGACAGAGAGAGGAAGAGAAACATAGGTGCACCTGACCGTGTAGTCACTGCCTTGTGACAGCAAGATGTATTAATGAAGACAGCATCAGAGCTAATTACTTGTGTGTGGTAAGGCTTGGATCTGGTGTGTCAGGGAAAATGGCACACTGAGCATTGCCTGACAGTCATGATAAAGAGCCAAATTGCTGTCCTATTTCTAGACTGCCTTCTGTTTCACTAGCCTCCACTACAGAACGTGTTTTTTCATTTTGACAAATTACTTATTTGCTTTCCTGACGAGAGTTAGAGAAGATTGAAATCATTCCCTTCTGAACGTTACATGTAAATCTATAGCCTACTGCCCTGTCTGCAGTTAATAAAAATATGTTCAGCACCTCCCCTGGAGATCACCAATTAGTATGTTGTGTAGTGTAACATGACACACTGCAACACGTTAAAGGCTGTTTCCCCTGTTTCAAGACATGCAGAACATTTAATCTTCTCTTCTCTTCTCAGAAAGGGGCTTTCCTAAAATGTGAAACTATTACTTGAAAGTTATTTTTCACTGTTCTATCTGAATACGTAAAACTGTGTGTTTTTCTACATAATTGTTCTCATAAAATGAAAGCCTGTTCTCATCTTATTAAAGACAGAAATGAATAATGGTGTTCAGTCTGTGTAATAGTACAATAAACTCTCAGGGAAAGACTCGATGAGTTACAGTTTTCTCAAAGGATTTATATTTCTCTCTGTGTTACCCCTAATGAGGCAGTGTCAGGGAGGCATGGGGACGATGGCAGAAATTGGTCATGAAAGGTCTTTTATATGACAGCATCCAGCAAACATCAGTGTCAATCACACCTCTGCCTGTGGCCCCTCTGCCTGCGGCCCCTTAGCCCTGCAGCTCGCCCTGTCAGGCTGCAACAGCAGGGAGATATATTGTTTTTTCGGCAAAGTCCATGTGGTGCAGTGGACAAAAAAAGTGTGAGAAATAAAACTAAAAACAAAAAGAATGAATAAACGAAAAGAACAATGAGTTGAAGAATAGATGAGAACAGTAGATTTCACTGCGATCTGAGCGATAGACGGAATGGGGGTATGTGAGACTCTTAGTCGGGGGAATATAAAGAGATTAGTGCAGAAACTCACCAGATCTCGGACGAGAGGCATAGCTTTCCTCTTCCTGAGGTCTGGCATGCTGTCAATGCTATAGAGAGCGCCACCCATCCTGGACACAAGACATGAGCAGAGTAGGATTCAGCTACATAACAAATCAATTATACAATAAATGTATTCAGACATTAAAGCCATGAGCCTGCTTTTTCACTTCGTGAATTATATATCTTCAATGACCGTAGTAGTAAGAGCGTCATGGTTACTTACCCTGCTGATAAAAGCAGACGGGCAATGCCAACATTTTCTCCCCGGGCCTGAGGAGAAAGAGAAAGATGAGAAGCGGAAAAGAAGCAAGCAGGGTGCCATTAGAGCTGTGGCTGGGAGAAAGGGAAGCATAGCATATTATAGTACTCTATATAGTGCTTTTATATACTGAGAACAAAGACATTTAGGGGAGACTCTTTGGTGTTTCTTAGAGAAAAGCCTTATATATTGTAAGTTTGAGTGGTAGATGTTGCCGATGACTAATAAAACAGTGGTATAGCTGGGAGACAGAAAGAAAAAAATGGGTGTTAAGGGAGTGTTAAAGCCAAGTTGTTTCTTCCTGAGCGAGTGTGGTGATTATTGACATCAGCAGTTGCTTCTCTGTGTTTGAACATCAAAGTGAAAGAGGATTACAGCCAGATGGCAATCCATGCAATCATTCTTATAATTCTATATGCTGTATTATTAAAAGACATGTTGTTTGTCTGACTGCCTGCTCAAAAAATGTCACATATAATTGATACTTAGGTCACACTGACGAACAGAATTAGTCATGATTGGTATTGGTGACACAATGCTTACAAATGACACTTAGCAGGCTTACTGTGACTTCCCATGTGTTGCTTTGCTTCACATTAATATCTATGAGCCACGCAGGAAACATCAAATATAACAAAGATTGATCAACACACCACTGGCCACACCCACCTGAGCATCTGCTCCGGACTACATGCAAACGAGGGTGGCAAACAACTGAAAAGAAAATAATAATATGGCAAAACAGTACAAGGGGTGAACAGAAACTATTAAACACAAGACAAAATAATTCACAACAATAACCAACAACTGGGGGGAAAGGTGGGACAGTCAACAAAAGCTGGAAAAAACACAGTAACAGTAACATGCAGGGGCTGGTGCAACAAGTCAGTGAGCTCACATAGACAACAACAACAACAGGAAACATATTACCCACTCCTATGAGTCTATTCATTTATCTAGCATTAAATTCACTGCTATGTGAACAAAGATACACACACATGCACTCACTCACTCACTCACTCACTCACTCACTCACTCACTCACTCACTCACTCACTCACTCACTCACTCACTCACTCACTCACTCACTCACTCACTCACTCACTCACTCACTCACTCACTCACTCTCACACACACACACACACACACACACACACACACACACACACACACACACACACACACACACACACACACACACACACACACACACACACACACACACACACACACACACACACACACACACACACACACACACACACACACACACACACACACACACACACACACACACACACACACACACACACACACACACACACACACACACACACACACACACTGTGGTACCTCTTGCAGCTGTAGTCGTACTCTACTGAAAAGTCGGAGCCAGTTGGCTTTGGCTCTGGCATGACCAGGCTCCAGGACTTCCCTCTTTGGGAAGCTTGAAGAACGAATAAAGAAGGAACAACATTAAAGAAAACATCATTCGTATGTGTGCTTTATTAGCTAGTGGATGAACACAAGTGACTTTGGAGAGAACTTTCATTGAATAATAATAGTAAACGCATCAAGCAAAATCACGTCGATTTTACACACCTCTTAGAAGAAAACATGATGATTAGAAATGTAAATAATCATTTTGCAATTTGAATTTGCTGTTTTATTAAAATGGTGCTGGTTCTTCTGGACAGGCACTGCTTTTTAATTTCCACCACCTCCCCAGAGTCTGTTTCCTATGCTTCTTTTTCCTATTATAGGTATATTGTATGTTGTAATTGTTAGTGAGAAATTGGCAGCAAGTGATATCTTGATTTTATCTTCCTTTCTGAAGCCTAGAGTGTATGAACAGTGTTCACCTTGGGACAGGGGGCTCCTCTGGTTTTTGTTCAGGAGGCGAAGGAGGGACGCTCTCTGTTACAGGTGGGCTCTCAGGAGGTAGAGGTTCCTCCAGCAGCTCCTCAGATTCGGGTTCAGGCACCAGCGGCTCGGTATCTGGAGCTGGAAACTGCGATGTAGTTGTGGGGGTGGATGGGATGGTGGTTGACAGAGCAGGCTGGGTGGGTGCAAATAGGGGCTTTGTGGATTCTACACTGAAAGGGGGCAACGTGTCTTCCTGTGTGACTGGAAGGAGGTTGGACGCTGTGCTGGGGGGTGGGAGGGACTCCTGGGCTGGCCGCTGCTGGTGCAACGATGCCTGCTTCTCCAGCGGAGGTCTGGGGGAGGACAGACTATCAGAAGGGGGAATGAGGGTGGGGGCAGTGCTTGTGGGTGTGGGGGTGTAGGGCGGCTCCTGTTCTTCACTGAGTGTGCCGTCAAGTGGATACATATCTTCATCTTCCTCAAAAGGAATCTCCTCCCCATCTTCGTAGGTGTACTCTCCTTCTTCTGCGTATATCTCACCATCCTCTTCGGCATACAGCGCCCCCTCTTCCCCTCCATCTTTGAGGTAGCCTGCTTCGTCACTGTAAGTGCCTTGGGGGTCCTCCCCATCCCAGACTGGGGAACCCTCTTTGCTGTAGCTGACGGAGGAGTGGCAGGAGTGGTAAGAATCGTTTTCATCGTAGAACTCCGAACCTCGCAAGCTCCCGCCGTCCTCTGCAACAAACTCCTCGCTGAGCTGAGAGCTGCCTCGACTCAACTCGCCCGACGAGGCGTAGCGACTGTCTGTGGGACTGAGGGGAGGGGGAGATAAAGACACCTGTTACTTAAACACACCAACATGCGATTAAAGGTAAACTAGTTCCCACACAATAAAAAGTTGGACTGGAACAATAAAGTGTTTTGGGGCCAAGAAAGGAGACAGCTAAGCAATAGGAAAAAGGGATTGACTTTAAACCAACCAATAAGAAAACTCAGAGCAGGGGGGTTGGACTAGTGATGCATCTATTTGACTGCAAGGGGAATCATCTTTTTAGTAATTGGTGAGGTTACTATGGAAACTAATTCACACACAGGTTAATACAGAAGCACACACCAAACAACAGCCGACGATTAGCAGAGACATGAGGACAGATTTCTTTATATAAATAGACCGATCCTATTTGAGAACCTGGAGAGGTTGAAGGTAATTTATCAGCCTTGCAGAACAAAAACAGTCTCTCTTTTGTAAATAAATAGTGAATAATATTTTTCAAAATGATGAATGAGGCTATTACACATTGAGAGAGACCATGAGTCAGAGAAAGATTTGAAACACATGCAAACACACACACACACACACACACACACACACACACACACACACACACACACACACACACACACACACACACACACACACATATTGTCACTTATTATTTCATCTCTATTGATTACAGTCATGTTGGTTTAATAATGCATGGAGCAGTAAAGGAGAGACTACCCTATGGCTTAAGCACTTTCACAATCATGACACCTTGTGCCCTTCTATCCATCAGCTATCTCCCAATCTCTCTCTCGTACAACACAAAGACAGATAGGGACAACTGCCTGCATGATGTTTGAGAATTAAAAACAAAACCTGAAGACATGAAATAAATATAAACCAAATGTGGTGTCAAGGCCTCTCTGCAGCCCCATTATTGGGCGGACAGCCTCCTGCTGTCTTACATGTGAAAATTAAATGTGTATAATTTACAAGTACGGGACAGCCAGAATAAGACAGGGCTCTTCTTAATGTCTCACATAAAGGATGACGCTGTAATAACATGCTGCTTCGACAACAGAGCCCCCTCCCTCCTGCACACATACACACAGATTCACACAGGCTCCAAACAACCATTAACCTGTCGGTTGCTGACGGTTAAAAAACAACACACTCATACACACATCTTGTCAATTACTCACCCACATACAAACACACAACTGCGCAATACTTCTAGCAGTTTAAGGATGGCAAAGATGAGAATGAATCATCATTTGTGAAACTGATCGGCAATTCTTCACTACAGACAAAGTACATATATAGTAGATGCAGGACCAAATAGTTTTGCATAGAATATACATATAAAGAGATAGGGTAAGAGCGCATGCATGCAAGCACAGCGAGCGAGGAGGACGGGACAAGTCCACCACTGACGTCACAGCGAGACGGAGTCACAGGCCGGAGCAGGAGAAAGAAGAGGAGGAGGAGTTGGAGAGGAGGTACAGAGACCCACCTATCGGACAGTGAATGCCTACTGTCTAGAGAATACTGACGACTGGTGCGTCGGCTCGACCCTGAGCCTGAGTCGATATCGCTGCGCCCGTTGGTGGCCGAATCTAAACTATCATTGCGCCTGGTAAGAGGAGTAAGGAGGGAAGTAGGGAAGAGGGGAGAGGTGGGAGAGGAGCATCAGTAGAGCTCAGAGCAAATCCTTCAAAGAAAGATCCAACCAAACTCAGCCTCTGGTTTTCATATGAACATTGATGGAGGTTTTTGCTTGCTGTCATTTATTCCTTCTGTTCATATTGGCAATTAAAATGTTCCTTCCTGATGAACTTAATATAAGTGATGTGGGGAAAATCCACTGTTCTGTGCAACGTATGGCATGTGGGTAAATCTTTCATTTATCTATTTTCTTTTTAGTGCAATATTACATTTTTGTGTTGCTGTACTTCCCCTGCAGCTCAACTAGGACACAAAAAGGGAATTCTGCACTAGAAAGACTTGGGAATATACCCACTTAATCACTTAAGCTGGAAGCACAAAGGAAGGGATCCACTATAAACAGAAGGAATGATTTAAGCAAGAAAAACCTCTTTTGATGTTCATATCTGACTGTTGAAGGACAGACTTGAAAATGGTGTACTCATCCTTTAAGTGTCTGCACAAAGACCCCTCACTGAGGTTGAGCACTTGCAGTTTTATTTTACGAATTAAATGTCAAACTTTCAGTTTTTCTGAGCAATGCATGCCATTCGACCATCTGCCGCCCTTGAAAAAATGAGTGTAATTTCAAGATTTCTTTTCTGCACACAAGTAGAGAAGATCTCCTGTGGTTTTTGATGCTCACACACTGGAACAGAACTACAAAGATGCACACACACACACACACACACACACACACACACACACACACACACACACACACACACACACACACACACACACACACACACACACACACACACACACACACACACACACACACACACACACACACACACACACACACACAAAGATAACCACAGAGGCCCTCTTCATACAGGACCTGTATACAATAACTATGCGCCTCAGCATGCTTGTATACACTGAGGCCAGGGTTATTCTCTAGAGGAGGAGAGCACAGGGGGAACAACATGTTACCATGAACAATACAGTAAAACAAAACAAGGCCACTGGGGCTGAGCTGTCTCAGGGCTATATGCTACACTCCAGAAAGAAATATTTGCTCAAAATGGAGAGTGTGATTTTAAAACTTGAAAGGAAACCACTCAGTTGTGTCTCCTTAGTGCCTGTAGGGTGCTCTTTACCTCATGGCTCTGTGGTCGTAGTCCAGCTCATGGATTTCCTCGCCGTACGAGTTACTGTACTGCTGGTTTCTCATGGGATACTGGTGCATGGAAGCGTTGGGCTGGGAGGTGGTGTAGAAGGGAGGCGGGATGCTGTTACTGGTCTCACTGCGGTAGTCGCTGTCCCTGTCATCAACGGCGCTGTCTTGATCCTCATCTGTTCACACAAACACAGTGAGAATTAGTGATAAGAAACCATAAGAGGATGATGGGGCAGTTCTTTAATACAGCATTTGTAAAGTGTTTTGGTGTAAACAAATATTATTCATTTAGGCTGCATACTGCAAACAAACCCCAGAAAAAAAGGATGAAATATTCAGGTCGTAAAAGTCTTTCCTCGTTTAAGCATACGTTTGAAGGCAACTCAGATAAGTGTATACATTTTTATGAATTCAAGCCTTCTATCATCTGGGCTTTGGTACAAACGACGACACTTGAGTGATAAAATCAACCTGAATGTTTCCATCCCCAGTGGAAATTACACTCATCGAAAAACGAATGTGTCTCAACGAAACAACACAGATTACTTTGAATTCTACAAGCTCAACTTTAAATCTAACAGGAGAATATGGATAGAAAGTAAAATATGTATTTTATTGGCAGCTAATGTTCTCTAAGGGAAACTACACAGAGAGATCATTACATTAAGTGAGACATGGACAATAAATACAGAATTACTCGAAGTCGTTAGCAGAAGCACATGAAAGAAACTTACTCTGCTGTTCTCCCCACAGACTCCAATTACCTGCAAGGAGATAAAGGGTTGGAGAAACCAAATTAGGTTTGGGACACAAACTAAACACAGAAGTAGCCGACAAAGCCAGGTAAACAAACATGTAGAGATCTGTAGCTCGCAGATATAATTATTTCAATGTCAATATGTGTTCATGTGTATGGGTTCACAAGTTCATGTATCTGAGGAGAGAAAAGCACAAGGTTTTTACAGCAGTGTGCAAAAGCTTTTGTTCAGATGCTGCCGGCCTTGGTGCGGCTTAGTAACTAAGAGCAGAAAATACACAAGTTATCATCGCTGCACACGCAAGCGTCATGCCATCCTTCAACCCCACTGTCTACAGATGTATAGGACACACACTTCCTCGCTTTATCATCATCACTAGACAGTCAGTCAGGGTGGTGTGTGTCTGACAACCCATCGTTTGTCAGTTTACACTCAACACTCATCGATATCTAGCACCTTTAAATCATCCTACTCAGACAGTCTTGCATCCGTGATTTGTCACATCAGCGTTCCGCCCTTCCTCCTTCCTTCCATCTATCATTCTCATTCCCACCTCCTGTATTATCCCTTTCTCAGGAGCAGAGTGGGCGAGCAGAGTAAAAAGAGGAGGCATAAAAAGGACACAGCGGGGGACAGAACAGGAGGAGGTGTATTGTGACACTCACAGCACTGCGTGGTTGGTGCATGGAGTGGTCGCTCCTGTTCTTCTTGATCGGCATACTGAGGGGAAAACAACAACAACATAAATCAGAAATGAAGATCCAGCACTAAAAGACATTGACTCTTTCCATACAACTGTTATTATAGATATAATTAGAGACACAGAGTGTGGAAATTGAAGAAAAGAGACAGATAAGAAACGGAGTAGGAAAGGGATTATGAAAGATAATGCTATAGAAAGGAAAGAATGAATACATGAGGAAATATAGACGACAGATGGTACGGAGACAGTGATGGGAATGTCGAAAATAATGAAGTTCTCACATCTTGACCTCTCATGTCATTTAGTTGTTCAAGTTTCTTGGCCCAGTATCTTGCTTCTTCCTCAGGAATATCTGCAGCACACAATATAAATTGATACAATTAAATGGCATTGCAGCAGTAAAGGGATTTACAAAGCAATCTCAAGTTTGCACTAGAGGTGTTAGTAGTGTAGTAATACTGACAGTACTGATACTAGCAACGGTTAGAGCCGGTTTCTTCCTTACACATTTCATTGAAACATATCCACACTTCAGGAATCTTGAATTTATAAATGAAACACATGACATATTGAAACACATATCTAACAACCTGTTAGGTGGGATAATTGCGACTGTGGTGAAAGGTCAAACCTAGTGGCAGTTCAAAGCGGGTGTCGAGCAGCAGCCTGTGAAAGGTCGGGTCTTTGGTTCCACAGATCTCATTTTCTGCCATGATCGCATTCAGATCCAGGGTCAGCCACTGGCCTGGACCCTCCTGAAAAAAAAGATTGAGGAAGATGAGCAAAATCACTGCTAATTTACTCACTGCATTATGAATATATTGTTGCTATGTGATTATCAGATGTCACTCTCCAAGTCTTACTTAATTAATAACAACATTTAATGGCACATGGTGGTGTACATCTACAGTAAGTATGGCTAATAAAACGTAATGCTTGGAGCCAGAGAGAGAGAGAGAGAGAGAGAGAGAGAGAGAGAGAGAGAGAGATTGTGTACCTCGTTGGACTGCCGTATGTTGCGCAGGGGGATCCATAACGTGCCCACCATGGTGTCCCAGATCAGGCCTTTATTCCACACCTCCACTGTCAGGCCCAAATCCAGCCGGTTGATCTCACTGCTCGGCAGGTAGAAGAAGAGGCGGATTTAAAAAAAAAGAAAAATGAGTTAGGAAGAAAGCAGAGGCAAGAGAGTAAATAATAGGTAATGTTCTAAAAAGCCGAGTGGAGACAGGGTTGCGTACAGACAGCTCAGTGCACAGAGGGCTTTCAACAGAAATACAGTCTATGGCATCAGAAGCTGCACTTAAACCTGGTGATGGATGTGCACTATGATTTAATCGGCTGAGGGAAATGAGTCATTCTGCATGAAGATGGAACGAGTAGGTGATTGTCAACTGGCTGCTGGCAGGATAGAAAAGAGAGCAGAGATAGGAAAACAGCGGAGATCTTTATTTCTGTATGACAATCAACAGTGAAGTCTGCCTCGTTTTTCCATCATGCAAAGGTCTGCAAAAGACAGGCTCTGTAAAGTGATTACAAATCTGACTTGCAGATTATCAGATCAGTAGGCATCGCTCACTGTCATGCTGTGCCTTCCCAAACCCACTGGCTGTCTTAAGTGAAACCTAATAATAACAGCTTTGATATGAAAGCAGATTTTTCTGTTTTCTTTATGGCCAAAGGGGTGATCTGGCAAAACACAAAATGGTGTGTTGCTTCCCAAAAGGTAAAAGAAACCAAGAGGAAAAGTAAAAGTAAAATATGGCTGTATAGTTCATTAAACATTGAGGCAGTATTTGTCGTGTTTGGCTGTTCTTTTTCCAATTCAGTCAACTTTCTGGAGTTATGAGGCGAAATTAAGCCTCGAGAAACCCTTCTACACTGTGTGTGTGAACTCTGCTACAGCAGGTGTTATGTCATCCACTCAGTTTTCAAAGGAAGTGAGGAAGAGAGGAAGCAAGAGGAAGGGGGCAAAAACAACTCCTTTTTGGAAGTATAAATGTCACAGCTGACCATGCTCTCCGTTGTTGAACAACATCTGTAAGCTCAGTTGAGCCCAAGGTGACATCTTCATTCGTGTGAATTGACATTATTCATTCCTTTTATATTTATATTAGACTTTCTGGAAGTATGTCAAACTTACAGCCTCAAAAATATTGCTTGAGTTACTGATATTATTGATGTTTAAACTAAAAGCTGCTGGTTCAGCAAAGTTAGAGCTTGAGGAAAGTAAGCTAAGAGCTGATTTAAATGTATTATATAATATATAATAGTTCACTGGTGGGGCTACAGAGATTTAGCTAATGTCTTTCTAACTCTACACCTCGAGCCTTCAGCCCCGACTCACGCTAATTTGAGGGACATCACATGAGGCAATTTTTTCGATTTCACAGAGGATCTATCTGGAAGTAAAATGTTTGTATAACCTGTTTTAGATACGCAGTAGTACTATCCAAAACCTGTTAACGTTTGAGTCAAAATCATGGCTCAACTATCACCTCCTTTTTTAATTGAATGCCACCTTTCTAAATCGCATAAACTTTAATATATGTGCAGTCTGTGAGCCTTTCACTGCCTCCATATGTCAATGGGACATAATGAAAAGGAAGCAAGGCTTTGCCAAGCTGTGAAGAGAGAGAGGCACCACATGTGCTATTTAAAAGGAGAAGGTAGTGAGGGGAAGAAGTGAGAGAAGACAGGTAGGTGTGAAGGGTAGGGGAAATGTAGTAAGAACTAGAGTTTAAATAGCACTGCCTTTCCCCCAATTAGGCAATAAAGAGGGAAAGTCATGGTGAGATAAAAGGTTGGCAAGAAGAGCACTCACAACATGAAGTCCTGCTCCCAGCATGGCTGACTGCCACGCACAGCGATGGTTGTGCTCTTAACATTCTGCACCTTCAGTGTCACGTATGTGTTAAATTTCTCTGTAAAAAAAACCAAATACAAACACCATTGGTCCGGTTCCTGTGTGTGTCTTTCATTAACAATCCAGGTGACCTCCAAGGTTCAAAACTCACCATGGGGTCCATCAAGCTTGCCTTTCTTCACTGTAAAGAATTGAAAAAAAACACAATAAGTTAGTCTTAGTATGAAAACATTTAGCTAAAATGTCACATTTAACGTCACAGTTGGAAAGAAGATGATTTTTATTAATTATAACATTCAGGGAATCCTCAAAAGCTTTTCTAGACCTATGCATGGTGTGAATCCAACCCACGGTGCAGCAAGGCCTCTGTCTCTAGCTCATGTAAACAAAAGTTTAGTTGGCTGGTAAATAACAGTAGCCTGGCATTTTAAAAGAGGAGGCGATCTACTCTTCTCAGCCTGGTTTCCTCTATCTGCTTTGATCAGAATGCCACAATCTCAATATGAAAGACTGCATCTGTTCAGTAGGAGATGTCAGGATCTCTGAGTCACAGGGCCAGAAGCTGATGCCAGGGAGGAGAGAGTGGCCACATGCCTTGTCCTCTTTGAATGATGCATGTGTATTTATTCCTGCATAGTTGACAAGAGGAGGTGGAGGATAAAAGACAGAGCAGTGCTGCTTTTTGTCTAACACAACAGACGAGGCTTTGTCGAGGTGCCACTGCCAGCTCCTCCACGCAGGGACCTCCGGAGGCACCAGACTGACTTTTTAAACCCGACTGACGTCAACAGCATATTCATTATTTATTCAATCCAACCCCCTGCCGATGCCCAGCGTCCCCATGTTCAGTAGCGAGGTATTAATATTCAGAGCATCTCTTTTTTAAATCCCTTTTGATTGCCTATTTTCACTGATGTTACATTCCAGGAAAGAAACACAGAGACTAAGCTCAATAAATCTAATTGGACCTCGACAGGAAGCACTTAAACAATCTGAGTGAATTTCTGCCAGAAAACATATAAATGTGGACCACAGTCTAAATTGAAATAATAAGTAATAGGTACATTTTTAGCGCACCCTGTTATTAACCAAAATTAAGGTGACAAAAGTGATGCTGACGAAGAAGCACACTCTGAGTCACTTTCTTAGTCAGTGACAACAGAATAAGCATGGTAATCATTGTAGACAAATTGGCTTCTAAAAATAGCATCAACCCAGCAAACCCTAGCGTGATGATTGCCAAAATATCGGTCTGATATTCATGAGGCAGGTGGCGGAGTAAGTGGTGTGGTGGAGCATGTGCTTTGGTGCCAACTTCAAAATACAGTCGAATACACATCCTGATGCTCAAGCTGCTGACGAGGCAGTCACACCTAAGGAGGGTGATTTTCCATGGAAGCCCTGGATATACTGTACTGTAAGTCATTTCACAAAGAGGCGTTCCAATTCATTTGCATTTAACAGAGAGTTTATTAGAGATGCACCTTGCCAACACTCTCCCTGTCCACAGCATCACCGTCATTTCTCTCCTTCTCACTCAATCACTCGCTCCTACAAGCTCCAAGCCATGAGGCGATCATGCACGTGTGCTCCCTTTCTATCTCTTTCTCTTGTGCTCCATTAATCTCTCTGTGCAGCCGGATGCGGGCAGAGCGAGCTGCATCCCCAAGACTAAAAATAACCACTTCAGTGTGACAGGGGTGGGGGGGGTGCCGGAAAGGGGTGTGTGCTTACAGCTTTCAGGCTTAAGACTTAAACACCATTCCTGCGGTTATAGCACAAGGGAGTGAAGAGGAGTAGGTGAAAAAAAAGTGCGTTACATGTTTTCTCCAAACCCTCAACAGAAAACGTTGAGTCCTCTCCATGCAATTACAGAGTCTGATTTTCTCTTCTTTTACTGTGAAAAATTGGACAAATACATTGACTCATGCCCCGGTGCAGACGACCTGAAAGGAGGTTTTTATTTACTGAGGTTTTTATAATCAGAAGCTTTTGAGGAGCCCACGCTGCAGAGCAATTATACTGATGCAAGGAACGACAATATAAACTGAAGACAGGGAATGCAGAGTAGAAAAACCTAAAGGTTATAGCCAAAAAACAATTAAATGAGAAACAGCTGTGCAGTTTACCTTGGGGGAATAAATCAACAACAGTGACTTGAGTATGAATATTATAAAATAACACAATGGTAGTCACCCTTGATTGATTATAGACTCTCGTATTGACTAATTAATACACAATATGTATGTTTCTAACACTAGGGAACTGTCACTCAAAACAATAACAATAGACAGGTTCGTGACACAAGTGGGGGATTATGGGGGTTGTTGTCTCCCAGTTGGGGTTACTTAAAGCAGCAGTAAATAAAGCAGCCAAATTATCCGCACAGTGCTCCTCCACTCCAAAACAAATGGGATCCATGAAAATAAAGTGTAAATACACTTAATAAAACACTTTCACGTACAAATCAGTGTTTTTCCAGTAGGAACAGGATAGAAGGGGTAGATGAACTCAGGCTAATGTTAGCTTGGTTTGTCTCTTTGATTGCATCCAGAAGTCCAATGACTAAATGTTAAAATAGATCAATAAAATCAACAAAGATCGAAGTGAATAGTAGAAACCTAGCTTAAAACTTCATGAGTCAAAATATCTTCTGGCACAAAAGCACAATACTAAAATAAAGTGTACAGTATATAATGTTATTTCCATACAACTGATCTTTTCTCCTACGTGTTTCCAGACTTACAGTAGCCCTGTTCATTATACCAGTAAGGCAGCAGTGTGTTTGAAGTGGTAATGAACTAGCCAAGGACAGTTTGTTGCTATTTCTTATGCTGGACTTTCTGACTTATGTTGCAAAAAACCCTCCCTAATGATCTGCATACATATGTGAAAAAGTCTCTATTAGATGTTGCCTTAATGAGGAGGTGACACTAATGAGAATATCTCAAGGCTAACCCTGTTGTAAGGTATACTGTTGTCATCTCGCTACAGGGGGTGACAGTAAGAAGACCTTGCCAGATCTGAATACGCTTATTCAGCTTCCGTGGCACATGAGACATGAAAGTGCAGTATACATGCACTTCTGCACACTGCTACTGCATCGTTTATCAGCCCGACCCGTGTTAATGTGCAGTTCAAGGTAAACCGCCATTCTCCTTATTTCTTCATTTTTCTCTCAGCCACTGTGAAAACATATAATATCAATATAAATCTACCTGCAGGCCTCTAACAGTGTGTAGACAATAATGATAAAATGCCAGCAGAGATCTAAAATACCATTGGGTTGCTATGCCAACAAAGCTTCAGGATATAAAGGGTCCCCCCAACAGGCCCAACAATCTTAATCCTGACATCTGTGCAATCATCTCAAGCTCTGGTGTCAACAACACGGCATCCTCTTCATACACACTCAAAAGGCTCCAATTCTCACATGCATCTGAAGAAGCTTCAAGGAATCACTTTTCAAACTTTCCCTTTCAGTTTCCTGATATGTAAGCCACCATATTTTTTAACCGTGTTAGAGAATGAAACTTAGGAAACTCATTGACGATTAAATAGAGTTTCAGGACCGTTGAAAGCCGATAATAGTATTCAATTTGTTGTGCTGCATCAAGTCAAAAGCCTGCCATGTGTTGAAATAATTATGTTAGGACATGGATATCCCTACTTAGAGGATGCGCAAACAGCATGTAATGTTCTTTAAAAAGGGGGGGCATTTCTAATCCTTACGAAAGTTTAGATTTAACATGCTGCTATGGTTACATGATATCTCCAGGATAAAGTTATTTCACTACCCAGACATTTACTATCTATTGAGCTTCATCATGCACAGTAACGCAATTTCAGTTAAAATGATATGACATCTAAAGGCTCATATTATGTAATTAAGATGAAATAAAGTCCAAATATATTGGAGAGTTTGGTTTCTTTTTCGAGCTCCTGGTCAGAAAAAATTCTAGAAACAAATGACTACACCAATGAACACCCAGATAGTTTTACATTGAGAGACAGCCGCATATGGTTGGCTTGGAAAGGTTTCATAATTACAGTGACTGGATGAGATTTAAGGGCTTATCACTTAACACAGATAATCTCTCTTTTTCTGTTACCTTGAATTATTTAAACAGAGAAGAGGTTGCAGTTGTCATTATAGATCTTAATCAATACAAGACATAATTACAAAAACGCTGCAGCCAATCACGTGGCTTATAGAAATATCCGGCTTTAAATGAACCCGGTATAGGCTATAATGAATACGCCTTTTAGGCCACACTCCGCAAAAATGTCTACACTTTGGATTATTATTATTATTATTATTATTATTATTATTATTATTATTATTATTATTATTATTATTATTATTGTTATTTGCCTGAAAGAGCTTTGTGTTGTTTTTTTGACATTAAACAAGAAACACCCTACGCTTCTGGTCCTCCGGGGAAAACGGAGAGTGGATGATGTCTTGTTTTACTATGTTTGACAGCGACTGCTGGAAAGCATACACCTACTCTATAAATCGATCCAGCTGTAGCGATGGATGGTTTTGTAAAATAAACCCGGCTTTAATTCTAGACTAAACATTTTCCGGGTAAATATTATTCAAAACGAAACATATTTTCGAATGTATTTTGTTGACCGAAATGTTTAAGATGTGGCAACAAAAAAAGAAAAAAAGATGTAATTCAAGATTTAAATCCGGAAAAAATAAATCGATGGACGGATCATTTTGTGCACAGGTGAATCCCCAAAACCAGTGAACCAGAGAAGATCTGGAGCTATTTAGATCTGCTCACACCAGCAGGTTGAGGAAATGCAAACACAAGTCGTGCCAAGACGTTATCGTTAGTTCTCTTACCTCCAACACACAGCAATGACATTTCTTAAATGCGCTTTTAGTGCAGGGTCCAGCTTCTTCACCAGCTTCCGTAATTGAGCCAATCTGTGCAGAATTGAGCCTTGGAATGAAGCGTCGGGCTGGAGATGGAGAAGCCAGCCGTCAGTGGAAGATACCGGGCCTGGCAGGACTCTTCGGCCTGACAAAAATAAAAAATCTTTACACTTCGAGAGTGAACGCCAGCGTCGCAATCCTTTCTGTCTTTTTTATGGCCTGTCTGACTTATTTTGAGACTCTTTGCCACCTTTTCCTCTCAGCTTTCCGCTGCCCAACACACAGCCATCTTGTTCAGCTTCAGCACCGCCGCTGCGTGGCCAGCTCCTGGCAGTGACGTCAGGGCGGCGTGATGCTGTGTGGAGGGAGGGGGGTGAGGGGGGGGCTGAAACATCTGATATTAATAGCCTCTCCCTCTTTTTGTAACAGACGTCTAAATGTCTCAGAGAATCCTTGGAAAATATCACAATATCAACTTGAGAGTATCCAGAGAAGATTACTTTGAAAATGTATTTTGTCATGACTCATACATCTTCCTGCACACTTGACAGCAATAGTGTTAGTTATAGGGGTAAATAGGGAGTCCTTTGGCAGAGTTTAACAAGGAAATTATGTTTTCAAATATGTTTTAGTAGTGATAAAGTAATAACGAGGCACACTAATTATGCAGCTTGGGTTATTTAGTATTAGTTGACTGAAGTAGATGAACAATTAGATCATGAACGAGTGTCTGTGTCCTCTTGTGGCCCGAGTATACCATTGGCAAAATCAGTCATTATTACTTTTGTTGCATAATTACTGCAGGTCACACCACCAACATCCTTTTCAGTGAGACTTTTACCAAAGTGTAGGTCCACAGCTCCCCCTGTTGGAGCAACACATTTACTGCATCTATACAGACTCAGTTCACAAAAAAAAGGCCCTTTGATTTTACAGGGAAAAAACAAGTTCTTTTGTAAATATAACAACACGTGTCTCAACAATTTAAAAAAAGTTAAATTGAACACACTCACCTTTTGTTTGAAACATTTTCAGTTTGGTTTAATGAACATTTCAGAAAATACAAATATATAATGTTCGAACAACATGAGTTGTCCATTAAACAACCTGATATTATCAATGTAAATTCACAAATTCTAAACCCAACATTTTATTTTCACCCTTTCTAGTTGTTTTGTTTTAATGCATTCTAAATAACACTACGTACACATTCCCCACCCGTCAAATGCCAACTGGCATTCATTGTAAACTAATAATTAGGCTTGTTGGATTGGACAGGTCATGTCCCTGTAGGTAACTGCTGACACGACGCAAAAGTGTAAGGGTCAAACCAATTGGACTTGATTAAAACTGTTGAAAAGATATAATTACATAACATTTAATGAAATTCCTGAACTATAAAACCCCTCATCAACGCCACAAAGATTTGCATTTACAAATGCACATGTGCATGAATAGACACATTGATAAAGAAGAGGCATGTAGACAGGGCCTGCGTCTGTGGTGTTTTGAAGTGTTTTCAACCTTGCCTTTACTCTCCTTGAGATACCCACATGCTCTGTTGAATGACACTGATTTGACCTAATCCCAGCAAGCCTTTATTGTGTCCCTCTGATGCAGCAATGGAAATATATCCGGCTGGAGTCTCCTCATAACTTCTCACTGAAAATGAATAAAAAGCACACAGTTGTTAAATATGAAAGCACTGGCTTTTAGCTCTCAAACTTGTTTTTTACCACTACAATCCTACTATGTTTAGTAAGGGATATATAAGTTACCTGTCCAGATGGGAGAGGACTTCACACAGCTGGGAGAGCAGTGCATGATGCTTGTGAGGGTTTCCCTCCAGCACTCCATTGAGACGAGTCAGGTATGAGTCCAAGTTCCCATGAGATGCTGTCTCACCTGTATCTGTTCAGAAAAGTCACAAAATAATTAAATCGAAACATCCACTCAAGTTGAAATAAAATAAAATGTCAACACAGTTTGGCAATCCAATCCTTAGGAAATTAGTTTTCTTAAGTGTATTAGTGTGTATTAATGAAAATGCTGTTTACTTGTCGTTTAACATTGCTAACAACACCAATACATTTATACTACAGGACAAACTCTAGCATCAAAATATAATAAGAAGTTTTATTAATTATTCATCTTTCTTCATTCCTAAATTTCTCCTGTGAGCAAATAGTGCCAGCTGACTGCTGACCTGGTAAGGGGACTGATGACAGACTGTTGACCAGTGTGTGTTTGATAGCCAGCAAGTGTTGGTGAAGAGCCTGCGTCCGCTTCTCGTCCAGCCCTAGTTCAGCCTCCAGGCGCTCTTTAGCATTGTACATGTCCTTAATGTGTCGCTGAAGCACTGAATTCTGCTCTTCAAACTCAATGTTGGCCTTACGAAGCCGACGCAACTCAGCCTCTCGAGCTGGAACCACAGAGAGAGAAATTGTACAGCAATAGACGGGAGTACAAGCTTATGTGTTATATGATACGTTGGACTATATACTGGAATGATCATCTCTGTTACCTTTGTTCTGATCGAGGAACTCCTCTGTGAAGATAGGAATGTCGAATCTGCTTGTGAGGTCAGAAGCCTAAAGGACATCAACAGCAAATGGAAAACTAGGATGTTTAAAATGTATGTAAAAATACATTGCAGAATATACAGTGGCAATAAATGGATGTCATGTACCTTTGATATAGATGGCTCTGAACGAGTGCTGATGATGACAGACGGAGTGTCCTCTGCAAGATAACATTGCATGTGGATATTACAGCTCACGTTACATGGAGTAAAAGATACAAACTAAGCAGTATCTTGCTATTTGCCCTTGTGATGTTGTCTATATGATATGTATGATAAAGTAAGTAGAGCAGAGTAGTCACCTTTCTTGATCCTCTTGTCTTGTATCTTAGCAGTGGTGATCTGAAAGGCCTCGGTCTGCTGATATTCCTTCAGTTCCTGAGCATACTGCATCTTCTCCCGTTCTGCCTCGTCAAGGTAGCGCTGTTATTACAAATAATGTTGGACAGCTTTAATGAGGGAACATTTAACACCTTTTCCAGCATGCGCATTTCACAACTATCAAGCATAAAACCACCACTGATGAGAAATATCTTTAAGAAAGATCAAATCAAACCACAGAAATCAATGTCTTCAACATCTTTATGACATTTTGTCCAACTGGCCAAATAATACAGCATCATTAATACTGCTCACAGAATTAGGTTGTACTGAATATACTTTGTTAAAAAACTTCTGACATGCATACTTGTTGCAACAATTGCATAACTACCTGTTTGTCATTCAGGGCCAACCGTGTCCACTCTGCTCCAAGTCTCTTGGTGATTTCTGGGAAAGGTAAGTCAGGGTATCTGGCCCGCATTAGTTCTCGACGTTCATTTAGGAAGCGGACATATCCTGTTACTGGTGCCTTGGGACCATTTGGTAGCACCTTCTTTCTTTTCTTTCCCTTTGGCCAGCCTCTCTTCTTTGGCTGAAGAGGGGGGGAAACAACGGGCAGGTCATCTTCAATGCTCAATGTCAACAAATAGACAATATTTAGCTTGTTTTCACTGACAGAAGTCCAGACCCAGAGGTATTTCAATTACAATCAATGATGACTCGTCACACGTAACAGCACTCACCTCATCTTGTGGTTGGTCTGCTGAATGTGAAGGTTTGGACTGATTCGATGCATCACTCTGCTCTTGTTTGATCCCTCCCATGATCTCTGTATATTGGACAATCAGAATCAGAAACAAAATTCCTTTATTAGTCCCGCAGCGGGGACAGTTACTGTGTTACAGCAATAGTGACATAGCAGATAAAAGGCAAGAGATAATAAAGTAGCTGTATTGTATTCTATTTACCTCTAATTCATGTGCAATGTCTTACCTATGCTGCTGTGATGAAAAATAGTCCAAATCGGATCAATGAAAAATATCTTATCTTATTATTTATGTTATCTTAAATAGGTAAGTGAACATATAAAGGTTTGAGATACTAATGTGTTAGTATGTAGTCGTAAGGGTTATGTCCGAGGGAGAAAAGTCTGTACAGTATAACATAGGATAAGTTGTAAAACAGATACAGTAAGCTAACCTCGCTGCAAAACCCAAAGGTATTTAAATTACAACCAATGAATGAAGACTATTAGGATCAGCAATTATTCATTTAAGGTTGATCCATGAATTGTTCCAGCACTAGTTTATACACTCAAATTGAACAGGCCTGTAAATTAATCACACCTTATGAAGGTTTTAATGTTAAGTATTTGTTCAAATTGTGTCACAGAGGTTTTATTCGATCTATGTGCTCATTTAGGATCTGGTTAGTGGCACTGTTGACGTGTATAATGAAAGGTATTTTTTCTGTCTGTGTTCATTTGTAGGTGTTATACGAGCACTGTTTGTGCTTGTTATGTTATTTAAATATGTATTTATTTAGGTAAAATATGAAGGTATTTAGTTGTGAAAATGGGTCCTTATCCGTAAGGGTTATGTCCGGGGGAAAGGTCTCTACAGGAGAATATAGGGGAAGTTGTAAAACAGATAAGAAACAAAAAACACATCACCATTATTAAGCTAACCTGGCTGCTAGCTGTTCATCAAAGCGGCTAACTGTTTACACAACGGATAAAAAGGTAATCTAAAATACTATCTCTTCACATGTAAAAAACAGAAATATATGTAATTTATAAAATAACGTTAAGTCACTCAAGGAACAGGCAGATTGAATACATTATTTATACTTTTTGGGGGATAAACGTCTTCTAAACTCACCGAATATGATTCCCTCGGCCAAACAGGAAGAGAACCCTGCCTGCTATGTGATTGGTCGGTGGATCGGCATGGAGAATCATGATTGGTTGGCCGCATATTCCCATGAACCACACTAGACAAGCAGTGGTGGGGGTTGGGGGGGGGGGGGGGGGGGGGGCGGTATTAAGGTCCTTTCAGTGAAGATGCTATTACAAAGTGCTTCATACTTATTCTACCCTGTAAAAAACACTACGTTGTTTTTTAACATGTTCATGTGCACTATCAATATCATTTGTACAATCATTTAAATGTGATGTTAAGTCTGGCCACCATATTTGTTTTTTACGGTTAAACTGTTGTACTGTCCCCTTGCTGCTGTAACACTGCTAATGTCAACATTGTGGGACTAATAAAGAATGATCTTATCTTAAAGGTCCTGCATTCAAAACGATAACAGTTAAGTATGTTGGTATAATCAGGAAACATTTCAAAATTATAAACATATCCCCTGTCTTCCATACTATGAATTCATGTAAAGGCTTTTGGATTCTTCTGTTGTAGTTGTAGTCATTTTGAACTAATAATTCAGTAACAGCTGCTGGTTATATAGGAGGGCTAACAAATTATACGTTTATACATCAACAGTATGCTGCAGTTGGAGTTTAATTTTTGTAATAAATGTACAGTACAGAGTACACACACACACACACACACACACACACACACACACACACACACACACACACACACACACACACACACACACACACACACACACACACACACACAATTTAACGTTTACATTTTAACCCATCCTAGTACAAGGAGCAATGGGAAGCAGCGCTCCAGTCCGACCGGGGACGTGAACCGGCGACCGGTCAGTTCAAAGACTGAGTCAGGCAGTGGCGCAGTCTGTAGGTGGAGGGTAGTAAATGTAGTACACTTCATAAAATTGTGTATTTGTACATGTCTACCATAAGCATTACTGCGCTATATATTTACGCTACCTGCACTTCCAAATATGTTACTATGTTCATGCTGTTTCTATCTTACTTGTTCATTCATTAACGTGGATCATAAGGTATTAAACTAGTTTATTAACACTCCCTACTCTTCATTCCACTTTGTACTTAATCATGTATAATGTACATGACTTAATCAGAAACTATCATGACAATAATTCATATTCAATGTGGTATAAAACAATATGCTGTATCATAGAGACCTAGAGTATTTCAAAGACTACCTTTAGAGTTGGGAAAACTCCAGCCCACCACACCATGTCCTGCTGCTGTTCTTTGACATAAATATAGATTAACCTACCATAACACTTTAACTTGTATCTTCACATTTCCAGAAATTAACCATATTTGTTAATGGCTAAGCATTCTAGCAAAAAATAAGTTTGATTTTTTGTGATTTTATTGAATTTAAGTACTGTGGTGTTAATAAAAGCTTCTTGAAACGGGTCGATTTTCAATATTTTTTGGGAAAAAAAAATGTATCTCTTTATTCAATATACAAGCGACATACTATTTTCTAGTTGTAGGTCTCATCATCTGGAACACAACAGAAATACGTATTTTTATCCCAGTCATATTTGATGTCAGGTTTAATTTTATATCAAATATTCTTGTAATGTTTAGTCATTTATAAGTACAAAATCAAGAAAGAATTTCATCACAAACCATGGCCGTATACTTTGAAGTCATACACACATTTAAAAGGGCTTATCATAGAAAGCAGGCTATAATGGCATTATCATAAACCATGCAAATATATCATAACTCTTCAAGCTATTATAAATGATGCTAAATTAAGTCATAATTTTAGGGAAGTCCCCAAATTGTAAAATACAATATCAGATTCATTCAACCCTATTATCTTAAATGTAGTAGTAATACATGCATTATGGCCGCATTACAATGTTTAACCTGCCTTTGGTTTAATGTTGTGTAGTAATCTAAAGTGTTTAGTTTTCCTACATGGACACACTTGCATTTGGTCACCTGAAGGCCACGGAGTAAGGTTATATGGATCTTAAGTTATTAAAAAGAACAAACCAAGCAAATGTGAGCAGTCGGAGTAACAACTTTATTCATTCTTAATTACATTTGTTTCGGATAAGACATCTATAACAACTCTGCACATTGTCAACACCACCAAAATGTTTGGATATTACGTTCCATTACGTGTGCATGCTTTTGCTAACAGCTCCAGTGGCAGTTTAAAGCCATGTGTCCAAGTGAGACAGAGACTTTGAGCATCAAAGGAAACAGTTAATCCTCAAGTTAACGGAAACTTCCTCAAGGCGGTCCCCAAGAGGACATTCTGTTCAGCTGGAGCGTTTGATTTGAGACTCTTGCAAGATATTCACTTTCTGACAAAAAAAACGTGTCAACTATGAATGCTAAGTTGGTGAAGCACAGGGAAAGATCAGTGAACATCCCATGATCCTAGAAACTTGATGACAGAACAATGTCTTTTGACTGAGACACCCCTTGTGGCAGATAATACATGAGAAAAAAAGTCAGCTTCCACGTGTTAAAGAAACAAGAACGCCGTAATCATTGGTTTTTATTTTTATTTTATTTACTTCGTTTACAATTTTTGTGGGTGTTTATTCATTATTTTCAATTGTTTTGGCAAACATTAGTGCTCACTTTGTTCTGTATAGTCCAGTCCCCCAATGTAGACATATCTTTTGGGAAGGGAGGAATGAGGCGAAAGCCAAGTGTAGTCATAGCGATTACATTTTATCCAGGTAGTTCTCCAGTAGTGGGACACCTTCCTTGAGCCCCTTGCGTTTGCGCGCGTCGGTGACAACGATACCGGGCTTGGATGCGGGGTCCGTTGGGTCTCCGGGGAGGATCTGCCAATGGTCGAACACGCACTGTGGGAAGGCCTGGCCACCAGTGTGGGAACGAAGGTCAGCTGTGAAACCTGGGAATAGACAAAGCAAAGCATGCTCGTTATACCTTCCCAACAATTACGAGGGATAGCGAAGCCGGCGAATGAGGAAGTGAACCTTTGATAATTAAATCCAACTGCTGTTTGTGTGGAGCTGAAACTTTTGCTTTATTATTGTATGCATCTGTACTAAAGACTGCAATGACTTATAATGGTACAATGGATATATTTGATAAACACAGGCACTGATGAATAAATTTGCCCTTAGAATCCGCTTATTTGGAGACGTTACCATTGATGCATGATTAAATAAAACACCAGGCCACATACACCTGGACACTCAGTTTTTAAGTAAGATCTCAATAATAAATGCATTTGCTAGGAGAGAGAGAACACCACACTTTAATAAATATATTAAGAAGAAGGTCTCCCATTATGCTACATTTGAACAATGTATTGTAGGGCACCATCTATACAAAACTTGTCTGGGAAGTGCTTTGCTCAAAAATACCAAACAGATCACCCATGAGGTGGTGCAGGGATGATGTATTTTTCTAGACCGACCCGGAAGTGAGCTGCGCACGAGTTCCCTCGACAAATAAGCAATGCGATTTCGCCGTAGGATTTTGGAACATTGTAATTATATATAGTTAGTCTGTGGAAAACAAACCTGTTTGATGAATGCAACTTTTGTTCAGCCGGATAATCTCCACATGTCTATCATACTTCTATAATTTTCGAATCATAAATGTAATCGCCAGAAGCAAAATGCTGATGTTATGCTATAAACAAACTACAGACGAGTACAGCCGGGTCGCACGACTTAAACGTCAAGCCCCTTAAGATCGTTTCAACTGACTTTCAAGCGCTTGCATATTTCAACAGATTTTTGTTTTAGCCACACTGAATTTAAATAGAAGTCATCCCCGTTTATTTACCAGTCTGATATTGTTTTACAAAGATGAGCGGGAGTCTTTAATTTTTCGACGTACAACGTCCTCGACAACTTCTGTAGTCCTATTCAGCCACTTGTTAACAACCATCGCTTTTCAGACACAAACTCGTCAAATCACCAGTGATGGGGGGGGGGGGGGGGGGTCACTGCTGATGTATTGAATGTTGTCGAACAAAACCTGATCTGTCTATTAAATTTGTGCCAACCACAGACCTTATTTCGAGCTATTTCCAAAATCCTATGGAGAAATCCCATTTCAGATGAACACTCCCATTTGCAGCATCATGCAGCTCTTTCTCCTCTGAATGTTTTCTACCAGAAGATACTCAGCTATACACTGCTGCAACTAAACGCCATATTATGTTCATAACCACATCAGGCATTAATTTTGTTCTGACATCATAACCGAAGCAAATCTGGAACAGCTCGTTTGTGCCGCCGTTTTTAGAAATGTGGGTAGGGAGGAAAAGAGAGCGGGTTCTATTTTCTGACACTGAAAGTCTACTAACACACCAGGGAGACATTTAGGTATAAAAGACATTAAAAAGTGCATTTTGCATAACAGGGGATCTTTAAATAAAATCAGCTGGCAACAGTCGGTTGGGAACTAAGGGTTTGATGATCTAGCCAAAGTCAGCTTTATTGTGTATCTCTCCACATGTGCCATTCATAAAGGAATTGAAAAAATGTTTTTCTCTATCCCAAAGTGAAGAGGTAAAGTGCACAGGCACTACACATAAGACAGACCTATCCTAACTGAGTAACAATAAATAAGTGTACAGCAGATGCAGACATTTGCTGTTCTCTATTCTGAACAGGTCACCCTTGTAAAAAGACAACTTACCAAAGGACTCCATGACAGGCAGGAAGGCCTTGGTGACACGCATGGGTGTTCCTGCAACAGCGATCTCTTCAAAGACGTGACCACGTCTTCTGGTCAACACACCGTAGATTCCACCAACTGCACTTCCGGGACACTAATAAGGAAAAAGTCGTACAGAAAATATTATTTTTTAGAAATCACAGGCAAGTACTGAAAACTGACGTTGTTGACACTAGGCCCGGGAACTGCATCACTGCAGTATTGATATACGATCTTAGATATCATTTCTGCTAAAGGCTGCATTATAGTAAAGCCAAGTCATTTTCAAAAAAGGGTATACAGTAAGTTAAGATGATCTTCGAGGTAAACGTTTTAAGCACCAATTGTCCACCATCAAATTTCATCCTCATATTGATGGAGGTATTCGGCTATTTTGAAACATCTTTGGTGACACTTACCTGAATCTCCACCAGGTAGACTGGCTCCATCATTTTGGGCTCAGCGGTGAGTTGGCATGCATACAGGCATCTGCGAGCTGTTGGAATAATCTGACCACCACCACGATGAATAGCATCTGTGTGCAGGGTAACATCATGGACGTTGAAGCGAACGGCACGCATGTTCTCTTCACAGAGGACACCCTAAAGACAAAAATGAGACAAATTGTTGATAAACCGAAGCCAGCAAACAATAGCTTTAAGAAATGACCTGACACAAGATGCTATACGAACATGACTAGAACAGCTGAACAGTGAATTTATGTCCATATCGGCCCGCTTACCTCCTTGACTGCCCACTGGAAGCCAGCCACAACACTATCCTTGATCTCATTAAGGTACTGCACTCCCTTGGTGACATCCACCAAAAGGTTGGGGCCAGTTCCATCAGGGCCAAAGCACCAGATCTTTCTGGCCTCTCCAACATCCCAATCGTGCGTATCAGCAAGGTATCTGGCACGCAGCTTCAACTCCTGACGAGGGGAGATGTCACCCTTCTCAATGGCCTCTGCCAAGCCCTCCTCAAAGGGAGCAGCCTTCATGAACAGACGGTTGTGCTTGTTGGGGGACTTGGACAGACACACCACAGATGATTCCACACTGACTGTCTCCCTGTAGGAGACCACTGGATCAGATTTCTAAAAAGAAAACGAGATTTAATGTAAAAAAAGTTTTCCTTTAGCAATAATAGTAATGTTTGGTTTTATTCCCTTATTACCTTGAGTGGAACACAAGCATGATCCTCCTCCAGATCCTTCAGGCAGATCTCCAAATGCAGCTCTCCAGCTCCAGCAACGATGTGTTCGCCAGACTCCTCAATGATGCACTGCACCATAGGATCAGACTTGGACAGACGCTTCAAACCCTCCACCAGCTTGGGCAGGTCAGCAGGATTTTTGACCTCCACAGCAACTCTCACGACAGGGCTGACACTGAACTTCATCACTTTCATGTTGTGCGCATGCTCGAAGGTGGTGATTGTTCCAGTCTTGACAAGGAACTGATCCACTCCAACCAGACCCACGATGTTACCACAAGGCACGTCTTCAATGGGCTCAACATAACGACCCATCATCAAAATGGTCCTGCCAAAGAGTATTGTGTGCGTAGGGGAAAAAAAACACAATTTGGATATGACATATCGGTTCATTTAAATCACATAACTGATGCATGTCAAATAGCTGATGAAACTCACCTCTGGATTGGCTTCAAGTACAGATCCTCTTTCTTTCCAGGGGTATAGTTTGGGCCCATGATGCGTACCTTCAGGCCAGTGGAGACGGATCCAGAGAACACGCGACCAAATGCATAAAAGCGACCCTTGTCATTGGTGGGGACCATCTTGGAGATGTACACCATCAAAGGTGCCTTGGGGTCACAGTTCTTGATACCTGAAAAACCAAAGCAACATCTGGCTTAGTGCCTCAGTCTCAATGAAATTACTTAAGTGTGCATGTGATATGCATGAGGAAACTTCTAATTACTGTATACGAGAACATTTTATATAAATAAACGTCATACCCATGGCACACTCATCATCCATAGGTCCTTCGTAGAGCATTTCGCAACGGTACTTCTGGGCAGTGACGGGGGAAGGCAGGTGGATGGTGATCATCTGAAGAAGAGCCTCACCGGCAGGCAGCCAGCGGCGCATCACAGCCTTCAGAAGAGGCTTACCCTCCTTGTCCTTGTCCTCAGTATCCAGCTTGACCTCCAGCTTACTGAGAAGTTTGGCAGTTTCCTCTTTGTTGAAATTCATGATAGCAGCGAACACCTAAATAATAAAAGAATCTAATTAGGGGGCTGCAGTTACATGACCAAGACAACAATGTTAAAGCAAACAAATGTTTCTGTGTCCTGCTCAGAATGAGAGCTATCATCACTGGTTAATCAGGTCAAAGTGAAGAATGTTTCAAATCATCACTTGCAGGCACATTACATATTTAGCACAAGTTTACAAATTCCAAATGTATTTAGCACTGCTTTTAAGAAGCTCTTTCACACGAGTTTCACGTTACCTTGAAGATGGGGTCCAGGACGAGCGCCACAAAGGTGCGAGGGAGCTTGGAGCCTGCAGGTAGATTGCTACTCTTGTAGAACTTTCCAGTGGCAGGATCAAAGTACCTAGAGAAGTCAAAGTGTCAAAATTTACCAACACAGTTAAGTGTAGTTGCACATGTTCCTTTATTGCTTGCACTTGATATGTTTATCAAGATCTGTTTCAGAGACTCACCTGTCGCCCCACAGCTTCTTCATCATGTCTTCCACTTTCTTGCAGTGCTCGTCTGGAGACATCTGGGTGTTGCCCTTGGCAGCAAACTTGGCTGCATACATTTCAGCAAACTGCTTCAAGGTGAAAGCCCAGCCATGGAGCCCAGAGCCAAAGCCCACGGTTCCAATCACTGGTGAGACCTTTAAGAGATGACATAAATTTAAAAAAAAAAAATCAGGCATGAGAAGACTGTTTTCGATGCATGTCAAATTCATCTGGCTGATTATACATTGGACAAAGTACTACAAGGACACCTTCTGTGCGGCTACTGTTAAGAAACGGGATGCTCAAATTTCCTAACTACTAATTAAAAATGTAGTTACAGAACCAAGCTAAACCACACATGTGACAATGCACCAATTAACTTGGTACCATGTTAAACACACATTTGTAATTATAAGTTACATGAATCAGATTTATTTTGTAGTTAAATAAAACAAGTTGTTACGGTTGCAGCACATTCCATCAAACAGGAAACAGTAGTTTATCAAAATCACATCCATTTAGTTAGAAAACACACAGAAAATTACTGTGAAACATGGATCCCTTATTACATATAAAAGGGTTAGGCAGCCACTTACCGGGAGATGTCCCATAGGCCCATCCTCTTCACCATATGTGGCGATGATGACGTTGACTGACTCAACAATACGCTGGAAAGTCTGGTAAAGGTCTTCAGGCTGCAGCTGCAACTCCAACAAGGCACGGTCCATCTTGTTCATCATCAGGACTGGCTTGATACGCTCAGCAATGGCCTGACGGAGCACGGTCTCAGTTTGCACACAAACACCTAGCAGGGAATCAACGAGTTGAGTTAATTTCAAAATAAGCAGCTGTGTTGTTGTGCAGTTTCATCTATGGCTAATTATTGACATTTCATGTCAGCACCTGGAGCTTTTCTGTAGCATGATTGTGATTGTTAACTGTGCATTGTGGGCAAAGATAAAGATGCAAGTGATAATTTGTTATCACAATGGGAGTTTGCATAGGCTATTTAGTATTGTTCAGCCTTACCAGATACGCAGTCCACAACAACCAGGGCTCCGTCAGTGACACGGAGAGCAGCAGTTACTTCAGAAGAGAAGTCAACGTGACCTGGAGAGTCAATCAGGTTGATCAAGAAGCCAGCGCCATCCTTGGTCTGCTTAATGAAGGCCAAATCATTCTCGGCCAGTTCGTAGTAGAGGGAAATGGCGCTGCAAGTCAAGTACATACGTTAGAAAAAAGTCAGATGCCAAATGCAAAATTTCAAGATTACCAAATAATAAAACTTGGATATGACTATTAGTAATAGGTTGAGTTTTTACCTGCAAAGTTGACATGCATGTCATTGAATATATTAAAAAAGGGAACAGATTGTTTCCCAAAACACAAAGGTTTCTAGTTTTAACTGCAAGATGGATTTTAGGAGACAGAAACAGCAAGCATTTCCTTCATTAAACATTTTTTTTTGTTTTACTCATTGCCAGGATGAAACAAGGGCACCAAGTAAAGATTTTACTTTTGAATGCAGAGGTTTCGAAATCATAAACTGTAGAAGTACAGTTGAATATATAACATGATACTTACGTTGACTTAATGGTGATGCAACGTTCCTGTTCATCTTTACGCGTGTCAGTGAAACGGGTTTCTCCTGCACGAGCAGAGGCAATGATGCCAGCCTTTGACACGAGCGAGTCTGTCAGAGTTGACTTGCCGTGATCGACGTGAGCGATCACAGACATGTTACGGATGTTGGACTTCTTGTCCATGATCGCACGGATCTGGTCGACGGTAAAGTTCACCTAAGGAAGAAAATAAATACAATTAGAGCATTCACAAAAAATAAATAAAGCAACTGCCTCTGCAGCATATCGAAAAACCCTGCTGACGCAACGATAACGGTCCTGTACTTCCACCCAGGGCGTTTTCCACGTTCATAATAGCTGTGACATAACGCCATATCCAGTCAGCCTATTTTAAATGTCAACCCATTGTCTGTGTTTAATGATATAGCCGGTGATATTTTACTTAATGAACCTTTCCCCAAACGTTTAGTAAAAGAAGATTCAAACACGCAAGCACCGGCATAATATGTCGACACGAATAGGCCACGTGTACAGACTGACATGATGCTACATGCTAACTTTAGCTTACTAGCTAAACTAGCCGGTGGGGCCGGTAAATGATTTCCCCCCCTGACCGTAACATCCAAAAACAAACATGGCGCCATCGTACGCATCATATTTAAAAACAGACACTTGTCCTTATTCAGCTACTCAAATAGACATTAACGCCATTTTCTCTTGAATGGCTAACGTTGAGGCAAAGCTAGGAAAGTTAGCCGGCGAAATACCGTAGCGTCATCTTATTTTAGACATTTGGGGCCTTTGCTAAAAAAAAACCGTATGGGATCAAAAAAAAAAAACTCCACTAACTTAAACAGATAAACACAAACGACTTGTTATACCCATTCAACACTTTTTTAGATTTTTCTTCGCCCTTTTTGAATCGATGACAGAATGGCTGCCATTTTGATCAAAGCACAATCCACAGTTCAGTTGAGATGCAAGTTAGGATATTATCCGTGAAAACGGCCAAACAAACGTTAATAATCGCATAGAAGGCACCGTTTATGTACGATATATGAGTAATAACTCTGTGACAAATAATCAACTCACCATTTTGACGGATGGTTTTGGATCCGCTTAGTGGCGAAAAGAGACAGGAAATGTTACGCTGCCCACCTCACCAGGGCATAGGCAGGAAAGAGACAGCTGACGTCAGAAAGTAGGCCTTTATACTACGAGCGTCAGGCCTGTGCGTCGTCACGTACCGTAATTACGCTCGATCGGTCGCGTGTTCTAATCTAATCGCATCCATGGTTCTTATGACGTGACATTCCGGTAAGGCAACATTATGTCAGCCATTTTACAAGTTTAGGCAGTGGTGTAAAGTTACTAAGTATATTTATTCAAGGACTGTAGCTAGGTACACATTTGAGGGACTTGTTCTTTACTTAGTTTGCATTTCTACTCCACTGGTGTACTTTTTCTGAATGACTTCGTCTTCAATTACTTTGCACATCTGGATTAATAATTAGAAATATAATCAACTCTATAAAGCTTTAGTTACACCTGGAGTAACATTCACAAACTACGCTGCAGTAAATAAAGTAATTCAGACTAGCTGCTCCTTTACCAGCGGTGACAAACATATTAATGCATCAATAATTATAATCAAAACATATGATTCTGAAATGGGCCAATCTGCATAATGATTACTGGAGTAACATTTTGAATGCAGGACTTTTACTAGTAACAAAATATTTCTACACCTCTACTTTTACTCAAGTAGAAGATCTGTGTAGCTACTTCTCCCATCCCAGATCCAGTTTTTAACATAAAGTCAGACTTGAATTAGGTCAAAATAAACACAGAAACTCATGTGCTGGTATCAGACAATTACATTTGTACATAAAAGTGTGGTCTATTATCAATTTGAAAAATAATTGCCGAGTCATATTTATGCAGTGTGCTTAAATAAACTCCTAATTATTTTTGCCATGGGACAAACTGGACCATCTCAAATCTGATTGACTATTTCAATTGAAGAAACAGTTATCAACCTGTTTTATGATGCTACTATTAACATAGCAAGAAGAGTGATTCAATGTATGATAATTTAAGTGATGTTTTGGACTAGATATTTCCTGTGTTGTAGTCAGACTCTTTTCACGTTACCTCATTTCATTCTTCTCCAGCAGATGGTGCCCCAGCTTCACTTCCAGAAACTCCAGCTTTCAGCACATCAGTCCAAATAAACACCGGTAATATTCTAGGCTACTGTGTTATCAAGATAATCAGTACCTTCTACTATACTTACAGAGAAGCTGAAAAGACAATGTTAATGTTTTTTTCACGGGCTCCTTCAATGTGACTGAAAACCCTTGATTTGTTTTAATGATGCTGGAATTAATGAACCATTCATTCAGTCTCCAATCAAGTTAGATTTTAGTATCTAAAATATACATTTACTACCCTACATTCTTCTTTGGCTGGACATTTATGAAACCGCAATAAATAACCAACGCTTATTTCAGTTGTTTCAAGGAAATGTCTGTTTAAAAACCTCTATGGTTATGAACGATAGGAATGTGAAAATAAAGAAGAATATTGCCCTATTTCCAAAATCTTTGCAAACTTGTTGAGTCACAGTGTAGCTCCATTTAAATATGATGTTGAATGTCTCTTTATTAACCATTATCATTCATTGATGAAACTATTTTAAATGACCAAACTAAATAAATCGCTGTTATGTAGAAATATGTTTGAATGAATGTCCTTTACATTCAATGGAACTTTAACACCCTGGCAATTACAGTGTCTTAAAGTACCCATGAAGCATGCATAGCAAGGTCCTTAAATGAAAGGCAGTCATTCACATCAGAAAAATGTAAGTGCAGGGGTGGTTAATGCTTTTCAGACCAAGGACACTCCAGCTAAAAGAGAGTCGAGCAGAGACCCCCTGCTAACTTAAGGTATAAAATTGAGTTGCATATTAAACTGGACCTTTAGAGGCAGCTTAAAGGGCCAATGCTGTGGTTTTGTTTTATTTATTTAACCAGAAAGCCAATTTATCGTTGCTAATAGTTTGGATTCATGAAGCCTAAACACATTTTCATATTTAAAATTGTAAAAAAACAAAAACATTTCAATATATTTTCAAACAAGTTATTAGAGACACCCTTGCAAATAATAAGGGCCTTTGGGACCCCCCGTTTCCCACCAGTGGTTTAGGGCATAGATGTTACAGGGTTTTGTTTTGTCAGATGTAATTCACTTATTAGTCTGTCACAGTAATAGACCACCTGATGTGTTTTTTCATAAAAACAGATTTCGATGCCTTCATTTGAACCCTAAAATCATCATTCACCTACACCTTTCAAGGTTGTTAACATTTCACTTTTTACCACAACAGATACTATTTGTATGACATTTCATTTGATCGGTCAGGCGCAATTTTCAATGAGAATTTTGAAAGTCAGCTCTGTCAACATGTTACAGATGAACAGATAGATGGATAAAAACACACGATGACTCAATCCTCGTTTCTACAGGGATGTACCTCTATCCCCACTCTAGGCTTAAATATGTTTTTATTGCTTTGCTGCAATGGGAATTGTCAGCTTTATGACATCCTGAAGATTTACACCGTACATGTGATGAATTGGGTGGACATGCTAGTAAGCCCTCTCTAAAAAGCATTAAATGGTTTCATGATTCATATTATGAGGGGGGCAGAACAAGAAAACACTTAAGTCTAAGATGGACACAAAAATACAGAAAAAATATAGTAATTTGAACACATTTGACAGTGTTAATTACCTGTGAGAACATGAATTAAACAGTGTCAAATGTTCCCATTTAACACCATCACCCTCAATCTGCTGGTCAAACCTCATGCTGCTGCAGTGATGGTGCTGTCATATCTGAAAAGCTCACACAGAGTGATTGACAGGCAGCAGTGACAGGCTGCTCAGCCTGAGTAATTGACCATGGATTGAAATGACACCAAACGTTTCGTTGGATATGATTTCTCCCACAACAGCTATCTTTTTGGCATGTGTCTTTTTGAAATTCAAAGTTGTTGTGCTTACTTTAAAAACAGTCTATTGGTATATTTTAGCGACAGAAGTCTGAAATACTGTTTTGAAATATGTGCATCAGTTGGATCCTGACAAATGCATGACTCCTGAACGTCTTGTGTGAGAGTGTCCCTTTTTCTCTCTTGCCTTAAACCTTGTCTTGCTACTACATTTTCTCTAGGAAAAATAAAGTATTCTGATTGGGATGATTTACGCCTCATATGAAAGCCCATAACTCACAAACATCAATGGTCATAAGTATTATTGAGATGAAGTGTTTGAAGTAAAATACAATATTTCTACATTAGTTAAATCCTGAAATCAGTGATACTTATTTATGATGTTTTATGTAATTATAATATGAATGATTGTGCTTTTAAGAGCCTCAGAATATGTCCAAAATATTAAAAACACATTTTTAATATATCCACTGTAAATGTTGCTCAGAAAGAGAGCACAAGCACCTTGTCCCCTGAAGCATTTCCAAGATATCATTATGGCAAACAGTTTGCGCTTTAAATAATAAATGATGCTGGTAAACACACATTTTCTCATCAAATAACAGAGTATCATATTTCTTAGTGCAATGTATGACTTCCGGTGGCAGAAGTGACTCTTACAAAAAGTACAAGAAACTTAATGTATGGTAATATCATTATCATCTTTATTTCCCTGGTATGTTGACAAAGTTTAGTTCAGTCACACAATGAGTAAATCAAATGAAACACAAACATAGCACCTTTTTACCAGGAAGGTTGATATGTTTACCTAAATCCCTAGTTGTGTATTGTGCTTCACAACAATACAGTAAGATATCAAATAATAGTAAACGGTCCGATATTCTTTTCACACGATTTCTAAAATAACTTCTTCTAGCTCATTGAAAAATCCACGATTATAAGTTTTGTTAACAGGATCTTTCAAACCTTTGTGAGAAGTACAGCTTGCTTTTCTTAATTATTACCAAAGTTATGATCTTTAAAAACAATGCTTGGAGGTATCAAAGCAATTATACTTAATTATACACACATAGTCAAACACCCACAAGTACATGATTTTAAAGCTGTTAGTCACCACCCACTGCAGGACATCCAGGATTATAATGTAGATACTTATCAACTTTCCGCCTCAGTTAAATGATATCCTCCAACGAGAAACAACAGCATGAGTCAAGTGTTTACATTGCCGTCCAAACTTTTCTAATGTTTTGTAAAAAAATATGATTTAATTCTGAAACAATGAACCCTTTTCAAGGACTCTCCACATCACTAACACTCAACTATGGAACACTTCAACATGAAATACCGGTACGAAACGGCACAAACACTCTGGTCGGTTTTTCTTGGTGCCATTACTGAGATTACTTTCTGAACGCCTTTTGTTGGCATGGTGCAGTTTTTAGTCACACCAAAAAGCTTTTCTCTTGGAGATAGGTGGGTTTTTATCCACTAGCAGAAATCTGTCATCATGCTCCAGTATTGTTGCTCTTGAAACTTTAAAAGGAGAGGTCAGCTAGGTTCTACTTTTCTCTCCTTCTCCTGTCACTATCACACTCCCTAAATGAAGCCACTGTCAACTCTTTTCGATTCCTGACCAAAAGGTTATCAGACTGTGTGTATTTATTTGTCTGCAGGATCTACTCAGCCTTTGATTCAGGGCTCTTTGTGGGTTTTTTTGTGAGGTCAGAAGGTCCTGAAGACTGCATTTATATGTGTGTGGAAAAATTGAAATTTGATCATCTGCACTGCTCTGTTAAAATGTTCTTGAGACTAAAAGCTTTAGTACAGGTGCTGAGTATTATTTGTGGTCAAAGAGTTTTCTCTTGATTGATGCATCAGTTTAAGGTTAAATGGTGAGGCTCCTTTTAACTTCTTTATATAATGCTAGATAAATATATAATAATGCAGCATCCTTTGTTTGCTAATTATATTATGTACTGTTGCAAAGTATTATCCATCTTTTAATCAATTCAGTGGAGTGACAACAACTCTAACTTTCCACAGCTAACAACGATGACTCAGCAGCCGGCAAAAAATTGTCGTTGATTGATCAATTTGTTTGTGAATTGAACCCCTAAGACATTTCAATAACAATACAAACCAGGAGAGGAGAGCTGGGTTGGGGCTGGAAGCATGATTTTTTTCATCAAGGTCAATGCCAGTCGTTTTCCTTCTGACCATGTTCATTTAAGTGCCATCAATTACTCGAGCTGAGCCTGAATTCAAATGATTTGATTTGAGATAATTACCTTGAAAAGTGCTGCATAAATAAAGAGAATTATTTATAAACAACTATCTGCATGCTTGTTCATGCCTACTAATCTCTTTCTTCCGCTCAGACACATGAATTAACCTTTGACTGCTTGTGCTCTGAATTAAATTATCATGCTCTGCAGCATCTACATCTTTAGTTAATACACCCATGTTTTATCTCTGAACTAGGAAGCGCAATTAAAAACTGAATTTCTCCTAGGAGATCAGTTAGAGAATATCCAGGCCAAGATTGGCTGCTAATTGTTTACAGTAGCCTACGTTTACCTAGCATGGCTCCGCCCTCCTACGTACTTCAGCTCAATTTGAATTTCCCTTCAGTTTTCGGTATATTCGCGGGTTTTATCCGGCCAATCTTTACCTGTCCAATCAACGAACAGAGGGAGTGGCTCAGAAGGATGACGTTGAAGTCATGCGCAAGTTTGAGTTGTAGTTCAGCGGTGAAGAAAGATGCGAGCGAAGCCATTCGGTTCGTTGTGGCAAACGCTGCCGCGCATGACATACGTCACGAACACACGTTAGCGATTGGTTATGGCATATCCAGAGTGGCACTGGGCAGATCCAATGGTTTTAAACTTTTAAACTTCAGCCAATGGGCTCCAAGATTGCATTTTGGCCAATGCTTTCTGACTCTATTGCTCTCTGCACATATAATGAATGTTAAAAAGGTCCACCGTAATGTAGGGAAAATGGACCAATCAGGGGGCAGTATGCACGTAGGGGAATTCCAGCAGGCTCGCGTAGTCAGTGGGGAGTAAGAGTTTAATGCGAACTGCGAGGAGTTCTGGTTGCCGCATTATTGTGCCTGTTTCTAGTTGACAGTTGACAGTTGAAGCCTACTTGACAGTTGAATGTGTGCGTGACAACTAAAAGTAAGTGCAAACTCTATTGGAACCGTTAGTTTGATAATGTCATGCTGTTCTTTACACTGTAAAGGGAAAATGCTAATTCTCCGCTTAGCAGGCTAGTCTGTGGTAGTTAGTTTAATGAACAATTTGTAGCGTCTGTTAAGTGCTATTTCAGGTTTGGAAATATGTGTGTAATTGTATGTATATAACCTGATAACTATGATATGGTATAAAAGTGGTTGTAGTGCCCTCCTGTTAATTTAGCAAGCTGCTAGTAAGCTGCATAGGGCAAAACGTGTGTGCATGTGAGCCGTTAATGGCCACGAGGGTTCTGCATGCGCAGTCATACCAGTCCACATGCTGTAGCAGCTACACAGGATTGATTCATCAACGTGGGATAACATACTGTATTTAATGTATACTTTATTCATTTCCTGTTTGTATGGGTTTATTTCAGAACCACACAACTAAGTATGTCATCGAATCTTCAATAAAGAAGACCATTGGAAACTGGTGGTGCTCATCTCATTTGAGTTTAGTTTAGCAGTCCTGACCGACTGGCTGTAGCGCTTCAAACCACATCCGGATCAGAATATTTATACAGTCCTTTAAAATTAGTTTTCCTCCATTTCAATTTGGTCCTTCGAGCCGGATTCAGTGAATCACTACAGACTGATGGCCGACCCTAATCCAGAGGGAACTCGTCCCAAGCGCCAGGTGAAGCAGCCCGCACATCTGCAAGACTTTGTGTTCCAAGGATTAGGCCCGGCAAAGGAGCATCCACCACCACCTCCACGTGAAGATCCTGAAGTAGACGAAGCAGCACAGGCATCAGAGGACATAATCAGTAATTCCTCTCCTATAAGCCAGGCATCAGAAAGGGACCAATTGTTAAAGGAAGAGTGGCAGCTCACTATGGACGGATTAAAGAAAGACAATGATGAGCTTCGCGAGCAACTTGATCAGGTACCTCAGCTGACCTCCTTCTGGAAAGATATGAGAAGGGAGAATGAGGAGCTGCGTAACCACGTGCGCCATGTTCCAGAAATCATGGAGATGCTGAAGAGCCTGTCACAGGAGAACGCTGCTCTCAAGCAAGGATTCCAGCAGCTGGCAGCACCGCCAACACAGCCAGTGACACAGTCTCTTCCAGCATATGCCTCTCAGTTACAAGGAGCATCTGGCCATTCCCCTCATGTTCCAATCAGACCAGAATCGCTGTATGCTCATCACCAGTTCAGTGCCATGTCGTCCCAACAACAACAGTATCCAGTGTCGCCTGTTCCGCAGTACCAGCATCAAGCAATGCCCACCCCACAGTTGGCTGGGCAATTAAGAGGCCTCAGTTTGTCAGATGAGCCACCAAATAGTTCATCACGTTACGGCTTCCAGGTACCAGGGCAGAGAACAAGTCAGCGGCAGTATGCTGAACCTTGGCTCCAGTCATCTGCAGCTCATCATCTGCACCAAGGCCCTGGGCTCTATGAAGAGAGTAGCAGGTTTCAGCCACTGCACCCTGCCAGTCGCTATCAGAGCGTGCATCAAGTTGAGGAAAGAGAGAGTGGTCAATACGGGCGGCCTTCTCCATCATATGGCCCCAGTGGATACTCATACACTGACAATGTGAGTTTCAGACCACCTCACAGACCGGTTCCGCCACATCAAGGTTTACCTACCGGCCCACAAGAGCGGGTGTATAGAGGTCCAAAGCCAAGCATCCCTCGCTTCTCATCCCCAGATCCACGAGAGTTCTACAGGCTGAGGATGGCGCTGGAGAATCTGCTCCCTGATGACGCCACCGAACTGTTCAAATTTCAGATTCTCTGTGACCATTTGAAGTTGGACGAGGCACTGTTAATTGCAGATTCTTATTGCAATTCAAGGCACCCCTACACAGACACGATGCATGCCCTGACAAGGATGTATGGACAACCTCATAAGCTGGTCCTCAGCCACATCGCTGAGGTCATGGATGGCCCGAACATCAGCAATGATGATGAGAAGAACTTCCGCCTGTTTGCTCTTCGTGTCCGCTCGCTGGTCAGTATGCTGGGGCAGCTGGGGGCAGAGGGGCGTGCAGAGCTAGATTGTGGGTCACATGTATCAAGGCTACAGAGTAAGTTACCACATGACCTGAAGATCAGCTTTAGGAGATTTCTTCATCCCATGAGAGTAGCCATACCCACACTCTGTGAGTTCTCGACTTGGCTGGAATATGAGCTGCAAGTGCATGAAGACAGCATGAAGTTGCCCAGCTCTTCAAGGCAGGATTCTTCAGCAAAGAAGAAAGAGAACCCTAAAGACACAAGGCCTACAGGTAGATCCACTACCATTCTTCTGAGCACAGAGAAGGTGGACAGCAGTAATACACCCACACCCCAGACATCAGCTTGTCCTCCTCCACAGAAAGGTAAATTCAAGACCTACTGCCCTTACTGTGATAATGAGAGCCACTTTCTCAATGGGTGTAACAAGTTCAAGGAGCTCACCAAGGAGCAGAAAGAGTCGTGGATCAAGCAGAACAACAGATGCTGGCGGTGTGGCCGTAACCATTATGCATCCAAGTGTACACTGAAAGCCTTGTGCAAGACCTGTAACCGGAAACACCTTCTCATCCTCCATGATGTGAATGACCGAGGGAAAGAGAAGGAGGCTGAGGCCAGCACAGCAGAGAACGGTCTGGTAAGCACAACCAACGAAGTGCTTTATGCAGATCGACCCGTGTGCAGCCGTAAAGTCTTACTGAAAGTCAGTAAAGTCCTACTAAGAAATGGAGACAAGGTACTTGAGGCGTATGCAGTTTTGGATGACGGGTCAGAGAGGACCATTATCCTTCATGATGCTGCACAACGTTTAGGCCTCAAGGGGGCGCCAGAGGACTTAATTCTCAGGACAGTGAAACAGGACCAACAGGTGCTTCATGGGGCGGTGGTGTCCTTCACAGTAGCTTCAGTCACAGAACCCCAAAAGGAGTACAGCATCCGTGGTGCTTTCACAGCAGAACTACTTAGCCTGACAGAGCACACCCACAATACCAGCACACTGCAGCAGAAGTACAAACACCTGGCAGGATTGCCTCTTCAGCCACTTCACAAGGTACAACCAGTTCTCTTAATTGGATCTGACTGCCCACATCTCATCACACCCATAGAACCTGTCCGTCTGGGTCCCCCTGGTGGTCCGGCAGCGGTGAAGACCCGTCTGGGGTGGACGCTGCAGGGTCCAGCTCATGAACTCAGACGAGGGTTGAATCAGCACCACTGGCCGGAACAGCCACCGCTGGACAAGCAAGCTGAACAAGATGGTGAGTTGAAGCAGTCAGTCATCTGCGGTCTGACAACCACTAATCCATCATTGCCAGACCCACAGAGAGCTGACTCCCTCTGTGAGTTCATCACTGCTTGTGTACACCAGTTGTACGGGGCGACCGACCTCACAGAGGCTTTACCCCCGGACGCTCACCAGAGAGCTGAAGAAGCAGCCCTTCTTCAAGCACAGAGAGACTCCTTCCCAACAGAGATGTCCCAGTTGAGGTCAGGGAAGCCTATTTCAGGGAGTAGCAAGCTGAGTTCTCTTTGTCCAGAAATAGACAGTGCTACTGGACTGCTCCGCGTGGGAGGCCGCCTTAGGCGATGCAGTGAGCTAGAACCCGACGCAGTCCACCCAATCATCCTCGAACCTAAGCACCCTCTGACCCGGCTGATCATCAAGGATTATGATGAGCAACTGTTCCATCCAGGCACAGAGAGGGTTTTCGCTGAGGTGAGGAGAAAGTACTGGGTGTTAAGAGGGCATGAAGCAGTACGGCGACACCAGTTCAAGTGCACTGAATGCAGGAAATGGAGAGGGCGTCCTGAACCCCCTCAGATGGCTGACTTACCATCAGCTCGACAGCGTGTTTTCAAGCCAGCATTCTACTCAACTGGCGTGGACTGCTTTGGGCCCTACCTAATTAAAATTGGACGGCGGAATGAGAAAAGATGGGGACTGCTGTTCAAGTGCATGACTACCAGGGCAGTGCACATTGACCTCCTCGCCAGCTTAGAGTCAGACTCTTTCCTCATGGCAATGAGACGCTTCATCTCAAGACGTGGGAAGCCTCATGAGATTTTGTGTGACCAGGGCACAAACTTCAAAGGAGGAGATCGCGAGTTGCAGGAGTCCTTCAGAGCACTTCAACCAGAGCTCCAGGCCCACCTTTCCAGTCAGCAGGTTCGATTTCGTTTCAATCCGCCAGGAGCACCGCACTTTGGTGGGTGCTGGGAGAGAGAAATCCGCTCTATCAAGACTTCACTGCAAGTCATCATTGGAGCGCAGACCGTCACCGAGGAAGTCCTGCGGACTGTCCTTGTTGAGATTGAGGGGATCCTCAACTCAAAGCCGCTGGGCTACACGTCCGCAGACGCGGCGGACCCCGACCCAATTACCCCCAACTGCTTTCTCTTAGGACGACGAGATGCTTCGTTGCCTCAAGTGGTCTACCAGGACTCAGAACAGCTGAGTCGACGACGCTGGCGGCACAGCCAGCTTCTGGTAGATCATTTTTGGAGGCGTTTCATCAAGTACTACTTGCCAGGCCTTCAAGCCCGCCAGAAGTGGAAGACAGATGCCTCAGATCTTCAACTTGAGGATGTCGTGATGATCGTCGATCCCCAGCTTCCACGGGCTCTCTGGCCTGTAGGGAGAGTCACACAGGTGTTCCCAGGGACAGATGGGAAAGTGAGAGCTGCCAAGGTGGAAGTCAAGGGCAGGACTTACACCCGGCCAGTTGCCCGTCTTGTCCGGCTTCCTGCTTTACCTGATGATAGCTGACCTATTGTGTGACTTGTCTATTTGATGTTGATTGTTGATACAAGTGTGGATGTTGACCTTTTTTGATGTACAAATTAATGTTGTTAATTTGGGGGCGGCTGTTAAAAAGGTCCACCGTAATGTAGGGAAAATGGACCAATCAGGGGGCAGTATGCACGTAGGGGAATTCCAGCAGGCTCGCGTAGTCAGTGGGGAGTAAGAGTTTAATGCGAACTGCGAGGAGTTCTGGTTGCCGCATTATTGTGCCTGTTTCTAGTTGACAGTTGACAGTTGAAGCCTACTTGACAGTTGAATGTGTGCGTGACAACTAAAAGTAAGTGCAAACTCTATTGGAACCGTTAGTTTGATAATGTCATGCTGTTCTTTACACTGTAAAGGGAAAATGCTAATTCTCCGCTTAGCAGGCTAGTCTGTGGTAGTTAGTTTAATGAACAATTTGTAGCGTCTGTTAAGTGCTATTTCAGGTTTGGAAATATGTGTGTAATTGTATGTATATAACCTGATAACTATGATATGGTATAAAAGTGGTTGTAGTGCCCTCCTGTTAATTTAGCAAGCTGCTAGTAAGCTGCATAGGGCAAAACGTGTGTGCATGTGAGCCGTTAATGGCCACGAGGGTTCTGCATGCGCAGTCATACCAGTCCACATGCTGTAGCAGCTACACAGGATTGATTCATCAACGTGGGATAACATACTGTATTTAATGTATACTTTATTCATTTCCTGTTTGTATGGGTTTATTTCAGAACCACACAACTAAGTATGTCATCGAATCTTCAATAAAGAAGACCATTGGAAACTGGTGGTGCTCATCTCATTTGAGTTTAGTTTAGCAGTCCTGACCGACTGGCTGTAGCGCTTCAAACCACATCCGGATCAGAATATTTATACAGTCCTTTAAAATTAGTTTTCCTCCATTTCAATGAACTTAAAGTCAACCAAAGATAATTAGGTCCTCTCTACAAGCTGAAACCATAACACTTCCGATACCAAAATCACACATTCATACACAGTTTCTTGTCTTGATTAAAAAAATATATGAACTCTCAATGCTTTTAATGGTTTACAAGGCTTTAAATAACCTTGCCCCACTAAGTGACTGTCTCTCAGTTTATCAACCTGCAAGGACACTCAAATCCTCCAATGTTCTACTTTTAGAATGTTCTACTTCCTAGAGTACACTACAAGAAATCAGATCTACGAACAGTGACCTCTATTGGTATTTTTTAAAGTAAATTAAAGACCTATCTTTTTAATTTGGCTTCTCATTTGGGGTAATTGTAACTTTAGTAGTATCACCGTTCCTGTTTTATTGTTTTATGGTTGTACGATACAACTCTTTCTGTTGGTTCATACCTTGTCTTTAATTAGGTTTCTCCATTTATATTGTGATACTCTCTAAAGCACTTTGGGCTGCGTCAAGCATGAAAGGTGCTATATAAATACAGTTTATTATTATTACATTTAGTAGAACACTAACACCTCACTTCACTTCATGGTCACTAGCAACAACAGCATTTCAAATGTCCTTTAATCAATGAATGGATCTCATTCCCTTGAAATGTTGCTATTCTTGTAAACAAAGTAGAGGGGGTGCGCGAGCTGCCACCAGGGGTTGCGCGAGATGAAACATGTACCGTAATGGTAGTCTGATGTAAAAATATTACACAGTGTTGTTTTTTAAGTAGGATTTTTCCATAGGCTACAATAAAAAACAGCAACAATAAACATTTCCTTTGTAATCCCTTTTATTTTAAATCAAAAAAACTATAATTTATTAGTTTTTGATAGAAACGTAGAAGAAGACAGCCGCTGTTCATTCATTCTTTCAAATATGATTAACTGGCTGAAATCAGGGAAACTGTCAAGTGGAACGTCTGATGACAAAGTTATTTATATGGCGATAAAACAAAGCTTTGTTGCGGGGTTTTTTTTGGTTGCGTTTTTTTGGTGGGTGCGTCAACCCGGTTGGGACGTAGAAGGGTGCAAACAAAAAAAGTTTGGGAACCGCTGCTCTAGATGATTCAGGGTTTACTCTGAAAATCATGGCGGGCATCAGGCAATCATCATGATTGGACAGAATTGGTACATCTCTCTTTTTACCAAGTAAATTACAGCCTGGAATCATTGGCTCATAAAACTCACAGGAAGAGGGTCCTTGTCAGGATGAGTTCAACCAGTTAACATGTCCTTATTTTGGGTCAGAGACGTTGATGTTCAATTGGCTCTCTAATGCAAAGGAATAAAATAATGAGCTGATGTATTATGCTTTTTGTGTCAAAATTCAGATTTTATAATGTTGTTTCAATGGCGAATCATGAAATCCTGAGACAAGAGAGAGGAACAGACAGAGAAAGGGATGACAGAAAGAGGAGGGGAGTAACTATAACAGCAGCTGTTATAAAGCTTTGTGAGACAAGTGGATAATGCTAGGAACCTTAAAAAGGCAATGCCATTTTTAAAATGAGCACAACATGTCAAAATGACTAATGACCTAGTTCTGGTAGCACTGGCAGAACATCTTTATTGAGCTGTTTTCACTTTTCTAATACCTTTTTATCTTTAAACAAAGATGAAGATCCTATTAGTATGCATCTTATAGCATCCAGGTGAATATATAATGTTCAGTTTTATTCGGCAGGTTACTTAAAGTCATATTACAAGAGAAGTTGTTGTGTGGATTTCATTGTGTTTTAAAAGTGTCATCATGATTGTAACAGAAAGGCACGAAGCCAGTGTCATGGACCGATGTGCATGAGTTACCCATTCACAAAGAAAGGAAAGCTGCTGACTTTGAGCTTGCTTTTGTTGATGTTGAAAGGGGCTTCAAAGTCATGCTATGCTGTGCCATCAGATTTCCGTGACCACCAGCTTTGTGAATGTTTTTACTGCTTCTTATACTCCACCTGTTTCTCTTCTGCTGTATTTATATGCCCTCTGGAGGGTCCTTATTTTCAGGATAACTGCCATTTAGGGATTATGTGCAATGCTGCCTGCATGTTATTAGTGTGTGTAGACCATATGCAGGGGAGTACAACTGAACTGCCAAACAAAACTGTTCCCTTTTCAATTTGCAATATCTGTAAATACATTTTTCCTGACCATTTCAAGAAATACAACCATTGCTTGGGTTTGCAGAGGTCTGTTGAAAAGAAAAAAGGATGTTCTTTTCATTTGAATCAGGGACTTCAAGTTGCTCAGTGTAAAAAACATATTTATTGCCGTATACACAAAGGGCAAAATATATAGTTTGATGGCGATTAGACCCCATCGTGCTGAGATGGAATTAGGGGGAGGAGAAGCCTAATAGGAAGGTGAAACCCCCCTGGGTCTAAACACTGGTGGTGGTAAAGAGCTGAAGGGAATATTGAAGATCTGAATGATGAGGGGATCTTCTGGGTTTGGCCCGGGCCCTGTATCTGATGAATTGGAGATGGAGGGGTGGAGGAGGGCTGCAACGTTTGTCCTAACTCTGACAGAAGAGAGCAGATTTAAACATTTGCCGGATGCGCTGTGATTGGCTTGAGAGAGATGAGATGGGTCTTATTGTTTTAGCTTGGGGTGAGATGCAGTCTTCCTTGTTGAAGGAAAGGGCGAGAGAGTGAGAGAGCATTTATGAATGAGAGAGAACAAGACAGTATTCCTGAAAAACCTGCGCTGAGCTTCATATGGATGGAGCATCACAGCAGTTTTTGTCTTTTTGTCTCAAAAAACAGCCACATGTGTAAAAATGATTCGATTTCTTCATTTATAGATTTAAAGACATTTGTCTTTCATGGTCTAACTGATGTATGATAAGAAATTATGTGAAACATTGATTTGACAACAAAAAGATAAAAAGAGAAAGCATACAATCACCACACAGCTGATACCTGCAGAGATCCACAATGCTGCCTCCCTGGACATCTTCAAATCTGCATTAAAAACTCACCTCTTCACCTCTTCACCATAGCCTTTGACCACTAACTCATCTTACTGCCCCGTTCTTCTACCACAACTGCCATTTCTGTTTTCTGTTTTACTTACTTTATTTTTCTGTTCTTTTATTTGTCCTAGTTTTTTGTTTGTTTATTTGTTTTATGTCTGTCCTCACAAAATGGAAAGCGGCCTTGGGTACCTAGAAAGGCGCTATATGAATTCAAACTATTATTATTATTATTATTATTGTTAACAATTGTATCAATCTCTTCTAATCAACGATTTATAGCCCAACAGCTATCTGAACAATGTAGAACAACATCTGAGAGATATTCTCATTGATTATGCTTAGACTGCTAAGATAAATGTAAAGCACTTAGCTCTTTTTATAATGATAAGGTGATTAATTAACTTGTTAGCATGGCTGCGGAAACAAGCATGACCCAGAAATATAGGCTACACTTAGTTTTTAGTTTGTAGCTATTACACTCACAGGCAACAACGGGCAGAAGACATACTGAGTTTGTACTGTGCAGCACTTTTGGTGATAAGCAGTAACTGCAGGTGTGTTTTTAGATCTCACTTTCACTTGTTTTTGAAGATTTCCCCCCTGTAGTCATCGTTCTTGGTGTTGTTTGTTTGGCAAAAGTAACTGTTCACTGACTACATAACCAGACACTGAAAAAAAACAAGACCCTTCTCACACACAAGTAGAAAAACAAGTCTTTAATCAGACTTGTGATTTTTCCTGGGAATATAACCACAAATACCCAGTCCAGCAGTGGCTCAGTAAGTAGGGGCTTGGACTGGGAATCGTAGGGTCGCCGGTTCAAGTCCCCGAACAGACTTGAAATATGGAAGGTGGACTGCTACTTGGAGAGGTCCCAGTTCACCTCCTAGGCCCTGCTGTGGTGCCCTTGAGCAAGGCACCGGACACCTCCAATCCCCCCTCCCCATTGCTCCCCGGGCGCTGCACGATAGCTGCCCACTGCTCCTAGTACTAGGATGGGTTAAATGCAGAGGAACAATTTCACTGTGTGTGCTCTGCTGTGTGCATGCATGTGACTAATAAAGAGGGTTTCATCCTCCGATTCTATCTATCTTGTGATTGTAAAGGGCATTCCATCTCTCTACAAATCTGAGAGCAGGCATTCTGTATCATTTATAACAGAGTAAAAAGCTTTAAAAATTGTCTTTCATTTCTCATGAACTCTTCAAACATCCAGAACAGCAGCAATTTGTCTGCACGTGACTGACATAATGGGTAACACTTACATTTTTCTTCTAATCGAGTGCTCTTACACAGTAAGTGGGCCCTTTGCCTTTCATACAAGTAACCTCAAAGAACAATGCACTCTTTAAATCACAGCTTTGGATAAATTGCATCCTAGCTCCTACTGTGACCAGTGGAATTTAAAGCAGGTATTTTCAGACTTTTCTAACTGCTCACTTGAAGACATCACATGTGGATTGTCCTGGAACAAATGCAGCTTTTTCCTCATTTAGCTTGAATGTTCCAAAAAACACCCCATGTAGAAATGGATGTGGCAACTAGCAAAGATAAGAACATATCAATAGACCATGGCAAGCTTAGAGAAAATGAGTGTCCACAACAACAATAATGAAATAATGAAAACGTTTTTATGCAACAAAATGTTTCCTGCATGTCTTCCTAACATATCTTATATCCTCAATAACCATGGTCATTATGTCATGAGCTGTACTTTACACTCTGCATGTTTGTATGCAATGTGCTGAGCTCTCACACTGATTGCATTGCAACAAAAAACAGCCATTCAGCTCATTTCCATTGACCTGTATATTATGTGAGCGAGAGAGTCTGAGAGCTGTGGACGATTTCACTCCTGTGATTTTTTATTTACCACATTTGAATGGATGGCTTGTGCTACTGGCACCAGTGTTGCATTGCTCATTTTGTTTTTGTGTAGGACTGGTTATCCAACCATGCAGCATCAGTGTTGTGCAGATAAGAAATTAAAACTGATTCCTGAGGGAGGATATAATGGCTTCTTTTTTTCTGCCATTTACATAATCCTGGCATTCAGCTAATATGTTTGCTACATGACAGCTTCTACATAATCATACAAGGGACCAAATGCTATTATAGATGAATGGCATATCTCTGAACTCAGCTGGCAGAGAAAAACAGGCATATTCTTCTTGTCAAGGATCTCAAATCCATCACATAATAATCAAATGTCGTCATAAGTTGGGTCTGCAGTTTCTGTGTTTAATCATATCAATAGCTGAACAAATTGCATCATTTATACGTTGCAGGGAATTTTTAGCATTTTAGATCCTTTGAGGGGATGTTGAGCTGAGTGATGGCAGCGTCCAAATCTCCTCTCTCAGCTTAGTAATAAACAAACTGGGGGGAGACGTTTTTCTTTCATTTTTCATATTTTCTCCCACAAAGAGATAAATGAGCGCTGAATCGAGAGCACAGGTCTCATTACACAAAAGAGACCTGCTTCGAATCACAGCACCTACACACACTTCACACCCTGTACAAAGTTGTTGTTTATTTATGTTGTTTTACAGTCTTGTAGTTGCATTTCAAATTGCAAACAATACACTACTTGCCCCTGCTAAGAGTTAGATGTGGAGATTGATACCAATTTCATATTTCTGTTTTAAAGATAGCTCTGAATCCAGCAAACAATCAGCTTAACTTAGGTGAGCATACTTAGCTTTATTTAGTCTAAAGGGAACAAAATAGATCATGTGGCAGGACAAGTTGACAGGCAGTCAAACAGAAATAATGTAACATTATAATTTATGTTAGGATATGCCAAGCTAAGCTAAGCTAAGCTAAGTGGCATACTGCAGCTACATGTAAAAAATATACAGATTTGAGAGTAGTAGGCCCTATCCCCTCTTGGCAAGAAAGCAAAACTTATGTTCTCTAAAATGTCAAACTTTTAGATAAAGCGCTCCAGGCTCGGACCTTCAGCCTCCGTCATCTTGGAGAAGGCTACTTGATGTGACAAAAAGTGGGACAAACAATACCCAGCAAAATATAAAACAATGCAAATGCTTTCTTTTGATAATTATGAGCAACAAAGATATGTTTTTCTTGCTACATGTGATTACAGGAGAGATGTTTCACTGCTGGTGTTTTGCAGGAGCATGCAATTGAACTTTTCCCTTAAAGCTAAAATTGACTTTTGCAATTGACTCCAGGTGCTTTTCATTGTAAGCATCTCAGTCAATCAAAATCAGAATAAAATGGGTAAAATCACAGTCTAAAATATTTCAAAGTAAAAACATGCAAGTAAAAGGAAGTAAAACCATTACAATCACACAATGCATTACGCAACAAGCTGTCAACACAGCATTGATCTCATAAGGTTTCTACGCCTATCATCCAGCAGACACAACGAAACAATAGCAGTCATTTGGAGTTATTTTTGTGGGAAACTGGTGAAGGTAAATTACATTTTCAATCTACGTGTAGGAGCCAAAATGCTTGTTTGGCCATAGCTTATTATTTATATTATTATCTTCATTTCAGTTTGCACTACATTTACATCCTATTGTTTATCACTTCCGGCAATTGTCACATGGGTGTGGTTTAATGGATTTTAGGTCACCTGTTGGATATTGGTTTGGGTGGATGACAGAGCAAAGAGGGTGAATTTGTTCGGATACTTTCTGTTGACCTTGTGGTCCGGAGTTTAGGTATTGTTTTTTGTGTTTGTTAACTAAATACCATGAACTGAAACTGATTACGGACTCTTGAGCGCATCACAGCGAAGAGCAATTTTTAGCCTCTCAGCGGCAGTTGAGACCAAAATAAAGCTAGACGTAGAGTAGCGGCAAAACTCCCTATGAGTTCTGCCACTGCTCTACGTCTAGCTTTATTTTGGTCTCAACTGCTTTCTGGGAGGCTTGTGTAGCTTCTAAAATTTCGACTGAGTTCAGAAGATTAGATTAAAAAGCTTAAAAGATGAAAACATTATAGATAGGAGCCTCGATAATGTGCTAAATAATAAAAATTGGGGGATCATAAACCAAAACAATAAGCTGAAAGAAGCTAAAATGGCTGTAGGCCTAGCTGATGAATTTGTCACACGGAGGAACCCCTCACATTACACATAGTCATTATACCCATTGCTTATACAAAAACATTCACGACTACAGCTTTGAATTCGTGTTTGACTTGTAAATCTTCACATAGCAAAGCGATTCCTTAAGACACTTACCAAGCACGGTATAAACAGCAAATAACCTCCACTATAGCACTGGACATGCAAAGATTTGTTTTACTGCTAGGCAATCGAGGATCTGAAATTGCTCATCAGAGCTTGACATGCTTATGCTACATCTTTCAGAAAATATGACTTGCTTTCACCAGAAAAAATAGGTCATGGTTTTTGAAAGCCATCAAAGCTCAATCCAGTCCTTCCTTTCTGTGATGATTACATTTATCATAACAACCGGCTTGCATTTATACGAAGGAATCGTTGCTGAACTGCAGGAAATATAGGGTTGTGAGGAATATTTTCATGTAGAGTGCTTGCTAGAGGTTTATTTACTGGAAACCTGCTGCAATCTTGTTGATAAATGAAAATGTTTCTGGGCACCATGACAGCTGTTGATTAAGGGTTCCCTCTAACAGGGTATCGGTCACATATGGCAGAACTCTGATAGGATTTTTAGAAGGCTTTGATTACAGATTCTATTCAAAATTGTACCACATGACCAGCATCAAAACGGAAAAAATGACTTGAACTTTGACCTCCATTGCTGCTGATCTTTTTAAAACTTTTCATGCAACCAAACAGATGACAGCTGTGCTATGCGCCACAAGCTAGCAGGGGAGATAACCATAGAAACAAAACTTAACTGGCTCTACATTTTGTGTAAAAGTTATTGGAGTGGACTAGAAAGGTACTATAAATGCATTACCATTTACCATTACCAATGCAAAACTAAACATACGGTATCTTACAATGCATTTGTGAAGGATAGCTACAGGATGAAGATAGTATATCTAGTAAAGAAATACAAGATGCCAGTAAATCCCTCTTGCATTTTGCCACAGATTCGAGATGCCTGATATCAGAAAAAAAACAACAATTTGTTAAACTTCATTTATATGTTCAATCCGTGAACTTGGTGGGGACCAAACATCTCTCACAGCACACCAGGGAAATAATCGTTCTGCATGCCTGATTCCTCAGTGGCACAGATGTCTGGAAGTTAAGCATTCACTGCATCCATTGGATTAAGTGCTTCGTTGCTTTATAAATGTTTCAATCCTTAGTTGTTGTTATTTTATTATCTTTGGGAAGCAATGTGCTACAGAGGAATGGAAAAGGATAGATAGCTGAAATGGTTCTGCTGCTCTTTTGAACAATAAAGCTAAGATACCAAGCAGCAACCACTGGTGTTATAAAATTAAGCCACCACAGAAGTGCCAACAATTGCAGTTCCTCCAGTGGCCACTCGGCTTCAAAAAGGGAGTCATTCCCTGTAAAGAGGTGCAGGAAAGAGTCCGGAGTAAACATTATATCTCTGGAATAAGGCATGTGGTTAACGCAAGCTTAATATATGTATGTGTTCTTCTTAGCTCAATGAATGTTTGAAGCTTCTATGTGTTGCTTACAAGTGACAAAATGAAACCACTAAATGCCAAAACAGCGAACCAACAGCGAACCAAGTGTATATACCTTTAGCTCAGCGTTGGTGATCCTCAGCCATGTTACCGTGATGTTGTCCGTTTATGCAACGCTCTATAGAACACAATGTTAAAGTTCCTAACCTTACAGAAGAAATAAGCACGTTTGCTGCTTGGTAAAAAACTGTTTTAGTTTCTATTGCCAATCTAATAATTACTCTCTATTGTATGGGGGGGCGAAACCAGTTATACATACAATCTTGTTTCAATGTTTTGAACACTGCCCAACTAATAGACGAGATGATTGAACATTGCTCTTACTAACTTTTCAAACACAGAACATAATTGCTTAATGTTTTATTGTGTGTAGCCTAATTTCTAATGATTTCCCTATCAATCATGCGGCCCTTCACTCCTGCTGCCTGCCCGCTTTCCCCTGCTGCCTCTCTTGTCTTTTTTTTTCTTACAACCATGAATGCTGCGTTAATCTTTCGAGATCTCATTTGCATGGGAAAGTAATTTCCCACATCTCCGTAGTCCAGGTCAGACTGAGTGGGAGGAGGTGGTAAGTGATTTTTTCTGTCATGCTCGTTGCTTATGTTGCTGTATTTTTGTTGTACAAAACATTGACTGCTATCATAGGGAGAAGATTTATATTTGGAATGTTTACACTTTTAAACTTATTGGCTTGATTCATTCAAAGCATATGGCCATCAACGAGAGATTTAACAAGGATGAAAGCCCCTGCTGGATTTTCAGAGTAGACTTGTAGAATGCTAAGAAGTTGTTCATTAAACTTTCCTAGACCTTTTTCACTTCAGTTATATCATCAGCATACAAAACAGCTCAGACAACTTTCACTGGACAGATTGTTGTGTAGTATAGTTGGACTCAAACACAGCTGATTGACAGAAAATGTATCAGAAGCAGCGCTCCACATCACATCCATTCAGATACTCAGGCCTTTCCCTTCAACTCCTCACCATTAAGCAGATACTCCTCATGGCATCTCAAAGACTCTTTAGATTCTTTAACCTTAAAATGCACCATTCCAACACATACAGGAGGAGGATAAACACCAGTCAAAGGATTTAGAGGCAATTAGATAGAATTAAAAATAAATCCCCCTCCCCTTTCCTTGAGAGATTGACATGAAGCCATAATTATATAGTAAGCAGAGTGCCAGTGAAACATAGAATCAGCATCAGTTTAGAGAAATGAATGTGGAACATCATGCAGTATCTGACTATTTTGGAAAAGTATGGAGGCTGTTGCACAGTGGGATAGTGCGCTTATCTTCAGATCAGGGAAGAGCTGGTTCCAGTCCCACTGCAGTCAGCATGTCGTTGTGTCCCTGGGCAAGACACTTCACCCCAAATTGCTCCAGTTGGGAATTGCTCACAGTAAGTCACTTTGGATAATGTGATGTAATGATAGAAACAAAAGTAATAAAATAACCCCTGTCTTTCTGTCTCCCTCTCAGTCCAATTCAAATAATTATCCCTTTCGAGGTGACCCATTTCATCTCTCCAGCCAGCGAGCTGTGGATATCTCCACTTAACATAAAGTGCTACAACAGATCGCTGATGCGGTTTCTCTCATTAACTGAGACTGTTTCTGTGCTCTGTAAGGTCTCGCTACAGAAGAGTACCCAGAACATGGAAAACTCCAGTACACTCATGCATTTCCTCTAACACCTATTAAGCTGTATTTTTTATCCCCCCGTGAATTTTTGTCTTCATTTTTTCCCTATAATTTTTCATGTTTTATGCATTTTTGTATTTTAGTAGGGAATGATAAGGTATGTATTTATGCAAAAGTTATTTGCAAAGTGTTTTCGCCAACGACAGGGACAAGGCTTTTTGTTCTTTTGTTTTTCTTTCTCTTGTTCTTTTGATAATACCATCCGATTTTCACCTGCTTATTACTGCAATATGTGAGAAATGCGCCCTATTCCCCGGGCTGACAATGGATCATAGCTGCAGTATGAGCATGACTGTTAATATCTAGCTTTGGATACTGTTATGTCACAGTTATATTTTGAAGCATACAGGTTACTTTGACAGAATGAAACAGATATATTATGATATGAACATTATAGATGGATGGATAGATGGATGGATCGGTCGGTCGGTCGGTCGGTCGGTCGGTCGGTCGGTTGGTAGATAGGTAGGTAGGTAGGTACTTCTGAGTCCCATGAGGATACTTGAAATTTCAGTCACATCAACAAAGTGCCTGACCTACATTACAGTGCTTGCAGTTTCTTGAGGAATCTGATTTGTGAATCGCTCTCTGTTTCAGAAGCCCCGTGAAAGGTGTCTTTTCTCTTTTGAAATGCTGAAAAAACAAATGTAGTTGAACGTTAGGAGGCTTAATGGCCTCCTGCCTCAGTGTAAATTGAAAAGCAGCAACTCTTGTATTTTTAATGGAAAGATCAGAAGTACACAAGCATGTCTGGCAAAGAGTATGATCAGAGGAAATGTGCTCATTCTGACTCACATCAAAAACAAGACAGTTTCAATCGCTAACCTAGAAAAAACACAACTCCCTGCCATGAAAAATGTATTCTTTATGAAATAACGGATGATGGGTTATAGGAGCAGCAATACTCTGTCACACCTCAGTTCATCATGTTTTATATATCAGTCAGACTGAGGGTGGCGAGAACATGCTGCACATTCATTTGCCTTTCATCTGTCATTCAGTAGTTTCTATTTCTTGAAAATCTGAAAGTCCTTGAACCTGTAAGTAAATAGAAATCTTAAAAAATAACACATGTTTTCCTGAGAGACTGAAAATAACATTCTTTCACCTCTAAAATGTTTCAGGACTAAGCAGCACTCCACCTTGTGCTGGGATAATTGTGTTAATGTGTTCAGTATTAAAAGGCCTTGATCTTTAATAATAATAATACATTTATTTTATAAGAGCTTTTACAGGTGCTCAAAGTCGCTTTACAGAGCAACATAAAAAGAAAAACAACAAATAAATAAGTAAAGTAAAAGTCACATTAAAAACCAGTTTGAAGAGGTGAGTTTTTGTGAGTTTCCTGAAGGTGGTGAGGTCAGTGCAGTCTCCGATGGGTTGTGGGATTGAGTTGAGAGGGAGGGGGCAGCGACGGAGAAGACTCTATCCCCCCAGGTTCTTTGCTTGGCGCAGGTGGGGGTGGACTGGAGGTTGGCTTCTGATGAGCGGAGGCAGCGGGAAGGGGTGTGATGGTGCAGCAGGTCTGTGAGGTAGGAAGGGGCCTGGTTGTTGAGGGCGTTGTGGGTGATGAGGACTTTGAAGTCGATTTCGTTGGCGGACGGGGAGCCAGTGGAGGTTATGGAGGATGGGAGTGATGTGGTTTTGCAGAGGAGGTTAGATGACAGCTTCACAAAGTGCTTAACATTACATTCATTAGTCAATTACTCTGTTATGACCAGGCACAGTAACAGACTTTTGCAGGGCATACAGTTATTTAACAGGAATAAATGTGGCTCATTTTCTAAAATACTTTTTTGCTGCACGTAATAAAAATAGATTTCTCAGGCAGCTATCTTGGCGCTGTCGTCTTGAAAGTGAATTTGAACCCATGTTGCATAATTCTGGTTCAGGTTTGGAGGCCTGAGGAATTTTTCAGTAGCGGGGTACTTTTCAGTTTTCAGCCTCATCACCAGTTTTTCATTTGCAGATTTAGAAAAAGCAGCCATATCAATACATCATTATATCTCTGTGAGGAAAGATGAACTTTAATGGTGTTGATTATGATGTTGCAAAGATGATGGTGGCAGACATTACCTGCAAAGCCTTGGTAATTGTGTTCTTTTGTCCTCATTTTGCAGAGATTTGAATCATGAAATGATGATTACCCTAATAAAAATGATCTCCTGTTGTTGAAATCTCAATTCCAATACAAGCACTCCAGCACGCTCACAAAGCTACGTATTGATGTTTAACAAGTATAATATTCTCCCTTTTCAATCCCTGTTTGTTCAGAGTGTAAACATACTTTCATTTTTTATATTCATTTTTATTAACCTTTCATTTCATTAAAGTATTTGACAACTGAAAACAAAATCCAAAGTCATTTTCCCCAACGTTGACATAAATGCTGGTACAAAATATCATGGCAATCCATCCAATTGTTCCAAGATTTCAGTCAGTGGCAAACCAATCATGGACAATGCACTATAAAGTCATGTCGCTATTAATCAAATGATCTTTCAATAATCACTTTCATGACCCGTTTATAAACTGATACAAACAAGGTGAAAAACTGACAAATAGCATTTGTGTTTCAAACCTCACAACCTAACTCGTTGCATATTAGATTGATTTACTCTCATTCCACCGGCCTTCTCGGGATAGCCTGGTGTGTGTGATAATAATGGCCCCAGATATGGATGACAGGATCATCCGTGACTTTCTTTGTTTTGACCTGGGCTTTCATGACATGTCAAGGGACAACAGATAACGCTTGAAACGCCGGCTGGTATTTTAGCTTATCAATTATTTTAAGTCTGGGCGAGATCATCATCAGCAGCAGGGAAAGGTCAGCACGACTGAAGCAGCTGATGAGACTGGGTTCATCCCTGGAACTGTTACAATTAACCTGAAAAGACCTTTGATGAGATGAGCAAAGGTCCTTTGAATATTGCAAAAAAAAGGTCCGATCACCATTAATTACAAAATCTTACTCCCGTTATCTCTATGGCATGATTATTGAACTATGACATGAATTGCCATTAAATTTCAGAGAATCCTTGCCCCCAGAGGAAGAAACAAAGTCCCTTGGTTTTTTAACAGGTCCAAATTGTCACCTATTTTGAACTAAAATGTCAACATATGTGTTGAGTAAAGCTGTAAGGTTGACATTTGCTGTGGGAGAGAAATGTACAAACAGCTGTTGAATGAATTGTCATACAATTTGGTAGCCTACAGGTGTCCATGTAAACCAAATGAAGTGTAAGAAAATTGATCATCCTTTGTTCCCCCCCTCACATCATAATACAACATACTTTTGTTCCCATCAGTCTTAGCTGTGCTTTGTTTTTAGTGCTAAACTAAATTGAGGATTATTGTAACGGCAACAACTGCTTCGGTGCGTTAGCATAATAGAAGTGGTTAGTCTGCTGAGATTAGCATCTAGCTCAATGCACTGCTGTGGGTCCAAGTACAAATTCACAAAGTTGCTAACTTGTCTTTAGGTTTCTTTTGATACAAGTTTAAACTTTGCTCTCTACTTCCCCTTTTATAAGCCTCTGCACCATAATTCCTTACTGCAAAATGTGATCAAGTACCCGTCTGCTATAAACTTTCTGTTTCATCTTAACTTTATAATGTTATGCTTTATTTTTAATGCAAAACAGATATGCATGATACCCATCTTTTTGGCTGAAACATTTGCTTTTGTGGGGAGGTGGTGTGGTTAATTATAATTAATTGGGATGGAAGACCGACAACACCACCTGGGGACTTGCACCCCAGGATATACACACAAAAAGTTTAGGACACAGGTTCAAAACTGAGGGGCAGAGACGCGTTTCGGAATAAAGTCAATTTTATTAATAGTAAATCAAAAGAAAAAAGGAAACTTGCTGGAAGATAAATATTGAGTTATAGAACAAAGAGAATTAATCAGTTCTAAAATTATCTTTATTATATGATGGGATTAAAATCTTATGTCTATAGGAAAGAAACTAAGGTGGGCTGAGGCCAGTTAATGGGGTGGCCGGCTACTTCTCGCGACACTAGGGTGCAACCAAATACTCACCAGGTGCAGCCACAGCAAACAGGTCACTCACTCGTGCTCCCCGGTGATCTTCACCACAACAAACAGTGAGGGTGACTAGACCCCCCAATGACCAGCACTCAGCTTTACTAAAGGAACAAGAAATAACTGAAAACAAGGTTAAACAAACAAAGGGGAATCCCAGCTGGTTAAACAAAAACTAAACTGAAACTAAACTATGAAAGGGAAAAGCAAAACAAGGTAAACCAATCAATACAAGCAAACATGCTAAATAATCTAAACAAACAATACAAACCAAATCAAAACAGTATAAACCAAAAACTGGCAACTGGCATACACAGTGGCGAAGTCGATAGGGGCTTGGCCTGGGAACTGGAAGGTCACCAGTTCAAGTCCCCGAAAGACCAAGTGCCACCGTGGTGTCCCTGAGCAAGACACTGGTTACCTACACTGCTCCCCGGGCGCCGTACATAATGGCAGCCCACTGCTCCTAACACTAGGATGGGTCAAATGCAGAGACCGCATTTCGTTGTCCTAGTACTTGTACTCTGTGCAATGACAATAAAGTTGAATCGAATCAAAAACAGCAGCAGGTGAACCTAAAAGCAATGGTGAAAGCTAACACGTTAAACATGGACTACCATGAGGCACACAAACAATTGAGGTTCTTTGCTTTACTCACCACAGGAAGAATGGAGTCACAGGACAAACTGTAAGGAAACAGCAATGAGCCATGAATACTAACAGTAACTGAGACTAGTTGCATGTTTTGAGAGGGAGACAGCCTACCTGCACCACCGACCATGAAGGCAGAGCCAAAGGAAAGAACAATGCCATAATGTGTCATTTATAGCCTGCACCAATTAGGGCAGTGGTTGGGGGAGGAGTCAAGCAGCCCTGAGCTGTATTCACTAGCACCCCAATACACCTTCATGCTGAGCCTCAAACTTCCCGTGAATAAAACCTCCGACCCACCGGGGGGACATGTCTGATCTCTTTCTGTAGGATTTCTCACTGAACAACACCACTAGTCTTCCTTTTATAATCTGCAGAGATTTCAGGTTCACAAAGGAGTTGTCGACACTGACTTGTCTTGGGGGCCCAAAAAATAAATCAGGAGTATTAAAACCCATCTCTGTTGTGCCTTCAGTTTATAATGCAGGTTGCAAAGTTGACAAGACACTTCCAACAAGCGTCAAGTCAGACAAGTAATGAGACAAGAGAAGATTTGAGTATGAGGCATGAGAGGTATTGATGAAACCATTTGTAATTTGGGTTACCGCCATGTTAAAATAAATACACTATTTTTTAATTAGTTGATTTGTCAGGAACGATGGAAAAAAACATTGTAACTGTAACATCAACACACTGCATGTGCTGCAAGGAGAGTTTAGCCATGCATAAGCAATGGTGTGCCTGTGTGCATTTTCTATATATTGTGTTTGTGCTTTCTCTCTTCTAAACTTTCTTCAAGTCAGCCACAGAACCAGCTTTAGTTTCTGTGTGTGACAGCAGCTAAATGAGAAAAAGGTGTACCAGATGAAAATGTCATGTCCTGTCTCTTATATTACAGCCAAGCAGCACACACTGAGGGAAGAACCCATCCAGTAGCCATACTCCATTACCCTTGTGGGTGTTAAGTGTGCTGGAGTCAATCCCAGTCCACCTCAGTACAGCAGGAAGCTGAGGAAGCAGCGAGAGAGAGAGGCGATTTCCTGAAGCCTCTTAATAATCAGAGAGATAAACATATTCTGGTGCTTTAGGAGAGTAAATGAAATTCCATGATGGACTTTTGAAGATATGGACATGACTGAAAAATGGAGCCACTCTCAAACGCGTTGATTGAAAATCTTCCCCTAAACCTGCAAGAAATATCTCGGAAATGAAACCACTTCTGTCCTCAGAAGTAAGGCGCTGCTCGGAATGACTAATTTATTATGGCCAAAGTAGATCCTGGTTAGTTTGAGAAAAAAGTCGATGAAGTTTATTTTTATTCGTGAGGAATACAATTCTCACTAAAGGGGGCTTTCTAAGATTAACGCCTGTTTAAAGAGTATTAAATTGCACTAAGGCTAGAGAGAGAAACAGTAAAACTGATTTACAGTGAACTTGTTTTCAGTCATTTTTACCAACAGCCTCATCGTGCTCTGATTTCTAATGATTAAATTATAAGCACACCACATCTCCTGCATAGATACTACCCACAGCTCTCAGATCTTTCACATCCGTATGCATTTTTATATGTTTATGTTTTTATTTTGTCTGGTTTTACATTTTCTTAATGCCTTTCTCTCTTGTATTACTTTGGATAGCCTTGCGGATGAACGGTGCTGTCCAAATAAACTTGCATGCTTTTCATGAGGTGCCAAGTTTGCAGCCTTACAGTATGTAAAGTTCATCGATTTAGCTGTAAGGTCTCTCTCTCTCTCTCTGTGTACAAGCTTTTGATGGAAACTATGTGACATTTACACGCTATGTTTCTCACCTTCTCCTAAATAATTCCATCATGTTTGTAAAAGTCAACCCTGTCTGTTCCTTTGTATTGCTAATGAGGGACAATATACTATTCTGGAGATCTAAGTGTCGTTCGGCTATCATTAGTCCTTGGAGAAAGATCAGCACCAAGGGTGTCATGCAACCTTCTATCATCACTTCCTGTCCTATAGGGACACTTAGATGAGTATTGATCAAACAGCACAACATGAATGGTAGTTAAAAGCACGTCTATTAGCATACTGTTAAAAATCCATGAACTCCCGTGACAGGAGAGCACTTCATTATTCAACATTTGGTTCTGATTAAAAACGTTGTCTCACTGGAGAGAAATTGAGTAAAAGACACATGATTGTTATGTATTCACTCAGAGTCTATTCTGGGAGAGTGCAATGAAATTACTCGGTTCTTTGAATGATGGCCAAAGCACAGTGTAATATAAAAGACCAACCTGCCAGTATTGTAATAAAATAAGAGCTCAATGTCCCTCCGCCAGTCCTCTGTGTCCTGCCCTCCAGGTATCACTCCCTGTTTATTGTTAAAAGGGTTAAAAGCCCCATTTATTATAAGGGATTGACTTTAACAAAATCTCAATTTAAATGTAAATGAATGGTTTCCTCTGTTATTGATCCTGTCATTTGTACACCGGTGTTAATCTTTTCTCTTACATATACAGGTGTGAAGCAAACTTTTTTTCCCCTTACCTGCTGCTGTCTAGTGTTAAGAACAGCACATAAATGCTAAACAGTTTTTCTCTACATGGCTCCTGTTCATTACAAATGTATGTGCGTTGCATGCTGAGTATTCATTGTGGCTGTTGGCCAGGCAGCATGCCAGCTGCTATTGGAACGAGGCTAACCCTGTGCTGTATTTTGTGGGTCGCTCAGCAGGGTTTACAGCAGGCACACTTTGAAGCTACAACTCTTCGTTGTGAAGGTGTGGGTAATTACAAAAGCGGTCATCCACAGAGAGAGTGGAAAAAGCTTCCACAGGTGAATAAATATAAACCTCCTGTTTTTATCATGGAGAACCAGCAAAGATGTGAGGCGTACAGGTTTTTTAAAAATCTACTCATGCCCGACTCTACTGGATGAGCTTTTTTATACCCTGGGCGTGCGGCACTGTTTAAGGAACAGCTATTTTTGAACGACTTCAATTTCCAGTAAACTGTGCATTTCAGAATGCTGTGAATAATATAGGCCTCTGAGATTTAGAAACAATGGACAATAAATACAGCTTGCCTTGGCATATATGGATGCACAAGTGCTCGTTCAACTACATCCTTTCAGATTGACTGGCCTGGTAAAAGTTGCAGAGGTCACTGTTTCTGTTATTTCCTAAAAATAATTCGGTCACCAGCATGGCCAGATTAACCCACCAGGGAGCCGGCACTGTGGGTTATTGTTGACCATCCTCCTCCATGTCTTTGTGCAATGTGCAGGAGGTTAACTTCATGTGCAGCTCACACAACAGACCACCATATTGCATATTAAATACATTTTCACTTCCGCCACAGAAATCAACCAGTGCTTGTATAACGCACAGTATAGTTTTTAATTATAAAGATCGTAATATAAATCTTACACGGTCCAGAGAACAGTATTTATCTGATAATCTATATTAGATACCAGTGGCGGGCCGTGCATTTCACACCTAGGCCTTCAGTGATATCCTACACAGTCCTACCTGAATTATTCCACCTCTTAATACCATCATTATGACGCCATGGCTCTAGAAACTATACATTTAGACAGAAACGCAGTATAACCGGGCGTTGCATCACCTTAACATAGTCAAGTACAACAGAGTTATATTAATATTTCCGAAGCATTTATAATCAATACATCAGCATTTACAGTTAACTTAATTAATCAGAGTATCTGACAAACCGCTCCTTGACACCTGTGTCTGTCACATAACGCAGAACAAGAGCCAGCTGTGCTACATTACCCACATCTGACGTCTCGTCCACCATAACAGCGACAAAGGGTGCTTTTTTAATCTTCATTTTGATCTCTTCTCCCATCACTTCAGCAATAGCATAAATCAGTTTGTATTTTGCCTGACGTCCCAGTAAACATGTTGTTTGTGTACAGGTGGTAATGCAAACCTGTGTTGTTCTCAGCAAGAAAAGAAAGAAGCTCCACGTAGTTTCCTCTGTTTCTGGACTCGGCGCTTTCATCGTGTCCCATAAATGAAAGTTCCTGTTTACCGATCAGTTGCAAATACCAGGCATTCCCGGCAGTACAAGTTGCAGTGCCTCTCGGAGGCTGTGAGCCAGGGGTACCGCTCGTAGTTTCCCTGCTGTGCTAGGCTCGCTAGCGTTGGAGTTGGTCGTTCCCTTTTTCAAGATGTGTAGCTTTACTTGAAAAGTTCGTTTTGAAAATGGCGTTGTAATTATATCTTCTACCAAATTGATCTCTTCTCCTCCTTCAGCCATTGTGGGTTGAAAAAAATAGCTTGTAGAAATCTACACAAATTAGCTCGCTCAAGTTCTAGTTCTGTTTGCTAGCTTTGCCCATAGACTGTATGGCTCTGCCTACTGCCTAGCTCTGCCTCTCAATAGTGCGTATCCAATCAGAAGATGTGCACGTGCTAATGTTAGCGTACGCCTGCTAGCTGGCCCGTTGTCGCCACCTCGAAATCTGATTGGTTAACGCCACAGTTTCGTTTGCGTTCACTTTAAGCTACAGGCGCCCGCACTGTTGATTCTGAAGGCCTAAGGGCAGATTTCTTTGACCCTAGCAACACATTATGGCTGAAATATGATTGGATAAAAGCTCTAACATAAAGGCCAGCCCTCCAAATCTCGTTCTGAGGCTGGAAGCAGCACAGCCAAGACGAACGCTATAAAATGAAGAGAATAGACTATGGGGAATAATTTAATACGTATTTGTGGAAAAAATATATCAAAATTTAATTTATATTCTGATGATGTTTAGGCCAGCAGAGAAGGCCTTGCTGGCCCTGACGGCCCACCACTGTTAGATACGTATACAGGACCCTCAATGCTCCTATCATTCAATACTTTCATCAACAAACAGGGAGTTGTTTTTCTCTCAGGGATCTTTGATTAAAAGGGAAATTTTAATTCTAAGAGTGGATTGAGAAAAGCTATTCGCTCTGACTGCAATACTTGTTCACAGCCAGTTTCTCAGCAGCTTTGTTCATAGATTATTTGTGCTGTGCAGTGGCGATGTTTTTAATTATGGAAGAAACACAGTGCAAACACAAAATAAAAGATAAAACCAAGTCATTGACTGTTAAAACATTAATCTTGGGTTTGTTTTCTTCCAACACAGCTGCCTCAGGGTGTGGAAATCTAAATGGCCCAATTATTTCAAGAAGTTTTAAGCAGGGGGACTTTTAATTAAATATTTATTTCATTGAAACATTGCATTGAAACATCAAATCAACAAATGTCTTCAATAAAAGATCAGGATTATATTTACAGCCATGAAAGAATACAAAGAGACAATACATTCACAGATTACATAGGTTTTAATTGTTACTGTGCTCTTTCAACAACCATGTCATTAAACAGATGAGGAGAGGCTGGTTGACTGTTCCTGGTGAGTGGTGTATAAATTAACATGCTGCACAGATACTGTACATACATTTGCAAATGTGAGGTATGTTCTGAATTATTCAGCATGTTATTCATCCGACACATAAAGAGCTAAGAGAATACTGCACCCATATATGTTGCATGTGTGTGTGTGTGTGTGTGTGTGTGTGTGTGTGTGTGTGTGTGTGTGTGTGTGTGTGTGTGTGTCTGTGTCTGTGTGTGTGTGTGTGTGTATGAAACAGTGAGCATAAATATAGTGTGCATACAATACAGTACAGGTGCTCAGCTCATGCGTGAGTATAAATCGCATTTGAAGCACTTCACCTCTTGATTCTCAAAGACAACACTGATTTTACTGTAATATGTATCTTCTTGCCTTGAAAAAACAACAGAACATTTCAGACATAACTCCCCCCCCCAAGGCAATGCAGCTAACAGATATATTTTGTACTACGTCATAAACAGCACAGATGATTTACATTGCTTAACCTTGTCATTTTTCTCACAGTTCAAAAAATATAGAAGGTAAGGCTTATCAATGACACTGCCATATAGTTGTTTCTAATGTAACAAATAATCTGTAATGTTTTTAAAATGACTTGGTTAGGTTAGGTTTCCCTAGTTGGCTTTTACTGTATGAAACGCTGAGCACAGTTGAAAGATAGAAAAAACACAGCAGGTTACTGCGGGTCTAAAACATCTTGGTCAGTCAGAGTGTTTAATCTGGGAAGTTATCTCATGCATTGTGAGGATCAAATCTGTGGTTTATCGAGACAAGACCTTTTGAAAGTAAACTACAAACATAGTTTGGGTTTTCATTCACGTTATTTTTGGATGAATTGAGATACAATACAGTTAGATGTCAGGTTCATCTGGATGTTTTGAGTTTAATCATTTACACATTTGTTTGTGATGTCGAGTCAAGCAACTTAATTTGATTGGCAATTGTCTCGAGAAAACCTCTAGTGTCCCGTGTTGATGCAATTAAACCCACCAATGCACAAGCAGCAGTTTCATGGTTGTCAATGGGACAGCAAAATCCCAAATGCAACAACTATTGCAAAAGATAATATTGAGTGCAAGTTTGCTGTACCTGTGTTTAATATAACCAATTTCTCAAATTAGTTTTAACTTGCCAATTGCAACTCAGTGATGAGCCATGATATAAAAGCCATTTCTGATTGACGTCTATGCGCATGACAAAATACCAGAGAGCAACACGCATAATGCCAGTCAGAGGCAGGCAGAGTAAGACAGAGATCATTATAGAGACAAGTACAAATATTTTCTGAGTCAATCTTGTAACAAGCAGCAAAAATGGGGCACATCCCATTGGGGAGTCAACACTGACAGGGTTGAGATGGATGAAACGTCATGGTAAAAACTCCAGATCAATTGTACTGTAGGCAGCTTTCACTTATTTTCTAGTCATTTACTCTTCTGTCACAGTAAGCTTATCAGACATCCATTTGGACCAGCACCAGAACAGGTGGTGCCTCAGCCACTTTGGCTTTGCGACGCAGCAGCTGAGTCAGGCTCCTGAATGACGGCGTGGCGTGGAGGAGAAGTTCCTTGAGACCTGCACGAAACTCTCTGCGGATCAAGCAGTAGAGCACAGGGTTCAGGCAGCTGTTGGTGTGTGCCAAACACACAGTCAGGGGGAAAGCATAGGCCTGTGCGTTGTAGAAGGCCTTGCTGAAGGGCACAAGGTCAAACTTTATGAGCACTCCCCACAGAGTCAGCGCCTGGTTAGGAAGCCAGCACAGAAAGAAGGATAGAACTACGATCACAATGGATTTGGTCACTTTAGAGCGACGCATTTGACGGCCCTGCTCGACCTCTGGGCCCCCGGCACCTGCGATGCGCCGGCTGAGGAGGAAGCGCACAAGCAGCAGGTAGCAGACAGTAATAATGATCAGAGGGATAAGGAAGCCCAGCAGGACCTTCTGCAGCTGGTAGAGACCCAAAAGAATCTGTGGATCCCAGGTGCCTGAGTCTGGAAAGCGCACCAGGCAAAGCTCCTCATCTGAAACTTGGAAGCTGGTGGAGTAAATGGCATGAGGCAAAGTTGCAAGCAGAGACACAGTCCAGATGCCCAGGCTCGTCCACTTTGCTCTGGTGGCTGCAGCACGCCGGCTGTGCATCTTCATCGCAGAGGAGATAGAGTAATAACGTGCCACGCTCATGGCTGTGAGGAAGTATACACTGGCGTACATGTTCATGGTGGTGACAGAGCTGATGATTTTGCACATCACACGGCCAAATGGCCAGCGAAAGTCCAATGCTGTGTCCACCGCCCAGAACGGCAACGTCAGCACAAACTGCAGGTCAGTGATAGCCAGTCCCATCACAAAGCAGTTGATTGATGATTGCTTCTCCCTGTAACGTGAGTGCAGCAGATACAAAGCTAGTGAGTTTCCTACCAGCCCCAATGCACACACTATGGAGTAGACACAAGCTATCATCATACGCACCACCAGACTGGAGCTATCTCCTTGAAACTCCATGATAGATTCCTTAGAAAGGAGCTGCAGCCAGCAGTGCAGAGACAGGTTGCTGGTGGAGCCTCCGCTACAGTTTCCAAAGCTGTCCTCCTGTAGTATCTGCGTCTCACATGGCTCTGAAGCCATCGCTTGACCTCCAGTCTCATTCAGATGCATGGCTGGATTATCCTGCTCACATATTAACATGGAAATCCGAGTTGGACAGTTTTGTTAGAAAAGAGAGACACAAAAAAAGTTTGTGATGGTGGCATTTTGAGCATTTCTGAAGTAATTGTGTCAGGTTATCTTCCAATGCGCTAAAGATGATATCCTCTACCACATTTTTCCTCTCCTCCTCTCTTCAGACTATTCACAGCTCTGCGCGCCACGTCCGTTTATAGGTTCCACGTGAACGCGCAGATCTCAGTCGCGCGGTTTCCTCACCAGATTATTGGACCAGAGAACACTCACACTCTCGGATAGAAGCAGCCACATCACAGCTCACAACACGCCCGTCAGGAGGTAATGAGAATGTGACGTGACATGTCACCGGTTCCCTCACAATCACGTTTGTGAGCTGCAGGTTTCTCGTAGAAGGGAGCTTGGATATGCGGAATCAATGGTGCGCGTAAAATATGCAAAGATCTGAATAGGACGCATACATGTGTTGAATCACATCTCCAGTTCCACCATAAACTGTCCCGTGTTGTATATGTTCTCCCTACACATCTGATGAGGAGGTTTAAGGTTAGAACATAACACCTAACAGGATGGAGGTTTTTGTCAACGAGAAAGCTCTCTGAATGAGTATACTGCTCTGACTATAGATTACATGGTAAAGCTACCTCGTGCTTTCTTTTAAACTCTTTAGTTTATTAGCTTTGCAAAAATTCCATGGTTTTTTCAAGTTTTTGAAGGGCAAAAAAAACAACGTTAATTGGGCACGGAAAAGAAGCGCGTTGCTGTGATCTGTGATGTTGCTTGAAGGGGCGCACTGTAGTAATGTCAATAAAACAACCATAAAAACAACATCAACTTGTACCAATAATTCTTATAATTATATTAATGCACACTGTTGCACCACGAAACATTACAAAGGAGACTTATTTTGAAGAATATAAACTGAGAGTTTGTATTCTGTCCTTATCATCAAATCGTGTTGCATCCATAAGTGTAAACGGAGTTTTGCAGAACTTTTGCATGAATACCTATACGTAAATAAAACACGAATATCTGACACATAATAATATTTCCATATTTGATTTTCTCTTCATCATACTTGGTAGAATTAATATGTGTGTTTTTATTCTCTGTCCAAAATTGTAGTTACATTTTTTCCTCTACCACATGATGTGCTGCAAAATCAAAGGGGGAAATCAACTCCAGCTTTGCTCAGTTTCTGTTGTCTCTCAGCTGGAATCCACAGAATATCCTGTTCCACCTTTCGAAGTCATATTTCCAAATGGCAACCCCCCCAGGGAGACTTCAGGTTGAGGGTAGAAACCATTCTATAATTCAATATGTATTCCCCTGTAATCTTGTTTTGTTGGTGTTATTCCCTTCTCTGTATGTGATCCCTCCCTTTAAGTTTTTGAACAAATTCAAAAGACGTGAGTAGGTGGAAAAACTTTAATCTGCACAGTTTTTCATCCGCTGCGACCCAGTTCTTGACATTTTAACAACCCTTAAACCCCAAAATGCACAAGCACTGACAGTGTGCAGGGTTTAATGTTCTAAGCTTTTCAAATATGTGATGTTTAATAAATCTGCACATCCTGCTTACGAAGCACCTGACATATTCAGGTTTCAAACCAAACCCCTTTAAGTTATTATGCAGTTTTGAAGGACACCTCACATTAAGGCTGTTATCGAAATTTGAACAAAGCCTTCAGTAACGGCAAGGGCTTACGGACAGGAGCCTACTTAGCATAATGGGGACATTTTTTTCTCCTTTTCATACTTATATGTATAATTGTGCTTTATAACCCTCGTCTCATTGCCCGAGATGACACCCATTATCAGGCTCCATAGGCTTGACAAGTTTCTTCTGCAGATTCTGCAAATTGAAAAATGAATGGACTGGTTCACCCAATCAGAATGAACCCTCTTAATCCACTCTGTTTAAGCAATCCTGGCATCTAAAATTACACCAGCTTGGGGAACAGCACCAGCTGTGTTCATATGGCTAGGGGTGTGATGTGAGGCAAGTTCGACTCATAAAGCATCATGGGAAAGCAGTTGAGGGGAGATTGACCAGCACTGTGAGAAATTGTAGAGGGAAACTTTTGGGCACCTGAATCACCATGAAGCTTTGCAGCGATTTCCTGCAAGACGAAAGAGGAAAATTGCTGCTCTGTTGGTTCAGGATGTTAACTCAGGTGTGTATAAATGTCTGTGGGGGAGAAGGTCATTATTGGTGTCGCTGGGTTTGGGTCTAGCCTCAAAGATCACATTTAAAATCGGAAGAGCCGCTTGGCTCAATAGAACATAAAATGATGAAAAAGTCATAGATTCACTTTTACAAAAAAATGCCAGAGGTACTTCACACAACACCAGCTGCACAATCTTTGGTTTTCATTTGGCTGTAACCTTAATATAGACATAAAGCAACTCAAGGGTCCAGCCGGTAAAAAAATGAAAATGGCACAACCTCTTTACTTAAAGGGAGGAAACAAGGGTGAACAGATTCAAATAGAAAACATAAACAACAAAAATAAAAAACAGTGCAAGAAGAAATAGAAAGGCTAAACAAACTCAGTGAAATAAGTTGACCAGGAAAAATATCAACAAATATCTCACAAGATCAATAGTAACCTTGCCTCTGTGTATATCCATTTTCAGAAATAAACCCAAGTGCAATTAAACAAAGATAAGTCGCGGAAATGCCTGAATAAAGCGAAGAATGGGACGCTTTGTAGACCATGACGCCACTGTACTGCGACTTCTTCGAACAAAGAGAGCTGTTAAAGCAACAATTTGTCGTCCATCCCTGACACATAGTCATTAGGCTGCTGTCAAATCGATAGAAGCATTATCGTTCCTGTTGGATCCTGAAAACCAGGACACGTCTAACAGATGAGTCAGGGATCGGTTGCTGTAGTTATACTGAGCAGGAGGAATAGGGTTGCATCTCAAGAGAAGAGAAGCTGTTGTTGTCACTCTTTCTTTGCTATAAAAGATGTGAATGTTAATGCATTTGTAAACAACCGCTCCAGTTGAGAGGGTGGTTGAGGCTGTCCGGATTCCCATTAGATGGTTATGTTTTGATGTGGTTTTTTCTTAGCCTCGAGTGCTGAATGTGTCCTTGATTGCATGAACAGTTCAGTATCCAGTTCCAGCTATGATATCAAATTCTCACTGCAAACTGGCACATTTCCATTTGGCATGAAAGTCATGGTTACCAGTTCACAGAGCTGGCCTTGGGCTCTCAGACAGCATCACCTTGAGAATGATTAGTATTCCGCAGTGGAGTAAGCACAATTTCAGATGGTCATCTGTTTGGCTTTTATTTGGTGGCGGCTTTTTTTTTCTGGGGATGCTGTCAAACCTTTATCTATGACACCTCCTCATTAGTGCTTGATGTGCCTGTTTTTAACCAAGCTAAGCTACTTTGTTTCTGTCCTTCGTTCAGAACATTTTAAGGTAAGATTACTTTTGCTGCTCTCAAAATGACTATGATGTATGATTGACCTTATCAACTTAAGAGAAATACACAAGAATCAGTTCATAATACCTTTAACTTCTCTCTGCTTCACCATTGTAGCATTTCACCAATGAGTACAGTGTGTACACATTGCCAGGTTATTGTAACCTTCATTTGTTTGTGTGTGGACTCGCCACCCTCACTACACCTCCATCCATATTTGTCATGCTGCCTCTGAGCTGCCTGGATTGAGATGTAGTCCATTGGCTTCATAATGATTCATTTTCCCATAGCTGCATGCCTGTACCTGCGTGGTCAACGACACCATACATTGTCTCTATAATTTGACAATACTTATTTCAAAACAGCCAGCAAAATGTGTTGTCCAGGACATTATAAATCAACATGTGCCTCTCTGAATTAAGAGATTACACGTGGCAGGAAGTAAATCAACCACAAAACTAAATTAGAAAGTTTGCCCCTATTTTATTAACCTCACCAAATCCCATGAAGCACTGGGATCTGGTTGGTTTTAACATGCTGATAGACTTTATATACTTTTGACAAGTTGATGCGCATTAGACTTTCAGGAACAAAACTTTATTTAATTACGTGTACCAGTTTTACATAAGGTCTAAGGTGAGTGGATCCAAAGCTGATTTAAAATGCATGTCATTCACAGCAAGGTGTCTGACACATTTAACAGCCCTGGCTGCACTTCTGACATTCTGATCAGAGGCAGAAGTGCTCTAATTGAAATGACTTTCAGACATTTTGAGACCATCATGCCTTCAGAATGTATTTACATTTCTCCAGCCAAGCCAGCTACAGCAGCTTACTGCCTTTTTTGTAGGCTTCAGTTCATGACTTGGGAAAAATGTGCTGTCAAACGCATGGGCAACTCAACAGCTGCATCCACAGTCTGAGGATAAACGTTTGAACATATTTAATGCTGGAGATATTTCTGGCACAATCGCTGTTGAGACAGTTGCGCTTTTCTAAATGTTATTTGTAAATGGCGTGTGTGTGTGTGTGTGTGTGTGTGTGTGTGTGTGTGTGTGTGTGTGTGTGTGTGTGTGTGTGTGTGTGTGTTCATCTTTGCTTGTCTTTACTGGAAGCTGATTAGTTAGACTATCATTTAGTTCAAACTGAAAGCCCAATGCCAGTCTGTTTAGCTTACAGAATTGCAGTAATCTAAACGGTTTAATGTGCCTTCTTCTTTCTATTGATTTTAGGTGACGCTTCACTCATGCAATTTAATGCAAATTCAACTAAGGCTAAGTAAATGTACATGCACATACATTAACATACATTAAGTGAACGTGCGTCAATGCATCCTTTCTTATCTTCTTTAGAATTGAATACGCTGATTCATCCTGTAGATAAAGAGACTATGCAGCCCCCAGAATTCCTTGCGGTAACTACGTTTAAAAGACGCACCGTTTGGTTGATGATAACATCTGCCGTCAGTTTATTTGGACACCAGGGATCAATTAACAACTTTTTTGTGGGGGGGGGGGGGGGGTGTATGCTATTTCTGTTTTGGATATTAATCATACATTTATTCACACAGCATTTAGGGTGTCACTGTAGCATTTAGAATTCAATCAAATTGATACACAGCATCTGTCCAATGCTGCAGCTGTCTCTTCCTAACTCCTAAATTAATTCTCCCTCACATTTTCCTTGACCTCATCACGTTTTCCATCAAGGCCCCAGGAAAAGTGGTTAGGACAAAACAAAGGACATCATTTATGTTACTATTTATTTTATTAACGCACGTGTGGCTTTAACAATTCACGGCCACCTTCCTTAACAAAAGATAGGAAACCAAGATTGTAGGAAAGGTCAGGGGTCATCACATCCCTCACTGTGAGCTGTGAAGCAATCAAAGGACAAACACACAGGTGAGTTAAGATATGTGATTACCCTTCCTCTCAGCACTGTGTGGTAGTGTTGTTAATCAGCATCTTCCTGAGTCTTCTGTGAGCTTTGTTGCACCTGTAAAAAATAACATGCATAATCAAAAAATGGTATTTATTTTTTAATTATTTGATTTGATTTGGGTTACATTCTCCATCATCGTGAACAGGCAATAAATCCTAATCAAAAAGCACATTTTTTACTATCATCCATCGATTGGCAGTTCTGCTTCAATGCTTTGGATTCTTCATTTATGTCTTATTAAATTCATACTTTAATAAAAACGTTGTAGTTCACACAATTAATCAATGCCAAAATATAATGTGCAAAGGTACCACCACAAACTAATGGTGATACATTATGACTAATTTCATTAGGGATAAATGTCGGACGTGAGAGAATATTTAATTAACTTGTGCAACAACTCTGACTCACAAATAAGTAACTCAAATTATGAAACACACCCTGACTAAAAACTGTTGCAAACTACTATTACTACCTGTATGAATCAGAGGCACACCTCTAAGATGAATTACACGCAGTAGCAAGTACATGTTAGACACACACAGACATTCATTATGCAGGGGAAATTTCACTAATCATTTCCCGTGCTGATGTGTGCCTTGGCTCGAGTGTCAGAGACTTTTTCCAAGGCTGATATTTTAAGAGCTTACGGTCTATAGTAAAGATTGAAATAAATGAATGGATGAAGTGGCATTATGAGACTTCATGTGAATGGGGAGCCATTAATACCAGCTCTGCGTTAATACTGTTATAGATTCATTTCCTTCTTAAACTAAATGAATTAATCTAAAACACAATGGTTTCTTATCCTGCTTGTATAATGACACTGCATTCATCACATATATTGCGTGATGTTAGAGAGGTAATTGATGTATTGAAGGGCTCTGGGGAGCACTTTGTAATATCCATCATCAATGAAGGGTAAATTCATTTGTTTGTTAATATATCACTGTGATTCAGCAATGGAAAAAATAATGCTTTCTGGTCATTAGTAATGGTTTATGTTATTTTGTGTTATGTGAAATCATTTGTTTATACATTATATATCACAGCGATGAAGATAATTACTGTAACGTCCTGGCCAGCAGGTAAATATTTTGTTATCATGAACTCATATCCTGTCTCATTTGGTTACTCACCTCTCATCTCATTCCAGTGTCATCACTTCCTGCCCTTGATTGAACCCCACCTGCGTTACCATCCCTAATTAGTCTCACTTGTGCCCCATTACCACCCCCCCCACCCCTGTGTATTTAGTCTTTGTTCACATTCCCCCTCAGTGCCAGTTCATCTTTGTACTTTCAAGTGTCCCAGCAGTAGTTTCGATAGCATCCACGTGTACCTGACCCAGCTTCGTTTTCTGACCCGGTTCCGGCCGTATCCTTGTGTGTTTTGGTTTTCTCGCTCGTTGACCTACCGTGTACCGAAACTTTGCAAAGTAAAGACCTTTCTTTGAAACCAAAACTTCTGTCCCCGAGTCGTGCAGTTGAGTCCTCTCCCTGTGTTCACTCAGTCGTTACAATTACCTTCTAACAATGTAAGTTAGACTATTTATAAAGCATGTAAATAACTATCGAAATAATGTGAGTAGTTGCTTACATAGTATTGAAGGTACTGTAATCATCCATTACTCTTTTATGTAATATAAGTAACATTTGTAGATGTTTTACTTTTGATTTCTCAAAGTTTGACAGCTCCTTGAGTAACACAAACATTGTCCTATAGTATCAAATAAACCAATTATCATTCATCAATGTCATCATCTAATTTTAAAAGGTATGGTTTAAAAGTAATTAGAAAGCATCATTAATTATAACTGCTTTAATAGAAACATTTAACCAAAGTTTAATAACAACTTTTTCAATTTAACCGTGGTAAGTGTTTTAATTTCCACCTTCTTAATTACGAGAGAGAACAACTGTTTTGTTAATAAGAAAGCTTGGAGGTGCTCCGAAATTCTGCACCGAACTCCTTTCGGTTCATCCAGGTGAGCACCTCTCATTTTAAAAGAGAAAGCCTGAAGATGAAGACCCACGGTTTTCCCATCCTTTCCTCATGGCTATCAAAGTCAGTGGGAGCTGATCTTTGTGGAGACACCTCCCGGCTCCGTATGGATTTGTGCAAATCAAAGGGAGGTGCTGATTAGAGACGGCGGTGCTCAAGAGACTCTCACCCTGATTAAAAAAAACAGAATCCAGATAAAGAAGAAGAGGGACAAACGGAGGTCAGAGACAGAGAGACCACCACTGAACAAGCTCACAGTCCACCGGTCCAAGAGGAAACTTTTGGACCAGAAAAGTGTAAAAGGTGCTTTTTATTTCATATCTATTTTCACATTATATTATTATATTTTATGTATTATTTGTTTTTGTGGCAGTCTTACAGATTACACATATTTATTGATGTCATTATTATTGTTGTGTCAATATGACATTGTTATTAAAATGCATTTCTTGTTTTTCTCTTCCTCCAGAAAAGAAGCCTTACAGATTACATTAGGATGCAAATCAAATCAAAATCCTGACACAAGCCCAGAGCACCAGAGTCGGCCATTAACAAACTAAATGGAGACAATTAAATGCAGTGAATAGAGGAGTGAAACCTTCTGGCCATGTAGAATACTCCACTATTAATGTCATGTAAAAGACAAATTTGAATTCACGGTCCAAAATGTCTATATCACCACAAAAGCGGAGGTATTAACCGGTACAACTCAACAGAGTCTACTCAAGCAACAGGTATGCACAAAACTACTTTGTTCACGTTGTTGCATTCATTTGTACAAAAAATAGAAAAATGGAGAAAAAAGCATGTAGTTTAAAGCTTGGTGGTTAACCATTCTTAATCTGTCCCTCATTTGCAATGATTAGTTTGGCCTTGTTATCACCCATTGAAGCTGTCAATCACTTGATCATTATGTTCATATACAGCTGTAAGGTTGCACTGTGGATTTTTTACTTTTAGCTTGATAATTCAGCTTTATAAATTGAGTTTATAAAAAGTTAATGTGTTCTGTTATAAAATTCCCTTTGATATAATGCCCTTTCATGTCAGATTTGATGCATTATTATACTATTCTTTAATAAAAACCTTCCAAGTTTCCAGTGTGTTAAATTATTTAAAACTGCCGAATATTGAGATATTTTTATATTTATAAGCCAAAGAAACAATACAATGATTTCTGGATTGTTAATAAATCCATGGTGATTTTTAAAATCTGATTAAATCATGTTTTAATATGTTTGTTATTATGCTGATAGGTCATAAAGCATCCAGCCAGGTTCTACAGTGGCTCCTTTAATCTCAGAAATGAATCTCCGGTTGTCGGAGGTGAAGCTCGGCTGACCACAATAAATGTCAAACCTTTAGATTACTTTTGGCCAAAGTTGCAGCGAGACTTTCACCCCCTCAATATGTGGTCTGCACTGACAAGCCAGACACGCTGGGGTCTGTGGACACAAGCTCCAGCCTGTAAATATATCAACATGTCGATTATTCGGTTAGTCTGAGTCATGAGATAAAAGGGTCATCTGATCCACCTTTGGCCTAGTTTTCCACTGTCCCTTTCTCTATCAACCCTGCTCTACTCACCCTTTGGACGGATGGCATATCTAGACGTTGGATCATATCTTTTCAGGCACTGACAGGAGAAACAGAGTCACGTTTTAAAGCTCTAAAAAAGCGTAGTAAATCAACCCTCAGAGTTTCGGATCTCATTTTGACATGTTTTATTTGAGGAATTCTTATCCTAAAATGAATCTTAGGGTTACAATCAAAGAAAACATGCATAAACATTTGACTAATTATCAATTGAGATCAAAACTATACACACCATCACAGATTTAGCAGTTTCTCAAACACACTAACGTTTATACTTGCATTTTATCAAAGCTGAAGGACACAAAGTTCATCTTAACAGGCAATTTCATTGCTGGATCAATATCCATATTCTGATATAAAACTGAAAACACAAATAAAGAAAAGACATAAAGACTGAATATATATATTAAAGAAAAAAACAGGAGTGATTAAAACCTAATTTCCCTGTCTGTGTAAACAGCAGCCCCACATAATTGCCTGCTATAAGGAGGAGAATATGGGGAATTCAGGTGGGGATCATTCATTTATTTCTTTTACATGTCATCAGCATGTGGTCTCAAGCGTGCAGAGCGCCGGGGATCCAAGGTCAAAGTCGCTATGTGCCCAGTAATTGGGTCTACATGAAAATGACCCATTCCTTTCTCCTGACTGCTGTTTAGAGACATGGGCTCCAAATTGGACTGGTCTTGGTTCACATGCAGCTCTCCCATCATGGTGGTAATATCTTCCAATCCCCTGTCACCGGGGAGATGCCTGTGCAGAGGCTCTGATTCGTCCTCAGCAGAAAATGGGGACTCAGTAACATGCAGCACTCGCGAAGCCTCTAGGTTCTGCAGGGACCGTGACTGGACTGTGGCAGAGGAAGACAGAGACAAGACAAAGAAAGTTTAAGCCTCTATACATAAAGCTCCACTTATTATTACATCCTTTTTTACTTGCCGGTAGTAACTGAGTGTGTGTTTGCGCACTTATACGTACTTCGAATTCAAACTTAAAGACATTAAAGGCTCTAAAAACATAGCCTTTAGCATTCGGTAAAAGAGCAGCATCAACTCCTGTCAATCTGCTTCTGGTTACAAATGACACCTTGTTGCTCTGCAAAACCTGAACTTGCCTCATGATAATAAGTAAGTAATACATCAGAAGCCGTTGACATTCGAGCAAAAGCCTTATAAATATAATGAGGATAAATGGCCTTGGTTCTCTGAAAATTGGCTCTAAACTTAAGAATTTTAGTGAAAAGCAAATCCTCAGACAGGTGAAGAGACTCCAACTCTAACAAGCTCCTCGTAAGTGACAGAGAGGTGCTGGAGAAGTTAGCGGATGGGTGAAGACAGCTACTTGGCGCTGAATGGTACTCACTTCTGACTGGACTGAAGTCTTCCTGGCTGACCTTGGTGTCGGAGAAAGGCTTGAGGTTTGGGAACAGGATTAGAGAGAAGGACAGCAGAAGCACCTGGGAATGTGATAACAATTCAAAGGATGGAAAGAAAAAAGTTAGATTGAAGAAAGGTGCTGCTTAGAAAATGTTTGATGTAGTTTTTATGGCTCATGGTTTGGATAATCCCGCCGCAAAAATGATTGTTATACAATGCTTCGAGAAGTAATCATGTTCATGCTGTGCTTTTCTCACAAAGTACAGAATCCTGTGAATGGGAACTGATATTCATTGATTTTTACAGATTTAACAGATTCAAATCAAATGCAATAAAGGGCTTCTATTCACACAGTGAGAAAGGGTTTTGTGCTGCTTTGTCCATTGTGTACGTATCTGGGTTGGCTTTTCTCAATGGATAATACAGTTATAATGGTTGTTGCTATCTGGCTTGCTATGACAGTGAATTTTACAATGAGTCATATCGATTAGCTTTGTGTGCCTGGCACGTACCAATACGCATGTTCCAGTCTGTGCTGGCTTGTTAGATGTATTCATGACCAAAGCCTGAAGCCTTCGCAACTGCTCCATCAGTGACCTGTGAAGAGGATTAGGATAAAGGAAATACAAAGAGAAAAAAGACATGACAGTCAGAAAAAAATAATTGGATTGACAAGGGTTTGGGGGAACAGGAAGCAGATGTAAGACGCTAAAGGCTGGGGGATGGAAATGTCATCCCAAAAATAGTCAGGAAATGGAAAAAGAGAAGTGCTTTATCTCTCACATGTTGCATTTCTGCAGCTGGGAAACCTTCCTCTGCAGCTCCTGGTTGTGTGCATTGCAGGCAGCCATCCTAGAGGAGATGAAACACAGAGGGGGGGGTAGGACAAGGTGAACTCGCTGACAAACAAAAAGATAAGGATCTCACTTATTCTGATACTGCAAAGAACTATGATACACTTTTAGGCAATATATATTTAAAGCGCAACCTGGTCAGGAAGAGTTTGAAAATGGCTCTTCTTCAGGATAGTATTTAATTTGTCATTTCCAATGGTCATTTCACACATTTTACTCTCACCCTCTCAGGCTGGCATATATTGTTTTAGCAAATCTTTGATTATTATCTACAGATTCAGCCCTGGACCACCAACACACGTGTCCCTGCTCACAAATCCATTAACATGCTTATGATCCAATTAATAGCGTATCTGAAGCCGTTTGGGTCCCCTTTATCAGTGATGGTCAATAATAGAGAGAGATATTGCTCAAACGTTTAAAGTAATCACCATTAGTCCTAAATGTCATTCTTACCTGCTCTCCAGTCCATCAATATACTCTTTCTTCTTCTTCCGGCTCTCCTGAGCAGACTGCTTATTGCGAATCTTCCTGCGTATTTTCTTCAGTATTCTTTCTTCGTACTAAACAGAGGGTAAACATTTTAAGTTTGAACCTCTAAGAGAAAAACTCTGCAAGTCGATACTTTTTTTCATTGTTGAGTTATTGAGATCAGTTTACCTTTGTGAGAGGGAGCTGGCCGGGCAGGGTCACCCCCTCCTTTGCCAGAAGTTTCTTCTCATCTTCATTGAGAATCAACTCTTGGATGGATTGTTGGGAAGTGTGTGGGGCCTGGTAGGGAGACATGAATACTAATATTTGACACATACACACTCTGCTGTGTGATCACATTTCTTTCTGCCCACACATCTTTTCTTCCTCTTCCTCCTCCCCTCAAACCTCACAGTGGGTAAGTTAAATAAGTGCAGTCCGGTCACAATCATCACTCTTATTTCATTGCTACCTCGAAGCAATTACGATGTGAGAGCCTGAGTTGCATTCTGCCACTCTCTCCATCTGATTAAACTCATGTGAAGACAGGATCAATCTCTAGTAGGCTGAAACACACACGCCTGCAAACCCTCACTTTTAAGAAGCATAACCACAGTATTACTTCTGCCAAGGATGTTTTTTTTTTTCAGGATTACAGAAAAAAGGAAATGAAACTCTGTAAATTGTTGTGTCACTGGCCAAGCAGAACACTATTTTCTGTTGTTGTTGAATAGATGCATTATTTATCACATGTCCAAACAGCTTTGGCAAATTTTTTGCGCTCTTCCAGTACCCTACAAGTACCCTACAAGTACCGTCTGAAATGATGTTGTGTGGCCATTTGTAGGAATAATTTCCATTGGGAATATAATGTAATGTTTTTCGACAAATATAATTGAATGTGTTGCAACAAGGTTCTGGGTGAAGGGATAGTGCAGCATAATACGGGTAAGATACCATCACAAAATGCAATTTGGTAATGTCTGCATACTTTCATGAAAGGTTGTATCTAAAAACAATGTTGAAGACACCATGAAAATAACAACTTCAACAACATACAAACTTAAACTGTGCAGTAAGTAATCCTCCTCTCTGAGTCAGCATAAACACCTGAGTGCTTCTGGGAGGTTTCTATAAATACAATTCAATTTGCAATTCCAAGGCTTGATCCCTTGGTGAATCCATCATTTCACCGAGTAAACTCAGCCCGTTTATTTTCACAGAATCACACACACACACACACACACACACACACACACACACACACACACACACACACACACACACACACACACACACACACACACACACACACACACACACACACACACACACACACACACACACACACACACACACACACACACACACACACACACACACACACACACACACACACACACCAGGGCTTTCGCAATTCTCAATTTTCCCATCGACTCCTGTTTGCTTGAGTATATTCCTCGCCTCCTCCTTTCACATCTCTTGTGGGCGGGACTGAAAAGCAAGGCAAGGAATCAAGGAGGTTGAAACTGGAAATTGTGAAAGGCTGACTGAGTCACTCATAAGGTAAATGTGCACGAGGCAAGCAGCCAAAGAAAGATTCAAAAAGACCCGTGAGACACTATCGCTCTCCCATCTAGCTCTACTGTTCTATCCCTGAACCGACAAACTCCCACCACATAGGAAACACTTTCGCACTTACAGGCTCTGGTGTGCCAGACAGGAGCAGATCCTTGACAGTCAGCGGGAAGCTGGAGGACAGCTGCGGCCTGTGCACATCAAAAGGATATGGTGTGATCCTCATCCTGTCGTTTGGGAATCCGGGACCCCAGCCATCTGCACCCACACAGAAACACGAGTACACATAAAGCACGTGCAAACAGAGATCAATGTGACTCACTACTGTCACTGTGTAGGATGGGTGATACAAATAAGGACATTTGGAGCCTAAACATTACACACATATCAAATAGTGTGTTTGGTTTCCAACATGTGTGCTGTAGCCAATACTAATAATGAGTGATCCTACTTGATCTATGCTGCACTGTTGTTCCGGGGATTCATGTACAAAAGAAATTGCGGCTGACATTTTACATTGCATATTGTTAGCTCACTGAGAACATGTTTTTAGATGTTGGAATACAAATGAAATCATAGTGGTATTAGTCAATAACCCAATAATTAATTGATAAAACCATTATAATTCATTAACGTTTTTTGTTTAGAAACCTTGCCGTCTCTCGAATTTGAATCTACTTTTTCGTTCAGTTTTTGAGAGACTTTTTGGACTGTTGGTCAGACCAAACAACAAACTGAGTAAATTAAAATCATGGGAGGCTCAGTGAATAAAAGAGTTATTATTATCAAAAGAACAATTGCTTAGTATAGCTTTAATGTCTGTGAAATGTTTTGGAGGTGTAGTTTTGAGTCAGAAACTAAGAAATGTTTTAGGACAGAGTTTTTATGAACTTGGTTTTTCTCGATGATCTGTCAAACAGCAATATTAGGCTACCTTGGCTGAATCGTTGAGTATCTAAGGTGATCATATAACATATTCCTTGATACCAGAGGTATTGAGAAAAACTAAGAAAGTAAACCAAGCAACTTCTACCAAGCTTTGTCTGACAATTGATTTTCCTCATCGATCATGAACATCAGCACGAGTTACAGACTTAAAATGGTGTGTTGCTTTTTATTTGTTTATCTGTGGATATGTGAGACTCACTGAGGTCAAGGGAGAAGTTGGCTTCCAGATCTGCCTTGGTTTGTGACCTGGAAGCAAAATACTGAGTGTCCCCAGGGGGGCTCTCGGGCCGCTGAGGGCTGTCCATCTGGTCTGAGGGGGGGTCCTCACTGATCCCACTGTCGCTGTGAGAAGGGGACCACAGAGGCGAGCCTGATACAGAATCACTCCCACTCAATAGGGCATTGAGGAAGTCATCATCTGCCTTCTCGGCCGGCTGCAGCATCTGCTGGGTGGAAAGTGGGATCATTAGTCAGTCAGCATGAGAGGTCAACATGGCGAGAGATGGGGGAGTCTTTTTAAAACAAACAAAGACTATACAGTACACACAAAGCAACCAGCTAATTGTAGCATGCATGAGTGACATTACATATCCCACAGTCTCACGCACATTTGGGTCCTGGACCGGCCAGGTGAGATGGTTGCCATGGCGTCCTGGTTCCTCATGACGGAGAATTCCATCGTTTTGATCAAACAGCCAATCGAGCAGTTCAATGCCATCACAGCCCTGAAACAAGATCATGACATTTAATCACAACTGACACAGGGACATGTCCTTCATGCTCTGAGAAGCAGAGAGAACAATATAGGAAACGTTTCATATAGCGCAACAGCTGGGGACTGCTTTCCCAACCATTCACCGTGATCACACCAGAACACACTGTACTGTACAATATGTTCCCCCATCTGCCCAGATATCTGACAATTTTACGGTTGTGCTCATGTCCTTCAATGCTCTTCAATGTTCTAAATTGTCTTTTTCTCCTTAGATTACTGGTTTCTTTCTACACTTCTGATTTACTCTCAATCCTGAACTTTGCTCTGTGCTCTTTCTCCAGAAACTCAAATGACAATACAAAAAACAGGAAGTATTTGGTCATTTACCTGATCTGGGTAGTCCTCCATAGGAGTCTTGCTTCGTTGGAAAACCAAAGAAACCCCAAAGACAGCAGAGACTCAAATTTGCTTTGTTGCGCAGTAATTTTGTCTCCTCGCTTCTAAAGAGCCTCCACTATATCTCTCAGCTCTTCCTTTCTGGTCCAAAGTTTAAACTCCAACCCAACACACCCAGCCAACCGGTTTGCTCTGTCCCCATTGGCTACAAAGAGATATAATCTGATTGGTAACAAAGAGTACACAACTAAGGAACTTCATAAATTGGTCTATCTGTAAACCGAGGACAAGAAGTCTACACTAAAATGTAAAAGCGCCACAAGGGTCAAAGTCTGTTGTTTCTTTTTCCATATTATATTTATTGATAGCTTATTGACATCAGGACAGCTCTGACCTTTGGCATAGATTCATAACAAATGAATGATTAATGGTCAGGATTAGGAAAGCAAAAGTTACACTGGTTTCAAAAGTAATTAAAACATCTCTGCCGATTGAACAAGCACTGGTAATTAGATTGAGAATGCGTCTCAGTTATCATTAAACACTTTATTTAGTTGCTTATTTTGTTTAACTAATAAGTAATTAAATACCCTTTTGCATAATATTGTGTTATCACATTCTTGGAGGAAATTGGGAATCATTTATTTGAATATTAAATGGAATAAAAAGCAACCAGAGGCCTCTTAAAGCAATTATCAGCCTCTAAGGCGGATTAAAAAACAGAAATGTTGAAAAGGACGAAAACACAAGTATCTATAATTATGGAGTCTCAGCAAAGCTTCAAAAACAACATTGCACCTCAACAACTACACAGATAAATGAATAAATCATAGAGGAAACATGAAAGCACAAACAAGGTCTGTATTAGCGACGCAGTTAGCGCTCGGACGCAATTACCGTTTTATGTAGGACTGAAAAAAGGAAGATAAAACAGAAGAAAAAGAGCAAGATTTTAGCCAATGCAGATTTCATGTACAAATTCACCTTTTTCACCACCTGAAATTGAATTAGATTGACCCTAGTATACTAAAATGTATAGTCTGCTGTTGTAGAGGCATCATCGACAGTCAGCTTGTAAATGCAGCACTGTTGAGTCTCAGAGGAATTGTTTGATTTCAGAAAACATGGTTTTTAGCTTTTTGATGGCGAGAGTTGGATCAGGAAATTGATATCTCTTTCATGTCTGTACGGTGAATGTGAAGCTTCAGCCTGCAGCAGGTTGGGTTCGCTTACCACAACGACCGGAAACTGAGGGGAAACGGCCGTCCTGGATCTGTTCAAAGGTAACAAAATCTTCAAGTGTAAAAGCATAAAGCCCCCTCCCCCAGTGTGACGCAGAACAAAAATGCTGTGGGCATAATGGTTTTAGTGTAAAAATCAATTTCCTCCCAACTTTGCCTGTGCAGCACAAGGTACCACCAAAATCTCCTCTGCACATCCTCTCTGAGCTGCCTGCCATGGAGAAAGGTAGAATAAGGTCGACAGCTGCAATGTTTCATCAGAGTTACAAATGAACTTATTGCAGTTGAAGATGGCAATACGTTTATTTGACTTGGCGGCACAGATCTGCTGTTCAGAAGGCTGCAGCAGTAGAGCCTAATACATGAATAATAGTGAGGAGGAAGCATAGCAAACTATTGTCCCATATAACAAAATCCTCTGCAGGGAGGATACACAGAGCACAGCAAAGGAGGTGGAGGCAGTGATGGAGGAGGCTTTTGTAAAGCAGCAGCAAAGCAATGTCAGTGAATATGAGAGCTGAGATGTGATCGGAGCGATAAGGTAGCACTCAGCTGACGCAGCACAGAGCTACAGTGTGTTGCCAGGACACGTCCATTGGGTTTTCATAAAAGAAGGATTACGTAATTGTTATTGCTTCGTTATCTGATGGAGGAAGGTTCCAAAGGGCAAACGCGCGTTAATTACTCTGTAAGATGTTTGTGAAAACTTTATCTCTGAACAGTAGCCTCTGAAAGAAGAAATATTCAACACAAATACAGAGCTGTATAGCCTGAAATGTATTTTGGATAAATAACAAAAGAGTCGGATAGAGACAGATGTGTTTTATGAGCCACCGGTGTGTCTTCTTCTTTATGTATCACTGTTAGTCAGTGTTTGTGCCAGAGTCTCAGTTGTATTTATTTTAGGAATCTCACTCAACAATTGAATGATACTGAAGTATTCCAGTATTACCAATGCCAATTATCTGACCAACCCCTTATCTCAACAACTTTTGCATTCTGACTATGACTTTTCTAAAGACAATTACGCACCCCCAGAAGATGAATCCTAGCACCGCCAGCAGGTTAAAACATTTAATGCATTTTGTGGTTTTCCCTTTCCTGTAGTGTTGTATAGGTTTACTGTGCAGGTAAATGGTATGCAAAGGCAAAAAAATCCCAAAGTTCCCTCGAGAGGAAGTTTCTCTCCCACACACTCCCCCCCTGGCTGAAACGCCTCCATTGGACTCCTTTGTTTTCTTCTGTAACATTATGACATCACTACTGTATGTAACACTTGGGCTTCCATTGGCTAGCCTTTGAACACATTGTAAGTGATAGGCTAAGGGGCGGGACATCTGTAAGTGCTTGACCAATCATAACAGAGCTGGCCAGCTAACCAATCAGAGCAGACTGGGCTCTGGTTTCAGACAGAGGGTGAAAAGAGGTGCTGCAGCACAGGCAGCATGAGAAAAATGAAGAGCTTTTTCAACATTAAAGCATGGAGACATGTCACAAATATGAACCTGAAAATGAACATAATAGGTCCCCTTTAAATATGTTTTGTGAAGATATAATCGGAAACAGTGTCAAGAGATGAGCTTTGGTGATCCCCTGAGTTTTCATTTAGCAGATTCTTGGAACTGCGTGCTCTGGCTCAATTCCAGCAATCTCTTTAGAGCAGAACCAAACCAAAAGCACAGGTAATCCCCCCCCGAAAGCTGATTTTATTATGTTGAATGACACTAATCGAATGAACTCAAATTTTGCTGTGTGAGTCTCTCGCTCAAAAACCACTTAGAGCATGCTGCACCGCAGTGATCATCTCTCCCCCAGTGCCTCAGGAGACACTGCCTTCAAACTATAAAGGTCAGCAGCCTGACAGCACTGTGAAACACTCATTTGAAGGTGTCTTTGTGGAGGTACTGGGGTGCAAGCCTTACTGTTACTACACTTACTGTACACCTTCTTAAGAATTGACTTTATGTCAGACAATTTCACTTTCCTAAAGGGTATTTGTTTAATTCATGGATAGTTCCCCTCCTGGTGCTGTGACGAGAGCCCTGAAAGGTAAATAAAAGGTAAATATACATAATCAACTAATTGGATGGACTCCGTGCCTGTTGCTGATGACTGACACTTGAGCACTATTAATTCCCCTACTCTTCACTGTGTGTCATATTCCAGAAATCTGAAATGAGGGTCAGATGAACACCATATTTCTAATTGAGTGTTGTGGGGGGGAATATGGTAATGAGCCTCTGAGAACTACACCGTACTAAGATTTACAGATGCTAAAAACCAAATGCCAATCATTACAGTAAATGCCATTCTGACAAGAGCTGTCAACCTGCAAGACCCCACAGGTGGCATGCATAATTCAAAAGAAAATCCCACAAATCACTATTTCCCCTGAAAATAAATGATTGAGAACAAATATGGATTATAATTGGGCCATAGCGCATTAGCTTGGCTGACAGATGAGACATTTGGTGGCGATCTTTATATATGAATATTGAAATTGGTCAAGTGGCTAAGACCTAATCACAAGGGTATGTTTCAGTTTCAGTTAAATGGTACATGTTGAATAAAGAGTGCTGTGTTGCTTCATCAGTGCTGAATCTGCCCAAGTTTACAACCATTAGAATGTTTCATTGTATAATTTATTCATACAACATATTACAAAAGGATTTTAGAAAGCTGCTCTGACAATGTCTTACATTATAAACTGCTAAAATAATCCTGAAAAGATATCACAGCAGGCTTTTTATTTAGTAAAGCCTTAAAATCCATTTGTGAATCTTTAATATTTTTTTCCCATGAAGTCAAACAAAGGAGAACAATCACGTTTAACACCAAAGAGGCAGCTAATACTGCAGCTACTGAGCGTACACAGTACAATTCAAGGTCTGGGCCTGAGAGACGATTAGCATATCAGATCAACTAGTGACGATAGGCTCATTTGCATCAGCTCCCTTAAGGTCGAAATCAAGGCTGCATGAATAACTCTGATCTGAGATCCATGAGTCTGTTGTACACTGCGAGGAATCAAACAAAAAAGGGATACTTGAATGCTTCAAGTATTACTGAGAATACATTTGTAAAGACCTTAATTTCAGATCTACTTGCCAATAGCACTAAAAAGATTAGTCAATAATTTGACCAACAGATAAATAATAAAAAACAAAAGTGAAAATTGTTTATAATAATTGTTAAAACCACTAACTGAAGATAGCAAATTGGTTATAACTTTTCAAATATTAAAATGTGCTTTCTAGTCTTTGTTTAATATCAGTGTCATAAATCATCTTAATTTCCTTTGCAGTGACTACCACTTTTGGATCTGGTTGGTTGTGATGGACATTTGTGTACAAGAAAGGAATGCATGATTCCCAAACGAGTTTCAGAGCAACCACTTAAGTACGGTCAGCAAATGACATGAGAAAATTAAAGTTAGTGAACCATGACCATAAACCATGAGGTGCAGTGGGACGTTCTGGCTCTCTGAGGCATTTTGAAAGTAATATCCAAGGCTTTGCCACTACACATTTACTCAGATATCTCAAATGCAAACACAACTAGTTGTATAGCACTGGCTCCAAACAGTATCAGCGTACACAATCATCATGGTATCAGCAGACTAAGGGATTATGCAGTCCCGATACTGGCCATATAAACTGCTTACACCACATAATGCATCACAGTTTATAGCAGTATGTCAGTACAGTATCAGTACACAATTGGGATGCATCTTCTTTTGGGCAAAAGCAATCACATTTAACCAACGATCAAAGGAAGTCTTTTGGCAAACGTTTTATCAGAATTGCTTTTCATGGTGAAATTCTTCAAATACGTGGTACCTGTTAAAGAGCTGGGTTAACTATTCATGAATAGCAAAAACAGCCATCTTCAGGGTGACCTTGAAGCCTTCTTTGTACTCCTCGGTTGATGGATGTGAGGTTACCATGGAAACATGGAAGCCTCTGCCACTTTTCAAAAACTGTGGCTTGTGTTAAGCATGGGTTGTTAAACCAGCTCTATATGCATTATCTACAGGTATCTGGGAAACATTTCACCACGAAATTGCCATCTGATGAAAGGCGTTTTGATTTTTGTCAAGAAATGATGACTACTGACTAAAAATAAGTGACTTATTTATTGTTTTTATATTATATAATCAATGCATAATATCATATGAGTAATACAGTTAACCTAAACACAGTGTGAAGTCAATAACTGCAGAACGTTTGTCTGAGTGGTTTGGATGAAAATCCCGAAAATGTTCATGTTTGTGGAAGTATCTTTTAACAATGGCTTATTTTTTGGAGAAGTTAAGTACTTTCTTTTCATTATTTTACTTCCTTAACTTTTTTTTAATGAAGGACAAGGCTAATATGCAACAAGGGAAGGCTCTCTTCCAAACCCAACGCCCACTGCTCTAGGCTATGAAAGATAAGCTTCATTAAACATTTTTTGAACTTCCAAACCCTACGGACCTTAACCTGTTTGGAAAAAAATCATTTACATAAGCATAAACAACTCCAGCATCGTAATGGGATCAAAATAGTAAAATGCCCATTCTACACCTGGAAATAGTTTGGCTTATTTATTACATTTCAATGTTTTCACTCGCATTTCCTGTGGGTGCTCCTCTTGAAGTCAAAAGGGATGGAGGTCATGTGAATGTGAAACACAAATTTACAAGTTGTTCAACAGAAAGTCACTTGAGGTTGTTTTTCTCTTTTCTAGCTACCAGCAGCACTGCAACCGGAAACAGCCTCGCAAAGAAAAGCTGAGCACCATGTGTGTTTAGATCAATAGATTTAGTTTATGCAAAGGTTATCAGTTGTGGTTTAAGCCTTCAATGTTTGCACTTAATGATAACACTTTATTATTTCCAGCCCACATAACCTCCATTTGTAAGAGCCTAACCTTGTTGGTCAACTCTAAGACCTTCACATGAACCTCTTAGAGCTAATGTATTGTGGTTCAGTGGTCTGTATGGTTGACTGGTTATCATACAATCTGTTTGTACTCTCTCTTTCGAGTGTAAAATGGATTAGCTATAGCTCAGGTAAGCAAGGGACTGGTTAAGAGAATCATCCAGAAAGCTAAAATGTGAAAGAAAAACTTAAAGCTTAAAGGTCAGTAAATATTAGACATGAGGTTGAGAAACACGTCTTCAATGGGAGGCTCTTTGTCGCATAAAGGTTAAGGTTATATTTTCTTAGCCATGAGAACACAAGGAGCTGGTTGCATCAGAGCCAAAACCCACCTGACCAACAGCAATTTTTCTACGGACATTTTGTCCAATTTTGACCCAGAACAGGTGTCACAAATAACATTCTTTGTTTTCCATCATCTGTGCACTGTGCCATATCAGTTGGCCAGACATAACAATAGTGCAGACTTGGAAATAACACAATGACTCTGTCCGAATACAGCCACAAGTGAAAAAAACACAAGTGTAGAAAGGTCTATGGTTGTTTTTTTTGTTACGCTTCCATGCTTCTTTGACATGCTGTGAATCACAGGTTTTTTTTAAGGATGCACATTCTGAGCACAGTGCTCATCGTGTCTTGTATTGTTGAATTGATTTCCGGGCACAGCATCTCTCATGTGCATTCATGCTCTGTTGCATTTCAAATAAAGACACTGACTGTTCAGTGACTTTTCATGTAGTGAGTCCTCTTCCCAAGCTTGATGAAACTACTCACTACCACTGTGACCATGTGCAAACGTTTTTGTATGATGCCTTTTTATTATTCTCATCAAGACATATAAACTAAACATACACCAGTTTGTATACACCTTCTCAATAATGGTTATTTGTATCTTCAGATGCTCTCAACAGCACCTGTTTCAGAAAACCTTTGACAGAAGATCATGTCCCCCATGGCTTCAATATGTCATTTTTCAGGACCTAGCCTCTGCATGCAGAGAGGTCCTTGTCTAGAGCTGGCCCACAAACATGCTTCAAGGACTTTTCGTCCCACCTGAATAGAACCGTCTGACAATCAGCCAGAGCTCGAGGGCCTCTTCTCAAAATGACAGCTGGGCTATTTTGCTTTCTTGTCACAATGAGTGGTTTACGTGCCAGAAAAACGATGAATTGTTATTTTTTCTTGCATTTCCTCATTAAGTTTGATACATTGATTTGTTGGCTATATTTGTATGTTTATTTTCAGTTGTAATGGAAGACACTGAACATGGTAATTGAAGATGATATTGTTGTTCTCATGAAAATACATCTTGTATTATCATGCATGCTGCTCCACGTTGTTACGAGTTGTGTTAACTACAGTGATGTTCATGAATTACTTGCAGTGTTTCAGACAAGACAGGAATAAAAACAGTGAGTCAGTGATGCGCAAACGTTGCATTGAACTTGACAATTGTATTTTCCTGCTGCTGTTTAATAGTATGTGCTCCCACCGCTAACTCGACAGGCTTTTACTTAGGTATCAATTATTTTGTCCACCTCATTTAAAATGCTTTAAAAGTAATGTTATTAAAACAACACCACAAAAAAAACAGCCCCAAAATCACTAAAAAGGTAAATCATCATCTACATGAAGAGTATATCATTTTGCAAGATTTACATTTTTTGAAATGAATATTCCTTTGAATTGAACTATTACTGGCTTAAAAAATATATATATAAATATTTTCTTAAAGCAAAAATGTGTTTCGTTTCTTTAGTAGTACAAGCTGAATCCATGGTGTCCTGATATATTCACAATTAAAGTAAATAAACATGGACGCAACCCATCAATTCATGGTAGGGTAATTATTTTAAGAGTAAATTATAACAATAATACAAAGTAACATCCAAAATGGTTTTTCCTGTATTTTAGCCAGGCTTGATGCATTTGCTTTTTTAAAAAATGTTTTCCTCAGTTCATTTAATTCTATAAATCACACAGATCAGACACTGTGTGAAAGTTTCTCAATCGTTTTTTGTTTTCTGTTTATTTAAAATGTGTTACTATGGACCAGTTGTAATTAATACGAGAAAATGTGGATTAAAAATGGGGACAGTTGAGGTGAAATCATCAAGCACTTTACTGATAGTCACTCTTTCAGGGATCCAGCGCCAGTTTACTAAAGTTTATTAAGTTCTGTAGTTAATTTTGGTAAATTCTTATCCTTTCTCCTGAATTTTCTACTTTTTAAAATCTATTTATTTCGCTTTTGCCAATTTTATTTTTGTCTGAAAATGCAGTTTTCACCTCTAAAGTGTTTTTTTCCTTAAGGCAAGGCCATGCCAATCATAGTTATTCATGCAGGAATTAGTACTCATAAACACAGTGTTCTAAATGACACATTGATTGTAAAGCAATCATGAAATATTTAGTCGGATACAGTATTTTTGGAAGAAGTGTTAAAAGGAACCTTTCCACGATTTCTCCTGGAGGCAACCCAGCAGTTGTTCACCTCCCAAGCTCAACTGAAACCCTTTACAACTGCATAAGCTCAAAGACCAATACCTTTCCACCAGTACTATTAGAATAGACATCTTCCTATACATGCATTTCCGTATTTTAAGTTTCCCACAACAGTTGATTTTTTTAGCACACATGCACCGTGCCAAAGCAGAAAGATTAGCAGCCTTCTAAAAAGTCAAAAATGTCCACAGATATCTACTAAGCCCTCCTTGTTTTGTTGGCAGCTTCTGTGTGAGAATGATTTCTGTCAATAAGGATGATTAACCGTAAATGTGATATTTAAGACACAGCTTTAGGGGAACTGGCAATGATTTATCAAAGTCAAGTCCTTATTTAGACAAGGGTGTCCTTAAATGGTATGACTGTCGAGGAAAACACAGTGACACAGCTTCCATCTGGTGGTTAGAAAATGTAAGTACAAATGTAACCTTGGAGTCCCTGATATGTTCTGATGCTGATGTGTGTGATGGAAAGTCCTTACTTAATCATCTTCTGGTAAGAAATGAAAAAATCTACAAGTTTAAACTAAAGTTGTGTTATTTAAGGAAGAGTTAAAGAATTTAACAGAATCAATCTATTTCCAGGGGGAAGGCCAGATAACCCGGCACCAATGTGTGCTAAAGAAATCCGAACCTCGATCAAATAATTGACAAGACTCTTAAGGGAGGAAAAGTATTGACATGTTAGCTAACTTATAGCCGGTAACATCCGTATGATAATGTGCCTGACAATGGTCACAGTGGCACTCTTCTGATGGTCGAATGCTAGACAACAGAAGGTAGCCAGTCTTTGTATTAAAGGTGTGAAGAAGCCTTGAAGTGACAGCTGGGCAAAGGCAAATACAAGTTAACTGAATGACACTTAAACTTCCACGATAATGTGCTTTAGTGGTAAATAAATAGTATAGTTCCCACATGATCGTCATAATCAAACATGTTTAGGTTGAATATATTTTATGACAACAGTATAAAAATAAAAAATACAATTATTAAATGATTTTTATTGATTTATTTTTTAATATAAAGGAGAGAAAGAAATGTTGCAGAAGGAAACTGCATTTTCTTGGATGGTTTTAAAACATCCAAACATACCTTTCTCACTGTTCTCTATCTTCTGTTCAGCCATATAACTTTGCATGATTTAAAAATACAAATATTCTCCACGAAATACATGTCTTATCCAGGGATGTAGGAAGGGATGAGGGAGTTTGCACAGCAGGTGTGCTGCAGATATGATGATGTTTTCTGCTGATAATTGTATAATACCAGAACAGCAGCAGTGCAGAAAATCTTAAAATCGAGGTAATGGCTGTAACTCAGATCACAGCGGTGACTTAAATTAGAAGAAAGAAAAGAGCAGCCTGACCATTTCTCTCTCAACAGAAACAGAGGATGATGAAATTAATCTTTAAATTGTCAAAATTGGCTCATTATTTCCAATCATTCCAGCCGTTGTTTAATCCAGCAATTTAGTGCTTCACAGCAAGAAGCACACTCTGGGAAAAGTTTGAGGCAAATCACTATTGGTGGAAGCAGTACTTCAGATACTTGAATCAAAGAAGCAGGTTATATTAAGAGCAAAATGTAGTGGAATAGAAGTTTAAAGTAGCATACTGTACAATGTAAGGGAAATGTAATTAAAAGTAAACCTCCATGTACCTCCAAATTGTATAAGTAGATACATTGAGTACATTTACTTGAGTGCAAACCAGCCAGCTACCATTAAGAAAAACTGCCATACAAAAAAAAAGGGAAAACACATGCAAATGAATTTACATGCGCAGCGTTTACTAAATGCACTTAGCTTTTAGTAAACGCTGCTCATGTAAATTCATTTGCAATCCAGCCATATCTGATTAGTTTCAAAGGGGACGAATACATTTGCAAGCCACTGTAAATCTTTATCTTTCATCCCACATTAATCGTCTAAATACCCCTCAGTAACTTCTGAGCCTTTGGAGGGTATACTGACTAACACTGACAGGTTGGAAAATGCTCGATAAACCTAGCCAACTGGATATAAAGTGGTTGAACTGACTTTACCTTGGACATATGTAAAATGCAGTTTACACATTGTTGCATCAGTACTCACAATCTAAACATGTAGTTTATAATATAGACACAGGGGACATGTTACTGCTGAACCAGTAACCTACTTTACATTTTGCTGATAATAATTCTGTGTTTTCACTAATGCAGGGATTTGAGTGCAGGACTTGTTATGAAGTACTTTTACATAGTTGTGTTAAAGCATGTCTCAATCTGCACTGTTGTGATGTAGCGCACCTACAGTTTTAAGAGTGCATCTCATGCATAAACCTGAAAGCTGAAACATGTATGTTTCAGCTTTCAATATTTAGTATTAGTAGTAAAACTGCGTGTTTTATGCTACATTACCAATGAATGAACTGTGTGTTTTATGCTACATTACCAATGAATGATGAAAGCTAGCCAGTCTACAACTTTGCTAACACAGCCAAACAACAAGCAAGTATAAACACACAGCAAGCTAACTGAAGTTACTCACTGGCAAGACAGCCGCGCCTCTCCACACCTAGGCCGGAAAATCTCCTAAAGCCTTGAAACATACTTCCTGCGGCTGAAAGCTTGTGTTCTGGCGGTGTAACCACCAACACTCTCCCGATCGTCGAAGCAATCCGTCTTTGGCGCACGGTAAACTGAGCTAATTAGCTAACTTGCTAACTAACTGAGAGCGGCTACAGTTAGCGGTTAGCGTTTCTTAGCAACAAGTTACAAGCGTTGTCCATTAGGAAACTCCACAGTCGAGGCATAGCGGCCAGAGGACATAATGATACAATTTCTCTATTAAATATGATCCAGTCTCACCTAAATTACCTTGGCGCTTACACATATAGACAAGAACAGCATTTATGTTTACTAGCCAAAGCAGGAAAGGCACAGGTGGATTAATAACATTGATCAATGCTGCGTTCCGTTTAGTTGCGCCAGTTTCACGGTGCTGTTATGGTGCAGGGCTAGCTTACCGACATGGCTTGCTACTTCACTTGTTAGAATGGAGTCATTGGTAATGTGTTTATTTACACCTTTGTCAAGTCAGTGCAGCATCTACATTATTTTTGAACCCCTATTTTAAAGGTTATACAACACTTTAGTTATTATAAAAACACATGATATGAATGCAGTACTGACACAGTTTTTCAAGTAAATGAAAGTGAAGAATCTGAGTACTTCTAATGCTGCACTTGTAGTATATTCCTTGCATGGTTGCAAAAGGAAAACATCAGAAAATAATACCTGCAGTGTTCTTTCGTGGAAAAGTTCTGATCGATAACGAAGAGCTTCACATGGCTTTTAGACCTAGGACTGAAGGCTTGTAGAGAAAGGTGCAGCACAATTACTCAGCCAGCTCTTATCATATCTCATCAGCCTGTTAAGTCGCTGGTCCATAAAACTGTCTCCAGTGTGATATGCCATCACCACATCACACCCTAATTTTCTTGAACAACACCTTACAGTCGAGTGAGCATGCTTTGCAATGCATAACGAGAAAGCAGTGGTGAATTAGGCACCAGGGGACACCTCTTATCGCTTATTAAACCTCAACTACACTTTCACAACTCCAGCATGCCAGCCCAGGCGGAGAAGAAGCCTTCCCTTAACACCAAAGTGTTGCACAAATTGTTTTGAAAGTTCCCCATTCACTCACTGACTTCAACTTCATGGCATATGGCAAGTTAAATTGTGTTTGCTCATATTCAATGTGTGCTATTTCTAACTATGTGCATTGCTGTGTTTGCCCAATATGCAAGGGATGGATGTGGAGAATAATGTTGAATTTGGGTAATTGGGAAATGTGTGTGCGTGAGTGTGTCTGCCTTCCTGTCTTGACTGTAAGTCTGCAAGTGCACACAGAATGCAAAATGACTCCCTCAGCGGCCTTTGACTCCCTGTGGGCCCTCCAGACTTCCCAAGCTGAACAGATCAAGGCTGCCTCCCTCAAAGGGTTCACACTGGTTAACAAGCAGCAGAAGAAACGCCAGCCAGTTAAATTGTATGTAACTTTTTAGTTCGCACTAATAGTGTGACCTTTATTGATTTCTTGTCTCTGCCTTCAGCTTGGCGAAACACTAATGGCATTGGTCAATAAAAAACCATGAGGTGGAAGTTCTCAATGCCCTCCCCCTGTGTTGACCACATCTCTAAAAATAGCCCCTCGACCTCCCTCAGTGTCCACGGAGCCAATGCAATGACAGCTCAGTGCTCTTATTCAATAAGAGCTGTACTGCATCCCTATTTTATTCCCTACTACAGATGTAAGAGGCCTAACATGCTGAGCCATCCGCCAAACACATTTACTTTGACCCATTCAGATGGCGGGCCACATCAGTGAGTACCCTGCCTCTTTAAATCAATACATTTATAACACAACGTGTAAAGCATGAAATAACACTGCGACTTGGGCGCGAAAATCGAAAACAGACTGCAGTTTTAGCAACTGTGTCGAGCAGCACTCTGGGACCTAGCCTACTGCTCCAAAGAAGTACATTAAAGAACAAGTTTACAATAAAATTTTAAAAAATGCCCTGTGTCTGTATAGCTACCACCCACTGTTTTATTGACTGCTAATGTCAATGTGTACCCCTGCCTGTCTTTCCCTCAACTCTTGGCTCTTATTGAGCTTTGTAGAAAGAAATATTAAGAGCATGAGTTCAATAGAGCTGAAATTATCCCCACTTGACTCGCAGTGAAAACAACAATTTTCTGTGGTCTTTCTCCAAACTTCTCAACAATGAACTTTGTGGACAGTCTGTTTCTACTGCATACAGAGGCCCTTTGGATTTGAACGTCTCTTTACAGGTATAGTGCTGAATGCAACAGAGGGAGCTAAAGGCAATTCTCTCACACAGTGATGCAGCCACTAGTAGTTAAATTCTGTGAGGGGACCCCTGTGGTGCCGCTCCACCACAGTAAGCAGCAGCAGACAGCAACTAGTATTGATTCACATTACAGCCTTGAGCCTGCTGTCACAGACAGTACATATCAATGTATTTAATCCACTGTGAACTAGACTTTAATTAGAAATCTGTCTAATGGATGTGTTTAATTTAAAGTGTGTTCTTTGGCTAAGTTGCAAGTCATACTATCCTGCTTGTTTTGTAACAGTTTGTCATTGTTCCATTTTCACTCTGTTACTTTTTAATGATGGTTTGGTTCTGAGTGCTATTGACAGAGTCTGCAAAGATAGGATAAATGATGCAAATAAACCTTCTCTTGGGGGATTAGTCTGCTTGCTATTTGAAAAGTACTTACAGTAAGTCTGCTAATTGTTGTTAATATTTTTTAGTCCCCTGACTCAATCTAATGACAGATAGCAATACCACTCGCTTAGCAATAGTGCACTTACTTGTAGCAGCAGAACATGCATGACCACAGAAGAAGAATTCTTCTATCATTTTACTTAAACTGTGTACTTGTACGGTAAGACCTCATGAAAGGAAACTTTATCATTGTTACATGGCTCTTTAAAACTTTGGAACACATGATTATCTGTTAGTCTAGATTGGTAACAGTATTAACAAACTAAGCAAAAAAGAAAATGGATGAATTCTATAGAAATTAGCAAAAAGATGATAGTAGTCAAACCTTTTCTGCATCATTTTCAGATTTTGAATACAACATATTTTTACTGCTGTAAATTTGAAAATGTTAGCTTTACCACACATCAGCATTTTACTTTACTTAACAACTTTCAGACTCAGCACTTCTCATCCACCTTTCATTGAAATACTGCTGTCACATTACCACATCATTTAAAAAAAGTGTAATAATACTACTCTTTACGCAAGCCAAAACTTGTTTGATTCAATTACAGATTGAAATAAGGGCTTTCACTTTTACTAGGTCTTTTTATGGAAGATATTTGACAACTAACAGGTGTAATTAACACACTGAATTATGACTGTCATGGCATACTGGGTAACAGAAAGGAGCCATTGTAGAGATGTCTGCCAAATTAATATTTTCACCTGTTTTCTACTTTTACTGAAGAAGTGTTCTGCAGTATACATTCTTGTCTCACTCTTTTCAAAGGAAAGCGTTTTACAAACATGCTCAGTCATGTCTAAAAAATCGGTCAACAATCCTTGCCTTTCATAGGCTGCAGTAGCTGACAGGTGACGCTGGGTGTCGCTCCAGAGCGTCTAATATCGCTCCTGGGCGCTCATTCCGCCACCACCACCCCCTCTGCCTGCCTTTACTGTGTGTGCGTGTGTGTTTTGTGTCGGATAGAAAGTCAGTCTGGTTTCCAGCTGAGTGCTTGCTCTCTTACAGTGTGTATGTGTGTGTGTTGTCATTATTATCCACTCTGCTCCCAGCTCAGAATGGCCAGATTCACTCAGACTGAAACAAGAAGGCAGCACCATCCACAGCAGCCCCAGCCCGCTCACTCCAGCCTGGTTTTCACCGGACCGGGGGCACCACCGACCCAGCAACCACTGCTACTTATCCCACATCAGCACCAGTACCCTCAGATCACATTTCCGAAACCCATGAACGGGACAGAACCCATTTCCATTCATCCGGAGAACGGCAACATGAAAGACCAAGATGCCATTAAGCTGTTTATCGGGCAGATACCGCGGAACTTGGAAGAAAAAGACCTGAAACCCCTGTTTGAACAGTTTGGGAAAATCCACGAACTGACAGTTCTCAAGGACCGATACACCGGCATGCACAAAGGTAACGTGTCGCCCCTTTAAATGGCTGCGAGGCCCATATAACACTATATAACTGCTCATTATTTGCTTCACCTCTTGAACTCATTTGTGTTGAAACAGTAACGAGAACAATAGTACGCCTATTTGTGACTTTTTTAAATTTATTTTTTACCATTTTATCCAGATATGATATCAGTCTACTATTCTTAACAATTCATCATGTGCACCATTGCTTTCATGTTGTCATTTAACATTCATGAGGTGTGTTATTTTGTCCCAGATATGATTACTTCTAAAGTTATTTCTATCTAATATTTAATAACATTTTTATTTCTACATTTGGAAAATTCCACAATTCCAACCATATGTGAGATTTACAATATTATCAGGGCTTGCAGTTTCCCAAATGATATGGTGACAAACTGTGTTGGCCATGTTCTGAATTTCATTGCTATTTTTCTAACACGCTCTTAAGTGGGGCAGAGGCGCTTGGAAAGGATGCATTTTTAAAGAGCCTTCCCTTGCCAGTCTCGTCTTTTCGCAGAGGGACGGCATCATTTATTCATCCCATACGCTTTCTTTAACATCTCTCCCCATGTGCGAATGGGGCTGGGTGCAAACCCGACACAGCCAAATCAGTTCAAAACCACAATGTCTCCAAAGGGTGCAAGAACTGTCGCAAGATGACGGACGCATAGTGTGCAGTGATGCTGCTTATGCTGACATGAAGGCTGAGGGAGGCGGAGGCTGTAAATCCGCTCAGCTCATATAGGGTACTGACAACTTCCACCTTCCATAATGAAGTTGGTTATCAAGGGTGTGTGGCGTATAGATCTCAGCCTGTGTGGGGGTTAAAAAAAAAAAATTCACAATACCGCCCCCCCCCCCCCTTACTGTGGATCCCACGCAGTGTAGTCATCATCATCATCATCATCATCATCATCATCATCATCATCATCATCATCATCATCATCATCATCATCATCATCACCACCACCACCACCAGCTTTTAGTTTGTTATGCGTTTGTATTTGAACTCACAACGACATTAACGCTTCCCTGATGGCAGAATCATAACTATTATTTTGGATGCAATCAGCCATGGGCAAGTCCATATTCAGTATTTAAGGAGAGAAAAATCAATAATGTTGGAACAACAGTTCGTGACACACTTTATTGCGTGGTTTAATATGTGCACACAGATCTCAGACCACAATCATGACTACCAATTTGTCAAAAAAAACATAAGCCCAGGAAAACCATTATCATCATTCAAAGAAGAAAAAAAAACATTCTCCAAATCAGTTTTCACACACCTAAATGAATTAACATGAGCATTCATTTTTGTGTTTTTAAAACTGCCCAATTCATGCCTGTCCTTTTGTCACAGTATAAGTACCAATACATATTTAAAATAAGCCTGCTTCCAAATTATCTTCCCCATCTTGCATTCCTGCAGAGCAGATGTTGATATGTGAGGGATGTTAGTTCAGGAGATAAGCCTTTTATTGCAGTGACATTTAGAAAAGACAAATGACAATCTGTGGCGGTAATGTAAATGCCATTTGCAAACAATGTCTTCTGTGATAAATTGAATCACCATGAAAATAAATATTATATTGTTTCCATTACAAAGGTTGCTGACCACCGTCACAAAGCCCTTGTTTTGAGGCGGCAGCAATAAAAACCTAAATGTTTGTTATTTTCCCTTCATTAATATGATTAACATCCATGGATTTGTTTGTACAGTTTTAGAAGACACAATTATACAAAAAAAACCCAAAATGAAAGTACAGTTATGCTAAGTGATAAGGAAGAAACAGAAACAAAGGAAAGGAAACATTTAGTTAATTATATGAAGATTTATATATTTTATGTCGCAGGTGAACTCAAAGCTATCTTGCAAAATGTTGGTGATCATATTGGGATGTATTACATTTTTAAGTTTATATAGGTTTCATACTGGATGCACCATTATACTGTACTATCATAGCTTCTATTAGCAAGATATTTTATAAAGCATCATGCAGTTTGGCTTACAGTTGATATTCTAAATGTGTAGAAGGGAAGACCGTTCTTCAGAGTAGCACTCATTTGGCATTCATCGGTATCTGTTTGTGTGTGCATGCATTTACTAAAATGTCATTGTGTTGCATAATTATCGCAGTATAGCTCTTGAGTCATTGTTGCCCAAATGGTGTTCAGGTAAAGTAAGTGTAACTCTTTATTCTGTTAAATAAACAAACCAAACATCCTATGTTAGCTTGATTGTTGGGTCAATGTGCTCATCCAACTTATCCGAGTTGGCAACTATGAAATTGTTATTCTTAAACACCCAACAAACTTTTAAAGCGTTCAAACAAATTAAATGGCTTACAATGTAATGAATCCAGGCCAAACAATTCACATTCAGACACTAATAAGTCAATAATCTCTGATGAGGTTATTTTATAGTTAATTATGATGAGTATGGCCCCTGATGGAAACGCAGGCAAACACAAATGATGGACTGTGCGCACACACACACACACACACACACACACACACACACACACACACACACACACACACACACACACACACACACACACACACACACACACACACACACACACACACACACACACACACACACACACACAAATGATTTTGTCATCATTCTGAGCGTTGTGCATTTGTAGTCACTGCACTTATTCTGTCATTTTGATTTTAATTTCATCAACGTTGCGCTTTGTTTGTTATTTCTTTCTTTTTCTTATGCAACAATTTTTTCCCGTTGGTAATCCATGAGGGAAAACATGGAATTAGTTTGTAAAGCGTGATAATAATGCATGGCCATAATAACTTGACTCAAGAGGATTAGCAAATGTGCATTGTCTGAAGCAGCAGTCTCTTGGGTGATCAGCTGGTTGCCTCCCTAAACAGTGGCTGCCTCTGCCAATTAAAAATTCAGTCTAGTCTGCCTCTTCAAATGATTAATTCTGCCCGCGCTGTCGATGGCCTGCCAATTATTGTCGCCCAATTGGTATTAATAGGTAGAGGATTTCCTGATGTTGAATTTATCACAGACTGTGAAAACTTCTCCCTTTGGCTCTAATTAGCTTTCGCTTATAGTGCATGCAAAACACACACTTAGACACTTAGGCACATGCATATATGCAGAAACAAGACTTTAATCTGGGTTATTATTATATCCTCCACCAGGATATGTTTTTGGTTTGGTTTATTTGTCTGTTTGTCAGCTGGATTATGGGAAAACTACTGATTTAGAATTTTGTTCAAATAAATAGTCTTGCTTTGGCAAAGTGGATATATATATACAAATCACTCAGAATAATGCTGGTTCTGTTTCAATGTAGATTTGTGTTTAATTCATCTGTTTGCCTGGACAGATTTTATCCTGTGAGTTTGGTTGAGACTGACTAATCTCTCATCGTGCAGTGAAGAAACATGAGCTCAAAAGAGACGGAAGGAGAAGGGATATAATGTTTTTTTTCCGCAGGTGTGATTCAGCACAGCAGACAGATAAACAGACAAAACAATTCCTACACTGCTTCAATCTGCCCGCCAACTCATCCCCGGTATCAATATTAAACTAGTCTCGGGTGTCAGTGTGTTAATGCATTTATAAATGGACCAAAGATATTGCCGTAGACCCCAGCCAAGCAGAAGCACATTAAATCACAGAATAATCTAATGAAATATTTATTCAAGTTTGTATTTTTTTTCTCTCCCTCTGAGCAAGTCTGATGGATAGCATTCCTCAGTGGGTTGCCCTCCTAATAAAAAAAGAAAACGAGGGAAACAGGAATAGCTAGAATATATGCATAAAAACTAAATGTTGTGGTATAAAGAGGAGACTGCATTTTTTATATTTGAAACAATGCCTTCAAGGCAGCAGCATTGATGAAACGTGTTTGTTGACGCCTCTCTCTCATCTTTGACATGATGGAAGTGGAAGCACATCTACACGTCTCCATATTGTGTGTGCCTTATGGAAAGTGTCAAAGATCACCACACTGCTGTAGGACAGCATCCCCCCTGGGGAAACAGATGGGATAAATTCACTTACAGACTATAAACAGAGCTGTAGAAGTGACATGGACGCTACATACACAACACTCTGTGATCATATTACTGATTTACTGTAACAGACAGCAGTAGAGTCTATAGGCTTTTTGTTGGTATGCCAGTTGTGTGGTTGATTATTGTATGAAACAATTGTATTATTGTTTCAAGAAGGACTTTATTCCATCTGTGAACACTGACGAAGGAAAAAACAAGTCTCCTTGCTGTGTGCAGTGATTCGATTTAACAAATCTAGAATAAAATCTTCTGTCAGGGCTAGTGAGCGAAGGCCACCGAGCCAATCTAATGCAGTTACAGCACTTGCTTTCGCAATCTTTAAACGTCTGTAAATATTGTAATAAGCAAAAGGGCTTTCCTCATAAAAGATGCAGCAGCTCAACTGGTACTGACAGGCGCTATGGGCCTTGACTTCAGGATGAGGAGCGCTGCCTCCCTCTCTCTCTTGCTTTTTTCTGTTGGTTTTCCAAGGAGATTGCCAATCTCAGATACCGACAAGGCCGCGCTCTGCCGGAGGTTAGTGTCCGCACACCAAACTCACCTGGGTTTTATTCTGTCTCCGCTTCTTTGTCCTTAATCCCTGCCCAAGAGAGCCTTTCAAATGGATTGATTTCCTACGCCAATGCAACATTCATAATGTCTTGCAGTATATCGTGCTTTCAGTATGTTAGAAGTGCAGTTATTCCATGACCTTTCTGGAATATGTTTGCTCTTAATAGGTGCCTGGAGCTGGGACAGATAGGTGTAGATGTGGTATGAGGTCTAAGGGGAAAGCATGCATTTTCATCACTTTTTTTATATAACTATACACAACATCTGCATCCAATTAAACAGACTATGTAAAGTTCTGTGGTGGTTGGTTTTAGGTTGTGGACAGTGTCATGATGCAGGGCATGATTAATATGACAGAGATTGTAAAGGTTAAAAACACTTTTAAAAAGCACCATGTTTGAGAAACGTCAAACTATCTTTGATGGATATACTGACAGACTTTTCAAATTTTAAATTGAGGATGTAGGGTTGGATTTAAGAGTCCATAAATGTATACTGCCTTCTTGTTCATACACAAAGGTCACAACAGCTTTTTCCCTTAGACTTAATAGAGGGATAGAAGCCTATCTATTTTGTATGGGTAGCTTAGCAGAGAGTGCTATTGCCTACAGAGCAGAGTGTACTCTTATGAGGGGAGGGGGGTTATAAAGGCACAGAGGGGGAAAGAAGGAGGGAGGTGGGGGTTGGCGGTTTCTGTTAAAATAGCATGAGCTCTTTAATGTCGTGTTTGAGCCTGGCTGGGCACAGATTCATTTTAGATGGAAAATGAAATAACAAGGGAGAGGAGAGAGAGGAGATTTTAATGCAATGTTTTGTGATAATCCCTCTCCATTTTGGAATGGTTCAGGAGAACTCATGCGATAAAGCCTTGTACAAGCCTGGAAAATAATAAGTTATTTGTCTTGCCTTATAGTACTATGCCCTTGGAGGGCTCGCTAACCCCCATGTTTTGGCCAAAAAACAATCACAGATTAGTCAAGCTGTCACATCTCTCTGAATGCGAAATGGTTGAGCCCTTGATGCTGGTGTGAATGAACAATGCATTCATGTCGTACATGCATCTGCCTGAAAGTGCACCTGCACACAAAACTGTGTGGATATAACTTAGCACTGTCTCTAGACCGACAGGGAGGATGGCACATCTATGCAGCGAAGCCCACAAGGCAAATGACAGACAGACACATGAGCGCAGAACAATGGATGAATGGACAGATGGATAAGTGGAAGGGGGAAGATGAAGTGTTTGTCAGAGAAACAAATAGTCGCTTTCATCTCAAGGCAGAAGTATAGAGTAGAGTGATGGCTCAGCTCTGGACATGGAAGATCCCTCTGACAGGTTGAAAGCTGCTTGGACACTGGAGGGCGGGATGGATGGAGGATGGAGGGTGTAGGAGGAGGAGCAGCAGAGGTCAAGTTTGACAAATGCACGGTTTAAAATAATCACTTGAAAGCTGTTAACATGAGAAAATTCCTCTTGTAACACTAGTAACGCAAATACAACAACTTCTACTGCACTGGTGTGAAAGGAGATTTAATTTACGGCTTTTATTACATCTAAATTTACAAACTAAGCAAAAATGCAAAAACCTTAAATTTGCTGTAACAACAAACTAAAATGTGTCGAAATTGACAACAAACATAATCCCTCTCGAAATTGTTATAATGACACAGCAAAATGAACATGGAGACCTTTTTCCTATGAATATCAAGCAATCCCCAATTTGTGATGGAGACACATTTTTGATTGGTAACACATCTACGACTGCTCAGGTCTGTGAGGTATGTGTGAAGATACATGCTGCTCAGCACAGTTATAAATAGAAATTCTGTGGTATTTCCGAAAATAGGTTAAGCTGCCATCGCTGCACTGCTGGCATGACATCACTGATTGCCTGCCAGCCTCCCCCAAAAGACGGCTCCCATACTGTGCTCAAAAGGAGGGGGAGAACGAGGCAGAGACAGAGGCAGCATCTGTGGGCGACTGTAGGGCCATGTCCCCATCATTTCCCCACCGTCGGCCCCCCTACTCTCCTCACACACCATCCCTTACATCACGCAACCATCTCCCCCCTCACTCTTTCCATCTATCTTTCCCGCTGAAGCAGAGTCGCTGTAGCTAACAGCCCCTGTGCTTTATCGCCGGAGACACTAACTGGTCATGGGCTTTGTACTGGAGATATATCGCATCCACAACTTTGTTTAGTGCAATGCAAGCAAATTATGTGCCAAATAGTGCAGAAGACACATATGAGGGATTTAATTTGTGTTTGTTTTTTGATGATCAAATGTAGATGTGGTTGAATGAGCAGTTCATGCAGACTTTACATTGGGTTCCAACATGGCACCCGCTCTGTGGTTCACTCTTCAACGGTAGATCTGGCTTAATTAAAAAGGACAACTCAAATTAATTAATGGTGATGGGCTCCCATATCTGCTTCGTCTGCTCTTGGGGTTCATTTTAAAGTACTTTCCTCTACCATTCTTCTGATCTATATATAATATAATATAATATCTTATAAAATAGCTAGAGAGATGGACAGATAGATAGTTAGATACATACATAGATAGATAGATAGATAGATACATGGATGGATTAGCATTTTTTTAATTAGCAGGAGAATATTTTTCGTGTGTGTGTGTGTGTGTGTGTGTGTGTGTGTGTGTGTGTGTGTGTATGTGTGTGGTTTTTCTCCCCCTCACATGTCTGTCTTCCTCACTCCTCTTTCAATCACTCAATCCGAGCAAACTCACTGTCTTTGAAGCGCTGTCTTTAAAGGTATCTTTCAATTTGTAAAATCAAAGTGAGAAGCTGATCCGTCTCTTAGTCCACAGTCAGTCTGCAGCTGCCAGTCATCTCCGATTGTGGCTTAATGCTTTGATCAATTGATCTGTCTCAAAGGTTTAAATGCCTTTCACCTTTCAAAAGAGGACAAGCATTCTTAGAAATATTGCATCAAATATGTCAATTAGGTACATTATATGAAGACTTTCCATCAGTGGAAGCGTATGGTGCACCGTAGCAGCAGGCAATGGGCGTGAGTCAAGTGGAAGTGATTTTATTATTTCCTCTTGCCTGGTCCTGTTTGTTTTTCCAGGAGTTTGTTATAGTACATGAACAGAAGGAAATGCAGTTTTCTGACTTTGACTGGGGGAGGGGCTCACAGAAAGTTCTATTGATTTCTGTGTAAATCCCCTGGTCTGAGCAGGCTTGGCTGAGGGAGGTAGGCCGGAAAGACTGGTCGGAGCGACAGGACTTGGCAGGTAAACTCTTGTTGCCCTCCCAGAAGTAACACGGCAGGAGGCAGTAAGTGTGAACCTATAGACATTATTTACAGCTCTGTGAAACTCCATCCATTAACAGTGTCAATTAGCTAGCTCATCAGGGATGCAGACCACTAGATGTATTTATAGATCGGACCCTGCCTTTTATAGCAGAAGAAGGATGAAGTACACAAATAGTCTACAAAAGCTGAGGCTTACTTTAAGGACCTCAGTGCGGTGGAGGATGCCAAAGTGCCGTTTCGTAAGTGTTGTCCATAACCACATATTGAAATAGTTCTGGCCAACTTGGGAATGGGTGGCCATTTGCAATCTATCAGGTCACCTCCTGGAAATGCACATACCGCCAAAGAGCATTATCCCAGGAACTTTATCAGGAAGTAGTTCCACCCTCCTAATGTTTATACGCCTACACTATATAGCCCTGTGTCAGCCTTTGAGAGAAATACTCTACAGTTGGATATGAAGAACCACTTGTGCCCTGAGAGAACTATTAAACCTGCGAACCACACAATAGTGATTGTAAAGGTGTCTATCCCTCTTCATTGTTCTTCATATCTTCTTTGTCCCAGTAATGATTTTGAAACATACAAAGAGTCTTTCAGAAAGCAATCATTGTCATAGTCAATGTATGCCACGCAATGAGATGTGCATTGTTATGTTGTTCAAATGCGTAGCTTCACACGCCCACAGGCAATCCTCTGCAGCCTATGGATCTGTTTGACTGCTACACGGAGGCTTTAGTGTAGTCTATATGAGCAAGTAGCAACAAATCAATTGCTGAGGTGCCCTACTCAGGGGTCAGAGAGGATATGAGGGGGGACTATTTCTTGCCCTTATGATGGACACCAATGCTCCTTCGCGCTCTGCGACGTTCATCCTCCCCCAGCCATTGCTCAAGGTGAAAGGATGATGGGAGGGGTAGTGAAAGGAGAAATTGAGGAGGATTTTGGAGCTGGATGTAGCACAGGAGAAGGTGTGGGGTGATTGATGAAGGAGTGATGGAAGAGTGTAGTCAGCTTCAGGATCATGAAATGGTGAGTGAGCACAGGCACCGGCTCTCTTTAAGGTGGCTGTCTTAATTAAGGTTTACAGGTTACGCTAGGCTACTGCTTATATTACAGTGCTCATTACAAGCCCATTAGGCCTGGGCAGAGAAAATATTGTTGTCAGAACAATGAATGAGAGCATTTTGGAAAGTCCTTGCCAACTCCATGCTCCAGCTCCCCTTTATTGTATCTCTCTGTCCGTCCTCCCTCAATCTGTCCTCCTCCTCCCTAACAGTGGCGTGATGGTTGGAGTGTGAGAACAGATCGAGGATATTTTTTTTCAAAGGTGAGGGAGTGATTATATGAGTTAAAAGCTTCTCTGAGACCAGACTGATTACCCCCCTCACGGTCAATCTGCGCCACTGAGCCTCCTGCCTCCCTGGCTGGCAATGATTCAGGTCATAATCACATTGTATCAGTGCTGATGATGTGTGTTTCAGCTTCCGACCCCTCTGAAAGGCTATCAGTTCCCCCGGAGCCCCACATGGCAGTAAATGAAGTAACCAAGTAATCTACCCACAGTGATAGCATTTTCCAATGAGTGCAAATGATGTGTGAGGGAGCAGGCGAGTGTGGTGCCAGAACTGGCTTGGTTTGCGCTACCTTCACACTTTCTGGCCAAGAAAATGCCACATTGAGAGCAAGTTCACACTTTTTCATAGCACTGAGGCAGTTTGGCTCCTCTGGGGCAATGAGATGGAGAAAAGGGAGCAAAGAGGCAGAGTGAAAAGAGAGACGTTGTGGTTTAAACCAACCCAGTCCCTACGGAACTGCAGTGATATTTGACGGTTCTGCAGCACACAATTTATGCCCGTTGCCGATGTGGAAATAGGATTGCTCCTGCACTTGATGTTAAAGCCTGTAGCTGTCAGTTGCCATAGTGGCAGGCACAAATTAATCTCTTAATGGTCCTAAAGGCATAAATATGAAAATCATTAGAGCACCAGTGTGTTGATTTTATTGGCTTCTAGCAATGGGATCAACTAAATATGTCCCTCACATTTTCCTTTTCTAAGTGTGCAGAATAACCTACAATGGTCTTCAAGTACATTTGGCCCACTTAACAACTTAAAGTTTACAATCAGTTGTTTTGGGCTACTGCATAAACAAGGCATTGAAAAATGGAAGACTCCTTTGAAGATGACCATATTAGACTCTTTTTCTGCCAGTACCTCCCCTAAATCCTTAACACTGGCCCTCTTTCTGAGAAGATGATTGGTTATGTCATCAAATAGAATTTACTGCCAAATAAAAGCACAAATACAAAACGCACCTAATGGACCTGATTAAAGGCGATTAAAGAAAAACAAACTAAGATTATTTTAATCATTGGATTTATATTAGAGAGCGTAGCCCACACATTGTATACATTTGTTTCTATCTTTTGTTCATTTATTGAAAACATTTAAACAAAGAATCAAATAATCCAATGTGATTAAAAAAAAGGTATAAAGAAAGTGAATAATTAAAATTGAAAAATACCATAAACAAATTTAGCAAAGTATCTAAAAAAAACAAAAAAAACCCACACTAATATCACGAAGTCTATATATGGATGTAACAAAGACTGAATATAAACTAAGCTGTTTAAGAATATACGTTTTTATTTTTACATCCACAATTTTTGATGTAATACTTTTTTAATATCCGTTTTTTTTAATTTACTTTATACTTGTATCTTTGTGTAAGTGTTTATCTTGTTTTCCAGTATCACAGAATGTGATTTGTCTCTATTGTCAATAAAGCTCATTTTGAATAAGCCAATCAGATGGCCCCTGGTATGTAGAGTCTCGAGTGCGTGTTTGCGTTGCAGTTGCAGTATGAACGTGTCGATATACATGAAGACCTGTTGGCTAACTATAAATAAGTAACGTAATTGTTCATGACACGATAAGTTTCCTTCATAAGTAATGTTAAGAAGGACCTTTAAGCTGCTAGTTAATAGCTTTGTGCTAAGGTGGATCAGTTCGGTAAATCATGTCGTGTGAAAGCTCGTCGAAGTTGGTAGGTGATGACAAACAATGTGTAACATCAATTAAAAGTACGCCATTAGGGGTCAATGCTAAAGGCTAGTAAGGGTTACAGTACAGTTAGCTTACTCCCAGGTAGATGATGCTACGCTTGAGCATATTATTCCACTTCAATGTGTATACAATTGCGTCTGCAAGGTTAGCTGGTAAACATGGAAGTGTTGTCAAAAAGTGAATGGTAAGAATGTGCCAAATGTAGTCATGTTGTCATCGTAGTGTGTCTAAAAATCACTCCCCTGTAGTGCTTCTTGGAGAAAACGGGTCTGGATCCTAGTGTAGGATATTTGTCTAAGATAATGATTTTTCTCTAGGAGCTGAGTTTCATTTTCATAACCGTGACCATGTCCTTAACAATATTTGCTGGGCATGTTTGTAATATTATTGCACAGTTCTCCACTATTGACATTCTGTTTGGGGAGTAGCTTTATAAACAGAGGTGATTGAGGCATGTGTTTAATCAGTGTTTTGGTTCCTTGTGTGTAAGAAAGAGGCTAGCACAGGGAAACTTAATAGCTTGATGTGAATGTGATGTCTTCCCACCCGCTCATAGCTGCAGGGAAAATAATTCAGCATGATAGAAACACCTCAGAAAATTAAGTATTGATTCTTTGTTTAAACATTTGACTTATAAAGTGGCAGTGCTGAAGTCCTTAAACACAACAGTAAATATCTTTTTGAAAACGAACTACGTCAAGATATACATTTTTTAGTATGTAATATATATTTGTGAGTGATTTTGTATAAATATTGACTGAAACAAATGCTAAGACAGGGATCCAAAATCAGCTAACATTGATTGTATTAAACAGGAGCCTTAAACCAATAAGCAGAATACCCTACTGTGCTGCACACAGACACACAGTTTTGGTAGTGGAGAGCCTGGGCCACAGTGAATGTAAATGGCTGCTGTCATCGCAGCTATACAGTATCCTCAGCTACTCACTCTTTTTCTCTCTTTATCACCCGCTCACTCTCTCCCTTCCATGCTTTACTCTTTAATTACTTGCCAATTGAACACCGTGGAGATGGAGAGACTCAGTCCTATTACCCAGTACACACGGTGCACACTTAAAACTATATCATTAGAAAATAGGATAGGAGAGGAGTGGAGTTGGTATTGACAGAGCGCTGGGAAAGGAAGCAAAGAGGACACATTTCTTCTCTTTGGAGCTGAAATCAATGTGTGAGATAAGGCTGTTTTAGGATTCTATCAGATGATGCAGAGGATCATCGCCTCACAATGGGAAGGCTTCCCCCATTGCTGTGTCAGCAGGCTCCGATTACAGTGACTTTTTGTTGTGTTTCAAACTGTTTCATCATGCTCCCCCCCTCAGACTTTTGCACTTGGTATGCAATGCAGCACTGGCAATTTGTACGTGTTTGGATTCCAATTATGGAGTTGTTAAAGCTTTTTCGCCTGTGGCCTGCAAATTCTTATTAAGCCATACATTAAAGAGCACAGAATCACATTTAAATGGAGTTCATGTTTCCCTTTTGTTTGCCAGTGTTGTGGTTGTTTTTAATTTATTCTCAATGCCCTATGCATTACACATTAACAAATAAATCATGTTTGTGATTGTAATGCAAAATACGTGTTTCTTATTCAGAGATAGGGCGAGCATTTGTCAAGTAAACCAACAACAACAAGCCCAGAGAGAGTGAAAAAAAAGAGAAAAACAACTACCAAAATGGAGCCATTCCTTCCTATTACCCTCAACCATTTGAGAAACAAACAAACAAACCCACAACAACAATGACATTCCCACAGTCTTGGTATTTCCTTGCTAGCTGACGCAGAAGAGAGGAGGATATTGGACACCAGTGTGAGTGATTGAATGATTTGCTTGGCGGCCATTGGAAATCATTAGGTTAGGGTTGCAGGGACAAGGGAGGCTATGGGATTAGGGTTAGGGGGCTGTACCGTGACAGCAGTGCTACAGTCACACCTCAAAGGTCACGACCCTGGACAGACTCCATCACTATCTGTCTTTCTGATACTGAAAAGCTTGGCAGGGTGCAGACTGACTGTCCCAAACAAAAGGAGGAGCTTTATAAAACAGAACAAGAAGAATTGATTGAGATAAGTGGTGAAATGATTTCCGTGTATAGGCAGGTGTTTGCAGGACTTCACAGCACATGTGCTCACACCTTAGGCTTAAAGCAGCAAGGCAAAACAGATGACAGGTCGATCGATAGATCAATCACTGACATGGCATTTTAACCCTCCTTTTTGATGCAGTCTGGCAGAGGTTACAGTGGAGCCATCACCTAAGTACTAGAGTATCTGGAACATCGGGAAAAGATACAAATACATGCATGAGCATACGACAGACATGCATAGTAAACGTTTAGATGTGTAAAAATGTTCTCATATTATGCAACCAGACAGCAGATTGGAATATTGTCCGTGTAAAGACGCTTTATACATCACCACCCACTGAATACATTTAGCTGTTGAAATGAGATCCAAAATGCAGTGGCTGCTAATAAACCATCTTTGGAGTGGCAGAAATATGATGCATGGTAACCCATATGAACCTCATTAATAGAACACAAGCAAATCTATTTATTCAGACAGTCAGGGGGAAAATGATAGCCTCAATACTCCATCTGGTTTCTCTCCATCTTTTTTTCTCTTCTCCTCTTTTCTTCTTTATGTATTCAGTGATTTTGACAGATGTTGTGTGTGTGTGTGTGTGTGTGTGTGTGCATGCGTGGAAGCATTCACCCTGGAGAGTTTTAACACCACGTCCTGTCCTCCCATCTTCTCTGTCAGTATCTCCCTCCTTCCTGCGTCCCTACATATCCCTTCTTCTCTCCTTTTCTGCCCCTCCATACTCAGTCCTGCAGTCCTGGTTCTTTTGTCTCCGCTGCTGTCACAACCATTCAGGGTGGGAACGCTGGCCGGGCTGCTACGAGCTTTTGACAGGACATGGCACTAGGGATGGGGAGGCTGGACAGGCCTGGCAATTCATCCAAAGAATTCACAGCTCATCTCCTACTTTATTATTGTGGTGTTGTTTTTTTTCTCTCTGCTTTGCCACCTGGAAAAAATGTCCACATATATCCTGGGGTGTTGCATGGTTGCCTGTTTTCATTTGCTTGCTCTGTTTATTCCTGGAGGTGTTAGTTTTTGTGTTTTCACTAACTCAATAGAGCCGCTCCACAAAACTGGTTTCCTAATTGTGATAATTGCTCAGTATCTGGATCTCATTATGTTGAAACAGGCCAAACACCATTTTCTTATTCTCCGATTGCTTTGGAATTTCATAACTGTCCATATCTTCTTTGTTGGGATTTCCCTGTTGTTTACATCTTTTGTTTGTTTAACTCTGTTGTTCATCTGTGTTGGACTTATACATGTATCTGTGTTGTACCTCTGTTCCAGGTTGTGCATTCCTCACGTATTGCGCCAGAGAGTCGGCCATCAAAGCCCAGAACGCCCTCCACGAACAGAAAACACTTCCAGGGGTAAGTGTGTGTCTCTCCATCCTTCCCTCCTCCCTTTCTTTTCTCACTCTCTCTTTCCTCTCTATGGTGGTCACCCATGCCATCTGCACCCGGCTGCACACCAGCCGGCATTCTCCTTGTATAGTCCCAGAGATGAAAAACACTTTGGAGAGCTATTCAATCAATAGCTCAGCCTTTTAAAGGCCTGGCTTCAACTTTTCCATGTGTCTGTTCTCTAGGGGATATTGCCAGCATTGATCAGACCCACTCTGACTCACACTTTCGAAGCGATAGCATTGAATGACCGTTTTTGGGGGGCAAAGCTCTGCATTTCTGTTAGGTGTTACCAACAGAAAGCTGTCCAGTGTTCTAGGGCCAATAACTGCAGGCTCTGGATGGGAATGAACATTGTGTGTCACTCGAAGCCTGTCAGACAGAGGAATAACGCAGTTCGCAGCACCCAGTACGTTACTGGGAACATTCGCTATGCGGTGGAGCAGCATGTCGGGCCGCCATAGTCGATCCATCCCGGCAGCTGAAAGCTTATTCCTGCCCCTGCTTGTTACTTGACTGCGGATGCTGCAGCGTGTTCAGATCATTTGATTTGTTTATTGTGATATTATTGATGTTCTTTTTTAAATCTCATTGTGCAAATATTTTTATTAAAGCAACATTATTTAACTTTACACCTAAATATTGAGGTGTCATATCGCCAGGCCCTAGATAAACTTAGGTGCTGTTAACGTCAAAGTAAAATCTCCGTGTCATTCAACAGATATGAGATTTAATGAAAACAAAATCACTTGATAACATGTTCAATTGTGCTTATTTACATTCTCCTGCAATTACCTCTCCCTCATTGTTTGGTGATCATGCATTTGTGTTCCGAGGACCGAGGGATATCAGGACCGAGGGACGGAGGGGTGGGTAAGAGTAGCTCCCCACAGAACAGTGTAGTCTCACATGGTTAGCTCTAGCCTGCACCAGAAGTAAACATCAATAGATCCCCTCCCCTTACCCCAAACACCCCTTCTGATGGAAGACAAAGAGCCTGAGAAGCCAAGCCAAAAGGCACATGTTTGAGTTAAACATGCAAATGCAATGACAACAAACTTTGAACATTTCGTCTCGTGGCTTTTTTTGAAAACACGTTGTTTCGTTTATCCTGCAAATTAGCCAAGCGCCAGGCTGGAGGGGGTTAGTCTCTTTTTTTCCCTCCGAATTTAAATAATAAGACGGAGAGAGGAAAAAGTTATTTCACATAATGCCAGAGGATGTGATCATCAGAGATTCAAATTGTGCTTGGCAATGTGTATAAATTGTTTTGGTCCGTTATAAGGCTTTCTCTCTCACGTCTCAGTCATTAATAACTACCATAAGGTTGACCTACTTTACCACTGGGAATATATGGTGCACGAGGCTGAATGTATAAAAGAGAGGCATGAGGGCACAGACATATTTGCTAGCCAGTCTGCTCTTGCCTGCAACCCCTTCTCGCTCTGGATGAGTGCGGGAAAATGCCATTACTATCAACGATATCACTTGACTTCAACACAAAGAATGAAATCGTGCAGCAATGATACATACAGAAAGTGCAGATTCAGCAACACTGCCTTCCATTTTCTACACAAACGTTCTGTAAGCTTTACCTTTTTGTGCACAGGCACTTTCACCAACTTTGCCTTGAATCACTCGGGAGAAGAAAAAAAAAGCCTTTCCTTGTTCCCTTCAGTCGTGCTTTATCCCTCCTGTTGACTTCCCATCCACCCCACCCAGACCTGTCCACCCCTCATCCTCCCGTCTCCCCTCTCTCCCGTTGCTGATCTGCCGCTGCTCTTCCTGAGACAGAGCGTGTCATAGAAATGTAACAGGGAGACGTTGATGGGTGTCAGGCCTCACAGGCGAGGCTGCTCTGCTGTTCCCTTCCCTTCAGCTTCACTCACACACAAACACCAGCGCTCCAAGGAAACAGAGTGCATGCTATAAAACTGCATCCACACATTCTGTTCACCTACTGATGGACCTACAGCTGAGGAGAAATTCAATTAAAATACAAAACAGATCTGATATAGAGCTGTGCATTTCTATTCATTGAGTTGAATCCCTGTTGCAGATTAAGCTACACTCATTATTCGTATAATACACTGATTTCAGGATGTTTACACCCCATAATCCATTCATTTCTAATAACTCCAGAGTGTTATAATCCCAAAGTCATAATGTATTGAACAAATATAGATAATGTTGTTTAATTCATCTAACAAAAATATTCTACTTCAGTCCATATGTTACGTTAGCCTAAACAAGACAGCATCACCACCACAAAAAAGGGAGGACCGCACATGTGTTAAGGGGCAGTCTAACAGCACAATAAATGACATTAACATAACCGCAGCTTTTTTATTTAAGGTGAAGGCCTTATTAATTATGACAGCAGCCATTTCAGACTTCATCTCAAACCTCAACAGAAGCTACAAAGCACATACGTTACAGCCTGACGACATCATAACAGCTCAGGATATCATACAGTACACTTCACATTGAAGGCCCTGCTGCAGTGTGTTGTGTGTGCGTGTAAAAATGTGTGTTTGTGCATTTGACTACCTCCCGTCGCTTCACTTGTCCTTCCCTCTTGAGCCTCCCTGTTCCTAAATGTTTTGCGATATGACCCCTGTTGCTTCACTGCTTGATGGTAAGTAGATATGCCAGTTGTTTGTTTGCAAAATGCTGCTTGATATGCAGTTTGCCAGGGGCTACGCTGTAATTAATGTAAACTAGGAGTTCTCCAGAGATGAGTTATGAGTTATTAACGTCTGGGTTTGTCATTAACCCCTGTATCGCTGCTCTTTCGCAGAGGGCTTGGACCGATGGGGCTACCTAGTGTTTTAAAATATTCTGAATTAATGTCAGACCACCATCCTGCTGGACTTGTTGCTAATGAGCAGAACCAGGGAGTTAAACTGTGAAATATAACAAGCTCTTCTGAATGTCACGCAGTGCTCTTCGCTTGAGCAAAAACATACCCACCCGTACAAACACATGCACACATTCACATGGACACAAGCAGGAACACACTTGAGTTTCATGAGATGGATTTCTGTGCAAAGTCTTGAGCTGGAAGGCCTGGGATCACACCCTGTCTGCTGTAATGTAAATGAGCAACACATTAAATCCCTGTCTGCTGCAAAAGAAATGTATTCAAATACTTAGTTAGAGCTAAGTATAGTATAGTATAGTATAGTCATAGTTATAGAGTGGTGCAGGAACGAGTCCTAAAACCCGAAAGTGAGTTAGCATGTTACCACTTCCAGTTCGCTCGTCTCAGAGTCAATGGGATTTCTCCGTGGCATTTTGGAAAATAGCTCAAAATAAGGTCTGTGTTTGACACAAATTTAAGAGACGATCACTGGTGATTTTTGAAAAGTTTACTTGTCTGAAAAGCGATGGTTGTTAACAAGTGGCTGAATAGGACTACAGAAGTTGTCGAGGACGTTGTGCGTCATCACGCCAAACACGTAAACGCTCCCGCTAAGTTTGTTTGCCACTGTTCTTGAGCCATGACCTCTATTTAAATTCAGTGTGGCTAAAAGGAAAAGCTTTTTTTAAATATGCAAGCGTGTGAAAGTCAGTTGAACCGATCTTAATTTGGCTTGACATTGAAGTCCTGCGACCCTGCTGTACTCGTCTGTAGTTCCTTTTATAGCATAACGTTAGCATTTTGCTTCTGCCGATTTAGATTTATGATTCGAAAGTTATAAAAGTAGGGTAGACAAAATGTGCATTTATCAAACAGATCTTATTTTTTACAATATTCCTAAATCCTACGGAGAAATTGCATTGCTTTTTTGTCGAGGGAACTCATGCGCAGCTTACTTCCGTGTCGGCCTACAAGAATACGTCATCCCTGCACCACTCTATAACCCTCATATTTAAGTGATGGTTGATTTGTTATTCTTGTTGGTAATGGGAAGTGCATTTATAAATCCACAAAATAAAACTTGTATGGACCTCTAGTGCAGCAAACGTGTTTTGAGCGACCCAAATAAACTGTTGGCTCAAATGACCGAGTTTAAAACACTGAAGGACACAATCAACTGCGTGTTCAGCATCTGTAGCGAACTCCTGATCAAAAGGTTGGTTCTTTTGTATTCTGCATCACCTTTGGTACAGACTTGGCTTCACTTCTTTGAGGTATAGAGATGCCATACACACAAACACACACAACCCAGTGTCCTCTTATTAACTGTAAGGAGGGCTTGTGTTCTTGGACGTTATTATCCGTGTTCCCCTGCTACACATTAGCTGCTGAAGGGAACAGTATGGCCTAATGGAAGTGTACTGGACTGGAATATAGATTCCGGTGATGAAGTGTGATGGGAACCTTGGGGACACGAGTGCCTGACATAAGTTTGGACACCGAATGGGAGAAGCTCTGACAGTTCACCAGGTGTGTGTTGCTTGGCTCTATTAGCTGTGTCTGTTTGCTCCTGTGTGGTAAGCTGGCTTTCCGTTGCGGACCATCCTATGTAGATACAGATAGCGGTGCATAAAGGTGGGAAGAAAAACATGTGCACATGGCAGCTTGCCGTGATCACGCACCGCCTACGACAGTGAGGCTCGAATATATTATTTGTTTGCTGTTTTTGTTCTTGTTTTCTGCTGGTGGAGATGCACTACTTTCTATATTACATAACCGTTTGAATATGTGGGGGAATGAGCTTGCTCGTGTAGCTGTCAAAAGTCCTTTTTCTTTCTCACTAACCAAGTAAACCTAAGAATCTCCTGGTGACCTGGACACTGATTCTTCCCTCATGACACAATTTCTTCTTAAAAACATAGAGAGAAATGGTTAAAGCCAAGTGGCCTTTCCTACAGCAGCTGGTGTGTGTGCTTGTGAATGTCACAGAGGCACAAATAGGCAGGAGATTTACTCCACCCGGCTCAGAATCATGACAAAATCCTGCATCCTTCACACTATCCTCAAACCTATCCCCCTCCCAATCCCCCCCCCCCTTCTCTCTTCAGACTCTGCCACTCCTCAAATCCAGCCGATCCAAGAAATAATCTCAGGCGCCGAGGCAACTCTTATTTGCCGTAGCACAGAACAACATGCCACCCTCCCCTTGTTGTCATGCTAGCATTGTGTACTACAGTGATTGTCCTGGAGAGGCAGCGGTGGAAATGTGTTTGCAGCATGCATTTACTCCGAGTATTAGTACGGCTCGACCTGGGGAGAGTGCAAGAGGCTGGCAGTGATTCAGGAGGCAGGTTTATGGAAATAGCACTCGCATTAAAAACCCAATGAGAGCAGGGAGAAGATTATGCTTCAGCACACACACATGTGGGCTCCTGCAATGTCAACACTCTAAGTAGATCCCCTCCCTCTCAATTTCTTCCGTCTCCCTCTGTCTCCATTTCTTTCTCTCCTGCTCTCTTACTCTTGCGCTGCGCCCTGTGCTTCACACATACCTGTTAGTCAGCTGTGTAAGTGCACATCATAGACTTCTACATGTTTGTTTACATGTGTGTGCATTAATTTACATGTGGTTGTATGGGTTATTGTGTAAATGTGCTCAGCGTAGCTATAATAGAAAGGATGAGACTCGAGGAGCAGAGCAGGGCTGCGATGCAGAGAGCAGCCAACCTTGTGCTCAGGATATGAGGCTGCCGTGTGATGGAGCCATTCCTCGACATGCTTCAAACCTAGCTTCCCCTTGCGCTTTGCACACAGCACACATCACACAGACACAACATATACACTCAAAGTTTTGCGTGAATGCAGTCCACCTGTTTGATCTACAGCCAAGCTCAGCTGCGTGAGGCCTAGCTGCCGCAAAGGCTGAATAATTCAATGCTACACTCTGTGAAGGTTGCAGAGTGTAGTGTATGATTGTGTGTGAACTGTGTGTGTCTTTGTGGAGTGGGCAGGGGCGGGGGTTTAGCTCACTGGTCAGCATGAAGCCAATTGTTGTTGGCAGGATTCGAGGCCTTGTATTCAGGGAGAGGGGACTCATTAGAATTAAGCCTTTGGGTAACAGGAGCCGGTGCGTGTGCTTTCATGATCTGTGTGTGTGTGTGTGTGTGTGTGTGTGTGTGTGTGTGTGTGTGTGTGTGTGTGTGTGTGTGTGTGTGTGTGTGTGTGTGTGTGTGTGTGTGTGTGTGTGTGTGTGTGTGTGTGTGTGTGTGTGTGTGTGTGTGTGTGTGTGTGTGTGTGTGTGTGTGTGTGTGTGTGTGTGTGTGTGTGTGTGTGTGTGTGTGTGTGTGTGTGTGTGTGTGTGTGTGTGTGTTAAAAAATGTATGCTTTATAAATCAAGCAATTTGAATTTAATATTTGAGTATAAAGCCAGATAGTATTGCATCATTACTACCTAGACTTTGTTTTTTTCTTTTGCATGGTAGCTGAGGGCATGCCTGATGGTGAACCTAAATGTTTTATTTGGGTTTCAGTCTTACGTAAGATCTCTCTGCCTCTGTAATTAACTAAGACAGGAGCAGGGATCCAGATGTTTGCTAAAATATTTGAACACCATCCGCGAGAAACTTAACACTACAATAAACAGGAAGACTTCAGCTGGCCTCAGAAGACTCCAGGCTTGTATAACCTTTGTTGATGCATTGAGATGGGAATAAAGAGGGCTTTGTACTTAGTGGTGCTCTAATGGTTTTATGTCTTTGACCCGACCCTTCTCTGAACGTATTACCCAAGTCAAATTACCCTGATGAATAGATGGAGCAGGTGGCGTCATAAAAGGCCTTGAGGTCTTGAAGATTTCCTTTTTTTTCCCACTGTAATGCATACTTATTATGGGTTGCCTTGTGGTTCACTTACATGCAACAGTATTTCTACAAAGCCAGCAGCAATATGTTATCCCTACAATGCTTGCTTTCTGTGAGTGTGAGCATTATTGTGAGCGTCTGCAGTAATAGCATATCGGTGTAATGCACGCACAGTAAAGAGCTGCTGTACCAGAGCGCTCCTCAGGGAACTCGATCCCCACACCCTTACAACACACAATACAGTATATACACACCTCTGAAGCACAAGGGACCAAAACACCCAAGGTAACTGTTGGCGCTCGCAATGCTCCATCCACTGGTATCCCTTTAATATGCACACACATACTGTAAGCATTTGAATACAGGCTCGCTTTTCTGTGTGGTAGATTAGCCACATATTTAGAGAAGACTTCCTCTCCCCAGGGGATTGGCTTCCAAGGGTATTTGTGAAAGAGAGCAGGTTCTGCACTGTGCACCTGCCTTTGGAGAATAAAAACACCCGGTGAAAATGTGTTTCATCGTGACATTTCCTTTCATACCGTACAGTATGTGTGTATGCACTGGTCTCCTTTTAGTAAGAGTGCTGCTGTAAAACTGTAACAAGCAAGAAGAATTATGTGTGGCCATGTTACAAACAAGATAAATATTTATTTATGAAAGCCGTACATTTTAGTTTCTATTAGCAGTTTTCATCATATGGGAGAAAAACCAGCCACTGAAATTGCTAGAACTTTCTGTGAGTTTTAAGATGACCGTATTTTCACCCCGTCTGTGACATTATCACTGATGACATTACGATGCTGCTTCCCCTCCCACTGCTCAGGGCACATCTTGCTGACTAGCTTTTCCTTTTTTGTTGGGGGGTGGGGGGTAAACTTGCTTGAAATACCAAAATAGTCCACTGCACGCCCTGCCTAATAATCCACTTCATGGTGAGAAGTGTGCTGTTTTTTTCTGAAGCACAGGTTAGCAAAAAAGCTGAATTATTAATGTTTTAGATATTTTTAGTCTGTTTAACCTATTTCTGGTTGTGGCTGGAGACTTCTCGGCCGCCAGACTGTGAGATTCAATCATGTGATATGGTTGTGATCTGGGTTACACAGCTTGGTTTTGTGTTAATGGGGAAATGTGTGTAGGTAGGTTTGTTTTTGACTCACCGCCTAGATACCAGACTATCATGTGCCCGCTGTCTCATGTTGCTGCTTGTGCATTTTAAATGATCTAATGCCACTTTGACACTGTGAAGCATCACCTGTACCAGTGGGGCGGAAACCAGATGAGTCTAGTTTTATTTCAGGCCGGCGGGCATGGCAGTGTGTGCAAGAGGCCCAGATACAGACTGACAATCCATCTGTGGGTCCCTGTGCAGTTTTGTACAGGTGTGCCACTGCCCGCAGACACAAAGAGAAAGTGGGAGTAAGCGGTAGGATGATAAACTATGGCCCTGAATAGAGGGGTGTGTGTGTGTGTGTGTGTGTGTGTGTGTGTGTGTGACTGTGTGTGACTGTGTGTCCTTGTGCGTATGTTAATAGAGAGAAGAGAAAAGATTAGCTAACAAAACCTGGATATCCAAATGGACAAGACGACAGTTTAGGAAGTACAGGCAAGAGTAGCTGAGAACATTTCCCTTAATAATGAAGGACACACTTAAAACGCATCACCCAATGTGGCTGATCGGAGCTGACATCTCCTTGGCTGGACCTTTTGCCTTTGGGAGGCAGGGGGTGAGTAAGGAGTGTGTGAGGGATTAGAGTTGAAATACTGAGAAAAAGAGGAGGATCACATAGGGTCATGGCGATGATGTTTTGAGGTCATAGTTAAACAACACTTCCCTTGTTTGTGCCAGTGTGTAAGCATGTTCCCACACACACACTCGGCATGTGCTGTGTGTCTGCGGTCAGTTGAAATGGCACACTTGTGTCGGGGAACCAGAGGGAGCTCATTTGTAAGGCAGATCTAGCCGGGCTTTGGTGTAGTGTCCGCAGAGGGGGTAAGGGGGCTGCACAGCACGACAGCCAGCATTTGTCAGCAAAAATCAGGACTAATGAAATGCAGTGCACATGGCTGGAGGGCAAAGGGAGGGCTGTGACTGACAGGAGGTATGAGTAGAAACAGCCCTTGGCAGCTCTCCTTCATGGCTACCAACACATCCTTCAGCCCCCTTCCCATCCCAGATAAGGGTAGCAGCATGAGGCATAGGGTAGAGCAGAGGAAGTGTGTGTGTGTGTGTGTGTGTGTGTGTGTGTGTCGGGGTCCCTGGGGGTAATGACATGGAGTACAAGTGTACAGGGAGTGCTAGTGATGGGCCTGCTCATGTGGAAGTGGGTATTTGCATTGCAGAAGAGGGCTGTCAGCAGAGCTCGCTGAGGGAGCCGGCGTCAGGCTGATGGCTGGCGGTGAAGGCTTCTGTCGTCTGAACGCCAGGATGCTGCGTATCGCTGAGCTAGCACCAGCGGATCAAACACTCCGACGCGATCAACAGTCCTTTGTTAGGATGCTGCATGTGTTTTTGTTTTTTATCCAACGCAGATTTCACCTGGCCCTTCATTTGAGTTGTTATGTCTCGTCCATCACGGTAAAGTTTTGTAGAAAATAACAACCTGGACTGCTGCAGAAGAGCTAGGAATATAAATTATAAAGTTGAATGCCAAAAGCTATAGTCTGTGGCCTCTAAACTATTTCAGTCCCTGCTGCAATAAGAGGCAGCTTTTAATAATTCAGAGTAAAACAGTATACTGGATGACTTCCAGGCAGCAAGCTCACATTTAGGTGAAACACTAAATTCCCCTCCACCCCTCACTCCCACCACAACAACCCAAACCATAGCGGGGCTGTATCCGATACCCGTGAAGGGCTTGTAGGGACACACACATCACTGAGTTGTGTTGTTGTTTGCAGAGTTTTGTTGGCACTGTGCGGAGCTTTGTGTGTGTGTGTGTGTGTGTGTGTGTGTGTGTGTGTGTGAGAATGACTGCGTGAGAGGGAGTGAGTCTGCAGAGCACAGATACTGCGTGCTCTTTCTCTCCTGTCAGCCCCTTGGCTCCCTGCACAGATGTGGCACATACATAGGTGAGGATGCAATTTAGAGTTGAGCTGGTCTGCAGGGTTGAGCCGGTCTGCACCCTTTAATGTGCTTTCTGCAGGCAGGGGGTGGCTCTGTGAAGTCTGCAGGTAGAGGAGAGAAAGTGGAAGAGGCAGGGAAAGATGGAGATATGTAGATTAGAGAGGAAGAGGGGAGCTGGGTCAAAAAGTGAGAGGAAAGATATTTGAATCACTGAGTTGTGAAGATTAAGAAATGACATGGAGGGAGTGAGAGAGAGTGAAATGGAGAGTAGGAAATGTGAGTGGGAGGTATTGATGGAGGGCCTCACTGCCCGAAAGGGACCGGCAGTTTGAACCTGTACTGAATGAATCGGGAGTAAAAGCAGCACAGCTACGGCCCCATTTTCTCCTCGAATCCCATGATGTACAGAGGCGTCCCAATGGCAATCATTAGGTTGACTTTGTGGTGCAGCACGAGCTGGAGAGTCTCTGCCTTTCAGGTTTTAATATCAGAATATATGGACTGGTTGAAAGAAAGCAGACAGGAGCGTCACATGAACAAAAGACTTAAGAACCAGAGCAATTATGTTGCTTTGATCCCTGCACATCCCCTGATAATCCATGCTTCCATGTGAAACCTGCGGCCATTGTTTGCTCTGCTTTGTCAATATATTAATATATGGTATTGACCGGGCCCTGGAAACCTATCTCAGCTATTCTCTCCATAAAGAACAGACCAAAAGCATCCTATGTTTTCCCCTTTGTGCTACATTTTGACAGTGTATTTTACTAAGTGCTTTATGTGACACATTTGAAAGTTTATCTCATTCAAGCTTACTTAAAAATGAAATGCATGCCCTGTCTTTGCAGTTTAATTAAAATGCAATATACAGAGTGTGCATCTAAATCTGGATGTATGTTTTAATGATTATACAAGATGAAAAATGATGTAATAAGCTCGTTGACAGACAAACATAAGCATGCACATGTGTCTCTAAGTGTTCCTCTAGGTAGGATAAAGCTCATCATCATCACTCAACATCAATAATGGACATTGCCATGGCAGCGTGGGCCCCACACTGCTAACATGAGTCACACACACACACACACACACACACACACACACACACACACACACACACACACACACACACACACACACACACACACACACACACACACACACACACACACACACACACACACACACACAAATACACACACAAATATACCCTGAAGCAAAGAGGTGCACAGGCACAATCCATTAGGCTCTGGGGCAGAGGAGGAGACGGCACATTTGTTTACAGTTTATTTTACCTGTTCTTCTTGATTCATTATTTATCAATCCATCAGTCTGTATGACACTGTGGCAGCATATATATATATATAGTCTGGCTGCTTTCCTGCCCATCTCTCCATCTGTCTGCCTCTCTGGCCTGACGATAACTCTTCTGTAACTATCCAAATCTGTTCGCTATGCAAACTCTCGCTCCCCACTTTTCCTCACTTTCCCGCTGCCTCTCATTGTACATCTTTGTCATCCTTTTTTCTTTGATCTTTTTATTCCGTTCCTAAAACATTTTAAATTATGATGATGACTTGCAAATTTATCTAAGATTAATTTGATGGGTTCAGCTTGTACCCACGCGCCTCATGGGTGTGCTTTTACTGCCGTGTAGGTAATATATTCCTGAAAGACTTCTCTCCGGTGCTTCTCTGTCAAGATTGGGGAAAGGGCTGAGCATGTTGTCGAACCTGCTTCTTCAACTTCTCCTCTATCTCTAATTACCACCTTCTCCCCAATTTCTCATCCCTAGTTTTTCCTCATCCTGCCGGTTGATTGACATAAAGTTATTTCTGGAGCCATTACCACTGGTCGCTGTGTTAAAAAATTAAATAAAGGTTCGATGAGCAGATTCTGTCTCTTTTCCATAAGCAGGACAACCCTCATCTATGCTGGGATTGGGTTGACATGGCACCTATTTCTGTGGCCACGGAGGGGATAAGAGTTGATGCATTCGGTGTGTGTTAGGCCTTGAAAATCAGTTTTGGTGAACAAACGCTAAAAATATACGAAACGATCATTTTGAGCCTAAAAGCTCTCAAAGGGAACTATTAACCAACTTTAACAGGATGATTGAGAAGTCATCAGAAGGGCAGTGGAAGTCTGTCAGGTCCTCTGACACATTTAAAAGCACTTAAGCCGTGTCTGCTGAATGACCAGGATCCGATAATGTCAGATTTATTATAGCGTCGTTCATAGTGAGAGCACCGGGGCTACAGGCGGGTTAGCTATAGCTTCAAAATATAAGCATTTTATTTCTCTTTCTCTCTCTTTTCAGCTTTTTCTTCTTCACACTTCGTCTCTCTTTCTCTCTCGCTGTCATCACTGCTATCTTTTGCAACCTAGCCCACTCCTTATTGAAGATGCTTGATAGCGGTCTGGCTATAGCTTACAGAAACAGGACATGCAGTAATAAAGGCAGAAGAGATGGCAGGTTATCTAGGATCAGCATGGAGCGCCGCTGAAGGAAAATAAGAAATTACAAATATCAAAAAACAATGTGGGCCCACCTCAGCCCTCCCATATCAAAACACAGGATCACTGAGCTGTAAATCCTGGCTATATTTGCTGCAAACAAAATGGGCAGAAAGAGCTATTCCCTCTTGCAATAAACGAGTACAATGACATATTGCCTGGGTTACGTGTGAATGGAGCTATGACGGCAACGTGTGTGTTTTATAGCGTGATGTTTGCCAACCACGGTGAAATCTTGCCATGTCAGATCTGGCTCTAAAGATGCGGTGTATGCCAAAAAAAGAGGCAAGATGGGATTTAAATGAGTGACTAAGATTGCTGTTATAAAGATAACACCTAAAAAATAATCTGCAGAGCAACACACTTAGTAACATGGTTGTTTTTCCCCCGTAATTCTTTTTTTTTACAGAGTGGCAGCACACAGAGCTTGTAAGACAAATCCTTTCTAATAGGAAGCCTCTAGGGCTGCAGGAGAGCGTGGTCGATACAGAGAGACACAGAGGGCTTTGAAGATGGCCAATCTCTCTGCCTCCATCCAAATGAAAAGGCAAGAGAGGGGCCCACAGGGACAGAGCCGGGCTAAGTTTCTATAAACACTATCTACATAACACCTAAGATGTCCCTGTGTTTGATGTGACAGCGGCCAGATTAACTCACATTAGGGAACACAACAAAGCCCCGGTTGATGCATTCTCTCTTATTGCCTCCAAGACGGGATGAGACAACATGGTTTTTAGACCTATTCAGAAACTTCGACATTCAGAAACACATTTATAGCGTTCATGCTTTGCACATGTTGTCAGTTTCTTAGCCACAAAATGCCTGAAAGTACAACAGTTTCCCTTCCATATTTTATTTTAGCACTGAATACTTCTTGAATAAAACATCTTCCATTGGGATGCAGTCTTAGCTAGAAAGCCCATAGTGTATGATGTACACAATAATCATCACCAAAGGCGTAAACTGTCCCTGAAATCTAAAACAACACATTTAAATACCCCCCCCCCTTCAGATGCTTTCAAATGGTGCATTTTTCGACTTTAGCATGACATTACTCAGCAGTCCCCTTTTGGAGCAATCACACTGTTGCAAAACAAATGATGTGCTACCTGTGTGTTTGACATTCTAAGTGTCAGTGTTTGGTTTGACTAATGGGTTTCTTCTGACAGAGAGGTGGAGGGGCTTTCTGAGTGTCATCATGTGAATTGCAAACACAATGAACAAAATGGATGTCCTTGTGCTTCTGAAGTGCGTGTTATTCTGTGGCTAGCATCCTCAGTAATGGCTGGACGGAGGTTAATAGAAGGGGTTTGTGTAATGTGTGCATGCTGTGGGGATGTCTTGCTCTGACATATTGGGAATGAAGATCATTCAGATCTTCTAAAGTGCTCCGACTGCAGATGAGAATTCAAATGAAAGCGTCCGCTGATATTGAAATGATGCTATTCTTGGTTATATTCATGCAATCTTCACTTGAATGGAACATGGGCACTATATTATACATGTGTAACATTACATATGTGCCTTTAAATAATGGAAGACCAATACATTTGGGTTTGTATTGTAATTGACCATCCAAAATTCAATTCAATTAATATTTGCAAAACATTCTTTTAATACCTTTCTCCTGTATTGGACATATTGGACTCAAATAAATACTGTATATCTGGTGCATTACAAATATTTTCAGCTAGTAAAATGACTACAAACCTGCATCCTTTGGGGGGGTTCCTTGATTTGATATTGAATTGACATTATTTTCTGTGTAATCGATGAATATTTGAATCTGTAACGGGTCAGAAAAGAGTAAAAAATAACCTTTGTCGTCAAAGTTGAATAGAATTCAAATTGTGTGTCCTGTGACCTGCAGAGCTAAACCTTAAGGTCTTTTGGTTATCATTTGGTGAACATCACTGCTTCAGAAATTAAGGCTTTTATTTGACTGTTGATCACAGCGGTCGGGTTATTTAGGATTGCCACGGGTTACCGGATGAAGGCAGTTTTACTCTCCCGTTGTGAAACTGTGAAAATGGCTTCTCCCCTTGAGACGAAATGGGCTCTAATGCCTTGCCTCTTCCCTTTGATGTTGACTATAAATATGAATGGACTGGGGGCTGTGGTTATTATTGCATAGAAATCTTTTTTTGGGAGATGTTAGTGAGTGTTTACCGAGAGGAACCCTGACAGCAGGGGAACACGGGAGCATCAGGAGATCTAAATACGTTCAATGTGTTCTGTGTTTTATTTAGCTGCTAAAACTAAGAAAACATTCACCAAATAGGCTTCTTCTCATTGTTACCCTTAAAATATTGTGAAGTGAATTTGTCCTGCTTAACTAGGCAACGTGTTGTGGGAAAGTGAGTATTGTTCAGAGTGAGGAAGGAATTATGGCAGTCCTAATTTTGCAGAGCTGTGTTGAATCATCTCGAGCTTACACCAGCCCACACGCTCCCACGTCAAGCACATATATTTAGCAGGGGGAAAAGCTTTTTTATTCTCCGTGCGCTGCAGTGCGAGAGGTGCACGGGGCTTCTGAAATGTTTGTCTTTGTTCTCCTGGCAGAGTTTTCTGTGTGTGGGCGTTCACAGTTTCTAGGAGCACCTCGGGAATGCATTTCAACAGATGGAGGTTTTAACTGGAGCGTTCGCTTCCAAATCAGGGCTATATGCTTTTGTAGCCTTCTATTTTAATTTGCGTGTTTTGTTTATTTGCTTATGTGGTTTTTTTTCAGGAGGATAATCACAGCGTGTGCCGACAAAAAGCGGAGTTGCAATTATGTTGTCATGTAGATATATGTTTAAGCTGCTAATCAAAAATGTGTGACACATGTTTCTGACACAATATGGTGTGGTCGGGGCTGTTTTCGTGTCACAACCGATTAGGGATAGTATATTTAAAAGCTTGAACTAAAACACAAACAATGATTCCTATGAACCACCATGGTATTCATAGAGGAGAATGGTAGTGATCCGGCTGTGGTGCTGTCCGTGGTGCTGAAAGTGCCAGCAGCACATTTCTTCTTGATTTTCTTTTCCTCTTTAGAATGAATTATGCATGTTTCCAATTCTCTATTATATGACCTTTCTTCTCCATCTGACATTAGTGGTAGTAATAGAGTAAGGGATGATGAGAAGAAGCAGTGGAGTGGTCCACAATTCAATACTTGTGTGTGAATGCACATATTCTTTGCGTGGCAAAACAATTCCCACCACCTCAGGGCAAAACCACAGCACGTTATGACACCCATCGAGTAGACTGCTCTCCGTCTTTTGTCTAAACCACATTTCTTATTCGATTTGACAGCCTCAGAAAAGAGTAATTGCTTTTCTGACCTGTAATTTTAGCTCAGCCTTTGTATAAACCAAAATGCATACCTCTTGATTTATGTCTTTTGTCATGCTGCAGAAACTCCTTTTGAATTACCTGAACCCATGTGGGCTGTAGCAGGATTTTCAGCTCTCCCTGAGCCTCTGACAGGTTTAATATTTCTGGTCAACATTGTGTTTTTCTGCTTAACGAGTGCTCTGATGATGACGCATTATTCCGCCCTTTTGAGTAACATAACAGGGGATATGGGATGTGCAGTATACATCTTTCCTTGTGCTGCCTTCATGTTTAGGATGGGAATATTTCACGGGTCTGTCTGAAAGTACATTCTCCTTCCTCTTGTCATGCTCACGCTCTGTGTCTCTTCCTACCTCTTCTCTATATATTTCCATCTCTGTGTCTCAAAGACATTTTTCTCCTCACTCAGCGGTGGTGGTACTCCTTTCGGGACTGTGGGTGCTAGAGCGCCGCAGGCTTCCCTGGAGCCAGAACGTAACCTACAAACACTCTGTCTAGGACCAGACAGAGCTCCTTTATATTAGTCCTGCTTAAATAAAGGACAGTGATCCAATATTTGGATTCTGTATCATGGACAAAAAGATCTGTCCTCCAAGGTAACAGTCTGTAGTATACCTTTTGGTTCTATACCAGTGGATGTAAAGTGTAATCCCGCAAAGTGAAATGCACTTACAATGCTTTGTCTTATTTAATCTGCAGTGGTCTATAGTCTGTACTGTGTGAAGTGTGTAGCCCAGACAGTTTAGAAACCTAACAAATAGGTCACTGTTATACTCTGGCTATAAATAGTTGTGTGTGCAGGCTGGTGTGTTGCTTTGTGTGTTTGTCAGGGATCTTCTGTCTAATTTTAGGCTCTCGGGAGAAGAGGAGATCAGGCGAGTGAAGGAGGAGTGAGCCCGCGCTGGTTTAGTGTTTTAATAACTTGCTAGAGAGGTATCTCCCGCCGTGATATAGCTCTCATTACAGATAGCCTTCCATACAGATTATAAACAGCTGAATACAGCGCTGGCTTTCCAATAACCCATATTATTAAAATGTCTAATAAATAGAAAGGGATTTAATCTGCCCCACCTTCCTGTTTAGACCTTTTCCCAAGCTGGAATGAAAGCATATAATCAGCGGGTTAAAGAACTTCCTGACAGCCCGAATACAGACAGGAAGTGTCATTTATTAATGCACTTTTCCTAACCTATTCTCCGTCAGACTTGGTTTTTTCTCTCTCTGCATATTCTTTAATAGAAGCTCATTAAAATCCAGATCTGCATAAATAGAGCGGATACAAAAAAACAGATAAAAACTGGCTTGATGGATATGAAATAAACATCTTGGTGTCTAATTAAGCTTATGCTTTATAATCAGCCAAAAAGCTTCCATGCTTTCATTTGAGTCCTTTAGTCCGAGCCCTTTTGTTTAATTTTAAATGGAAGTCATCCACATCGCACGAGATATTAAATGACTTTGTGCCCACTCGTTCACGTGGCCACTTATTTTAGAACATTTTGTGTTAATGTAGAGAGACAGCTCTGTCCTTTATAGTCCTGCCCTGACAAATAGCCCCCATGCTCTAAGCAGCCAATGGCTACGTGCGGCAGCTTTGTGGTCCAAATGTCACTACCTTTGGTATCTTCAGATTCTTTAAATGCTTTGTACTTTAATACCACTGGAGATTGACTCCGAGTGGATATGGATTCTGACTGAGAGGGAAATGCATAACGCTGACACTGGTGATATACTGTATGATGATTCAATGCACAGTAACAAAAAAATCTTAGAATCCAATTGATTTTATTACTTATCTTATTAATATTCTGCCTTGTCAGCATCACATACTGCTTTACTTGAGCGTTTTGAGACTTGCTAAGCATTACTCTAAGCTTCATCATCTTATATTGTGTCAGTTCTCATTCAGGGCTCCATGCTGCACGCTCACATTTCAACAGTGGCTTCTGCTCATGTAAAGTATGGCTGAGACTGTGCGCTCTCTCACACGCTTTAGCTCCCGCTGTAGAAAGTCATCCCTCTTGTGACCCGGCAGAGACAAACAGCGCACAGAGTGGTCATTTTTTACTCTGCTTTGATATACCTGCTCTGTTTCCTTGAGAAGAAAGAGCAGATTGTTTGTTTTGCTGAGGCCTCTTTCATTTCGCACGGGAGAAGAGACCATTAATATTGTCTTGCCATACATCTTACACACTGATAATGCAGGCTTTGCTTGAAGATAAAAAGATATAGTGCATCGCTATCACCCTGGCAGATGACACATGGATCTCTCACTGGGTACCTGCTTTGAATAGCCTTGATGCTAGAAGGGTAGCAGAAAGAGAAAGGGGGACGAATAGAGACAGGCATTTGGGAAGATTGAAGGCTATTTGGAACGAGAGGAATAAATAGGATTGATCACAGAAAGGGGTTGCAGGAAAATCACTATTTTTCTTTTACCCCACAAAGCTGATTGTGCCTGTTCAAAGACCCCCTCCCTCCCAGAGTTAGTACTGAAAGTCTTAAATCAGGGACGCTGTTTAAAAGCAGCACTGTTATAAATGCAGATCTCAAAAGTAAATGCAATTTTTTGACTAAATGAAAAACCAATTTGCAAACTAAGAGTTTCAAAAGAAGTGTCAGGGATGAATATCTCCAAAAATGGTCCAAATATTTGCAGCTTTTGAAAATTCAGTAATGTCTATTTTGCGACATACTTGAGAGAGAGATTTGATTCAAAGGGATAGAGCAACACAATCCTTCCCATTCACACACAAATATTTCTAATCCCTTCGCTAAATTAGGTTATGTCATATTTATCTTATAAGGCTTAAATAGCACATGGCTGAGTGGCAGAATTTCTGCAGTTTTAGCTTTTTGTTTTGTCTCTTTTCTTTATTAATCTGTAATGTTCCAATGCATAATATATAGCAGTAAATAAAACATGGACACAACAGTTCAAATCTATTCAAATTCTGTCTTTTTGTCCATCTTGTCCCGACTATCACTTTAATTGTGTTTATTTCAGCATTTTGTTTATTTTCTATTCATTATAGGCTTCAATACATATGTTTAAAAAAATGGAATCATAGTGTTCTTTAAGATTTTCTCAATGAAGTGATGCACCGAAAATAAACAAGTTGCTTTCCGTGGAGAAAACACAGTACATTACTATCATGCCAAAAAAAATTCAGTTTGATATGAACCATATTCCTAAAATAAGCTAACATGCTAAAAAACATTGTACCTCCTACAGTACCATCTGGCTTAACACAGGCAAATAATGCTGAAAATGCCAAGTGTGTGGATGGCTGTGAACTATCTCAATACGAAACAGAAATACAGACTGCGTGGGTACTGAATGCTAGACCCCAAGTGAGATATTTTATAAGTATGTAGAATCGCACAACCATACCAAGCCTTAAAATATGTCCTAATTTATCCCCACACATCTTCCTCTCACACATCTTTCCCTCTCTCCATGATTCCCTCCTCCAGCTGTCTCCCTCTGTCTCTCTCCGGGCATGTGACCCAGCAGCAGACTTGTGGGAGCTGTAGTGATGCTGTCAAGCTGAAAGCCTCCCCAGAGCTTCAGAGGAAACAACAGAAGCAAACATTAGAACAACCCCAAAATGTCGACACAAACCCGTGTATTTGTCAGGCTGACCTGGATTTGCTCAAAACAGCACTCGGCATAGGAAACTGTCACCACACTACATTTTGCTTTTTGAGAGATAGAAAAGCTGATGGGTCTGACATTGTTAAGTGTACTTCCGCTCTTCTGCCGACTCAGAGCCTGCTGGGAGACCCTTGTCAAGGCTTGACATTATAGAGAGCCAGAAAACCTCCTACAATAAACTGCGCTGTTTAATTGCAAGTTGAGGTGCTACTAGCACACATACTTTTGATCATGTGCGCTCGATTCAATCAGCCTTGAAAGTTCTTCAGAAATCTGAAATGGAAAACACAAAGGGTGCACAAGGGAAAAATTCCCAAATCCCCCTCCAGTGCTCCAACGTTTCACTTTCCAGCCTCTTTTTCACCCTACACCCACAACACTCTGCAACTCCAAACCCCCCCCCCATCCCCACTTTGCCTCAGCGGCGCACCAAGGTTTATTTCCCTAGTGGAAATATGGGCCTGTCAGTCAGATCAATTGCCAGTGTCCAGGGCACTTCATGGTTCCTCTAATTATAATCCTGTGCAGCTGGCCGGGCCCACGTAGCTGTGGGGCAGCCATTGTAATAGAGGCATCACTGGGCTATAGATGGATAGAGCCGAGCGTCGGCCAAAGCCTCGCAGTCATCGCTCGCGTCGGTGGAGAGGCTTTACTCCAGCAGTCAGAAGCAGGGGCCAGGGTGTCTTATCTGGCTCCTCCATGCGGCTCGCTGTATGCTGGGGGAGTGCATTACCAATTCTCTACCCCATTCTCTCTCGCTCCTCTTCCTCCCTCTGTACCGCTCCTCACATCCTTATGAGAAGACGAGGCACTTTGTCTCTACCTCTGGCAGACGTTCCATCTTCTCAGCAGTACTGCACTCTGCACGGCACCAAGTGATGGCTCCGGTTGCTTTAGAGAAGTTAAAGTTTAAGACTAAAACTTGGGATTTTAGAAGTCAACTATTTTGGCAACAGCTCAAACTAAAAACGTAACAATGGTAACAATACACTGAAGAGTAGACTCCTTGCAACTCCCGTTCAAGGTTCATAAATCTTATTTCTTCTAACTTTTTAAAGGGTTTTAGAGGAGAAAAGATGATTCCTTTATTCATCAGACTAAACATTTAAAATATGTTTTATCTTTTTCAAGTTTTCTTTTTTTTAGGTTTAATACAAGCAATGGAAAATATGATTTAATTCAAATATCTTTGTCTCGAATAACATTTTTTTGTAGTTCATTCATTTTACTGATTTAAAAAGAGCATAACAATAATGTTTCCTGCACACATGTTATTTGCAAAGTACCTTTATGGTCCTACCCAGAGTTACTTTCAGTTGTGTGTCGGTGGTAAATATTTCCACATATATTTGCGGTGTTCTCTCACGTCCTCACCCGGGAGAGTGTGAATACTATGTAGAAATGGCACTCCTCCGCTCCCCTCACCTCACCTCACCGGCATTGTGCGATTTCCATCTCAACATGCTGAAAGAGGTGTGAGAGAGGAGAGTGTGTGAGAGGAGGAGGGGTGAAAAGAAAAGTAAAAGGAGTGGAGATTAACAAGAGGGAATGAAAAGGAGTGCAGGCAGCAAATGGATGGGGGCGGGTAGCGAAGGAGCAAGGCTAAAGAACGAGACAATTGTTCTACAAAAAGACATGAAAATGAAGACGTGTGCAAAGGAAGCAGGTAAGGGAAGACTTCGGGGTTAATAGTCGGTGGGAAGAACTGTGAGACAGAACAACAAAGAAAATAAACGAGGGATACAAGGAGAACAACATCTGACACACACACACACACACACACACACACACACACACACACACACACACACACACACACACACACACACACACACACACACACACACACACACACACACACACACACACACACACACACAGATTTATATAAGATGCTGCTGCTAGGAAACTGTGAGGGAGCGAAGGCTTTCTGTCACCGGAAGGGGAAAAGGGGACACAGACAGAAAATAAATACCAGACAGAAAAACTGAGAGGCATAAATATATATATATTATTAAACATTTGAGGGCGAGAGGGTTTGCAGTGCTCTGAGGAAACAAACTTGAAGGTCCTGTAAGGTTGACAAAATAGCGAACGCTTGAGAGAGAAGAGACGAGTGAAGGAGGAGGAAGCATTTGAGAAAAAAGAGAGAAGAGGAGTGTGTGTTGCTCTGCTGAAGAAAGTAAAGAGGATGTACAGTATACTTGATAGTGAGAGTCCCAGAAAGCGAGTGGGTCGATGAGGGATTAAATGGCTTAGAAGGAAAACTGGGAATGTATGTCCTCGCAGGAATGATCTTGTGAGAGTGTGTGTGTGTTTTCTGTTGTAAGTAAAACCTTGTGTGAAAGCATGTTCCAAACCGCTCAGGACATGCTAAGCATAACTCCTGCTTTATTAATAATTTAGATATCTTGTAAGACTCTGAAGCATTAAATGTCTCTTGTAGTTGTCACATGCACATCATGAGCGTGCATGTGTGTGTGCACATGTGACACTGTATCTACCCTGTGTGTGAGTGTTTTGGCCTCAATCATGTATTGGGACTGCTGTGGGTGAGGGGAGGAGGGAGGGAGGGTATTTAAGCTCCATGGTCTGGCAGCCAAATAGACCATGAAAGGGAAAAATAACAAAATCTGACTCCCCTCCCTCACCCCTCTATTCCCCACTCACAAATTCCCGGCGGATCACAGACGGCTGCTCCGGCCCACTCCTCGCTCCATTCCTTTGTGTTTCAAACCGCTGGCTGCCTCTGCCTCCCTCTGCCTCCCTCTGCCTCCCTCTGCCTCCCTCTGCCTCCCTTTATCTTTTATTTTGTTTCATGCATTTTTTGGGGGGAGCCATGCTAATGTTTCCCTTCACTGCACGGCCTTCTCTTCTGTCCTCCTCTCATCATCCTCCTCCCCTCTCCTTCTCTGTCCTCTCACCCTCTCCATCTTGACTCCGGATCTGTCAGAGGTGTGACAGGTGTGTCACGGCTCTCTCTCTCCGTCACTCTCTCCACTTGTTGACCTTTGTCTTAGAGATTACTCCGCTCGCAGCTCCGTCCTTGCCAGCTAGGATTGACAAGATTGCCCGGCGCGGTGACCATGCCACCCTGTCAGCCGCCCCAATCTCTCTGCATACCACTGATTTAACTGTGTGTGTGTGTGTGTGTGTGTGTGTGTGTGTGTGTGTGTGTGTGTGTGTGTGTGTGTGTGTGTGTGTGTGTGTGTGTGTGTGTGTGTGTGTGTGTGTGTGTGTGTGTGTGTGTGTGTGTGTGTGTGTGTGTGTGTGTGTGTGTGTGTGTGTGTGTGTGTGTGTGTGTGTGTGTGTGTGTGTGTGTGTGTGTGTGTGTGTGTGCCTACCCACCCATAACCTTTTACATTTTTCTAAATCAGATTTAGAATTCCTTTATCAGAATTCATTTATAGTGTTACAGCAAAAGTGGCATAGTAGGTAAAAAAAAAAAGGCATGCAATAATAAAGAGTAAGCTAACTTGTAAAATATAGAGAAGAAAAACACACATTCCTAATAGAATCAGAAAAAAAATATATATATTATATATATATTTTTAAAAAAGTACTGAAAATGAATAGCAGCCATTAAAAATAAATAAAATAAATAATGATTTATCCCTAAAAGAAAATGAAACAAAACAGGAGAGGATAAAATGACCAAAAAAAAATCGAGAAATAAAAACATCGTAAATAAAATAAAATAATAAAGCATGCTAGTAAAAGAGAGGAAGGTGCGTGCGTGCGTGCGTGCGTGCGTGCGTGCGTGCGTGCGTGCGTGCGTGCGTGCGTGCGTGCGTGCGTGCGTGCGTGCGTGCGTGTCAGGAAAGATGCCTATAGAACTCTCCACCATTGTTTCTCCCAGTGTGAGCGGTGTATAATCACTCAGCCTTACCACAGTAATGACACCATCTGGGCCCAGGGAAGACGGCAGCTTCTCTCCAGCAGAAAAATGGATCGCATAGATCCGAGGCGATTAGAGCATCAGCTGTACACGACCTACCCTCAGCATGAGTTCCTGCAGCTAATAACTACAGTAGGCGTCGGGGGGTGGGGGGGGGGAGTCTCTACCTCCACCCAATAACACAATTTGGGATTATTTATTGGCAAATCCCGACGGCGTTATATGTGAGGAATCTTGAGTTTTCTCTCCACAGTGCGACTGGTTTTAGGTGTGCGAACTGATAGGCTTTGTGACGAGACATGGCAAAGCTTTCAATGTCTGAGGCATGATTACGGCATACACACACTTCCCTTTAAACCAGCAGGCGAGTCCTCTTTAGTCTGATTGGACATTGTTTACTCTAATCCATCCACCTTTTCATTTCCCAAAAGCAATCACACTTCAAGCCCTGACACATTGTTGGTTAGAAAATGGCTTCAAACGGACTCGCACGAAGGCCTGCCGTGCCACTCCAGGCCTTGTGCGTTGAAGCGTCTATTTGCAACAACACCTCCCGCATTCATGTGTTGTTTTCATATTATGTATTTTTGAAGATAAAAAAAAAATATGGCGAAAACAAACATGACAATGATGGTTTTCAATGACCTGTTGCCATGGAAACACTTCTCTATTGATCTAGCCAGCCCTCATCTCCTTTTACATTCGCCCTCACTCTCACTTCGCTCTCACCCCCACCTCCCCCCTCGATCAGTCTGTCCTTACTTACTCTCTCCATCACGGGCCTCACTTGCTTCCCGTCCGTCTGTCGCGAGGGTGTCATGGAGATGGATGTCTGGTGAAGCTATGCTAACCCTCACCTGTTCAGACTCACACTCTGCTCCTCTGTTCCACTCTGTCAGATTAGATCCAGCGCTACCTGCCTCATCCATAAACACATTTATTCACAATTTAAATCCTAACCCCGGGCGATGATTCAGTAAATACTTTGAAGTGCAACAGCATAACGTGATTGCATTATTAAATGTTCTTATGCCCAAATATAGACAAACTGCAGGCTAGGAACAAAAATGTACTTCATGCTCATTTCAGCTCAGTTTAATTCATTCTGTAATCTATGATGCATTTGCCCCCTGACACCCTGTTGATAAAATGCCAGGCACATTTATTTCCCTTTTTATTTGCAGAACAACTCTTGCATCAGCGCGCACACTGTTTCGCTCGGAGGAACACGTGATGTTTTTTAAGGTTTGCTAATACTATGCAACCCGTATTCCAAGTAAGAGCGCCATAGCATATACATGTCACACTTGAGGGTAAAATGACTCTACAGATACATAGGATTTGCAATTACAGGTAATGTTGTTATTCTCCAACAGTGTGACAGGATGCACCTGTATATTAATCTTTCATGTTGAATTAATTCGGAAAGTGATACACTGATGCAGACAGAAATCAATTTATTTTGTAATTAAACCATGTACACACGCAGCAACTTTTCATTTGCAATCAGCCGAGCTCCGATCACGATGATGGGGGATTCACCCAAGACTGCTGAACATGTTCACTCATATTACCGCGCATCTGATAGCACAGTGTTTCTCAAGGCCAGTATAATTGTGTTTCGCATTTATTTCGCGCAAATGAACCTTAAAACTTAAACATATCTTTCTGCCCTCAGGGCTTCTTCATAACTTGAGAGTTTATGAATGTGTATTTATTCAATTTATTTCAATTTAAAAGGCTTTTTTCCCCCTTATCGTTCTCAAATGAATTATTCAACCTTACAATAAGAACAGAGGAGCTTGTACTTTACCGCGAGTTTAGTTGCAAAGTGACATTTCATACTGTATGCACACGCTTGCCGACGAACATTTCAAACACTTTCTGACTCGTCACAAACACGCACAGCCATGCAGTTCACACAGCGTTTACATTGCCACCCTATGCGGTTTCCTCCTCCCCGTCTCTCAGACGCAGCCATGACTAACGCTGGGAAAATGGCAGAGCAGATTCTGAGCATGGAGGAGACGATTTTTTATGGTCCAAGGAAGAATAGATTTTAAAATGGAAACTGCACAGGCAGCTTTCAGACCTCCTACACAACACCACAGTTGTAAAGCATGTGTGTGTGCGTGTGCGTGTGTGCGCACGTGTTGTGTGGGTGCATGGGTGTGTGCTGCTCAAGGCCCCTAGTAGGTGGCTGATACATCATATTATGCCTGTTAATGGACAACAGGCATCACTGTGATTTAAAGGTCTCCTATCATGCTATGTTTGAACAATATATTGTAGGGCAATATCTATACAAAACGTGTCTGTGAAGTGTTCTGCTCAAAATACCAACAGATCACCCATTGTAGCATGCGTCATACCCCTCTATTTCAGCCCTGTTCCTGAAGTGCTGATTCAGTGACTGTCGCTTTAAATTTGAGCAGACCTGAAGCTGGCCACGCCCCTTTGGAGCATCATGCAGCTCTCTCTTATGATGTCATATCAGCAGCAAATCTGGATCAGCTCATTTGTACCCCCGTTTTTAGAGATGTGGGTAAGGAGGAAAAGAGAGAGGGTTGTATTTTGTGACACTTTTTGACTCTCCTTACACACCGGGGAGACACATTTATGTATAAAAGAGAGATGCAGCTGATCTTCTGCCACATGTTTAGATTACTGCACTCATTTAAGATTTTAGGTAAATGTAGGTAAACAACAATTATATTGGCAGCTTTTTTCTCCCAGTTATTTGATGAGTACAGCAACATGAAAAGAGGTCGGGCGGGGCAAGAAACACATCGACTTTCCGGTTCAACTTTGACCTGCTGTAATTATGTTTGCTGTCGGCACATTCACAAATATAGATTAAATTGTTATGTCAGGCTTTATTAGGTTAGTGTATCATTACATGTATGAGTCATTCTGGACATGTTGCTGTTAGGATAATGTCAGGTATATTTTCTGAACAAGAGCTTCCTATCTATAATTCCCTGTCTTCTGTTCTGCCGGCGTCTCTTCTCCCATAGCTGGCTCTCTCCTCCTTCTCTCTCTCTTACCTGCATGACTCTCCTCTCCTCTAACAGCCTGTTTGCCCGTTCTCTCCCCCCTGCACTCCTCCGTACTCTGTGGCTGCCTTCACAGTATGACAGCCCACTAATGAAAGCAAGATAAGCATGCCAAGCAAACTGTTCATTTCAAATTAGAAAAAATCCCTCACATAAAAAAAAATACAAGCCCTCCACTGCCTTATCATTGCTGTATTCCGCCCTCCTCTGCCTGTCCCTAGCTAGCCGGAGCAAATTTGATTGGGTCCGGATAGGGAGAGAATGGCAGCAGATAAGACGCCCGAAACTGTCGCCAAACGAGTCCTGATGCAGCCGAGGATAAGGGCCGAAACGCAATTATGCTGGCAGGATCCTCATATTAAACCCCAAACACCAGCACAACACCTCCACCACCATTCCTCCACCGCCCTCACCCCCTCTATCCTTCCATCCCTAGCTTCCTGTGAATGATGAGTGTCTAATCTCTGTGGGTACAGATCTCTCTCAGGTCTTAACATGGCTGTAATCACAACCCTCACCTCCTCCCTACCTCTTCCCCTCCCCAGTCAGATGGACAGTGTCTGATAACGGTGACGCTGAAGAAACATTATTTTCCCGCTCTGTGGAAAAGGCCAGCCCTACTGTCAGCTTTAAGATAGTTACAGCTGTTTTCCTCTCTCGTCCGTAATGCATTTCACACTTACTCTGAGCATCTTCGGGGGGGTAATGGGGGACTACATGTCACAGTTAGCAGCGGCGTGCATGATTTTCACTCTCCATTTTCCGGCCCACCAACAGTCCAGAGTGTTGTGCCATATTCCATTTTGCTCTGCGTTATATAATAGCCCCATTTCTGCTCCGCTCATCAGAAGATGCTTATGGAATACTCTGGAAATCCAGGACAGTTGTTCCCTCTGCCACTTAGTCCCGACCCTTTCAGGAGGCAGTTACCGGGTCTGGGACATTTTCTGCTAATGACAGAGGGACATTCCCCTTTCCCAAAGCTCTCTGTCAAGGAAAATGGACTCTAATTATAATAATGGTGCCTGGCACTGGCAGGCAATACAAAGGCCCGCCATTATCCCAAACATGGCAGTATCAGTGTCTGAGAACAAATCATTCTTATTTAGTTTACCTTGTATAATGTCAGGCACCTTTTCTATGGAAAGTCTGTAAAGTGAAGTCCCAATCCTGATTTTTAATGAATAAAACAGTAAAGTGAGTAATGCTGATACTCTGAAGCAGGTGTTCATGGCGTTGATGAGATTATTACGCAGGAAGAGGAGGTCTTTAGTTGCTGGTGTTGCATGGCAGTGAATAGGGGGTGATGATGGGGTGTGGAGGGGAGGGCACATGGAAGATCTAGGGGTTGTAGTTTAGAGGAGGCGTGGGGGCGGGTGGGCAGGCCAACATGCAGTGTTCTGCTGTTTCCTGTTCTCCCGCTGTGAGGGCTGCGACTGCCACAGCACTATTAGGGGGTCCGGGTCACCGCCTGCCGAGCGCTCCATTGTCAGCCGCCCGCTCAACAGACAGAGAGAGAGAGAGGTCCAACCTCTATTGTGGCACGGTTGCAAACAGCAGAGGAGAGGAAAAAAACCCCATCTGATGACTGTATAATTACACAGTGAATGCAGCCCCCCCCCCCCAACCAGCATTTTTTCCTTTCTTTTCCTCTATTCATTCGCTTTCTTCCCCCCTGTCTCTTTCTTTTTTTCCGGTACAGTGTCTGCTAATTAAGCGCTTCCATTAGGCAGCCTGTAATTGGTTTGAAAAGTAATGACAAGCAAGTTTATTTACAAGGTAATTAGAATAAAGGCCGGCTTTGTGCTGATAATAATCATTTACATCTGCAGCAGAGGAGAGAAATGTGACGGACAGGCAGTCCAGCACACCGTACGCACTCCTTAATGTCCATCCTGTCTGTAAACACTCTGCACATGGAGCCCTTATCCTCAGCTCGCTACTTTCGGTTCACGTTGCAAATACAGGCCTTTCTTTGATAAATGGCTGAGATTGAGCTAAATCAAAGGAGACATGCCGGGCAGCTTTCTTCATCTCCTCCCTCCCCTGTTCTCCCTCCCTGCCATCATTATGCTAAATGCACAGAACTGGTCCGTCAGCTCAGAGCATCCTGGCTGAATGGAACCGTTAGACACTGTGTTGTTACAGTAATGTGCGGAGCTCCTCTCACAGCTGATTGGTCGGTAGATGCAACAGATATCGCCGGCTTTGAGAGGGAGGGTTGATAGTAAAAGAGTGAGAGAGATACATGTAAAGCGTGAGGGGAGGGGGAGAGGTAATGCCCATGCACTTGGACATCTCTGCCCTTCACTTTCCAGGCAACAGATGGAAACAGTGTATTAAGGCACCCAGGGGCAACCCCGGGCACCCTGGCATAGCCAAGGCCTGGCCAGGTTCAGGAGGAGCAGGTGGGCATCTGTTCCGTGCCCTTAATCGCTTCCCGCAACCGCCATCCCTGTGGGGAGCCTGGCTTTTTCTGCGGGTGTGTGGAGGGAGGTATTTATATCTGTGTACAGTGTGGGTATCTCGGTGTGTCACCTCTCTGCTGCCTTCAGTCAGGGGTAGGGGGGATTTACTCTCTGCTGGCAGGCTGCTTCCACACAGGCTTAGAAGCTGCAGCACAGGAGCTTAGTCATTGGTTACCACCTTTTGTTCACACCAATGCAACACCATGTGAGGGGAAGACTTCACCCCGACCGGAGGAAGATGCAATATTTGTGGCTTTGTCAGACGAAACCTCCAAAAATCTGACATTCAGCGAAACTGCTCATGGTTGACATGTCATTGAACATATGCAGTCATATATTTAACCTAATTCTCATGGGGATACTAAGTCCATGTTCTTCAGGACCTTAAATTGTACTATATACACAGAACAATGTGGCTGATGATGGTCCTGGTATAAAAAGGCCTCCATGGGAACAGGTTCCACACTATAGATAGAATCAGATGTGATGCATACTTGTTTTTTTGGAACATTAGATAAGACATGACAGCCCATGATAAGTGAAACAGCGTTGGACGTGCCTGCAGACGTGTATCTCGTTGCTCTTCCTCTGAGTTAAATAACTGCAGACAGCCGCTGGCGTGGTGAAGCAGCAGCGAAGATTTTGTTCTTCCTGTTGTCGGCTCGGACAAGTTTTCCATGCCTAGCTTTTAAATATTGAGTCAGGCTCTATGGCAAACATAAACAGCCTTCAGTAAATACGATTGGCCGTCATGTTTCAAAGCCAGGCTAATTCCATTAAGCTATTGATCTCGCACTGCCTCAGCTCTGGCTATGAATACCTGTTTACTCGGCCCCGGCCCTGGGCTCCAGCTCAGTTTCATGCTGCCTGTCCGTCTGCCCATCTATCCGCCATTCGTACAGTGCGGGAATAACTTTCTCAGACATCTTCGTGGTGATCGTAGTGCACAGTGGATCATCGAAAAGGGGCTGCTTACTGCAAAGAAACCTAGAAAAGCTGGTCTTTATTCATGATGGTTGTTTATAGGCTACAGTATGAAGTACTCAATCATCTGTCCGTGTTTATAGCTCCGTACTCAAACCATCCTAAAATATTTTATGTGTTGTGCAAGTCCCTTGTTGTCTATCCATCGTTGTCTTTCTCTGTAGTTTGTGACTCATTCCTTGTCATCGTTTTGTAAACAATATTCATCTCCTGGCTATATCACAGTCCAAAATGATCTCTACGAAGAAAAAAAAAAGTACATTACTAGCTCTCCCTGCCTGAGCAGCACACTTTATTGCTGTCAAACCAAGCTTGAGATTTGGTGGGAATCGGGAGCAAAGGGGGGGAGAGGAGGGAGGGAGATGAGAGTTGGGGGGGGGGGGGGGGGATGATGGCTCAGGCTCGACTGGAGAGTTAGCTGTTGTTCCACTCGAGTTTGACTTTACTGAGCAAATCATTTGGTTGACTGGCATGGTGTGCTGCTTCTTCTTCCCTCCGCCATCTTTGCCGCTCTCCTGCAGATTGGGCTGGAGGTGTGTGTGTGTGTGTGTGTGGGTGTGTGGGTGTGTTGGGGGGTTTCCCTCTTGTCCTGCTGGTTGTGCGCAAGGGTATAAGCAATGATAACTCACCACAGCTCACAGATCATTGAGCTGTGTTGGTACAGATGGGGCAAATGTGTGGCCCCACTCCAGCAGCATCATCCAAATGGTGTGTGTGTGTGTGTGTGTGTGTGTGTGTGTGTGTGTGTGTGTGTGTGTGTGTGTGTGTGTGTGTGTGTGTGTGTGTGTGTGTGTGTGTGTGTGTGTGTGTGTGTGTGTGTGTGTGTGTGTGTGTGTGTGTGTTGAAACTGTCCTGCTTTACAGTCAATGAGGAGCTTATTCAATTTTAAAGTTTAAAATACCACTAAGTATTTGTCTACTCTTTGCACACACACACACACACACACACACACACACACACACACACACACACACACACACACACACACACACACACACGGATGGTGCAATCTGGGTCTACAGTAGTGTGTTGTCTTTAAAGGTCTTCACAGCACTGCTCGCCGAGGTATGAAGTGCAAGTTAGGAAAGCAAGACCGCATCCTGAACTCATTTCTCCTCCGCTCACGCACGCACGCACACACACACACACACACACACACACACACACACACACACACACACACACACACACACACACACACACACACACACACACACACACACACACACACACACACACACACACACACACATACACACACACACACACACACACACACACACACACACACACACACACACACACACACACACACACACACACACACACACACACACACACACACACACACACACACACACACACACACACACACACACACACACAAACACAGTAGCTAAGCTCTGAGGAGTAACGAAGCAAACAATGAGTTTCCCCTGTGCATTGTGGCTCGGCTGCCCTGCTTTAAATGTGAGTCGAGTCATCAGCACTTAAACGCTTGATTGATGGCACAGAAGTGAGGATGATTGTGGGATATGCCAGCTCCAAATGACAAGCAATTACTCATTTTGTGTAATGAAAACCTTAACACCGATCATCGAGGCTTTACACCGTGCTCACGCTTTATGTAATATTATAGGTTCCCTTCCTCCAGCCCTACTCCCACTCCCGCTGCCATCCCTCGGGTGTCGCAGCAGACATTTACTAAATAACATCATTTGTAATGGCTGAAGTGATGGCACAACAAGCCTGCTAAGTGAGTGAGCCGAGGCGAGTCTTTTACGGCTTGTTTATTTATTTATTATTAAAGCAGATCTTTAAACGGAGAGCTGAGAGTCCTGGCTGGTCTACTCACAGCAGCCCGGTCAGTGCCATCCGGTCTTCTGATGACCGTTAGAAATGTTTGCGCCGCTTTAGCCTAACACCATAATCATCTGTCCAGCGAGGAGTTGCTATGACAACCAAGGCTTTAATTATGTTTTTTATTTGTGTGTATGTGTTTGTATGCCGGCCCGGCGTTTGTGCCTCAGCTTCAGCTGTTATTATATATGTGGCGTGAGGGAGTGAGAGTGCTGTCCTCCTCTCTCTCCTCTCCCTCCGCTCTGCCAGGTCTACAATTACCCCTGCACTCCTCTCCTCCACACAATCACTGTAATTATCTGCAGCCTGCACGGGCACACTGGCTGGCAACAGGTGCCATGTGAATGCTAATCACCCCCCCCCCTTGGCCACATGCTATTCTTCTGCCTGGCCCCTGACAGACCAACTGTCCCTGGCAGAAGGAAAGACACTCCAGAGCCGCGCACTCCTTCAGAGCCGCGTGAGCGTGGACAGTAATGAGGCTCCCAGAGATGTTAAGTTGTGGGATGTCAAGTGTAGTTAAAATGTAGAGCTTTTGCTGAGCATGTACTGTGTGTAGGCATATGTAGGGAATTATGGTATGGAAGCCTTTCCTCCGTATGGTAGAGTGTGCTCATGAGCTTAGTGCACACACACACACAGAACACACACAACACACACATACACACACGGAGAGATTTGACATCAATCCATGGCATTAAATGAAGTGTGAAAAACAGGTCAGAGAGGACTTCCTGTCTTTATAAACAGCCTAAACGCCGTCCAGATGTTCCATGCCTCTCCTGTCCCCACGAAATCTGCTCACGTCAGCGCTAAACGGCGAAATATGGCCCCTTTAAAGTGATATACACTAACGGAGGCAAGGACATCAGTATCAACCACCCCTGCTGCTGCACTTTGTCTGTGGTCTCCAGTAAAAATGCCAGCTCCTCCGCCTATATTTATAGTCATTTCACCACCTTTGCTTGGGTTTCATTCCGACGAAAAGGAAAAATATATCTCTTTGTTTCTCGGCCTTCTGTACCGGAGATCAGCTGTTGTTTTTTTAGACCTCACCTGACATGACAGGGATACTCAGGAGGATACACAGGCCCACTCACTGCCATGTAAATATGGATTGAAGAAGGTGAGCACAAGGTAGCGCTGTCTTTTTTTAGGAAAGAGTAGGCTATCTCTAAAAAGCGAGCATGCAGAACGGGCTGCAGCTCAAGAGCACATGCACAGGACGGTAGAAAAACTGGGTTGTAGTCTGAAGTGGATCAGACCCGGGATGTTTGAGCCACAGTGTCTCCTCTTATTGTTCATAAAACTTCTGCAAATGAATTTGAATGCCAGAAGGAGGCGTATTGATAAATGCTAAACATTTAACTGGCTTTTATTTTGAATTCAATAACAACACAACTAGCGGGGTCAGGTCAAATCAATAAATATATAAAATGATGACGGCTTTTGCTTTCTAAAAACCCTCGAAGCAGCCCCCCCACACACTCTGCTCCACAAAAGTGATCCCTGGCCTCCTCTCAAATGGTCGTTAGACACACTGGCTCGACCTTTCCCTCTCCACAAAGAGAGGCAGAGATGTAAAGGACGACGCCCCCTCTCCCCTGTTAACTCGCCCATTATTCTGGACACAGTCCCTTTGACACGGGAGCCGCGTTCAATGTTTAATGCTGTTTGTTTTATATTCCTGCCTCATTTCCTTATATAACAATTTATGATGACATTCTCTACCTTCCATCAAATATTCATAAATGTCATTACTAATAACTTCCATAGATCATCGGGATTGATCCGTCTGTCTGCCTTTATCTGTACGCTGCCCAGCATTGATCCATTAGTGTGGAGAGAGAGACAAGCTTTCGTTGTATTTGGTTATGCTTGACAGGAAAGATGACATATATGTGTGTGTGTGTGTGTGTGTGTGTGTCAGAGTGTGTGTGATGTGTGTGTGTGTGTGTGTATGTTTCAGAACGTGTGTATGTGTTCGGCATGAATGATACCACAGATGCATCATTTGATCAGGGAATTTTTATCGCCCAGGCATCAATCTCTTCATGTGTGCAGTGTTTCAGCTCTGCTTTGTGTATGCGACACTGATCACCTATACTTCCTTTAAATAAGGACCGGGACTGTCTCGGTCCAGGTGGGACTGCCTTTCTCTGGCCTTGGATACACTGTTTTTGAACATGTCTCAGCAGGATACATTCCTTTTTGTGAACTAAATAATAATAATACACATTAAATGTAATTCTATGTTAATGGCTATAGATCCTCCCGTGATTCCTCTTCTCCTGGTCTCCTCTGAAGACTAATGTATAATAGATTCCTGTCTCTCAATGGTCCAAATGGAAAAGTCAAATGTCCCATTAATCATTCAAATGCTAATTTCACTTACATGGCATATGCATTACGTTACATGCTAAACTTATACATGACTCATTTCACCGAAAGATAACCGGTCATGAAGTGCAATTGTTATCCTTTACCTGTCAATCTCTTCCCTGCACTCATTCCACTCTCTTTGTCTTTTCCTTATCTGACTCCTTTTTATTAATATATGGAGCGCTAGTCAATTATAAAACTGCATTTATTTTGATTGTGATCATTATACTCCAATTTGAATTTGAAGGCTTTGACTTGATGGATCACAGCGTGGTTTCTTTAGTTTCCTCTGAGGTAACTGCTGATACGTGACATACTGGAGATGAGAAACAAATACTGGCATTTTAACTCTCTCTTTATCTTAAGTCTACCTTTTTAGACGGGCATTTCCTACTTAAAATGGTCCAGTTATTCTATGTTGTTTATAGTTATTTTAAGATAGTTGCTTGAATCTGTTATCACTGGCCATTCTGTTTGTTTGTTCATTTGTATTGTATAATAATACATGTAAAGTACTGCAGTGAAAAAGATGTCTCACTTACCATTTTCTATTTTAAAGAGAAAGCCTTTATAATTATAGGAAAAAGAGGCATTTTCCCCAGTCTTCATGCTATGGGAGGACCTGAGTGAGCGTTATTGAAATGACAACGATCTGTTGTATTGTTCTCCTTGTCTGTTCTCCTGGATTTGCTGGTTGTCTGTTTTAATGATAGGCCCGAGCCTCAGAGTGTCCTTCTGTCTCCTGTCCGCCACCCGGACACCGAGATGAAAGATGAAATGGAGATTGTGACTGATGCAATTACGGTGCTGCTGATTGAAGGAGAGGCCAAATTATCACCGCCCTGATTGGGCTTTGTCTGGACTGAGAGCATGCCACGCTCTGATTAAAGTGTCACACAAATGTGTGTGTCTGTGTGTTAATGCATGAGTGTGTACGTGTGCTCTGGACAGTTCGAAGGCTTTGGATGGTGGAATGGAAAAAGGACACTTTGTCATTTTTGACCTTCGCACATGAGTGCTTCTTAACAGGAACTGAACCTTTACGCAGTTTACTGAATCATGTTTTATGTGATCACAATATATTTCATTCATTCCTTTTGTGCTTTCTCTAAAGACAGGTTTATAAAAGTAATGATTCTCTCTCAGATGGGGTGGTTACCTATTCAGCTTATAATCAATATCAGCTCAAATTGAATTTCAGCTGCAACCTCCCCCTGTACCACTGGAGGCCTCCTTTCCGTCTTCCTGTTTATTTTCCTGCCTTACAGCATCACGCTGCTTCCATATATTTGTCTCAGTGTGTCTGTGCGTGTTTTTCTCATGGATCCTTTTTCTGTCTTCCCCCAACCCCCTTTCCCTCTTCCTCATTTCGGCCTCTCTCATCTCCCGCTCCACTCTTGCATCAGTCCTTTTTCAAACAGCTTGTGTTCAGCTGAGCCCCAACTTCAAACATACATTTTAAAAGAACCGAAACTATCTCATGTAAGGAAAAAAAAAAGCCCCTGAGTCTTATTTGCCCAGCAATGCCACACGCTCTCCTTCCCTCTCTACTTCTCCACATCCAGCCCTCCGTCCGTCCCTCCCAATCCAAAGTGTTGTTTGTTTATCATCATTGGAGCATTCTAGCTCCAGGTTGTTGCATCAGATTGAGCAGCCTGAATCGCGCCAACAGAGCTGTGAGAGCGCATGCGTGAGCAGCGGTGCTGTTGGTTCATTCTGATTTCACAGGGAGTTAGTTCGTCCCTGTGGCTGATCCCGGGAGCCAGCTGTTGGCTGTAGACTGTTGCAGCCTCACTGCATGGAAACATGGAGGTAACACACCATGTTGCTCACCCCCATCCTTTTTCTACATATGACCGACTTGCAAGGCTTTACTGTCTCTCAGCAGGAGGGTGATCCCTCCCTCTATCCAGCCATCAAACAATCCTTCCTTTTATCTTTCCCTCCATGTTACGATCACTGCTGTTGCAGACTGTAATACAAGGCCTTTAAATAATTACACACAGAAGTCCTCCAGAGCTGCCCAATGGGAAGCTGGGGCTCAGGAAAGTGTAACCCTTTCACTGCACATCACTTTCTGCCTCCTTAGAGCAGGCTGCTGATAGGCCGCGCTGCGATCATCATCTCTGTGTGTCTCTGTGACCGTTTAAAACCGCGGCTGATGTAATCTGTGGGAAAAACAGATATGTAGTGACATGGTATCTGGCTGGAGATCCCCGGGCTTTATCTGTAAAGGGAATCTGTCAGCCGAGAGAGCTCTGAGTGACGGCTTCTGAAAAAAAGAGGATGATCCTCACTTAAAAGTTTAGGCAGATCAGAGGTTGGGTTTCTCTTTGGATGGGCGTTATTCAAAAATAATAGCGTAATTTCTAATTTTCATGGCTTTTTTTGGAGGGGGAACTTTCCTGATGGTCTTTAAATACGTTCCTACACATTTACTGAATGAATGCATTGGATATCCATACATTAAAGTCGACTAAACACTGGATCCAAGCACAGACAAAACCCTAAATTCTTCAAGCTCGTGTGGAGGCATTTAAAAACACCAAACATAAAAGTAGCTCTCGCCCTCTAAACACTCCAAACTAAATCATGTGGAACCGCTATATATGGCAGGGGGTTACTGTACCATCAATACTCAAGCTGTGTATTTCACTGTCTCACCTGCCAAGTGTAGGTTGCTTTGGAAATGGCTGCTGGGATTTTGCTTTGCCCGGGCTCCCACTGATGTATACGTCTGAAGAAGGTTGGTGGATGGAGCCGAGCTCACAGCTTGAGTCCTGTTAATGCAGATGGCTGCTTCTGCTGGCGTATAGGCAGGGTTTATGTGCAATGCCAATGAATATTTATGTGTTTAAAGCACATTTGTGGTAGGAGGCTCCTGTAGATATGAGAACAAGACTTTGACTCAGAGCATTAGTGAGTGTCAGGGGGTGTAAGGGGCACTGGAGTGTGGCTTAGGGGGTATGAGGATTCCTATTCACACTGCTTTAGGGCTTAAAATGTCTTTGTATTTATCACTGGGACACCATACACACTGTGGGAAGAGAGTTCATCCTTGTCTTAAACGTTTCATAATATTAATGTAGGGGAGGAAGTATGATATGAAAACTTTTGTCGTGAAGAAATTGCACAACTAAAACCCATTTGAAAGAACACAAACACACATAGCATGAGTAAATGGCTGCATTAGCTACAAATCAAATTGTGAGATGCTCTTAAAAACATAAAAAAGGTATTCAGTCATTCAGCCAAGTCATAGTCCCAACACTAACACACACATCGATATTTGAATGAGGTTTTATATACAGTATAACACTTAAACTATAAATACGTGTCTGTTGTCACGTTCTCTCCACTAGGAAAGCTTTTAACAGTAAATTATTCTTTAGGATCTTTTCTATAAAGGAGTCAGATTGCTCTCATAGCAGTTTTTTGTCACTGTGTGTTAAAGCCACAGAGGAAATATTGAATTGATTGTCCGAGTGGAGATTGCACACGTTGATTGCAATAGTGTAATAAGGGAGTGTGCTTGTACTTCCCTATTGAGCATGTTCTTTACACCTTACAAGGCCACCACTAATCAAATTCTCTCTTTCTCCCCCCCGTGCCATCGCCTCTGGTGCATCTCCAACATCAGGTAAGAAATTGTTCTATCATTCCACCGATCAATAGCAATATGGCCTGTAGCTAGCTGTCTGCACTCAGAGATTTAGATGTGTGCAAATGGCAGCGGTGATATTTTACTCCCAACACCAAACAATATTATCAGAGCCCAGGTGGAGCAGCACAGTAAATCCACCTCTCTTCCTTTTGTTTGGATCTTTTATCAAGACTGATACTTCCCACGTAATGAAAGCAATTTGGCAAGAGCTGTCGCCGCGTGGCATCCTGGGAGGCAGCTAAAGATGCTCCGGCTCCTGGTGAAAACGGCTCAATGCTCGGCTCAGGCAGCTATACTGCTGCTGCTGCCGCTGTGTGGTGCATCTCGTCAGCCCGCCTGTGACAGCCCCCCCCTGCCCCAGACTTTATGACAAATGGCGGGGCGCAAAGCGGGCTAACTGGGGGGTAATGCCTGTTGGTTCATTAGTAGACCGGGTCACCGCAGGCTCAGGACCAGGCATGCACGGCTCCATGATCCTGGTCCGGGGTGATGGGCAGGCGTACTTGTCTCTCATATATGCACAAACATATATACATCTTTCCTATAATGAGATATACTTTATGGATCCAAAATTGGTTACCCTTTTCTTTTTTTTAAGTGACCAGCCTTCTGAAAAAACATGCCCCCTGACCTATTGACCTCGCTCTGAAGGACTGAGATGAAGTGTCGGGGGTGATTAGCTGGCATCAGATAGATGATCCCATCCTAAATGCCATCACTTTTTAATCAGAAAGGTCTTTATTGAACATCCTAACTCCCTTTATAGCTCATCCTTGCGATCAATAGGCAGACTCCTCAGTACCATTCTGTCCTCCATGTGCACAGTTGCAGCCCCCCACCCTAAAGTCCTTTTTCTTTTTATCTCTCTCAGTCAGTCACACTCTCTCTCTCCATCCTAACTAAGGGCTCTCAGAGGGCCACAGCCCAAACTGCTGGCCCTGTCTGTCTATTAATAAATGGCATTAACCACCTGGCCCTTCAGGGACTATTCATTTTAAAGATGAACTACCTTAAAGTACAACACAATGCTGTCTCATTTTTACTGCTTCCTCATTACTGCTCAGGGCGGCTCAAGACTCATCACCGACCCTCCTCCTCCTCCTCCTCCTCCTCCTTCGCCCTCTTATCCCTCCATCCCTCTGTCTTATCATCCTGCTCCATCCACTCCCTTTCCCTCGCTGTCCTGTGGAGCAAAAAAGCGACCAGAAGTTAAATCAATAACGGAACAAGAAAAATGATTATGATCACAATGGAAAGAACGTTGCCTTTCCTCCGGATGGATTTCTAATTCTGCTAAACTCCCATCAACTCGATGGTTTGGCCTTTTGAATAACCAGACTCCCAATTCCCAGCTCTGTACATTCACTTACAGCAATTGTGATGATAAATCTGGGCCCTCACGCTCAAGTGTTTTATACTTATATAATTACCATAATAATCAAGTTTATTGTGGAGTGGCGTTCTATGCAGTACCATGGGTGTTTAATTCATGGCAATTACTGTTCTCACCGTGCTGCAGCGACTGTATCCGCACAACAAGCTGCCTGGGCCCATTCACCGTGATCCACGACACTGTGGTACACCGCTAGCCTGCTAAAACGTTTACAATATAACATATAGAGCCTGGTCGCGGCTTTAATTACTCAGTGTAAATAGGCTCCAGCATTATGCTTACTAATTCCACAGCGGATAGCTAATATCAGCTTCAAAGAGATCACTACTGTTAGAAAGGAACCCACATCAGCACTTGATTGGGCGCGCTTTCTCATTGACTTTACAGTATCTATTTAAAGGGTTTTTCCTCCCTATTACTTTTTTTTCTTCTCTTGTTATTGTAGAAGATGTATCAGGATGTTTGGAATCATTGCACACGTCTTCCCTTGTGTCTGAATGTCAAAATATTTGTCACAGGTTTGTTTTTAGAAGCCTGGCAAACGGGGTAAAAAGGGAAGGTTTGAAGTCGTGGAGGAACAGCCTCATTATACTCACCAAGCCGCACAGTTATTCTGTATGAAGTGGAGATAAAAGCACGGGAAAAAGCTGAGAGCAAGAAGAAATAAAGAACATGGGGGGCGGGGGGGGGGGGAATATGAGGATGAAGCTTGAAGGAAGAGAAATATGGAAAGAAAAGAGGGCTGGATCAAAAGAATAAGGGGGAGGAAGGAGGGAAGGAAAGCACCATGTGTTTCTAAAAAAAGAAGCACAATACAAAGTGAAGGAGATCAAAATTACAGCGTGAGATAGCGACTCCACCGGTATGACTGGTTTATCAGCTGAGCTTAATGGTTTAACGTCTGTCTTTCCCTCTGAAGTCCCTAAGACAATTTCAAATGACTCCATGCTGATACGGCTAATGTTAATTAAAAGCTGAATGCTTAGCTCTATTGTGAGCTCATGTTTGAAGCATCAGACTACTTCTTTATTCTATACTTTCTCATTCAATATGGCCCCTATGTACATACTGTATTCCATATAGAGCAAAGGAAGGGACATTTCCTTTTTGTGTTGATGTGTTTTCAGATGGGATTTCAGTGCAGACAAAGTTTGTGTTGCGGCCTTTGGCCTGTGAGCAATGGGTTCAATTCTAGCTGTGACAGCGGTGTCCACTGCAGATTCTGTGTAGCAGATATTTTAATCCATCATTGGAACGTGCCACACTAACATCTGACTTTTGACAGTGTATCTGTTTAACAGGAAAATCTGTTAAAAATGTAGAGCCTCTCGACACAATGCAACGAATATTATTGCACACTTCCATGTAGAATAGGATAATAAACCCACAGTTTACAAAAGCAGATGTTTTTCAATCAAGTATTCATGGCGTAACTTCACAAACTATTCAGTGGGAATGCATTTGTTGGGATTAAACAATTATAAGCCACATCACATCTTCATTTCTTTAGATAGATGGATGGATGGATGGATGGATGGATGGATGGATGGATGGATGGATGGATAGAAGTACTTTATTGATCGCAATTTGGGACATTTTTGCGTTGCAGCAGCATAAGACAAGGCATTGTACATTACAATAGAAATAAAATAGCATAAAAAAATATATACACATGTCGGAGTAAAGAAATAAACATACCGGTACTTAATCCTTATTTATCATTCTGTGTTTGTAAAAGGCTACCGTTCCACCGCCTCTGGTTTACAGTCGTGACCCATTGTGTAGCACAATGAAAGCAGCTGCCTGGTGTGTCTTTGAATTCAGTTCAGAGGCAGCAGCAAACACGTGCTCCTAGCTCACTAAATTTCTCCACCTGACACACACCCGATGGAAGTCATGCAAAGCAATTATAAAGACTGCTTGTATCCAGACACTAATTCCCATGCTCTGATGCACATGCATGTAAAAGCACACACATACAAGCTCTCCCCCAGGTATGTGGTTTCCATCCTGAGACTGTCCCGACACCCTTCAAAGACTCGGCTCCACTGGCTCTGTTTCTCTCCTGTGTTGTCCGTCTGTTCCTGTTGACAGATGTACTGTATACTTCTGTTGAACTACTGAGTCGAAAGAAATCACTCTGTTGTTGTACTATGATGCGTCAATCACAATTGCTCAATAAGCCATCTGGCATCTCCTTGGCAGTGGCTAGTATTTATGGATGTCATAATTATATCAAGATTGTATGACTCATTATTTGGCTCGGAAATGGTGGGTACTTCTTATTCTTGGCCTCCTGTGGTTTCTTTAACCATCCGACAAGCCACAAAGTCTGGAGTCAATCAGGAAAGTAATTGTAGTGAACCCAGTGCCTCAGAAAGTGGTGTTACAATGTTATGATAGAACATTTTCACAGATGTGACCATGAACGTGTGGCCACATGACAACTGTATTTTAAGCCACAGTCTGATAAAGAAGGGATAATTCGACACATCCAAAAGCTATTTCGACTACTACTATAGCCGCCCCAGCCTGACATTCTATCACGTTTGTATCCTCCCACAATGAATATGCAATCAAATCGCTCCCCAACCAGATGAAATGGCATCCAGTTGACTCTCATATCCTCCACATGCATGATTTGGCTGCCTCGTAGTGTGTGTGTGTGTGTGTGTGTGTGTGTGTGTGTGTGTGTGTGTGTGTGTGTGTGTGTGTGTGTGTGTGTGTGTGTGTGTGATGAGGGGGTTATACCAACCCCTGGGATCTCGTCTGTGATGAAACATTCAAGAGGAGTTGCCAGAGGAGTGTATTCAACACCAAGCTGTAAAATGAAGCTCTGGAAAACCAATCTCCACTCACAGAGACCTATTGCTTTCATTACCACAGAAGCTCTGTGCATCAGAGGCTGTATTTTACTAAGACAAACATCATGTCGTGTTCCTCCAGCAGTGGGAGCATCATTTGCATACCTCATACTGTACATGCACGTTGCGTACACAGAGCACCGGCATCTTTTTATTTCATTCTGAACCAATCGTACATCATAAAGCGTGGAGCTTGCACAGTTTGCTCATCCCACACATTAAAGGAAGATAAATAGATTGCATTAATTGTACAGTATCTGTGTTAAAGCCACGGATTAATGCTTCTGTTTTCTGATTCAGACGCTCTGAGGATTTATGAGCACTTTATCAGCTGATTATTTTCAGCACTTACATTGTTCATACTTAAACTCTTTGTGTGGAAATATGACGCTGTACACCCCACACGCGCTGTGAACAGATAGAGGAGTTCCAGGTTTATTTGTAGAGGTGAGTTAGTGAGCATTCGGCGTTCTAATCAGACAAACGAGTGTCATAAAGCAACCTGGAAGCAGGAGGTGAGTGGAGGAAAACCCACTGAGGACAGCCCCCCTCTGGGAATAGAATAAACCCCCCCACCCACATCTAACACATAACATTTATACAATTAAACATTGACTGATGCCTTGACTGATCAAGGTCACTGGGCCAAGGTGAGACCCAATTAACGGTGTCACATTGCTTTACGGTTCCTGTCCCATTCTGACCCACAGGTCTCCCTCTGCATGAACCCTGCAGTGCTCTAGTACACCTTGTAACCCACATTGAATCCGTCCTCATCTGAAAACCATCAACCTTGGTTCTGCTTTAAACAGCTATGTTTCCCGACTAGCCTGATGTCCTCTTGTGGTCATGGAGCTGACTCAAAAGTAGAATTGTGACAGAAAATATCTGTTAAAGATCTACACAGTTGAGGAAAATGCTAGAAGATGTTCCCTGTTTTTAAAGGTAAAAAAAAGTACATGCTTGGCCAGGATAGAGACATACTGTAGGGTCGCTCTTGCCCAACATAAACCGACTGTCTGCCGGTTGTGTGTCTTCTGTCTGCTGCCAGGCACACAGACCTGATCCCGAAGGAGAGATGCAGGTTAATCAGACATGTTGCTCTGCATTAGAGCTTCACAACCTGTCACCACCACCACCACCCTCGCTGATTTCCTCAGCCTCCATCAGGTGCCTTTTTTTGCCAGGCCAAGCTGCTCAGCAGTAATGGAGATAACTGCCGTGTAATAGACTTTTTTGTCGTAACCACTGGTGTCAAAGTAGCATGGGTTCCCTGTGACATGGCTATTGATTCCTGATTGCACCTGCTCACCAGAGAGGTTACAGAGATAGGGACAGAGATGGCAGGCCAGACTCGGCGGAAGGCTGAAGTGAAGGGCCAGACCTGCATAGGGCTTTTGAATAATGGTCCCTTAGAGCGACTGTCCTTAAGGTACAAGACTCATTTCATTATAATGATTTACTGGAAACCCCTTCATCCATCCGTCTGTCATTGGCTGACTTTTCAGCAGCCAATCGCTCTCTTGTGCTCAACCACGTCGTTTTATTTCCTCTTGTTCCCCCTCCCACCCTTCTTCCGCCCTTCTCTCCATCTTTCTCATCACCAGCTTATCAGAAAGAGGGTCATAACTCAGGTCAGGTCCATAAAAGAGTCAGAATGGCAGTATGCATGGACCTTGCATCATAAGGGTCAGCCTGGACTTCATTACCACAATTAGACCCGGGTGCTGGTGTTGACCGCTCAACACATTTGCTCCCGTGTATTTCTTTAACCACTAAATGATTTTGCAAACCACAAAATGCTGCGAGCTTCCATTAGACAGCCTGTTCTAAAACACTCTGTTAGTGGCGCCACGTTCACTGCCAACAAAACCAGCACCAAAGAATGATTGCAGTAGAGCACACCAGAGCCAAATTGATACAGTATGTAGCAGAATGTTGCAGCCGGAAAAAGAAACAAGCTGTAAATTACAGTCAGCAGTGTTACAGATTTAGGCTTTTTTTTTTGGGAGAATTTGGGTTGGCAAAAGTTTCAGAGACAATAGCCTCGACTAAATAAATAAATAAACAAAGCTAAGCCTAATCTAATATGTGAAAGCCTGTCAGAGGAATGGGGGGCTCGGGGGGGAATATTGTGCATGTGAAAGGCAATTGGAGGATTAGAGTGAAAGGCCAGACAGGGAGAGAGCTGGAGAGAGAGCGCTAGAGAGCTAGAGAGAGAGAAGAGCGGCAAAATAATAAAGGCAGAGCAGCTGTTCAAAAGAGGACAAGAGCGGAGGAGAAAAGACAAGGAGTGTGGGAGAGGGAGGAATTGAGAAAGAGAGAGAGAGAGATTGCAGGAAGACCGTGGACGGTATTTTTTAAGGAATTAGAGATTTACTTAGTGGCATGAGAGCCGGAGCAGAGAGAGAGAGTGAATTGGAGAGAAGAATAGACACGGTTGATCATTTTAAAATGCCTGGGTGGAGGCATTTCTGTCCTTGTCATTTTAATCTGGGGTTGGACCGCATGTCTCTATCGAGGCAATGGAGGGAAAATAAGCAGGCACACACACACACACACACACACACACACACACACACACACACACACACACACACACACACACACACACACACACACACACACAGGCAGACATTTCACTGGGGTTTCTCATAACTGTTCTGAGGGCTGTAAATGAGTAGCTGCAGTCAGAGATTGACCTCGGTGCTGTTAGGATCCGTCATTAATTCATAGAGCAGTGGACCCGGGTGCTTTCAGTGCACCAGGTGTGGCCTTGAACGATGCCTCATTTCCATTCGGGGGACTTTAAGCACTTAGGCTTGTTATGCCCAGGAGGGCTGTATGGTTGCGGTACGGAGCGGAGCAAGCAAATCAGTGTATGAACCGAGGCACTATGACTCACATCTCACTGCTTCACATTGAACAGGACCACGGGTGCTATGGGCTCCACAGTACATCTGAGATGCTTTGGTCTTTATTACTGACTTTCTGCACTGGCTGAGTAACCGATTTTTTTAGCTTCACCTGGACAGCCCCCTACTGGCCCCCCCCCCCATAAAATGGTAGCATTAATATGCACCAGCAGTATTTCCCCTTTCCTCTTTAGCACCTAATCAAACTTTATTCAGATTGCACAGCTGTAATTCATGCATTATGCAGCATTAATTGCTACTTCAATAGTCATTAATAAAGCGCTGGCCGGCCTCTGAATAAGCGATGATGCAGGAGGATGATGAGGTGCGTCAGAGGCGGAGGGCAGGGAACATCACCTGTCATCTCCTACAATCTATGTCCTTCAAACGGTTATTTATTTCCCTATTGTGCGCCATATCATAATGTCAACGAGGAGGATGGTGTCAAACGTAATTATCGCCCCGGTGGCTTCGGAGAGCTGACTTTCAGTCAAGAAAGTTTCTGAGGTTCGCAGGGTTCCCGGCGTGTCCTCTGTAGAAAATTCTATTGAAATATTTGTTTGCACGGCTCAGTGGCATTTAATCTCCTGTTGTTTATCAGTTTCCGCTTGATTTATTTCTTCACCTTCGCCTATTTATTGAATTTAATTACACCTCAAATCCCAATGCAAACCCGCTGCTGCTAAGGGCTAAGGGAGGCGGGGAAGGAAGGAGTAAAGGGGGGGAGGATGGGGAGCAGTGCAGGGTATAAACCATGACTCAGACAAATGGCCTACTCTTTCCATAGACATACAGTGCGTGCCCTCTTTTAAGTTAAGCAAGCTCCCATGTAGACAAACACACACCGACTTCCACAAAGTGGCTGTGGAGGTCAGTAAATCAGCCTCGGAGCGATCCAGGGAGAAACACGTTCTCTAAAATCCTGGCAAATGATCTGCAGTCTGTCTGTGGCCTCACTGATCACATAAAATATCGGCCAGTTAATTAGGCAGTAATTGTGCAATGTGCTCTCCTTTTTATGTGCCATGCATCGGGCCATAAAGAGGCCAGTGTGAGGATGGCCGGGAGAGAGGTACACCGAGGCTCACGATATAGCACCAACCCACTCCAGGTCTGCGAGACGGCCAGAGGTCACATATATCTCTTATTTGAAGGGGAGTGGAAGAGGCCCAACCCCCTGCTGTATTTCTCTGAAAGAGGCAGGCACCTTTACTAGCTTGGTGCATTTCCTCCTCACAGTTGTGTCAATATAATACAATAAGTCATAGTTTACAACAACAATATCTAAATCAAGGCTTAAACTTTAGTGGAAAAACTAAAATGTAGACTCAGCTTTAAGGAGCAAGGCGTTTAGATAAAGATACACAGAGGCAGAGTTGAAGATTGAGGCATCATGTCGGAGCGGTCGTGTTCACCTCTAAACCTTCGCTCTGTTTGACTTTGTGCTTGTAGAAGCACAAAACTTCCAGACAAGATTCTTTGTACATATTTGCTGAATACAGCAGAGAGCTGAGCGGATACAGCGAGACTACGGAGCCGGCTGCAGGATTAATTGTGCTCTCTCCTCTTGTGATTGAATGAGTGTGGACAAGGTCATCAGGTTCACACATTAGAGAGGGGACATGCTTTATGCTTTCCATGGCAGGGATGTAAAGGATTTGACGATGATTTTTGTGTGTGTGTGTGTGTGTGTGTGTGTGTGTGTGTGTGTGTGTGTGTGTGTGTGTGTGTGTGTGTGTGTGTGTGTGTGTGTGTGTGTGTGTGTGTGTGTGTGTGTGTGTGTGTGTGTGTGTGTGTGTGTGTGTGTGTGTGTGTGTGTGTGTGTGTGTGTGTGTGTGTGTCTGCCTCTGTGTAGAAAACTGTAGTTCCAATGTAGGGCATACACAAAATATGCTCATATGAGGGCTGTGGGTATTTCTCAAATGCTTATGTATCCTGAGGTTAGTTTATATGTTATTTCTATGTGTGTGTATATGTGCATGCTCAGTGTGTGTGTGTGTGTGTGTGTGTGTGTGTGTGTGTGTGTGTGTGTGTGTGTGTGTGTGTGTGTGTGTGTGTGTGTGTGTGTGTGTGTGTGTGTGTGTGTGTGTGTGTGTGAGTCCTGTGCCGTGCTGCAGGGCCAGCGCAGCACACAGCAGCAAGGAGATGTGACAGTGATGGCTCCTTAGCCTCGGGCCACAGCTGGGAGGCCTGAGACACACCCACGCAACTGACCTTCACCGTCACCACTGCAGCAAACACACACACACACACACACACACACACACACACACACACACACACACACACATACACACGGACTCACATGGGTGTATGTTTGTGCAGCTAAAGCAAGGACTATGAATGTGGCTTTCATGTGCTGGACACATAAGGACACACACACACACACACACACACACACACACACACACACACACACACACACACACACACACACACACACACACACACACACACACACACACACACACACACACACAAACACACAAACTCTGCTCATGTTCCACCTACACACCCTACTTTTTCCTCCCCTCGTCCCCCTCCTCTCAGTGAGTCAGAGCTTATCAGGCAGGGCGCTGTGATTCACCAGCAGTGAGTATGCTGCTTGCTGCATGCAGCTCTGTGTCTTAGACCAGCTCCATGCACTCATACTTCATTATCATCCACACTCACCCGCCTCACCCAAAATGTCGCACCTCACATCCCCAAACACTTCTAGAGTGGCTTCCTCCCCCCCACCTCATCAGTATCATTAGCCTCTGCTGCAATCAGAGGACTTTTATTCGATTTTTCATTGTTTTTACAACATGTTGAAGTAAAAATGATGAAGAACAAGATTTTCTGACTCAAGGATATTGTACTCCACAAGGTTGGAATGACTCTCCTTGGCCTGCCGGCTTCTCTATTAATATTTATGGCCAGAGTGGAGAGCCTACAGGTCATCGCGTTATGTGCTTGGTTCCTCTGTCAAATCAGTTGTCAGGCTGAAGCCCAATGTGCATAAGTGTGCACCGGGCAGATGGGGGAAATTAGAAATGTAACTTGGAGAGCTACAGCCATGAACTTCTGAACCTGCAAGCTTTCAAGTATCACTGTGTCCTTTCTCTCTTACTTTTATTATTATTCTTAAAGACACTCATCCATCTCCCAGCTTCTTACAGCCCTGGAAAAAATTAAGAGACCACTTCAGCAGGGTAAGTCTTTGAGTTGTATGCATTTATTTTTTTCTTGTATTCTACAAACTACTGACTGTTGGAATTCAACAGACACTGGACAGGCTGCCATACATGCAGAGATAAAGATTTAAGAAACATTTGGAGTGGTCTCTTAATTTTTTCCGGAGCTGTATATATAGAAAGCACAGCTGTAACAGAGAGGTGGACATGTAATTCACCCTGTGAGACCTTAAGATGATCTCAGTACATGTAAAATTAACCATATCCTGATTTGCATATTAAAAAATCAGTCAGTATTCTTAATGCTGCATTAAACCACGTCTCACTCAGTAGTTCAGCCTAAGCTTTCCTGGGCACATTCCATAATCCGTTTCAAAATCCTGTACACACTCTTATACTGGCTCCATATAAGAGCCCTAGTTCATGATGCCAACATGTTGAATTAGCCCATTCCTCCTTGGTAGTGATTCCCCGTTTCTCTGCTGTCAAACTTTGTTCTCAGTGTGTTCTGGTGTCACAATATACAAAGCAGTGTGCTAACAAGTGCTTTTTTTTAATGGTTAGGTAGTCTTTTACGCACGGCAGGGAAATATCTTTGATGGTACACAGTAGAACAGAGCAGGCTGGGCGGTAATAGGGCACAGGAGAGGAGAACGGGTTTTAATGGAGCAGAAAACAGGAGAGATGTTTTTTCATCCTAACCACAACAGTGCCGGCAGTGGCTCCTGCACTCACATTGATTCGCTGCAAAGAAACTCAAGAAGCAAACATGTTTTTCTTCTCTTTTTTTTAGATGCATGTGTTCTCTCAGATGCTCTGTGGTGTACATATGTATGGCACGTAAACATCACGAGAAGTTCTCTGCTTTTCCGCACATCATATTTTTTGTTCCAGTGCAAATGACCTTATCCTGGTTATGCCGTCAATTCTAATCTTGATTGCACTGACCTTCCCTTTCACATGTTATTGCTAATTATCCAAAGAGGATCCTTGAAACAGGTAAAACTGCAGGGAAATTCTAATTAATTACCTCAGATTGGTGGAGGATTTGTCTTGTTCCAGGAGAAATAAGCTGTGAAGGATTACTGGACTTAAAGAAATAAATAACTGCAATGTATCCGTGTCTCGACAAAACAGATGGACTTAAGTAGAGCTGTATAAATTAGCTGAACATATTTAGAATAAAGAGATCATTCACACATCCTGTATTGCATGTATGTGTAAATCTGATGTTTTTTAAGACAAATTCTGAACAGTAAACAAGGCAAATGACCATTGTTAAAATTCATGTTATGTACTGCGTTGGCGTGTACATGCTGGTAGTGCATTGCGACATATGTGTGTGTACTGTGTGCATACATGCAGCTGTCAGCACACTACAGCCCTGTAGATCAGTGCCATGCAGCACCATTAGATCTTTCTATGACATCTGATTTACGCGAGCTGTCAGGCAGCCCTGTGGGGTTCTCCTCTCTTCCTGGAATAACCTACACCTCCACAGCAAAAAGCATTGAAACAAAGACTCGAGGGTGGGAGATGCATTGTGTGTGCGTGTGCGTGTGCGCGTGCATGTGTGTGCGTGTGCATGGCTGAGGCAGAGCCTGGGGCAGACAGTTCCTGCAACACTCATGATTTACACACTCACCGAGCCAATGCTGAAGGAAGGAATTAGATAATTAGCTACTGCAAATATCTGTGTGTGCGAAAGAGCGATGTAGTGTGTGTTTATGTGTGTGTAGTGGGGGGCGTGGTGTACACACAGCCTTAAGATTGAGTGCCAGTGTATCATTTGGCCGTGCCCACTCCAGTGGTAGTGAAAAAGTGAACCCTCCGCCTTACTCCAGTTCCTCCTGTGGGGGATTAGGGGCATGCTGTGTTTGGCGTAAAGCCTCAGCCATTCACAGAGCGCTGAGCAGCCAGCTTTTTTTGTTTGTGTATCCTTGCTGTAAAGATAATGATGAGATGAATGGAGAGAGGGAGAGAGTGGGAGAAAGAAAGATAGAGAGAGAGAGAAAGATTTCAAGGCTAATGCCTGGGGGGATGTCAGACAAACCTGTGTATGTGTAATAACCACGGAGGTTAAAATGCTACACTGGCACTAGAGATGGCTGCCAAATATTTTGACATCCACTCTACCTCCTCCGCACAGCTGCTGAGGTTGAGGAAGAGAAGGATGATTTACAGCGGAGAGAGAGCGAGAGAGAGAGAAATTGATTAATGTGAGTGAGAGGAGGGAGAGACTAAAATGTGAACGAGTGTGGGCAACGGAGGTGTTGATGTACAGTCAGTAAGCGAGAGAGGCAGAGGGAGAAAGGGAAAGCTGCCTGTTTGCCCGACTGTCTGTGTCCCTTGATTTCTTTTCTCCCAGAGCTCCGTGCCCGAGGATGCGTCCACGGTGCTATTTGTTTCAAGGTTGTTCTAAATGTGACTGATGTGTACAGCCAACGTGCTGTTTGCTCTGCCTTCGTTCACCACAGCTGCATGCAGAAAGACTGTCATAGAGTGTTAAATGTGGCAGCGGAACACACGGCACAAATGAAGCGGGTGGACTTTGCAAACAGGGTAGCCTCACACAGGGGTGAGTGTTTAATGGCGGATTCAGATTTCCTCATCCTTGTAAGCTGTTTAACGCGGCTGCAAAACTCCGTGATGGGCCGCCAGATAGTTCACTTGATGCATAGCATTTATTACCAATTGAAATAGGGATAGGGCACTTTGTTTGTTTTGTATTCATCTCAGTGTGCTTGTATGTGTGTGAAGCCTGCATAACCCCCCCCCCCCCAGGGGCTGTATATATAGATTGTGTCTCTCTTCCTCCTTTTATTCTGGTGTGTATGGATAAATAACTCTTGTTCCCTTGTAGATTAGCCGTGACCTTTCCACCCCCCCCCCCCCATATACGCACCTAACAGCCCCTCACAGCCCCTATCCCATGATTGCATTGTGAATCCTTCACGCTTACAAATGTCAACTTCATTGATTGGCCATCTTCGCCCAAAATAACAGACATGTAAAATAAAGGGGGGGTGGGGTGGGGTGGGTCGGTGGGGTCCCCGGGCTGTGCTGAAAACACACGTTGTGAGAGATTGCAGGGAAAATAGAAAACCTTACTCATTAACTTGAAGTCCACAGCCCCCAGATTTCATGGATTAATCAATGCTAACCTACTTTATCAAAGACACTTATCTTCCACGTACAGAAATCTATGCATGTCCCTGGCCAAGAGGTCGATAGCAGGAAATATTTCACATTGCCCACCCTTTTTCCATTACTAATTCTCCTTCTCTCCCTCCGTCTTCCTCAGCCACTGCATCTGTGTCCCTTCTTTTGCCTAAATGTCCTTGGGATTGGAGTGTGCGTGGAGAGGGGAGACCCATATCAGATAACTTATTGGTTCCTTTTGCCCATCTCTTTCCAATAATGTGTAACATTACCAGTGTTATTAGATAGGAGATTAATGGCGCTTGGCCCTGCTCCTCCTCTTCACGATGGGACATAGAGGAGATAAAGGAGAGAGAGGGTAAAGAGGGAGGATGTGAGGTGAACGGGGAGAGGGAGAATGAAAATGAGTGAATCCTCTCTGGCTCTGGAGGCCTTAATGTCTGACTTAGCCCTGTAGTTACAGGGTGATTTCATGGAGTTGAGTGACAGACAGCGAGGCCCTGAACTTCTCTATCCGTTTCCCCTTTACCCCCTCCTTCGCCTCCACTCTCCCCTCTCCCTCTCTATCTCTCCATCTTCCTGAGTACTACTGTTCAGCAGCCTTTGATCCTCCCGTTTCACATCAATCAATGCAGGCAGCAGAGAGGAGAGGGATGACTCGTCTTCCAGCGCTTCAGGTGCTGTCTCTGCCATGTCAGCCGGGGTTCTGATGCTCTGTTTATTTATGCACTTATGTATGTATTTATCAGCTCCTCTTCTGTGCGCCCCCTCCTCTCCCTCGGAGGCCCGAATCTGCAGTCAGAGCACTGTCAAGTTATTTGATTTCACCGGGGTCATAATGCCGATGTTAACAAACAAACTGAATCAGACTGCTTCATAAATCAGAGCGGACTTCCTGTCTCTCTCTTTATATTTCAGCTCTTTTCTCACTTTATTCTGACTCATTTTTCCCCTGCGCCCCTCTCTGCCCCCTCTCTCTGTTGTATGGAGTAATAACTCGCTCATTATTGGATGTAAGAAATATCTACTAAGAGATTATGCCAGATATAAAAAGCTCACAGGTGATGCGAGTCAGAACCTCTCTGCATCCCTAATGAGGCCGGGGGATTGGAAAGTACACTCCGCAGAGCCTCGGCTTCCTCCACTAGCGCTGCACTGAGGCCCAGCTCATCTCAGCTCAGGACAACTCGGCCCAGCTCGGCCTGGCCTTGGTTTGTGTAATTAATGTATTTACTGCAAGCTCATCCGCTGTCAGTCATCAGGGCTTGGGAGTTTTGTTGAACAGCTGCGTTGCTGTTGCCCCGCACCTCTGGCCTCTGCTCATCTGCTCACATCCGCTGCCTAGATTTGGGAAATGAGCGCCTTACCTCTCTGGAGCTCTGTCAACTGAACACAGTGCATTTCTTCTCTCAGTTTTAGTCCAGCAATGTGTCTGCCAAGAACTGAGAAAAGCACTGCCAATATATCCAAATACATCTCTCTCTTCCTCTCTATCCCAGGCTCTGCGTTCAATAGGTGGCTTATTATTATTTCAGGTTAACTTCAGCTATGGTCTCATTTCATTTGTCAGTGTCACGTCAGTATACCTTAGTTTTATCGCCAATTCTAGTCACTTGGAAACCAGGGATGGCCTGTATGCACTCCTTTACCACCTAACCATTTATCAGGAATTGATTGTTAAGATTCAAATTCTGCTGAAAAATTCCCATTCTGAACAATTGTTGAATCTGATCTACAAAGGGATGATGATGTCACATGCTTATTACACCCCAATGTGTCATTTTCTTTATTTTACCGGTGGCAATTCTCGTTATGTTCTAATTTGGAAACCACATTTGGATTCCCAGCCTGATCTCCCAGTGTGCAGCATGTGAAATAAAGTGTGTTCCAGAGAGTGTGAGCAGGAGAGCAGACACGGAAAATCTTTGCCCACCACAAGAACAGCGAAGGGCAAATGTTTGAATCATTTAAAACTCCAGAGACACGGATCTGTTACAGTGGCCAATGGCAACAGGCTCTGTCTGTGGGAGCGCATGGCACGCCTTGGGCCATCACTACTCCTTTCTTTAACTCCATCTCTCCACCTCGCCATTCTCACACTTAATGGCCATGGAGGAGCCAGAGGAAAGGTAGCAGTTAAGAAGTGTTGGGCTCCTGAAGAGAAAAGAAAAGTGAATAGCAACAGAAAAAGTGTCATTCTAAATAGAGGATTTAGGTGGAAATGGAGATGAAATGATGAAGTAAAGGTAGAATTTCAAATTACTAAATGAGTGGCTGTGTTATAAAGGGCATACGGACTCTTTTACTCAACTATACAGAGAGAACTTTCTTTTTCTAGGTCTTTATTTGGTGTTTGTTACCCTATTTGACCTGTGGGGACTATTAAATGTCAGTCCTATTTAAGTGAAGAAGAAGAAAGAAAACTTTGCGACATCGTTTAAGGTCATTCACGTCAACTGCTATCGACACACGCACACGCACACACACACGGCAGGAAAAACCAACACGTAGGTAGAAAGTAACTAACATTTGGCTCTACTTCCTCTACAGTGTATATCTCCTTTCTCTCTTTCTGTAGATTTCTCTCATGTGGGGTCGGCTGAAGGTTTGCCGATAGAGGGGTGTGTTGTTTCTTTAAAATGTCACCTGGGCTATCGCATATTGATTGTGATGTTTTTATTAAGGAGTGTGTTTTGTGAGGAGCAGCTCTTGAACAGAAGGCATTCTGAGGACACAGCGTCACATCCACTCTGGCTCCAACGCTGAAGAGAATTAATACTTGTCTAATATTCAAAGAGCGCTGTGTGCCTTTGTTTGTGTGTGTCTGTGCTAATAGAAGTGTGTGTGTGTGTGTGTGTGTGTTACTGTGTGTGAATGTGCCGGGTACTTTTCAGTCACAGCACAGCAATTTATTTGAATTTGTTTGCGTGGCCCTGAAGTCTTCATTAGGCAGTCGCGAGGCTCACAGAGATGGGGGGGGGGGCTGCAAGGTCGCCATCCGGCTGGCCAAATGAAGATGCGGCCCTCAATTTCAGCAACTCTTTGGGGAACACACATTTCAACACACCTATGGACATAGAGACAGATATTGTACTGCTTCACGGGCAATATTTCTTGCAAATCAGCTTTTAATTCCCACTTATTGATAGAAAATCTGAAATAGGAAGCTACAAACTCAACAGAAATACAAACAGACAATCAAATCTTTTGTCTCTGCGTTTGCAATGGATAGATGATGAAGATGGTGATGATGATGATGAAGAATTGCTCTTCAGTTTAACACTGGATGTTGTTCTAGTGGCAAAATGATGCTTTAATTTGGGGGAAATGAACCTGATTTCATATTCATCCTGGCTCATCATTATCACTGGTCATGCTGAGGATATCACTGCAGAGTGTATTTGATCACTTCACTACAAACAGTCCGTCCAGACAGCTTTGTTGTATCTTCCTTTGCCCATTAAGCTGTTCATTAAAGAACGGCCTTGCATGGGCCTACAGGGTGTGTGTGTGTGTGGGTTTCTGCTTGCGTGTATAAGTATGAATGTGTACATTGGTATGCGTGTGTTCAAGGCTTCTCATGGATACATGGGGGAGTGTGTGCATGTACTGTATGTTTGCATACTCGGCCCATTATCTGCGCTTTGTGGCACCGCGAGATGCAGATTTGTTTCTGTCAAGGTTAATAAACGAAGAACTCAAGGTGAGTGTGTCTCAATCCAGACACAAAGACACCGGGAGGGGGGATCAGACACCCAGCTGGTACCCCTGAAATTTTAATTAGGCCCTCTCTTTATTTCCTCTCCACAGCCAGACATTGCGGTTGAGCGTTCAGACGATCAGTGGAACTATTTCCTCCATCGATATAACCTAAGCCAGTGATGGGATACTGGGGAGCTGTGGGTTTGGCTTTATCTCCCCCTCACCCCGTCCCTATCCTCTCTGATGCTCTGTTTATTGTGTTAATAGTTCCTCTGTATGGTGTAATTATGGAGTACATGAAGTGTGCAGACTACACAACCGCGTACTGTTTTCAGTTTATTGGAAATATGCACGTTCATATACAAAAGCGTGGTGTTCCTGGACAGCAATAAACAGGCTAAAGTAAACGATCATCATTGGAAATGCACATCAGCATCACATATTAAACATTAAATTAAAAAGGGGGATGCTGATGTGGAATAATTATATGATGAATAACACTTTACGTGTTTCACGCGCCTGCCTTTTGGCTTCAAGGGACTTTTCACAAATGAATTCGTCCTGGGGAATATAAAACGTCAAAAGAAACTATTTCCATATTTAATCCCTGCGTTGGTGGATGCAGGATGCACTGATTCACACACGGGTCTTTAACCATTTGCTCTTAACTCAGATGTTTTTCATCACAATGGTTTCAAATGTTCAACCATTTGTAAATGATTGAATGTTACTTGCATGCTAACTATGGCACTTACTATAATAAGTTTCAGTTTGTGAGTGCACACTCTCTTTGGGACCATTTCTTGGGAATTAAACTGTAATGTAATTAAGTTATCTTCTTGCTTTTGGATGCCCTTCAAACTCACTCGACCCGTCTGCAGTCCAATTTAAGAACAACTTCTGAACCACATGACAACTCACTCATTAGCATGTAGACACACAAATGCATGTGCACAGTATTTATCAGCTTTAGTTAGGAATGATATCTGTATAGACCATGGCGGTATGCATTTTGTTCATATGAAAGCAGGCACAAATCTGTTGTGAGTTGTGTGTGTGTTTGTGTGTCCAAGCAGTTTAAATGTATTAGCCAGTATTCCAGTGTGATGGGATTGTATTGCCTTCGCTGTTTTGGGAAAGAATTGGAGAACAGAGTGAAAATAATAGGGTAAACTATGTGAGTGTCTGTGTGTGTCTGTGTCTCTGTGTGTGTGTGTCTCTGTGTGTGTGTGTGTGTGTGTGTGTGTGTGTGTGTGTGTGTGTGTGTGTGTGTGTGTGTGTGTGTGTGTGTGTGTGTGTGTGTGTGTGTGTGTGTGAGACCGTGTCCATGCTTGCCTGCTCTTTTTAGTTTTTTTCCTGATCTGCAGCATGTTACTTTATATGTTGGCTCACTCATGTGCAAAAAAATGGTACATCCTCCCAATGGTAACTCTACACACTCTTTTAGTCCTTATTGAACACACACACACACACACACACACACACACACATCGAGGCTTACAACCTACTGCAGAACTGGCACAGACAGATGAAGTTTTAAAAGTGAAAGACTCATCTTCCATTTAAACTGATTTTGGGGCGGACTGTGTGGCAGGTTCAGATCTCATATTCAGAAAAGGAAAAAAGGGAACGTAGAAGCAACCCATTTATTAAAAGGTATTTCATTTCCACAACAGAGACGCAGAGACTCTCCTCTGTATTCTTGCCATACTTCACATATATAGCAGATGGACCTATTTCAACACATTAATTATTTACTCAACTTTAATCCAAAACAGTTCAGTCCAGAGACGCAAATTAGATCTTCCCACATATTTCAGCTTCCAATAGACGTAACCAGATGAAAGATATCTCAAAGATTTTGATAATGAAATCAATGCATCATCAAAGGCATGATATTCATGAATTAGTTATGACAAATAAATATGACTCACACGCTCTGCGAAATCTAAAAAGCATAGTAGCAGTATACATAAAAGTTCACTTCACGGTGTTGATGACTGCCAATTAGAGAGCTAATGAGAAGTCCTTGAGGTTTGTGGGGGCGGGGGGGGAGAGATGCTCTTAAAGGAAACTGTACATATAGGCAGAAATAGCAATAGTGCCAGCCCTCAATCCGGATGAAAAAAAGATATTCCCCATTCAAAACACACTGCATTGCATCACAGTGTACTGTATACATCACTGTTGGTGGATGAATAGGTATGTCTCTGTATTTGTAAAAGGTTTTCTCAGTATAAATTCAAAGAGCCTGAAAGAATCCGTTGTGCTTTTTATTCTGAAGGACTGACACCAAAACCTGCAGACACCCATCGATGTTTTAGAGAGCTTCTCTCCCATTGAACGTCAGTGTATAAAGCGCTCAATAAAATCTCATTATGATGTTACACTGTCAACATTTGGCCAATTATGAACAATAAGGAGAGAAATCCACTGCAAAACAATGAAATGGAGGAAAATAGTCTCTTGAATTCACAAGAAATACTTGCTCAAGAGAAACATGTTTACCTGATGATTCAGAGCAGACTCCTATCTTATATTTTAGCTGCTTCAATTTGACCCTTTACCTTTTAATGTGAGGAACCGGTGCTAGTAACACGTCCTCCCTGTGCTACAATAACCTTAATCCTATTTGTTGTAGACGAGATTGCATTGAAATGGCCTCAAGAGTAGATAAAACACTGCTGATTATAGCATTGTTAATTCAGGGTGGATTATTCCTTTTAACTTGAAGAAAAAAAAAAGGTTTAAGATTTACCTGCCAAGTGTTTTCAGCTGTTCTCTGTATATTAATCTCATTAGGAGAGTTCTGTAGGAAGTGGGCAAGGCACACTCCATTATTTATGGAAGTGTAATTATCTATGGTGTCACAAGCAGGCAGGAATTTACAGGACCCCGGTTCTGCATCAGCACAATGGCTAGCTAGGTAATGAAGCAAACACACCTCTAGGCCCACAATACATTATCTGATCCGCTCCACTGTTTCCACTGCTGCTCTTTGCTACACTATTCTACTCTGCAGTATATCTCAGGGAAGGCATCCGGCCTCAGATAGCACCGTCAAAAGCATAAAATTATATAAATAATATGCATAAAATATATTTAAAAAACGCTGATTTGAAAAGATACAAATTTGACTAATCATATTTTTATTTTTTGGCTCTCTTAGACTAGCAATACTTAGTTGATTAATCAGCTGATTCACATAAAATGAATCAACAACTCGATAATGGATTTACTGTTTGATTTGATAAGCAAAAATGTACAATGATTCACTTTGTCCAGTTTCTCAAGAGAGTGCGGTTGTGCCTCATTTGTTTATTGGTATTATGGATAGAAGATATTTTTGGGGGACTTTATGATATAACCTCGGGCTCTAATAAATTATGTTTTAAAAAAACAAAAAATGAATCCATAATTAAAATATTGATAATGAATCCGCTGACATCAAAAAAGACAAATGGCTAATTACATTCCTGCTCATATTGTACGACTACACCTTCATGCAGAATGAAGTACGCTTTGGAAAACAATTTTTACCGTGATGTATTCACATTTTAATGCAATTTAAACTGGGAACAGAAATATTTCTGACACTTTACAAAGTCAAATTACTTTTTTTCTAAGACGCGATCAGCACAGGCAATGACACAATGTTTCTTAAAAAAAATATGTACAAGAGGGTTTGCCCTAAAATGTGTGGCCCTGACTGCATCGCGGATTGAACCGCTGCGGAACAGATAAAAGTTAATGTATTAACATTGAGAAGGACGAATACTTCTGTGGTATTCTTAGCAGTAGGATTGATATTGGTTATACAGAAAGACAGAGATTGAGAGCGAAAGGCAACACAGAGTTAAAGGCAGGCAGGCCTGAGAGAGACAGGACTCAGCCCGGCTGGTTGTCTTTCTTTCCCCTGCGTTTCAGTGTGTGTACAGACTTAGCAGCTTCCACAGCAGCTGCTGCAGCAACGATGGGGTCATTTACATATAAATGAAAGTTGCCGATCACACGCTGCTGACCCCATTTATTTCAGCGGACAGACAGACAGGCAGGCAAGGCAAGCGCCAGCGAGTTGCCGAATTACTCCAAATTACCGCATTTCCATCTCAACATCAGCCCTGTCAGGCCTGCAACCATCGTCCCACTAGTTTTTGTGCCTCCCCCCTCCTCCTTCATGCAACCACCACCAGGTCTGGAGTGACTCTAATTGGCAGCAGTGAATTTAAAGGACCTGTCAGGGGCTGAGGCTGTCACCACCCAGGATAGCGTAGCAAAGGAACAACATAGCCAGTTTATCACAGCACAGCACGGCACGGCATAGCACAGAAACTACACAGTCAGGTTAGCATAGCACAGAAACAACACAGTCAGGTTAGCATAGCACAGAAACAACACAGTCAGGTTAGCATAGCACAGAAACAACACAGTCAGGTTAGCATAGCACAGAAACAACACAGTCAGGTTAACATAGCACAGAAACAACACAGTCAGGTTAGCATAGCACAGAAACTACACAGTCAGGTTAACATAGCACAGAAACAACACAGTCAGGTTAACATAGCTCAGAAACAACACAGTCAGGTTAGCATAGCACAGAAACAACACAGTCAGGTTAGCATATCACAGAAACAACACAGAGGTTAATATAGCTCAGAAACAACACAGTCAGGTTAGCATAGCACAGAAACAACACAGTCAGGTTAGCATATCACAGAAACAACACAGTCAGGTTAGCATAGCACAGAAACAACACAGTCAGGTTAGCATATCACAGAAACAACACAGTCAGGTTAGCATATCACAGAAACAACACAGTCAGGTTAGCATAGCACAGAAACAACACAGTCAGGTTAGCATAGCACAGAAACAACACAGTCAGGTTAGTATAGCACAGAAACAACACAGTCAGGTTAACATAGCACAGAAACAACACAGTCAGGTTAGCATAACTCAATGTGAGGAACACAAAGCTCAGCAGAGTAGCGTATAGGCAACGACCCCGCTCATCCTCAAGCATACATTTGTGTTGGATGCAACATCCTGTGCCATGCTCTCTGTTGTTCTAATCCTTCTAAACTACAATATCCAATATATCTTACACTCTCTCACATTTTGCTCGTCTTTCTCCCATTTTTCCCACCCATCCCATGGTCCATTCTCGCACTATTGGTTTGCACGAGCGTTTGGATTTAAATCCTGAGCCATATGTCCTTCTAGCATCTTCATATCACCATTTCTATAGACATGCGATCGCTGAAGACACACTCTCACACACACACACACACACACACACACACACACACACACACACACACATACACACACGCATACACACGCATACACACATGCACACACACACACACACACACACACACACACACACACACATACACACACACACACACGCATACACACGCATACACACATGCACACAGACACACACACACACACAGCCTAAAGTATGATAGTACTTTAGGTTTCAAGGTTTTACAAAGCAGATTAATGCTACAGGCCAGCATGATCTTAATGTGACAGCTGTGTCCTTTTCCAGGCGACCACACACACACACACACACACACACACACACACACACACACACACACACACACACACACACACACACACACACACACACACACACACACACACACACACAGACTAGGTGTCTCTCAAGAAAAGACAGTAGTATTTCCTTCTATTATAAGAAAGAGAGCATCCTCATGGAGAAGGGCAGCAGAGCTTGTGCTTGTAGGCTTTATTTAACTGGTAATGCAGCCTCCCTTCCTACTTATTTGTCTCTTTCCTGTCTCATTCTTGGCTAGCCAAGCACGCACCCTTATTAGTTCATTAAAAGGAGTCTGCTGCTGCTGCCTGACTTTGGTACAAGCAAAGGAAAGAGAGAATGAAAAGAGGAAAAGAAAATGGGAGAGAGTCAAAACACCACTCTCTAATTACTCAGGATTGATGCATCCAGTGAACATCTTGGTAATCAGTGTTGTTTTTATTTGTTTAATGGTAGGACAGGGATCGCAGGCAGGCTGACCCTCTGTGATCATTAACAGAATTAATGCCAGCAGAAGCACACACATCTCCGCTCTGATTTCTTAGTGTTAGTCTGTGAATTCATATCTGTGTGTTCACACATGTTGGTTTAATTAACTTTGCATAAGTGAGCACTGAAAGGAACCCACTTTACCTACACATCTGAGTTCACTCACAAGATTAGCCATCATTCTGTGTGAGATCCATGCAATGCAGAGCCATATACAATGTATCAAGTATACCATATTGATTTTTGAATAAATGATTTGATAGCAGGGTTATCTATATTTGTGCTAACAGATAGCCACACAGCTAAGAATGCACGTGCCTAAACTGTGAAAATATCTCAGAGTTTATCTATTTTGGATCATAAAGTTAATTTGGTATCCAAAAAACAGACTTCTAAACAATGTTTGGGGAAACTTATGTTTGAAATCAACTTAGTACGCTCTAGTAATCTAGGACACCGTAATGGCGTCACCTTTTTTATAATCATTTGTTTTGAATATATTTTTAGCATTTCTTTAGCACAAGTTTTGGTGATGTATTTGCAGATACACACCCCCAGTATTGGAAATAGCCAATATCAATAATGTCAATCAGTCTTGGCCCAAACAAATTGTCAGCGATTGAGTGGGTCGAGATATTATTATTCAGAAGTATTGGTAGCGCTCTATCGTATACCACTCTCTAAGTCTGGGTTCATCTGCGTCTTGGCTCTCCATCTGCTGTTGTCCTAAGGGGAAGTGACAGTGCACATTCATTTCCATCGTACGAGGTTACTGTCAGGGCCATATGGGTTTGGGTGAAGTCATGGGAGAAAAGGGCGGGCGGAGTGTAATGGAGGCAGCCACTTGAAAAGATAGTACTCTAATTTCATGGTAATTAATTAACGTACAGTAGCTGTTTGCTGGGAATCTCCAACATGCCCCCGGGGGCTGACATGCTATGAAACTGCAAATGTCATGACTCCCACTGACAGGAGGGGCTTAGATGGGTCAATGGGTAATTAAAGTTATTAAGGGAAATGGACTTGGTTTTAGGGAAGACACCATGTTTACTATTTCCTATTACATGCCCAGAGTTAGCTATTATATTTGAATGAAACGCCTGTTACGCTAAATATGGACCTTCAGATGACAGCAGATTTGGAATGGAGCATTAAGCCCGCCACCAAGTTTCTGAAACTTGTGTCTCAAACTTTGTGTTGGTTTTGTAGAGAAAATCCTCTAAAAGATTAGCAGCAGACAACTCTCAAGTCCTATGCTATATATACTCCGGGTATTTGCGACACACACAGTGGAGCACAGAGAGAGGAAAAGTGGGAGTGAAATATGCAAAGGTCTAAATCTTCTCTTCATCTTCATCAGGAGCTCTTAGGGCTCTCCGAGACATGTTTCCTCTGGTGACCAAAATATTGCCTGCACGCCTCGCTCACTCATACCTCTGTGTGTGTGTGTGTGTGTAAAGGTGTTTATATTGGCTTAACAGCCTCCGCAGCCCGTCTTCAAGTGGAGCATAAGAAACGATTTGTGCTATGAATCATGGGTTTCACTGCTCTCCTCTGCTGCGGGATGTCTAGGGTGTTAATGAAGGCCTAAAACTGCCACTGTATCTTTGAACTGAGAGTAAAAAGATTATTAAAAAAATGCAACAGAAGGGGAAGGCAATTCTGGATTTAGTTTGATGAAGGGACTGAGGAGTGAGGGGGAAGCTAAAGATCGCTGTATAGACTGCTTTACATTATTCACGGCACCATAAAAACAATTCGTACAAAGAACTCAAAAGTGGCTAAGCTATACAACCATGTTTTGGCACATTCTCATACATTTTTCACACATGTTTTTGGTCTTTTAGTATATTTTGTATGTAACCCACCCTCACCCAACACATGACAGGGGAATGTGAAGGCCTTGTAACGCGTGGCCGTTCGACTGGCCTACCTCGGGCTAACCTCCAGCAGCCCCGGCGATGTAGTGTCAGCAATGACATTGGGATTCTATTAGCAGGTTGTGCGAGGCTCTGGCCCCCTGCCCTGTGGTGAGACCTACCATTGATCTGTCATGGGAGATGGCTGCTCCCTGCTCCTCGCTCCCATAGGGCTCAATTTGAACCTTTCCAAAAAAAAACAGGACCGAACCCTCTGCTTGAAATCTACCTGGGGAGAGAGCGGAGGAGTCAAGGTCAGGTGCGACACCGCTGTGCAGATAAAGACGACTGCATACGGTCGACACAGACCATAATGGCCAGTGAAAAGTGAGGTTATTTGTTATCGATTCCCAATGAGGGAAATCACCGCGTCTATATACTGCTGTTTATGGCTGGGCAAGGGCCGTGTGTGCTGTGTGTGTGTGTGTGTGTGTGTGTGTGTGTGTGTGTGTGTGTGTGTGTGTGTGTGTGTGTGTGTGTGTGTGTGTGTGTGTGTGTGTGTGTGTGTGTGTGTGTGTGTGTGTGTGTGTGTGTGTGTGTGTGTGTGTGTGTGTGTGTGTGTGAGAGATGGTCGATGGGAGGCCAGGAGAATCCTCTGAAGGACGGACAACAGAAATGAAAGTCTTTCTGTCACACCCCGGCTCTCTCTCTCTCTCTCTCTCTCTCTCTCTCTCTCTCCCTCTCTCTCTCTCTCTCTCTCTCTCTCTCTCTCTCTCTCTCTCTCTCTCTCTCTCTCTCTCTCTCTCTCTCTCTCTCTCTCTCTCTCCTCCTTCTATTTTGAATGAGTGCACAGTGATCTGTTTTCCCAGCCAGCCTCATTTGTATTTTTACTGAATTACCCCGGATGCGCAACCTGAACCCACTTATGCATGTCACTTAGCGTTTGTTGGAGTTAGGCGAGACAGGGCCCTCATCAGGTTTCAATGAGGGAGGCTATGGCTAAGTGGCCACTTGTCATGTTTATTTATTCCTTTTTTCCCCCTGATTCCCACATGATGCCTTTGTTGGCTGTCCGAGTTGTTTAGAAAGAAATGCAAGACCATGGGGGGGGGGGGGGACGAGGGATGATGGAGGCACAAGTACTATCATATATTCTCTGTTGTGTTTCATAAACTTTACTATTTAGAGATGACTTGTTTATGTTATGGGTCTAGAGCACGGACTCTTTATGAGGTTAAATACCGAATATGGTTTCCTCCCGTTGTGAATTTAACGTGTTTACTTAAAGTCATGCAATCCTTTTAATCCTATTTGACTCACACAGTATGAAACGATGCTATAAGGAACACAGGGGTGCATGTGAATCAACAGTAGGATAGTATAAGCAGAACAGAATATTGAAATTGCCCCCACAGGCGATCCTCTGCCGTGGCAGCGAGACACTTCCTGGTGCTGCTCCATTTCATATGTATGAAAATCTCTCACGGATCCATGATATACATTATAGATGAGGGCTCCCGTTCTGCACTACAGTCACTGGAGCAGAATTTTTCCATGATACGCACCCCCAACACCTCCCCAACCCCCCATTGCTCTCTGTCTCTCATCCCTCTCTCTCTATTAATTTCTCCCTGGTAGGAGCGTTGTTCCATCCCTTTTATCCCTTTGGTCTCCTATCAATTCATCCTTCCATAAGTCAAACCTTACATCCTTCCTTCCTTCACTTATATTCTGCCCCTCCCCAATCCCATGTAGCGAGGAACATGTGACCAGCGAGGTGGGAGCCTGCTGGGCCCCTCCTCCCCCTCCTGCAGTGCCACCATACGTTGATTTGTCTCCTCCGGTTCCATATTGATTTTGTTTTAAACAAGGGGAAAAACACAAGAAGAATGAGCTGCCGGAGGTGACACGAAATAAAAAAAAGCAAAGGGCGAAAAGGAGTGAAGGGGGGAGGAAAGAGAGAAGAGGAAAAGTGCTTTCGTGTATCAAATCTGAGTTTGGTCCCAGGGGGTTGTCAGGAGGTACAGTACAGGGGGTGAAGGGAAAAAGAAAGGGTCAGATGGGATGAAGCGGAGATGATGACAGAGAGAGAGGGTGATATATTTTATTTAAAAATCTCTTTTTATTCCCACCCCTTACCTTGGGCTTGCTAAATGAGTTCTGGGGTTTGGCTATGTGGCGAATGCATCTCATTCTCTGTCATGGTACAGTTCCTGCCTTAAAATGATTCTCTGCTTAGTTCAATTTAAGTTGTGTGCAGAATAATCGATCCCCCCCATTAATTCTACTTAGCTGAGCTCCACAGTACAAGCCCGGGCTTGACTGGTCCACCAAGGCCAGCGCCGCTGAATGGCTGACCTTTACACGGCTCGGACTGCCATTGATTTTCAGCAGGACTTATTTCATGAACTGGGGTTTGGGACAGGGCGCCCAGATGAAGATGAACTATGAGGCAGAATCTGTTTCTTCAGGCCTTCTCATTTTCTCTGCGCTCCTCCCTCTTTACTTTGGAATCAGTATACCGGCTGAGCTCTGTGGGTGGCGTTGTCTGAGAGCAAATAAAGCGTCCCCTCTGCGACCCCCCCTTGAGCTAAGAGCCCCCCGTGTCCTGTCAGTGGAGTGTTGGAGTGTGTGTGTGCTTTATGTTTAGTGTTTAGGTATGCGTGTTCCGGTCCATGCTGGAGTGTATGTAGGTTACGTTGGTAAGTGCTTTAGGAGAGCTTTCTCTGTGACATGGCGCCTCGGTATTTGCCGTTAGGAAATAATGCAAAGCAGAAAGTGTGAACAAGCCATTAGAGCTCCCAGGACGGCACTCGCAGCCAAAGGATCGAGGAAAACAGTCCTGACCTCCTGAACGACAGACACAACATCCAAAAGAAAGGGAGAATGCATCGCCAATCCCCTGATGTAACTTCCGTAGGATTGGAAGTCCTATATTGCAGCATGTTAAACCTTTGAGTCCTAATTGTTCGAGGAATTGGCTAAGACGAACATCATAAAAATGAATAAATAATAAAAGCTAAGACAAGGAGGGGAAGAAGTGCAGGAGGCTTCTGAGCGTGATTCAGCTTGAGTTCAAACAGAGTGCACAGTGTCTCCCTTTCTCCCTCTCTGTCTCTCTCTTGGTGTCCCTCGCTGTCCCTCTCTTCCTCCTCTGCATACAGTAAGCTGTATATTAGTGACTGTTGAATGTAAAAAAACAACCTTAAATGTAATACCCGCTCATGAATACATGCATGCATACAAATGTCTGTGGATGGTGGGGGGCACGAGGGGCAGGTGAGGTGACGGGCTGTCAGGGAGGCTGCCGTTAAAATGGAGAAAGAGGTGAGATGAGGACACTGGTGGGGCTCATGGGGCTGACAGGTGTGGAACATTTCCTCTGCACCTCAAGTTTAGGCATCATCATTTCATGATGGGGCTCATCTCTCACTTGAGGTCTTGACAGGTCTTGACTCTGAATATCTAAAATATATATGCAGTACTCCTCTTAACCTGCTAGAAACAAATCCATCCCATACTACCCCAAACTATATATCACAGCCGCTTGAAATGAGGTTGGAGGCTCTGCTACTTTCCACAAACCTCATGCAGTATGTGACACAACTTCCCTCGCGTCAACATTTTAAACTTCAACGTTAGCACATACACATTCTGCCACACTCCAAACCCCACCAATAATGTACCCCACTCCAAGGCCTCCGAAGGTAGTGAGGAGTGGGAGTTTGAAGAGACACTTTGGATGTGTTTTCTGCTCCAGTGCTTCTTGTTCTCACTTGGTCGAAGTGTGTTTGCTGCAGGTTGGTAGGAATGGTGAGAGATCAGGCCACTGTGCTTCATGTCTGGCCCTCAGGTTCTGTACAGTTCAGGGTTGAATCATTGAGAGGGTTCTTTGTGTTTATTTTACAAAACCATTTCACTGTGTTGCGGCGTCAGACTTGAGTGGAGGAGGTGGAGGAGGAGAGAGACGGGGCTAGAAGACAGGCTTGTCCCTTTTGTTTTGTACTGAATGCGCTTATAGACAAGCAGGGATTTTCTCTAAGTGTCAGGATGAAACATAAGCAGGCTTTACAGCCAAGGGCTGGAGTGGAGGGAGAGTGATGGAAGCAGCAGAAGTCGCAGGTGACAGAATGGTGTGTGTGTGTGTGTGTGTGTGTGTGTGTGTGTGTGTGTGTGTGTGTGTGTGTGTGTGTGTGTGTGTGTGTGTGTGTGTGTGTGTGTGTGTGTGTGTGTGTGTGTGTGTGTGTGTGTGTGTGTGTGTGTGTGTGTGTGTGTGTGTGTGTGTGTGTGTGTGTGTGTGTGTGTGTGTGTGTGTGTGTGTGTGTGTTTTTTTTGTGTTAGAGAGAGACATGGGGTATTGATATGCTGGGAAGGAAGCTCTGAGCAGATGGACAGAGCAGGCTGGCCCTGTGTCGATCCTGTGAGCTCTGGCTGCTTCTTGCCTTCCCCGCTTTGATGGACACTGACACACACACTCACACACACACACACACAAACATGTACCAGGCGTCCAGTCCAGATTCCACCAACTTGAAAATGGTCCTATAGGATAACAAATGGTCTAGCTCCTATCATTAATAACCGGCGTGTCACTCTGTTGTGTTGCTATGGCAGGTGTGTCCGCTTAATGAGACCAACTGTAGAAGTCCTCCAGTGGCGTATCAGAGCAGACAGCAGGACTTGGGAAGAAGGTTTGTAGACAGAACATTTATAGTGAAAGGGATAGTTAAAGAAGACAACTTATGATAGTAAAGTTTTACTAGCTAAACTCCTGACGTAGGTTTTTGTCTCTTCCTGTCTGCATGTTCGTGTCTCTGTTCTCCTGGCACCTCTCAGTCTTCCCTCCAGTTCAGTTCCAACCTGCTTGGCTGCGCTGCTATCTCTCCCTCCTTCCATCCATCTCTATCATCCTCTGGCTTCTTCTTGTCTTGGTCCTCTCCCCCCGTATGAGGGGTGGCATAGGGAGTGCAGGGGGAGAAAGTGCAAGTGTTGGTGAATTACTAATAGGCAATCATAAGGCTCAGGACAAGGATGCCTACTGGAGGTCCGGGGACCATTAAAGAAACGTCAACTCGGCATAGGTATGCCAGGAATTATGAGTCAGTGGGAAGGCAACAACTCTTGGCTCGTATTGGTCAGGGCAGCGGGCCGTAATCTGTCACAATCCTGGAGTTGCTGTGACAGCAGCAGGAGCATTCTGGGCTCAACACAGAGGGTAAAGGAAGCATGCAGCTTGGGGAGTGTGTGTGTGTTTGTGTGTGTGTGTGTGTCTCCATGTATGAGTGTGGGGGAGTGCATGTAAGGCTGCGCAATAAGCGGAAAATAGAAAGAAAGTGACTTTATCTCTGTATCTCGCACAACCTAATTTAATAATGTCAGTATGTTCAGAAAATTGATTCTATAAATCGACTGTAGCGTTCCCTATTAATACACCTCCAAGTACAAGAGTGAATTACATTTAATCCTAAATACAAACAACTTGCTTCAGTTTTGAGGGTTTAATCTTATCTGGGGAAGTCAAGTCAGCATTGTTCCACCAGCTTTAACCAATTAAAACTAAATATTTGTGTTCAGTTGAACTGGTATAGCTCAAATATATAATCCTAAAGGTTGGAGAAAACGCAGCTGGCGTTGTCCTAACAACGGTTTGCCATATGATTTGTGTGGGAACACTTTGGCATCAGAAGACACAAAGAAATGGTGCAATGTGAGGACTGTTGGAGATGACTGGTGTCTCTGAGAGGAAACATGAACAGTTTCTCTCATCACCCGAAGCACAACCAGTCATACACTGGATTATGTGCATGCATGTGAGGGAGTAATAACAGAATCACACATTTGTCGAGTTCATCTCTTAGCTTTTATGCCCCCACTATCTGGAATAAACTTCCAGAGTCCTGCGTGTCCGCTACAACTCTTACTATTTTTTAATCCAGACTGAAAATGTGTGTTTTTGCCACTGCTTTTGATTGAGCAGTTCATCGGTCACAGTGCAGTGTGGCTTTTATTCATGTATTTTGTACCTGTTGTGATATCTTACTACCTTTGCTTTTTAATACGTGTTTTTAAATGCCATTTTAAAATGTGTTTCTGCTGCATTTATTTCTAGATGTTTCTTATTTTATGTTGTAAAGGACTTTGAATTGCCGTGTGCTGAAACGTGCTATATAAATAAACTTGCCTTGCTACAGCAAAGTTTAATAACGTCTCTTCAAACCAAAAATGTTCCACAGATTGAATGAGATCATTTAAACATCTTTATGATTGTTCCTATACGGCATGGATGGCAAATCTGGAGAACTCTTGTATTTAAAGAGAGGTTGTAAATGCACATGTAACGCTGCGTGCAGAGGCTGAACACAGTGTTGTACATCATTACCAGACATAATCTTCAAAGCAAATATCAAGGCAGGAGCGGGATAGGGAACGTTGGTGCATCAGGGCACCTTTAAGCATTAAAGCCTCACACCAGTGTAGATCTGTCACGGAACACATCCTCTGCCATTTCGCCACTTCCTGCTCGCTCCGGACCATCACTGCTGTGGTGCATGCTGGGATTTGCATGATGTTGTCCCTTCTGAAGCCGATAGTTTGCGTCCGTGGTCATGATCTTATCTTTCTATGGACAGTTCCTCAAAAATGGACTGAAGAGCGTAAACCGCATCAAACAGCGAGCAGTAAAAGACTGAGGGGAAGTGTGTGTGTGTGTGTGTGTGTGTGTGTGTGTGTGTGTGTGTGTGTGTGTGTGTGTGTGTGTGTGTGTGTGTGTGTGTGTGTGTGTGTGTGTGTGTGTGTGTGTGTGTGTGTGTGTGTGTGTGTGTGTGTGTGTGTGTGTGTGGGAGAGATGTGAGCCCACCAAAAGCTTAAGCCTCCAGTGTGCTGCGCAGATAAGATTCATTAGATAGGTCGGTAAATGCAGGAGAGAGGCAGAGCGAGGCACACACAGCCGGAGAGAGAGGGTGTGAGCTTGCTGCTGCTCCAGCATTTGTTGACACAGATTTACAACGAGGGTCCCACTGCTCCACGCATTACAGCAACACGCCATGTCAATAGCTCTCTGGGCTTGAAAAGCAGCCGTGCCAAAGATGTCTGGAAGTGATGCCCCCCCCCACCCGAACCAAAGTGTGGCTCACGAGTCTGGAAGGGGGAAAGAAATATTTAGTATTTGTCTCGATAAATCAATAAAATAAATCCGACCGACTCGTTCAATCTCCTCATCTTCTCTTTCATTCGTTTTGCTGTTTCCGTCACTTCCCTATGATCCTTTTTTCCTCCCCCTTCTCCATCTCTTACCCCTGTCTTTATCTCTTGGACGCCCCGCTACAGGCTCAGTAGGACCGGATTTAGGCATTAGCTCAATCCCCCCCCCCCCATCTACTCCCCCTCATGATTGCACACTGTTCCTGTCACCCTCACACCCTCGTCCACTGCACAAGTCCTGTAGGACTCAGAGTCTCAAACATAAGCAGCGCTGCAGAACTTATACTCCAGCAGACAGGAAGACATCATCAAGAAGACTGACAAGCATGGCGTGAAAGCCAGTGATAGTGTGTCTTTGTGTGTGTTGAGGGTAGGGACAGCAGAGGTGGACGAAGTACTCAGACTTCTTGTTTTATTAAGTAAAACAAGAAGTCCCAGGGTGTATGAATACTGTTTTATAGGTACAATTAATGTGTTTATATCATAGTTATTGATGCATTAATGTGTTTGTATCATAGTTATTGATGCATTCATGTGTTTATATCATAGTTATTGATGCATTAATGTGTTTATATCATAGTTATTGATGCATTAATGTGTTTATATCATAGTTATTGATGCATTAATGTGTTTATATCATAGTTATTGATGCATTAATGTGTTTATATCATAGTTATTGATGCATTAATGTGTTAATATCATAGTTATTGATGCATTCATGTGTTTATATCATAGTTATTGATGCATTCATGTGTTTATATCATAGTTATTGATGCATTAATGTGTTTATATCATAGTTATTGATGCATTAATGTGTTTATATCATAGTTATTGATGCATTCATGTGTTTATATCATAGTTATTGATGCATTAATGTGTTTATATCATAGTTATTGATGCATTCATGTGTTTATATCATAGTTATTGATGCATTAATGTGTTTATATCATAGTTTTTGATGCATTAATGTGTTTATATCATAGTTATTGATGCATTAATGTGTTTATATCATAGTTTTTGATGCATTAATGTGTTTATATCATAGTTTTTGATGCATTAAAGTGTTGATAAAGTCTTATGTGGATCCTGAATCCAATTTGCAAAGTAAGTTAAGGTATTAAATGAATGTAGTGGAGTCAAAGTACACCATTAACCTCTGAATTGTAGTGGAGGAGAAGTACAAAGCTGCGAAAAACTTAAATATTCAAAGGACTAAAAGTCTCTAAAAATGTTACTAATTTAAGTACTTGAGTAAATGTACTTAGTTTCTTTACACCACTGAGGGACAGTGATAAGCAGAGGTGGAGCTTGAGTTACAGAAATAATAAAGATTGAGATGAGAACCAACATCAGCCCGTGCCATGCAGCTTGGTCTGCTGAGTCATGGGGCGCCTCAGATGAGATGCTTTTGATGTGTGACATTCACCTTCATGAAATCTTGATGAGAGCTGAGTTCTGCTCTCTGTGTAATGAGGGCTGTAGCAGTCAGACAGCTGGCCGACCACTTCAGCTGGTAAAGCAATGATAATAGAGGGGGTGGGAAAAGGCTTTTGGAAAGCACTCTGTGGATGAACTTCAGGCTGTTCCACGGAGGCAGTCAGTGTTTCAGGGAAAGAGATAAACAGGAACTTGGATGGCATCAGACAACAGAAGGTCTAATGGTCTTAATCAGAGATGTAGTAGTGGTGCTAGTGCTAATGGTACTACAGATAGCACATGTTCACGAGTTAGCAGTGGCCTCATTGCTAAGTTGTGTATTTAAAGGAAGCATTCAATGTAACAGATGGATATCAACAGGGTTTGTTTTCCAAAAGTGATTTGACTACAAAGCAAAAACAAGAGTTCTCAACATGTGTGCATTTGTGTCCCTCGCTACACAGAATGCAAGTTCAGTTCTTTCTGTATTCAAAGTAAATATAACATTATGGAGCAGGGCTACGATTGGGATATGGACTAGCTGAGGTGTGCAGGTGTCTGTCGGTCCATGTCAGCACCTCCAGCTGTAAATCCTGTTGGTTCTGATAGGAATCCCAAAGCTTATAGTGGCTGCCATCTCCTTAGCACTGACTGATGCTTCTTATCAGGACCGCCACACCGCTGCCGCCAGCACATTCTCACATATGGCTAAATTATAACCCCCTCGGTCAAGCATTTCCCAACATGCTCTCAGAACATGCTCACATAGAGTCAGTATTTCCACACCTGGCCAGGCAACTACAGTATATCAAGGTCACACTGCAGTTAGATATCCTCATACTCACTTATATTTACAAAAACATGCAATTTCTATATCCGCCTGTATTTGAACAGATGTTGTTATTGAGAAAAACCCACAAAAGAACTTTTCTCTCTTCTTCTTCATTGTGAGCACGTACAGGATTTTGTTCTTGGTTTAACATACTGTATTTTTCCTGCAACCTTTCTATGCTTATGAAGGAAAAAGCCTTACAAAAAGGTCATACATTTAATAATTTGATTCCCAGTTTCCCACCTGTCATGATGTGCTAGCGAAAAAAAACAAAAACGTTGGTTTCCGACTATTCATCTCTCAATTTGTGACGAGCATTTTTACAATTTTCTTATAGTTTGAAAACCAAAGGACAGATAAATCAATGAAGAAAACAATGCAGCATCTAGAACTCCAACCAAAAACCTCTCCAAGGACTAAGGTTGTCTGTGTAATTACCCAACAAATAAAATGATATGTAAAGATTTGACTTTTGGCTTGGGAACTGGAAGCTCACCGGTTCAAGTCCCCTAAAGACCAAGTGCTACCAAGGTGTCCCTGAGCAAGGCACCTTTCCCTACAATGCTACATTTGTTTAGTAAAATGCATCCATCAGATACTTCAAAACTTCCCCTCCGTGGGACGATTATGAGTATTTTCTTTTCTTCTTTTTCTCTTCTTTTCTACTGCATGCATCCATCAAATACTGCAAAACTTCCCCCTGAAAGTTTCTTGTGAAAGTGTTAAGATGTCTTTTCATATGCAGTTAATTTACAACATTAAGAAATAGTTCATTACCCAGCTCGACTAAGCCTATTACATTTGATCTTCATTTGTAATTTGTGACTTTTTTATTGGTAATGAACAATTATTGTGATTGCAATGAAGCACTTCATCAGAGCTGCCAACATACACGATTTTGGCGTAGCAGATACGATTTCCAGGCCCTAATTACGCCGCTACGCTTGACTTGAATATCCTACGCATTACCCAACAAATCGAAAAATGAATCGTGTAGCTGGCAGCCTCGTGCCTGTGTTGACATCCAACCAGCCCTAAAGCTCACATATAAGCCGTGTGAAAAAGGCCCTCTCACTTGGACTGTTCCGTTTCCCCCCCTTTAGTTTGGATTAGTCCATGTAATGGTTTGGCCCAATATCTAACGTCTCCGTAGTTGGTGACGAGGGCTGTGAGTTCCTGCTGCTGTATTTCCAGTTTACCTGTGTTAGTGTGCGTCCATTAAGATGTAAGTACTGTTAAGTTGATATGTGTTTTGTATTGACTGTGTTATAAGAATGTATGATGTATGTAGGAGAAGTTGAGAGTTTGCAGCTGCAAGAGCTAACTAACCATGCGCTCATTTCTGCAAGTCATGCTAACCTCATTCTGCCAAATGGGCACTATTTAAATATCCCTGAGTTGGAATTTGACATGAAGAATCTTAATATTTACCCTGTTGGTTATGTGTGATATTAAGTTAAGAAATCTAGCTGTAATAATGAATAGTTCCATGAACATGTGCCTGCTACATTTTCTCATAGAAGCTACTGTGGCTACAGCCATTGCCTTATGTTGGAGTGCCATCTAGTGGCCAAGTTTGTATTGCAGAAGATTGCAAGTTGAGTTGATCTGTTAGCCATGCAATGTTAGTAATACTTATTATTGTATCCTTATTTCAGAAACCACACACACACACACACACACAAGCAAATGCATGTAAAGAAAGTTTAATAAAGAAAGAAAGAAGATAACAACGTGATTTACTGTCACTCAATGGTGGATTGGCATCTGGAACATTAGTTTATAATAGACGACGGACAAAGTCATCCAGTCTATTTTTCAAGCCGTTTTATGATCCGTCCCTTGCGTTGACAAAGAGCCAATAGGATCGGCTGTACTTCTTTTTTGTAATACCCTCACTACTGTTACCAGGATGCTATGCTGTTTTGGCTCCCGCTGTTGATGAAGAATTCTATTCATGTAGACCAGTGCCGTGCGGTGAGCTCGTAGCTGGCTTTCAGAGTCAGATATGTGAAAAATATGTGAAGTCAATAGAGTTTATTAAAACATAATTCAATTGGCAGCTTGCACATTGACTACTGGTTGTTTTTCATATTTTATCTCAGCATTCTTCACACACACCTATGATAGGTACAACGAGTTGGCAGTTGGTAGCTAGAGAACTCGTGTTAATAACTGGTAGGCTAATATATTATTTCATGCGAAGATGTACAGGCACCCTGAGGATTTTTACCTTTACCCATTGAAATACAATGAGTTAAATCGGGGAAACTATAACATCAGCTCGATAACTAGCTATCATTACATGCGAATTGAACGCTTCCATTTAAATCGTTTAGGTTATTTAAGTCTCTTGAGCTAGCTAGCATAGCAACTAGATAACTATAGCAACCAAAAAACACAACTTTAGCTGCACAGTTTAATTTCTCAAACTCAGCTCACCAATACATTAAAAAAAAGATCGTTGGGTTCAAAGTGATCACAACGACGTTGTATGATGTTAAATGGATGACAGACATTAAACAATCCCCTCGGAAACACTCGGATATCAATGTAATCTTGGCTAATAATTAAACGTACTGGTGGCTTTCCATTCGTCTGCATTTGCATTGTTGTATTTTGTGGCAGATTCATCGGGGTAAATCATTATGGTTACATACTGTTACATATATATATCGGGGTAAAATCCATCAAGCATCTTTGTAACACAGCAGGGAGGCATTATACAGGAGGGAATATTTCCTCACTTGCATCTTTGTTACAGAGCAGGGAGGCATTATACAGGAGGTGCTAATTTCTCACTAGCTCCGCTTTGTGAGGGATTGCTCAATCTGACGTGAGGCGCCGCTCTTTGCCTTACCCCGCTTGTCTCCTCTGCTCAGGTCACGAGCAAATTCAGCTATTTTGGTTATAAAATTATTTAAGATCATTGGAATCATACAAAAATTACATTTATAGCACAGATAAGTAGAACATATTAATATCTGGGTTTTTTTCATTATATAATTTAACATATGTGTTGTGTTTTTATTATCTTAATTTCTAATGGACCAATGATAATTCGTGAATACACTATGCCCGCGAAATCGCGGAGCGAGCTGTCAGTTGAAGTCTATCAAAAATGGATGGTGAACGTACTTGTCCTCCGCTGAAAAAGCGGCGAATTTCTGAACAGCGCTTCAAGCTAGAATATAACGCAGAATGGCCGACCATCACCCGGTCGAGGCTGGACGACTTCCACGCTTACTGTATGTTGTGTAAGACAGATTTTAGCGTGAGGCATGGGGGCCGACACGACGTTGAAAAGCACATCAGGACTGCTAAACACACGTCATACAAGGCGGCAGTGGAAGCTACAAGGCCCATCGCGGGCTTCTTTACGGTTGACAGTGACACCAGTGTCATAAATGCCGAAGTGCTCGCTGTGGACTTTCTGGTGGAACACAACATCCCGATCGCGGTGGCCGACCACATCGGGCCACTGGTGAAAAAGATGTTTCCGGACTCGAAAATCGCTGGTAAGGCTCAAATGACAAATAGCCTCAATTCATCTCAAGCATTCATAGGCATAGATTTATATCTGTATACTGTCACAATACACTCTACAATCTGTACAGACTATATAAAACAGTTACAGTACTGCCCTGGTTGATAATCTGATTTAAATCTTGCAAATTAATCATTGCTAATTTATAGCCTACTGATACTGTATCATTCTAATAAACATTTTTCATTTTATGTAAAGGTGAAAAAAAAATAGCCTAGGCCAACTTACTCTACAGAGGATTAATATCATGATTGTAATTCTGCAATTCTGTGTAATCTAGAGTATAATCATGATAATACAATGCAATATTTTTGTGATTGCAATTGCAGGAAAGTATGGGTCTGGTCGCACAAAGAGCAGCGCCATTGTTGGAGCTCTTGCCAAGGAGGATGCGTCTGTGATCACGGAGGCAATGAGGACAGCTCCATACTCCCTAGCCACGGATGGGAGCACTGACTATGGAGACTGTAAGCTGTATCCTCTTGTTGTGAAGTACTTTGATCGAGGACTTGGGCGTGTTCTGACAGTACTCCTATCTTTGCCAGAGTGTCATGAGGCATCTACTGGGCAGAACATATTCAAACTCATTGACAATGAACTTGAGAAACGTAGCATATCCTGGGACAACTGCATGAGTTTTGGGGCAGATAATGCCATGGTGATGCAGGGACTCAAAGCTGGCACGGCAGGCTACATCAACAAAAAAAACAGTGCAGTATATGTGCTGGGATGCCCGTGCCATCTAATTCATCTAGCTGCAGAAAAAGCTGCTGCTCAGCTTCCAGTGTCCATTGAAGAGCTGCTGGTGGACATATACTTCTACCTAGACAAATCCAGCAAGAGGAAACAGGGACTGAAGAAATTTCAGGATCTGTGTGGAGTGGAAATGAGAAAGATTGTTAAACATGTAAGTACGAGGTGGCTCTCTTTAGATAAATGCATCGCCAGGAGTCAGAACAGTCTGGGCACAGCAGCAAGGACAAGACCACGCAGAGCAGCAGCAAGGACAAGACCACGCAGAGCAGCAGCAAGGACAAGACCACGCAGAGCAGCAGCAAGGACAAGTCCACCCACAGTGTTAGCAAGGACACATCAACCCACAGTAGCGGCAGCAAGGACAATTCTCAGTTTGATTTGGCAGGCTATCTCTTTCGCCAACAAAACCTAGCCAAATTCTGTCAGGGAAAGAAAACACCAGCAGCTGCAACCACACAGCCCAAGACTGCAACGGCAAAGCCCAACACATCTAGCGCTGCACCCACTCGGCCCAAGACATCTAGCACTGCACCCACTCAGCCCAAGACATCTAGCACTGCACCCACTCAGCCCAAGACATCTAGCGCTGCACACACTCAGCCCAAGACATCTACCACTACACCCACTCAGCCCAAAACATCTAGCACTGCACCCACTCAGCCCAAGACATCTAGCACTGCACCCACTCAGCCCAATACATCTAGCACTGGAGCCACTCAGCCCAAGACAGGGGCACAACAGAGAGTGCAGAGGGCATGTCAACATCTGCAGGACCCAACATTCCATCTTTACTGCTACTTTCTAAGTGCGGTCCTGCCGATATTTGATGAGGCCAACACTCTGCTGCAGCTAGACAAACCCTGCATACAAATACTACACAGGACTTTGACCACACAGCTGAAGAATCTCTTGAACCGATTTGTGAAGCCTCAGGTGATCAATGCAGCTGCTAAGGTTCACCAGGTACCATTCAGGGAACCAAGCAACCAGAAGAGCAATGAGACCTTGTTCATTGGGCAAAACACCAGAGACTTCATAAGAGATCACCCTGAGCTTGAGGAGCTGCAGCTTGCCCAGGTCTTCAGCGCTGTGCGGGCATTCTACATGAAGGCTGTTGAGTACATGGTGAAGAAGTTTCCCTATGATGACCCAGTGATAAGGAATGCTTCTGTGGCTGACATGTCTGCACGGGACAGCGCAGACTTCAATTCTGTGAGGTACTTCACAGGCAGATTCCCCTGCTTGAAGATGAGTGCTGAGGAGATGGACAAGCTTGAGGGTCAATTCATGACCTACCAAACCGATGCTCTGCCAGAAAGCATCACCAGCTGTGACAGACCAGACACACAGTGGCACCTGATGAGTCAGCTGAAGGATGGAAATGGCCATCTCAAGTACCCTTTACTCTGCAAGGTAATGCTGGCTATCCTCTGCATCTTCCATTCCAATGCAGACTGCGAACGCATCTTCAGTCTTGTCACAAAAAACAGAACGGAGTTCAGACCTAGTATGGGAATGGAGACCCTGAGTAACCTCATTACCCACAAACAATTCATGGTGGCAAAGGGGTCTGTCTGCTACAAGCAGGCGTACTCCAAGACAACTCTTGCCAAGGCCAAGTCAGCAACCTATGACCATCTAAAGTGAGAGGTTGATGAGATGGTCATGTCACAGCCAAAGGTTCCCTTGAGTTGAACTCTGTTCTAAAAAAAGGCTGTGTAAAGGTTTTTCATGTGTTATTGTTCAGTATTGTTTCATGATGAATTCTGTTCGGTTGATAAAAATATTTTTTTGGGTATGTTGGTGTTTAATTCTGTGCAACAGTACAGGGAAAAGGAGAAATTATACACGAAAAACATGTCCTAATATGACCTAGATTGCATCTCAGAGCATGTAAAGTCTCTGGCTTCTGATAAGATAAGATAACTTTTATTAATCCTGTAAGGGAATTGCACATGTTATAGCAGCAGGGTGATAGGAAAAGGAATAGGGAACTATATATACATACAATTTACAATAAAATAATAACAGTTGAATACAAAAGATAAATAGAAATAAGTAAAGTAAAAATGAAATAAGGGGGCATTCAGGGGGCTTCGGCGGACCTCGGACCCCCGGCTTTGAAAAAAAATTTGCCTCGCTCCGCTCGGCTTGCTACTATTTTCGAAAACACAATGTTGGCAGCTCTGCTTCATAACTATAAATCACTACAGCCCGGCTCTCTCTCTGCCTCTCTCCTGTACTGTATACAGTACAGATTTATTAGCTGAAGCCAGGGCCCCCGGACAGCCACCACTCAGCACTCCTTTAGATCAATAATTGGAAATATTAATTATATCAGCAGAGGCGGCGCAGTCAGAGGCGGGCTGTTTATGCTCCTGTTACTGAGCAGTGCAGCAACATGATCTGTGATGGCCCGCTAATACGTATTAATGATCCCAGGACAAACATTACTCCATATTAAACCTGAATGAAAGCCAGAAGACATCACACATATTGTTTGGCTATTAGAGTTATTTTATTGCAAGCACTGTAAGTAAGTGCTGTTCTATAACTGCTGTAAAAGGACTTTTACTACTGAGGGCTTCTGCAAAACTAGCACAAGATTTACTGCAATTTTATTCCTATTTGCTGCGTTCTGCTGTAGAGCAGGTTCCTATTTTTTTTTTAAAAACAGTATTAAAGGTAAGAACTAGAAACGTATTTAGACTTGGAATTGAAACTCTTTCCAGATCAGTGTTATTGTCTTGCTGCTGGACCTCTCTGGGCTTCAGCAGTCTGAAGTCTGGGACTCGGTACATTTCTATCCAGCTAAACTCTACTAGTCATGAACTCATTACAGTCAGTGCCAACAGTGGACTCTATATCCTTCACACTACTAACAGGCCGAGCCCTGACTACAGTTCCCTGACTTGCTCTGTGTAATTTAAAATCAGACAGTGGAATGCCTTTTGTGGCCGGAGCCCAAGGCCTCGGTCCTTTTTGTGGCTAATAATAGTTCCAGTAGAAAGACTTCACTTCTGAGCGAGGCCAAACTTTGCAAGAATACTGACGTGCCGTAAAGTCAAAGGATCTGTAAATGGATCGTATGCATCTTAATGTTTGTTTTTCTTCTTCTTTCTAAAACTGGTCACGTGTAGGCGCATCAATCGGTAGCTAGTGTGAGTTGACTAATCAGCACAAAAAGGCAAACCAACAGGCAGTGTGAGTATAATCCAGGCCCACTGCACACTACAATGTGTGCTTGAGGCCTGGGGGATTTATGTCTCACCCTCCATATAAAACAGCACGCGAGTACACAGAGCTTTAATTCAACAGACTCAAGGCTTAACTTGGTAAATGACTCGGCTAAATAAGAGCATATGGAACTATAGATTTGTCAAAGCCCTTAGAGCAGCGCAGTGTGTGGAGTGAGGAAGACATGGAAAACTATTTTCTACTAGAGGGGGGGGATGAAGAAATGTACCTCAGTTAAAGGTTGTGAGTTGTTGCGAGTCATCAGAGGAGTTGTTTATTCAGATGAGTCAAAAGCGATCGGCTCACAGGTACTTTGACCCGGCCTTTGAGCCTAATGGAAAGCACCTTACATGTACAAATGTCACTTATATACTCAGAAAGGTGCCCCCCCCCCGTGTCCATTCTTTTGCTGTTTCTTCCACATGTTACCTACATTATTTACAGCCTCTCACACACAGGCACCATAAGTCAGCACGGACTTGTCACACGAGGCTTTCGACTGTATGACCGCACTTTGTTCACTGTCCTCGACCTTCATATTGTGTTGTTTACATTTGAATCCTGCTTCCCCTTTTGTTAGGCTTGCAGAGCTGACGTTTCTGTGAGAGACAGTGGTGAAAAAACACATTCAACAACACAGGGTTTTTTTCTAGAAGGATATAGTATGAGGACAATACTGGGGCGCTGGTCTTGTATATAAGATGTGTAAATTATTGACGTCAGTGCGCCGTAACACTGTCTATTAGGGGTGGGAATCACCAGGGTCCCCACGATACAATACTATTGCGATACTTAAGCCACGATACGATAGAATTGCGATTCTACGATATGCTAAGTATTGCGATACGATATATTGCGATATGGCACATTTCTGATTTCTTTCTCCGCTGACTCCATCTTTGTTTTGACTAACTTCCTGCCAATCCCACTGACTTTACCTGGCTATGACCGCACAAGAAAAAGCTCAGAACCATCTAGTGGATTGAAAAAGCAATTTTTACCAAACACTTGAATTTGGATTTTCAACATGAATAGTTAATGTAATAAAATATTGATACTTGGCGTCCGTGTATCGCGATACTATGCTGTATCGATAATTTCCCCCACCCCTTCTGCCTATGCCGTCTGACGGTCTATTTGACCCGGTTTGCATATTTTTGGAGTAAGTATACCGTTTTTGATGAACAGAAACAGAAATATTCTTTTCTGGCATCACTTTAACATTTTACGGGGAAAAATGTGCATTTTGGTTTGAAGGCACACGCCGAAAGTAAGAGGGACCGCTGTTACCTGGTTTAGACAAAACCCTGTATTTGAGCCAAGTGTTTTTTTTAGACTGCAGCTATGTTTTCCTCATTGATTGACAAATGCAAAGAATACTGATTAAGTTCAGAAATATTTGTAATAAAAAAATGAAATTTCTGGATAGAGCACATACCCATAATTTAAATTAGGGTAAACTCTGTGCCTTATTATACTAACCCCGGGAAAGTCAGGACATGTTTGCTCTCCTAAACCTGGGTAAACAAATCAAGGTATTTAAGAAGTTTCTCTCCCAAGTTTAAAACGCACTTCAACCTTTTGGTGGATTTATAATTGAAACAGTACATTTTAAGCAGGGTTGTCTTTAAGGAGGCCGGTTGATTGGTTAATGTTAATGTTCGTGTAGTGTAATTTTCTGTGAGTGTTTGAGAGACAAAGTGAAGGGCAGGACGGTGGAGTCAGAAGAGGAAACAGAAAGTAATCTTATCTAAGTGTCGCAGGCAGCGTTCTTGCTCTCTCTCTGACTGTACTGTATCTCTCTGTCCCTTCTCTCCATCTCTTGTTGTCTTTTTCCACAATCTCTCTCCTTCCGGTCCTCTGGTGTTACCCCCTTACCTCAATGAATGATAAGCATGACAATTAAAACGGGTTGTGTTTCTGTACAGGGAGCAGCATCGACTCTGTTCATTGTGGGTGTGTCGAGAAACTTAGAGAACATAAAAACATGACCCACAGTATCCAGAGTTAATGAATGGTCTCCTAGGCAACAGCAGCACTCAATACTAAAATGACCATGTGTGTGCAGCGCGTGAGCATGCATAAAGTACAAGTGTGCTTTGCAACGTGCACTTAATTTCAACTGGAATTACGCAATTTTCTTCATATGTGTTCAAGGGGAATGGAACAAAGCGAGAGGCATCAGTAGTGACTGTTCGGGACCATAATGCATCGCTCTCGGGCAAATAAATAGGCCATTAAGCTGGCATGTTGGAGGCTGAGCAGTAACTAGCTTTAGAGGGAGCTGACTCCCACACACAGGCACCCTGCAGAGCCGGCTCAGATCTTAGCATGGTGGAAGAGTCACAGATTTAGCCTCCTCCTCCATCGTGCATTTGAACAAAAACCAACTGGCACGATGGAAGCAGCTTTTGTCCGTTTGACATGTCAAAGGCAAATTCAAAGATTTCCTGTGATGCAAAGTTATCTGCACATTTGTCTCGCGGGTGTTTTTTGGCACCCATTCGGAAGTGTTTCTGTCTCAGAGGTTGCTTTGAACACGTGATGGTGTCGCGGTTGATTCTGTAATCTATCCGTACATGCTGCGGAGCCGGGCGCCCTGTGGCTCGGCATTAGCATTCCGTAGGGTTACTCTGCTCGTGTTTTACAAGGAAAAGAAGCACTTGTAGATGGAGAGGGAGGAGGACGAGCCGAGAACCGAGGAGCTAAAGCGCCAACCTTCACAAGCGTAGCATCCTTCCTGTTTTTCTACAAAGACTTAGCCACTGCTAGTTATTATTTACGATGGTTAAATTTATGGAATAATTTCATTCAGGGAAGGTTACTCAGTTCCTCAAGGTGAGAAAGGATACATTTAGCACTTAATGAATGGGGCTCGGGCCTCTCCCTCATATATCAGCATGTTATTAAGACATTTTAAAATCCCATTATGCTGTTTCTCCTTGAACATGTCATGCTTTTATTGGGCTGCCCCGTCTTTAAATCTGACCTTTTCAGTCCGACTCTGGTATTGAACAGAAAAAAAGACGTGTGACAGGGCGACAGAAGGAAATATATACAAATGCAGGTATAAAAAACATTGATCTGAATTGGATTCCTGGTAACGGTTTCAAGCAGTAAAAAGATGCTTTAAAAGCAGCTACAAATTGTTTACTGGAAAAGGCTGAGTGTGGTAAGAGGTTACTTTAATGTTCCCGTAAACTTTTGGCCCCATTTTATTATGATATGTGTTTTTTTATTGTTAAATCTATTTGTTTTGGACTGAATCATAGAAGAAAGGGCACTGGCATTGCGTCAATGCACATAAATCACATACAGTACATATATACATACTGAATGTGGTGTGTGTGTGGGTGGGTTTTTCAACCGTATGCATGCTAAATATGTGACTAGGAGGCATGTGTTGAATTAAAGCTGTAACAAACATATTGTAAATCACAGCTAGCTCTCTCAAACTCCTTCCCTATGTGGTGAAATTGTTCAGCTTGAACAACAATAATGAAAAAAGAAGGCGTTGAAATTGAGGAAGGAGGAGAGCGTGACACAAAGGCTGTGATGACAGAGGCATCTAATCCAGGCAATGCCATTCTTATCAGGGTCCAGTGGATTAGAGTGAGCCTCCTAACCAGAGAATCTTCCCAGGCAGACACTCTGCACAGCCCAGGGGCCGGATCAATAGGCCTGCATTGATCCCGCTCCTCCTGTGGCTGGATTCACTTTTAGTGGGACTGCCTCGGCCTCTATCACTTAGACACACATCTCCCTGCATCTGCCATGAAACACCACAAATACAAATGGACTTTCAAACACACACTCCTTATTTTATATGGGGAACAGAGTTGTTTTGTTTACACGGAAGAGCAGGCAGCAGAAACTCTATGGTGTCAGGTCGACTTAGCCACATGATGGTGCTCGGCGTTTTCTCTCCAGCCGAGGCACTTTGATCAGTGTCACAGAGCAGCTATCGGTACTGGAGAGAAGGTCTTGACACGTCTGTTTTGTGGCCTTTTGTTGTATCAACGACACCGCTAACCTCTCTGTTCTCTCTCTCTCCTCCAGATGACTCGCCCCATCCAGGTGAAACCGGCTGACAGCGAGAGCCGTGGAGGTAGTTGTCTTCTTTTCTCCATCATTTATTCATGTCCCCTTTTCATCTGCCTTATCTAGGCTAATTCTTTCCATTCTTTCCCTCTGATCTCATCTGTTCCACCGCTCTCAATGCTATATTTCTCCAGCCAACACTCTGTTTTATCTTATCCCAATTCCTTTATCGTGTTGCTGCGCTTACATACGTAGCAGTTCCACCTCCTCTTTCAGAAACTCTGAATTTATATTGAACACATTACCTGAAATCAAACTCAGATATTTAATGTCATCTTGGTTTGACTGCCTGTCTCTCAGCTGGTGTTAGTTTGTTGAAATGTCTGTAATCTCATCTCATATGTTGTGTAGCGTTATGTAGTATTTGTTTCTGGTACAAATCCTCTGGGTTTGTGGATTAATCTCCCACGGTCCCATGCTGTGAGTGCCCTTGTCCCGGATGTAATTGAATTAAGAGTCTGTGTTATTTAAGTATGTATGTATGGCTGTGATGGCTTTCCCCACTGCCCATCTCTCTTTGCTTGTTCCCTATGCCAAGTAGCCATTATTGTTTGCTCTGTAAATGAAATAGTAATTAGGCTCAATGCAGGAACCTTAGCCCTGCAAAGGCCTGGTTAAAAACCCAGTCTGTTAGATCTTTGTGCTGCTGAAACACAAGAGTAAATGGCATAGAAGGGAGAGAAAAATAGAGCAGAAGCACATACAGCTTGCCAAACAATCAATAAATTTGCAGGGTTGGTGCCAAGATCCTCATTACTTGGCCTTAATTCTGTCGTCTTTGATCTCTCCCGTTTTCGGAGGCTTTCATTTACTCCCTGCCTATCTGCATATATGTTAATGGGATGAGGAGGCATCCTTTAAGTCACTGTCAGAAACAATGAACCTTGCTGTTATTTTTTGGTGCGCATCTAAAATGTGTCACCCCGTAACGAAGCAAGTTGTTGTTTAAAAGGAGGAGCGTTGTTTCAAGTCTTTCTTGGGAGAAGAGGGAGATTTTGGAAGTGAAAAACAGGCAGGGAGAGAAAATGCAAGCCTGATGCCAAGTGCATACATCTGCCTCGCTGCACTTCAGAGGCTTCACCTAAAAAACCTAATTTTTTGGGGTGAATTGGGATGGCTGGCCACTTGGCTTCCTGTCAGATGCACACAATCTTCAAAGGACAGCGTAACCCCTGGAGATGGACGGAGGAAAGGCCAAGAAAGATTACTGTCAGTCCTCCCATGTTCCCTTTCTTTCCTTCTCCCATTCTGTCTGTCCGCCACACAGTCCCTCCTTCTCCCAACCATTCATTGGGAGCTTTAGAGGAGTGGTGAGACAAGTAAAAGGGTCTTGTGCGGTTAAGATTGATGTCCCCTATAGCTCCATTGATTTTGCCATTGTGGTGCTGTGTGTCCACATTAACAATGACACTCAGCTGTCTCTTTACTTGGTTGTGAGTGGCTGGGTTTAAAGCTCCCATGGCACTTTGGTCAGTATGGGGTCGTCTTACTGGCCAGCCGTGGGGACCCCACTGAGGAACAAATGAGTGCTGAAACAGACCTGAGGGTTGCACATCATCTTAAATGACCAGGTCAGAGTGGCGTCGCAGGGGCAATCAAACACAAGCATGACTTTTTACAGGATAGGAGGCAGAAGTGAGTCACTTCAATCTTCTATTCTCATCCTTCCTCTAAGTTGATGGCTTGAATTCTTTCTGTGATCATCCTTGGCAACTCTAATTTTGGTTTTCTCCATATCTTGTTCTGTCTTGAGCTGATGGACTGTGCTGCTGATGCGCCTCCATGGCCTACTTTCACAAGCCTTAGCTTCTTATTTGCTGTAAAAGATTAAAGGGAATTTTATTGCACGAGCTGTCTGAAATTTTGCAGAGCCCTGTAATTATTGCTCTCCTTATTTCACATTGTGACAATTGCCAAGATAATATATATTTTTCCTAATTTTGATCACTATTTGCCTGCTGTCACTGGAAGCCAGATCAATATCTGCAGGAATATAATTCAGCATGGTGTACAGGAGCTGGAGGAGCGGGTGGAGGTAATATTAATTATCCTCTCAGTGCAGTGGAGGGAGGGCCACCGGGGACAGAGCCAGTCTGGCCTGCTCTCTCAGGGGCCACACGGCTAGTCCGATAGGGGGCATCTATTCCTCAGTGCACACTGTCACACCACAGCACATGGTCATACTAATTAGTCCCTTGATCTCATTATGAGGAGGACTGTTCAGATCACCTTGCTGGGTTGGCTGTCCATGAGGGAAAGACCTGTTACTGTGGTTTTATGCTGCACTCCTCCAGGAGCAACTCGCTGCTGTTATTAAGACCAGACCGGCCCAGAGCAGAATACTGTGCTCGCCCTGGTTACTGTTTCAGTGCAATATTAAACTGCTAGCCTATAATGATCAAAATGGAAGACATATTCTTCTGTAATTCCAATAAATATTTAAAGTGTCCCTTTTGTGCTCGTTCTCAGGTTCATATTTGTATTCTGTGCCTCTCCTGGGACATGTCTCCATGCTTTAATGTTCAAAAAGCTCTTTTTCTTTCTCATACTGCCTGTGCTGCAGCACCTCTTTTCACCCTCTGTCTGAAACCAGAGCCCAGTCTGCTCTGATTGGTTAGGTGGCCTGCTCTGTTGTTAAAGGTCAATCTATCAGAGATGTCCCGCCCTTTAGCCTACCACATACAATATGTTGGAGGGCTAGCCCATAGAGGTGCAAGTGTTGCATAGTGATGTCATTATGTTACGGAAATGGTTTCAGGCAGGGGGTGAGAGAAACTCCTCTGGACGGACCTTGGAGATTTTCACCTTTGCAGACCATGTACATACACAGAAAGCTTTATAACACACCAAAGGAAAGGGAAAACCCCGAAAAGCATAATAGGGCCTCTTTAATCGCTTTTTAGAAATCCTACATTTTTCTCACAGCAGGGAGTTTTACTTTAGTACAGCAAAGGAACAGATGCTGTACCAAAGTAAAAGGCAAACGCAGTAGACTAACATATTAAAGTGGCACTAACAGGTTAATAAATGAACATATTGAAGTAGCAGCCATTTATATCATTAAAGTATTGTAGAAAAGTGTATATTAAACTTAACAATGATTATCGCTCAACACTGGTTGAACCACAGGCTGAAGTAATGAAGTACCAGCCAATAATAACAATGAGAAATTGCAATAGAGTTGACATTCAATCAAACCTGAGTCGACTCCTGACATGCTCGGAGCTTTCACCGTATCAGCAGAATCAAACGAGAAAAAGCACATCAGGCCACTCGGTAGCTTTACTCAGGCCATACGGGTAAACTACCTCTAGAAATTAAAGGGAAATATACGGTAGAGTAAATCCATCCAAACACTCAGTCAGCCCCTGCTGCCGCCTAACAAAGACTCACTGTGAAATGAATATTAATGGCCAATCACCTGCCTAATCTAGCAGAACAGCAGCCGCTACACATTGAGCCACGAGCACCGTCACTGGTGACGCAGAGCATTCTGGGATGTTTCTGCTGCGGAGACGTTTAAGGAGGTGCAGCGAGGAGGCAGCGGGGACCTGTCCCTCTCGTTTTCTCCTCACAGGTCTCTGATATGAAATAGATTGATTTTCCATCACATATGGCACTGATGACTGGCACTGACTGCTGCTGATATTTCATTTCTGAAGGGCTGTTCAGCGCCTCCTTAGAGGGCTTGGCGTCCTTACACGGGATAAATCAGCTTTAACCGCTTTGATTTCATCCTAAAGCCTTTACCAAACCCCACACCATCACTATCTGCCCCTTCTTGTTTCCTTTTTTGCCGGCTGACATTTCATTTGATTTTCTTTTATATTCATATTTATTTAATTCGGATAATCTTAAAAGAGGACGTTTTCCTGCTCTCTTTTCTGGCATCAATGTGTCTCCTCACATTTCGCTGCTAAAACCATTGTTAAAGTTTGGAGCTCAGAGCTCAAAGCAGAGAGAGGAGCAGGCTAGCTGTCAGCTGGGACTCTGTTGGTGTTGCAGCAGCGAGATCTACAGCCCACTGAGGAGGCTTGGATTAGAAACAGGCTTTGGCATTATCAAGGCAGGCCTGTCGCCCACACACACACCCACACAGAGAGGACAAACAGACATGCAACACACACTCTTGTACACATGCATTTAGTGGGAAGATGGAACATTTGTGATGCACAGACGGACATGTCCAGTATATGTCACATCTTTATAGAGAGACAAGTTTGAAATTCAGCAGGATTTAGTTTGAATTTGGCATCAAGGCTCCGGCCTCCTCACTCATATATTTTATATCGAGTACTCAGAAAAAAAAAACAGAAGCAGTGCAGGGAAGCAGCAGCATTGAGAGGCAGAGGTAGAAACAGCACATTTTGCATATTGTGTTACAAAATCCAGCTGAAAACAATAAAACACTAACTTTCTCAGATCTGATATATTTCTATTTCTATATATGAAATATTTTAAGGGAAATCCTTTAAAATCACACTTTAGACATCAGTTACCACAATTTCTTTAGCTACAAGAATAAAAATGACCTTAATGAGAGTTGTACAAGTGTAATTCAAGTGATTTCTATGCAGTATGTATGCAATGGATTCCTGCAGATCTTACATTAACATAACCACAGAAATTCAGAAGCTTAAATAAAGCACTAGAATTAAGAGAGTGTGTTTGCTTGGTGGTATGAGGGGGTAAGGCTGTCACGTGTCTGTGCATCATTGTAGCTCGAGTTGCGCGGCGCCTTCGCTCCTTTTCATGGAATATGTCAATTTGTTTCTTTTCATGAGCCGTGTTTCATGTTTCAGACGTTGCATTGTGTTTGTGTGTTTACTCCAACTGAAGGACAATAAAAAAGGTTTGCTCCAGTTCACTGGGATGTGGCGGAACAAAGGGAGGCAATGAGTTCAATGAAGAGTAAGGACAACAAAAAAGAGAGAAAGATTGAGAATCCAGATTGAGAGAACAGGTTTACATGCACCGTTGCTGTTTTCTGCTCAGTTTTTGATGATGAATTTATCTGCCGTGAGAGACAACAGAGTGATCCGTGTATTAAACATCAGTGGTTTTCTCCTTTCCTTACTCGGGAGACGAGCTCCCCGTGTCAGAGTAGCTCAGTAATGAAGCAAGCAGGGAAGGCCTCTAAGCTCCACTGATCCCCTTTAGAGAAAGAGAGGAGGAATGAAGGAGAGAGGCGTAGTTAGAGGGAGACGAATGAGGGGTGAAAAGACGGATGGTGTGAGTGGAGTGGTGAAGGAAGGGAATTCGTACTGAGAGACACAAAGTGGGAGAGAGAGGGGTGGGGGGCAAGCAGTGCAACATAAACAGAGAGAAGTGTGGATAAACCAGGCGAGAGGGAGGGGCAGCAGGGGCCAAGCAAAAAGCGGAACAGTATATCTTCTCCCTTTTGGAGAGGAGAAAACTAAAGATTACTGCTCACAATGTGCTTGGCTGGGCATAAATGGAGAGATCTTGAAATAGTAGGGAGCATGTTCAGAGGTTGTGGGGAACAGGGTGAGCTAATCCAATGGGAAGGCCAGCTGCGGGTCACACATTCAGAGCTCACACTGCTTGTCCAAAATCCCCCTGTGTGCTCTTACACAAACAATACTGACGCAGGCCTAGACTAGCGCAGAGTTCAGTGTGCTAACTCCAGCGAGTCGGCCTGGGATGTTCAGGTCACTCTGTCTGTAAGCTCTTAAATTTAACCTCACATCAGCACAGTGTTTTGTTTTGAAAGCGAAGGGCTGGGCTGAGATGGACAAGCGGCTGAACAACAGACAAACAGAGTGAGAGAAAGAGATGATGAAATCATTTCTGTAGGGATGCGCTTCTGCTCCTGAGGGTCAGATTGTGCTGAGGCTGGAGGAGTTATGCAGCGTCAGTGGAAGAAGTAGATCACAACAGTTCGCTAATACACTTGGTAGGTGGAGATCAATTAGCCTTATCTTACAAACTACTAATGATAATACCGATGCAAAAAATTGCTGACACGGCAAAGAACAACAAGAGAAAGCAGAGTGATGATGTAATGGATTTAGGTGGAAGATGCAGTATTTCTGCAAACGTAGTGTCTCGTAGAAAACAGACTATTATTGCAACTTCGGTGGTACACTCAGTCAGCACATGCACAGATGGATGCAGCAGCTACTTACAAAACAGGAACACCTTATCCTATTGCATGAGCTGACACATTTTGACATTGTGAGCATCACAAATGTGGCATTTATCGCAGAGAGGTTGTGTTTGATTGCGTGATACAGTCAAAGTGTTGCATCTAGCCTCAGCGCTCACCTTTATGCATAAATTCAGCTGATCCTCACTCACCCTCTTTTTTTTTTTAAACACGCATATCCTTTCCACTCCACCCCTTGTTCTTTGCAATGGTCTCGTTCCGTAGGCGGATCAGCAAAGGTTACTGTTGAACACAGAAAGGAAAGGTCAGAAATCATGTTTAGTTTTCCTGGGGCGGGGAGGTAATTCCAGCCAGCAGATTGTGTTCGGACGAGCAAGCAGGCCAGGCCAGTGGTGGAGATGCTCATGCAGAAGGAAGCCAGGCGGGGGACGGGGACAAGGTTATCCAGTCAGCCACTGCCTCTCAGCCCCTCCGCTGTCACCCTTAATAACACCCTCTCCCTTATCACCGCAACAATCACCTTGAGAAACAAACTTGTCTTCTCTCAGAGAGGGATGGAGACGGGGAAGAGACGGACCCCGTATGCAGCGGGTCTGCCGTTCTCATTACAGCATCGCAACGTCTTTGGGGACAGACAGACTGCACATCAATTTACTGCTCAATTCTCTACACTTTATAATTCTCTCTCTCTTTGTCCCCTTCTTATCCTCTGTACCCTTTGAATTAGTGCTGGTGTGATCATTTAGTATAAAATCATAAATTGTGTAACAAAATCCAGCTGAATTGATAACAACAAGAAAACACTAACTTACATTTCTCAGATCTGATATATTTATATATATATGAACTTTCGGTACCACTTTACAATAAGACTACCCTTATAAAGGATACATAAAGGGTTTATAATTAGGTTATTAATTAGGTTGTAAACACTTTATTAATCATTAGGAACCATTTATAAACCAGCTCTAACATTTTCATACATCAACACAGGCTCACTATTTGGCTAAGATGACTAAGCCTTATATTGGCTAGCTTACTTCGCCTTCTTCAGCCAACATCCTTGGTATCTGTTGTTCACTAAGTTGAAGAAACATCAAGATGGAAGGGGGAGAATCAACTCATACCAAGTGAACAACAGATACCAAGGATGCTGGCCAATATAAGGCTTAGCAGTACAGATAAATGTGGGCTCACTATTTGGCAAGCAACCGGTCACAGTTGCCCTCTTTATCTCGTGTCTTATAAAAGTCTTCACAACCTTATTAATAAATCCTCCGGTATACCAACAGTGTAAGCTGTCGATGGGAAATTGAAGGCCATACCTTAGGCTGACAAAGTGGAGTGTGGATGTGTGTGTGTGTGTGTGTGTGTGTGTGTGTGTGTGTGTGTGTGTGTGTGTGTGTGTGTGTGTGTGTGTGTGTGTGTGTGTGTGTCCTATGTTGACTTGGTGCTCTGTGATTGCAGTGAAGCTGGAGGAGGCTGAGCGAGGTCTCTGATTGGAGGACAGAGTCTGTGCAACCTCTGCCAAATCACTGCAATCACCCGTTTGCTCCTTCTTTCTGCTTTAATGACACCACTTCATAAGGAACCAGGCTCATCAAGCAGCCCACACACACACACCGTCATACTTACACACACACACATACTCACACACACTCATCATACATACTCGGGAACACACCCATTCGCACAGTGAGGTCAGGCTCGGCAGATCGGGTGGGGCACGGCAGGCCTCAGAACAGGGAGAGGAGGTCCACCAGCAGATGGGAGAAGATTAAAGCAGACTGGAGGCACACACACACACACACACACACACACACACACACACACACACACACACACACACACACACACACACACACACACACACACACACACACACGCACACGCATACATATATAACTATAACACTCATACATCAGAGATGCGGGCTACACACTGCACTTCGGTTTGATTTAGACTGAGTTAGACAAGTGTCCCGATGTGTGGCATTGGGTTTCTGAAGTCTACCTTTACAGTACATACAAGTTGGGCTTAGAATTAATAATTTATACAGGTATTAGGAGGTTATTGAGATATTTTTCACGCGGTTTGACCACCTCTAGATTTCAATTTTTCCCTCTGTCTTCACTGCAGGCACAACTCAGTGCTGAATTCCTATCTGATTTTATGAGAACTTTGCTCCCTACACTGTGTGTTGAAAAATAATTTAATATGAAGAGAAATTTGTTCGCTTTTCCCCAAGATTGTTTTCGATACAATACTTTTACTTGCATGATAAATATTTTTGATGTTGCAGGACAAAGAGCATCCGTTTGACAAGAAAAATGAGACACAGCAAATCTAAACAACAAACTCATTTCCCTCAACATGTTTTCTGGACACCTAAATGCGTGTGAACATTGAATTCAATAATACAAATAATTTCTATATAATAACCTAGTATTGAATATGTTACCTCCAAAGAAAGATAGGGAGTGCATTTAAACTCTGCAGGTACAAACAAGCTGCAGTAGGAGCATTTTAGGAAAACAAAAAGTAATAGAGAACAGAATCAGCTGTAAAATTAGATCTGCATTCAGATTCAGTTCCTGTATCTCGGCTAGCAGTACATGTCCGTCCTTCCTATATCACCTCTTCTTTCCCTTATCTCTCCATCTCAGTGTTTTTAACTCCATTAGCCTCCATATCACCCGCTGTCTCTCTCGCTGTCAGTCCACTAAATCACTGCATCATGCTACCATTGGACCGGAAAGGACACCCGCTTCAAACAAATGAATGAAGCGGCAGAGATATGGAAGCAGTGGATTAAAGAGAGATTAGTGCTCATACAGGCGTCATAAATGCAGTATTTAGTGAAGTATTTAATCTGCTTGGAATTTAGCTATGTATAGTAATGCCTGTGATTAAGACACTGGAAGCCATTAAAGCAATGACAACAGACAAGGACAAAGGGCATAGGAGTGGCGAGGGCGAGCGGGGGATGACGTGCCTGTGATGTGCCATTAGGGAATGCCAACGTTGGTTCATTGGGCCCCTTAAAGAGTCTTTCAAATAAGGCCCGGCCACGTCTCACCTGCCTCTCCCGTTTCATCTGCTGAAACGACAAATAGTGTTGCGAGCACGCAACTGTGACACACAGTCCCATGATTGCCCCGCCGCCCACTTTCCCTCCGCCATCTTTCCACCCATCTGCCAGTCAAACGAGTGGCGAGGTAATGGAGAGAGAAGCAGTCATTCCGAAGGCTGTAAAACGGCGGCAGTCTAAAAGATGATTGGGGTAACCTTTGCTTTGGTGCATGAAGGAAAAATGAGAGTTTTAACGTTATTCAGAAGTGTGTGTGTGTGTGTGTGTGTGTGTGTGTGTTTGTGTGTGTGTGTGTGTGTGTACTCCTGACTGAGTCATGATGGAAGCACTGCCGCCTGAAGTACGAGTGTTGATGCGGTCATGCTCTGACTGCCCTCTCCTCGACACGGTTCATTGTGACTTTGTTTTTTCTCTTTTTTTTTAAAACGTACCTTCCTCTCCTCCTTTAGATCTGCACTGATGTTAGTGCCGGTTTATTCTATCCCTTTATGTGTGCTATGTTCCCCTTGTTCTGTTTCCTGTTATTAGTATCCTTTTATACTCATGGACGACTCTATCAGGGGAACTGGCATGGTCAAGGATTATTGGGGAATGTGTGTCTGTGCAAAGAAGTTAATAAGCGTATCCCCAGACACTTCGGTTCTGTGGGGACAGGTCCAAACCAGGCCATCTTGATTGCTCCTTTGCAATAAACATGAAGAGGGCTCCAGCTAAAGAATACAAAGACAGCCACGGTTCCATGGGGAATAACGAGAAAGAAGAATGAGGTTGGAATGAGTGCTTTACCTTTTGTCTGCGGGAACTCTGACCTGACACTTGAACCAATTTTAGAGAGGGCCAACTTCAAAGAGCAATTTGATAGAGCAGGGCGAGATCTGAGGGGCCAAACTGTCTTTTCATTCTAGATTAGCTCCTGGGTTGGACTTAGACTAATGACGAAGGTAGAGCTGTGTCTCGATAAGGAAGAGATCCCCATCTGGAACAGATGTTATTTGCTGTAGAATGACAACAGCTGATATAGATCCACAGACAGTGTTTTTTTTGGTTTCATTATTGCATTGCAAATCTTCCTCCTCCGTTGGCCCCTACAGCAATAAAGCTGTCACAAAACCAAAAACATGACACATCATCGCTTGAAATATAAATAAACCCATTCGTTACCTATTGATTTTCCTACCATTAGGGAAGCGAATGGCTCGGCTGTTGTTGATGTGGAAGATATTGTGGGTCAATATTGTGTTGCTCTTAAAAGCCACGGGAAATTTTCAGTAAATTCGGCAGGGGCAAAGAAAAGAGGCCAGTCTACACAACTCTAATATTAAGAAAATATCTGGACTAGTTCAGGGACATCTGCCTGGCATTAATGCTATCAGGGAATCAGGGAGTGGTGCAGGCACAATGTGCTTCAGGGAGCGGTACAGCCCTCAACAGCTGCCTGCCTGGACTGCTGGCACACATCAACCTAATACGCTGGATTGGAAGCAGGGATTGATTCCTGAATGTTAAAGTGAAACCTTGAAGCACTGCTGAGACCATCCTACTCCCACTGTTGGAGAGAGGGGTGCTTTCTGCGAGGAGATTTGGCATCATAATCTGATAGGGTGTCTTAATCTATGGAAGCTAAGTTTAAGACAACCGGTCAGACAGCAGGGGCAGCAGCCAATCACAGGGGAGCATGTTAAATCTGAGTATGTCGGATGCATTGTGTGTGTAGCTGGTAAGGCAATGGTTTTGGGAGATCTGGTCTGGAGTCCCCGGCTCGCTGCCTGTCAGCCCCCTCTTATAGTTGTCGTCCTCGTCCCACACCCTTCCTCCACCCCTCCATCCCGCTCTTATTTTAGGAATCTATTCTTGGCCTCCCAGCATGTACAATCTGAATTATTCATCCAGAGAAATGGGATCCCTGCACGACAGTGAAACAGGGTTTATTTGTACCACTTGATTCAATTAAAATAAACTGTGCACACCCTGCCATGATGACGTCGCCACACCCCCACCCAGGGCTGGGCAGTAATGCAATCATTGCAATACCCGCAATAACTTAGTTTCACCTGAATCATATCTTCATTATGACTTGATTATTTGTGCTGTTATTAAGAGTTATTGGGAGCTGCTTTGAAATAATTGTATTTTATTAAAAAGTTTGCATACATTTGAGATGTAATGATATCAATATCCTTAACTAGTATTGTGATAAGATGTTTTATTCCCTCGCTTGCTTACCCTCACATATTTCATATTTACTTGCCTATTAATGTTCTTTAGGTCTTTATTGCTCATAAGGAGGGCAAAATGCCTGTTTCTGTCACCCACAAACCAAACGTACAGCAGAAAGCCTCGTCTCAGTATGAAATGAATGTGACCTACAACCGCAGAGAAGTGACGTACAACGGAGGGGAAAAGGAAAAGAGGAAACAAAGGGTTCTGTCAAAACCCAGCGCTATCTCTGCTGCGTGTCCTTTCTGCTCCCACATGTGCATGTCACGCTGCCTCATCTTCTATCAGGATAACATTAATGAAAGGTCAAGGAGGGAATAATCAAAGACCACAATATTTGACCCGCCGTACAGATGCACGCTCACACACCGCTGGCAGGAGAGATCTCCTCGCCCCTCACCTCAGCTCTGATCTGACATTAGGATTCAATGCTACATTTTTCTCCTCCAGATCACTCGTCATTCCCTCATAGCGCCCACCCCCCGCCACCCAGCCACCCAGCTACCCCCTTCCCTCCACCTCTGTCCACTCAGCCTGCCTGCCTGACTGCAGCTAAAGTGTAAATGTAGCCCAGGGGAAGTGTGCTACCTCGACCACAAGGTCCTGGGGCCTACCATGTGACCTGAACCTCCAGACATATTGCTCTCCTCCTCCTCCTCCTCCTCCTCCTCCTCCTCCTCCTCATCTTCCTCTGCCTTTTCCAAAACACATCTCTTTATCTCGATCCACCCCACTGACCTCATCCAGAGAGACTGATTGCCCCTCTTAGAGCAAACTGCCTCTCCGGCACAGTTCAGTCTTCAGCCGTTTTGCAAAATAACACTGTTGACAATGCAAGCATCAATAGGGCGCTCTTCTTCACACAAAAACAAAACAGATTTGAGAAAAATATGAATATGAAGTATTCAACTTCTTGCTTGAAATACAGTAAAGTTTTACCTCAGGATATTTATAGTCGTATAGAAAAATATGAAAAATGTGGTCATGATTGTGTTTTTTGTTTTCTGTGATAATTACAGTGTTTCTAACCACTTTGAGATTTAGTAGATTACAGTTTTATGCATGTTAGTATTTTAAAAATGACAAACCATGTGTCGAGTAATTGAGATGCAACACCATTTATCATAAGTGCAGCAGTGGATACATTTCAATACGAGGACACAAATATTTGTCAGTACTTATAATATAATATTCAGTAAATGTTACGATAATTAATGGTGTATTACCTGTATTTTGATCAGATATTTATTGCAAATATTCCTGTAACTCCTCACCGTGTTCATGGCTCAGCTGAACAGGTTAGTTTGCTGCGTGTTGACAGCAGAAGGTGTTCCTTTGAAATTGTCTCTGGCTTTGGTGTGTTCAGTGTGTGTGTGTGTGTGTGTGTGTGTGTGTGTGCTAGTGTGCATGCCCATGTGTGTCTAGCTGTGAGAGGCTGAATGGCACCTTTCAGAGTGGGGGGGTGGGGGGTGGAGGCCATGTGGTCTGCACTGACTGCTTTGGAGGGAGGCAGAGGGCCCAGCTGGTTCAGGGAGAAGAGCTCTCTGACTAGCCAAGGCTGCCTCACAGCCTGCCAACCAACCTGACACACACACACACATACATACACACATACACACACACACACACACACACACACACACACACACACACACACACACACACACACACACACACACACACACACACACACACCATAGTTGCATGGTTAGAGGAAGATTGTACACAGAGAAAATGCTGAGAATCGCACACTACTCTCCATGCAATTAGAAAGATTTATTTTACCGCCAATGTGGTTCGGCTCTGACATCTGCAAGGTGCAGTTTGTCAGTGAGTCTCAGCTGAGCCTGTGCATGGACACAAACACAACAAGCAGAGAAGTGTGAAGAACACATTCAGGCCTCCTGTTTACATGGGGACAGTGCTGTGTGCACCCACAGAGCTTACAGTGATCCAATCATTTCGGCTGACCTGCAGCCAGGATTTGGTGAAAATAGCCGCCTACCTCCGACGAAATTGTCCAATATCCTTGAATGCAACGCACAGGAAAAAAAAATCTTTATTTGTTGGCAGCCAGGTAGTGGCCCTGCAAATTATACATGACCACAGGTCCTATTGATTCTCTCTTGTTTTTCTCCGTCTCATAACACATTGTTAGAGGAAAGTTGGTTCGGTGGACTCACACAAATTGTTTTGTAAACACAGAGGGAAAAACAACAGTCCAGAAGCTGTCACTTGTAGCAAAAGGAATTTCTCAGCCTGTAATTCCATATTTCTCTTTGATTCAATATGTTGGCATCCGGTTTCTAAATACCATAGAAAAGCTGAGGTATTTCTCTAATGTGAAACGAAAGGACGTCATTATCTGTACGTTTATTTCTTGATTTTGTGTCACAGCATATATATTCCCATTCTACTTAAATCATCCACAGCTACTACATACATTTGCATAACAGTAATTCTGATTGCTACCTCAACAGCTTTCCCGTGGCATTGATGAAACAATACAGAATATTTCTCCTGGGTTGCAGCAGCTCTATTTATTTTGACCTCCATCCCTCCATACGGTCCGCTGGTTCTCTAGTGAAATCTGAAGTGTATCTCTAAATGGTGTGCAAGTGTTGCAAGACTTGCACACATTAGCTGTGTTAAAGTATATGTATGCTGTCGATGGAGGGAAGGCTCACTGGAGGCGCGGTTATCTGAACAGTAGGAACGTGGACGGAATGATTAGGAAGTCTAACCATAGGCATCCAAACCCCTCTAGCCCGGCCATTTTCTCCACTTTTCTATATAGCAGTTTCTCTCTCTCCGAAAGTAGTCTAAAGGGTAAGCCTGACCAGTGGCTATGTGTGAGTGCTTTGGAAGACGAAGAGAAACAAGAACTCTAAAAGGAATTTGTCATTTTAAACAAATTGCTTTGGAGAAAATCAAACAGAGCTTTTTCTCTCCCCTCATTTAGTCCCAACTGTCAGAATGGACCAAAAAATGCCCAACGTGAAGTGGGAGTGTTGCTGCTTACCTGTAAACCTGTGAGAGTACCTAACAGTGTGCGGTCCCCAGTCCCTCCATTAGGGAGCCAGCTTGGCATTGGGAGGGAGTAATTGGCTGGATAGGGTTTCAGGAGGCTTAGCCACCCTGCTGGCACAACAAGCCTGTCTGTCCGCATCTCTGAGTTGCTGCTCTGCTAGGCAGGACCACAGCCAGCTCCACGGCTGCCACGTCCCCTTCAAAGCCTGCGAAGAAGCTGGGGATGGCAGCAGCTGTTGTCCCAGGGGAGCCGGAGGAATTCAGGGCCCCTGGTCATTAGTGGGAACCAGTGTGCTGGGACGAGCCTGGGTCTTAGACAGCTGGGAGACCTCTATCACCCCTCATCCCTTCATTCCTCCATCCATCCCTTTCCCATCCCTGCCAAGGAGGATTCTGTATTCCCAAACTCCTGGCCTCTCACGCAACACTAAGAAAGACTGGGTCCCAAGAGACAGGTGTGGAGGGACTGAGAAAAGGAAGTGAAGGTGGTGGGTTTGGAGAAATATAAAGTTTTTTCGGTAGTTGTTTGACACTGTAGATGATAAGATGCGCAGTGTTCCCATTAATAATAATGATGTCAATCCAAGTGGACAGCAGAGCCAGCTTTTACAACGTTACAAACATAGCCCATTGTCCTTACAAGTTACTTTGCCAATAAGTGGGACGGCCAGAAATGTTGGACATTAATTGTCAAGTCCAAATGTTGCAATGAAAAGGAAGTTGAGAGGAAATGGTGAAATGTTTCCACATCACAGTTCCAGGAGGGGTATTTTATGTATTTGTTCTCAGTCGCAGAGGGCTGCTCTTGGGAAAGCAGGTTTTTGGAGACTTCCCTAAGCACACCCTTCCACCCTGTGGACTGCAATGTGTCGCTCCATTTTTCTTTCTTTAGTACAAACATAAACCTGATTCAATTTGTTTTCAGAGCAAGTATGACCTTGGTTCAGGCATAGTCAAAATCCTACAAATGTTTCATATGCAGCATATTTTATTGGCTGAATGGATTGTTTGTAAGAAAACTGAAAATTGGTAGAAATATGGAATCCTATGTTGCGTGCAAAAAACAAATTTAGAGAGGCTTGTGAGAATGTGGAAATAGGATAGAAATACTCTGCTGATGTGATCATAGACCCTGACGTTTGTTCATGCGGTTTCTCTGGTGATATTTTATAACAGTGGGTGTGTAACTGCACAATTCTAAGCATGTTGTGATACAATCTGACCTAAGAGTCGCTGACATTTGGTGTGTGCTGAGAGTCATAAGTCTCTGCGGAGTTCAGAGAGCATGCCGTGTCTGTGTGATACAGTACGTGAATATCAGGAGAGTCTCGGCGCCATGCAGGTCTGAACCGCTTTCAGCATCGCATCACGATCAAGAAGGTCCCTCATTTTTTGCTTATCTCTATCTGGAAAATACATACCTCTTACATATTCGTTGTTGTTTATGGATAATGTTGAGGTGAAGGGAATGGAGGTGCCTTAAGTAGCATGCCAAAAAGCCCAAAATGATCTTTAAATAGAATAGAAGACACTCTAAGGAGGGCAAATAGTCCCAAAAGTTTCAGATTGAAAGTGACAAAAGGGAAAAATGGATGTCATGTAGCGTAGGCTGCAAGGTAACTTTTAGTTTTTTAGTTAACTTGGTGAGTCATTATGGCTCATTCTTTCACAGGCCCAGAATAACCCTGTTTCTAACATTGTAACATCTTGCTGTTCCTAAAATAATAATGTCTCTACACTTCATGTTTTTGTTTACAAATACCGCCAAGACTAAGTGTTGATACTGCCAAAAGAAATATAGGAACACCAATGAGAGAGATATATATATATGGCTGATGTTTAAAGTATGTAATCGAAGAGACAGGACCTTTTTTTATGTTTCTGCTGCATTTACAACACTGGGCCTGATGTGATCTACAGCTCCATGCAACTCACTCCCAAGAGAGAACATTTACTTTTTCTCTCGCTGCATTTTCCTCTGTTGGCTTTGCATGCATTGTTAAATGGGACTGATGGAAGCACCCTGGCCATTACTCACTGCATTGCCTGGCTAATTTCTGTGCTCTTACAAGTACAAAGATGTCAAGCCGGAGCAGCAGGCTTACCTTGGCTTCCCCTGAGACCATTAATCCTTTGGCTGGTGTCGTCCCCGCCTGCACTAGCTCACCTGGTTCGGAGCGCTGCCAGCAAACTGCTGCTCCCAGCCGTTTTTCTCGCTCTATCTATTTATTTTGGTTCCGAGTCAGCTCCCATCACCAACAAAATCTGATTGCACTGGACGTTCTGAATATCTGTTTAGGTGTTAGAATCCCTTCTCAGAGCGAGAATTGCAGAATCTGTGAAAATGTTTTGTTGTGTACGTGTGTGTATTGAGGAAAGTTATGGAGGTGGAAAGATAGAAGCTGGTAAACTAGCAAAATCTTCCGAGGTCTGTCAGTATGACCTTCATATAGCAGTTTATTTTTTAATAACATGCAAACTTTTTAAAAAGCTTCTTTTAGTGAAGCTCTAACTTCATTAACACGCACTGGTTTGATAAAATACATGTTTTTCTCCTTCCCTTTATTCCTTCACCTTGTAATGGATTACAATTATATTTTGCATGTGATCTTGGACAGATTGTTAACTGTAATAAGGGCAAATGTCTCCCTCAGCCCGATTTCAAAGAATCAAAGAGTGAAGTCTTTGATCAAGGCTCAGGCATGACTCACTGCGTATTGAACTTTGAGCGTACACACACATATTATTTATACATAAATCTGGAGGCATTTAGTTGGTTTGCATCCTAAGGAAAGCCACTCATTACTCTTTAGACTGTTCACACAGACCTCCAGTCAAAATCTTCCTGTGAAACACATCATATGTACAAGCTGATTTTACATGTGGGCTTTGGACATATGTCTCAAGTTTATCTGGTCTTTTGTATTCAAACATTCAGTTGATGAAAAGACTGGGATACTAAAATGAATCGATCCCAAGCAAATTGGCAGGAAATCAATCAGCTCCCCTAATGCACAAGTCTCTACTAAGGTGGTTGTTGTTTTTGACATTTGCCAAATTGTATTCTTAGCTCCCTTCTAACATTTAACATACAGCCGCGGAAAAAACTACGAGACCACTCCAATTTTTTCTTAAATCTTTATCTCTACATGTATGGCAGCCATTCCAGTGTGTGTTTAATTCCAAAACAGAGAAACATTCTCAGTAGTTTATAGAATACAATACAACAATAAAACAACATTTCACTCAGAAGACCTGTAAAGAATAAAACAAGAGAAGCTGATCATGCTGAAGTGGTCTCTTAATTTTTTCCGGGGCTGTATACTGGACAAATGTCATTTGTAGCTTTCTGTAAATGCTTTACTTATTTGGATTTTATTCTGTGCATACACATTTTTCAGTTGGAGGGCATGCATGTTTTGGCTCGATCCCTCAAGGCTTTACAGTAGGAGCTGTATATGCACCAAGTCATTAAAGAACAAAAGCCGCCCCAAAAAAAGCATGCAGTCAATAGCTGCACCGAACGCCTTGTACTGAATCCCTTTGTCTCTAATGCTTTATCATCAGAGCCAGACTTTCTGAGAAACAAAAAGTGTCTGCCTGTAGTTTCCTGTTGTTTCAGCTTTGAAAGAAATTAGCGAAGGTTTTCCTCCAAGCTTCTCTATTTGAATTCAGAGCAAACCTCTGATTGATGGATCGCCTCCACAAAGAGGAGGGTGACTTTTTGTTTCTTCTCAGGACTGCTATATCTTTATACTAGGTGTTTATATTGCAAACATGTTTGCTGCTGTTAATGTTCTGAATGCCATTTATAGAACCTTTAAGAGTCACTTTTTACACTACATGTTATAAGGCATTCTAAATGAGGGCGGTGGTGGCGAAGTCCATAGGGACTTGGCTTGGGAACTGGAAGGTCACCAGTTCAAGTCCAGGGAAGATGGAAGTAGTTTTTTTAGAGACTTGGATCATCAACAAGGCAGCTGTATTTATTTCAATTTATAAAAATCACCTTTTTTCCTCTATAATGGAAGTTGTAGTGTACAGAAGGGGTCATTTGAACCATCCAAATTCAGCTGACCATCACTTAATATTCCTGAGCACCAACAACACAACCACTCATACTGTATGTTTCTGGACTTTCCAAAAATAAAAAAAGTCTCTTTGCTTGTTTAAACGGAGCCATTACACAAGCGTATCTGCCACAATGGTTAACTACGAAGACAGTGCTTCAGACTAATCTGTCGTAATGGCATGCAAACAGGTTTAATAACCCACAGTGGGGTCGTTTTTAACTTGTAATACGATCAGATGATACCGAGCATTGCAATGCTATAAACTTCAAATGGTACTCGAAGAATAATTTATTTCAGAGTCATTGCGCAATTGATTTCAAGCGATGCAGAAATATAAAAACAGTTCAAGTACAAACCTGACATTCAACGTGAGATTTACTCAGCTGCAGACTGTACTGTGGTGCTGTGATATTCTGCTATCCTTCCACTTTTTCTGCATCGTCTCCACTTCACTAACTCCCGGTATCATTTTCTTAACTATTTCTGCTCCTATGTCGGGATGGAAGAACACATCTTCATCCAGCAGTGAATGGAGGGAAGTGGGGGTGGATGTATTGGGGGTAGAAGGGGAACGAGGGAGCTGGACTTTAGATTACCTTTGCAATTTCGAGAGAATGCATCTTATAATGATCCGGGATGTTCCCGGGAAAGGTCAGCTGAAATTGCAACAAGCGTAATTAGTAGCTTATCAATAATGCATCCAAGGGTTCAGTGGGTGTGCAGCCTCCGTCTGAATGTGTGCATGTGAGATAGCATGCATGCATGGCTGGGCTGTTGTGTGAGTGTGTGAACCTGCAGGGATGACCAACGCCATCTCTCCTCCTGTATTCATTTACATAAAAACACCTGTATTCCCCTCTGGGGAGCTGCTAGTGTTAGCATACAGATCTCCACCATCCAGCACTCCTCTCCACAACTGATGGCAGTACCTGCTGATGGAAAACTTCAAGAGACACATCGATCACTAAGTCAATTACTATTGATCACAGTGTCAAAATTAGGGGCCATAAGGCAGGAAGAATGTGAGATAAGGGTATATTTTGCATGAAGCATGCAGAAAATATTGGAGAATTATGCAGAGTTGGTATCCGCTCCGACGCAATCAGCTCTAATTATCTAGTAGTGGAATACATTCCCTAAAGCGAAGTCCATACCTATAAAACTTCCAAGAGATGTGTAAAAGGCAGCGCTGGTGTGGCACTACTTAATGCTCAAGAGGAGAACTCATTTGACCATCTTCTATGTGATATTGATGGTATTTACCATAGGTTTTTACCCAATTTATTTTATTTGTATGTGTGGGACATCTGTTTACATTACGTCGTCATCAAACCCCCCTGTGAAAGATGACTGGAGTCTAGGTTATAGTAAAGCTAACTCAACAGCCACCTTCTCTGATTTAATTTCGTAGTATTGCATCAGAGACTTGATCAAAACGCTGTCCTTGTTTAACTTAACTGTTTGCTTAACTTTCTTGACTAACAGGATTAGCATTTTCTTCCATCATTTTGCACTCCGACACAAGAGCTGATTCTGAAGTATCCACTAACTTCTGCGGAGCACATCTTTGAATGATTTCAGTCGGAGCATATAACTGAAATATTAAACTAGAAAAAGGAAACTGGAGTATCTTGCATAAATCATCCGAAATGTTCTTAGTCATACCGTTGCTCACTGATAAGGAGATCAAGATTGAGCAAGACATTACCACGCCTACAAATCCCTCGTCTTACCTCCTCCTGTAGAACGGGGAGGTGTGTGATCTCTCCAGATGTATTCCAAGGAGGAGAGAAACCTGAGGTGCATGTTAGCGCTGTGAAACGCGAAGGGGGAGATTGCCGGGGTCGAGTGGACCGCAGGGAATGTGTCTGTGCCCGTGTGTGAGTGTTTGCAGAGTTGTTGGTGTGTGTGATGTAATGATCCCAGCTTTGGCCCCTGCCTGTTGATAAGTTGCTGCAGAACACATGAACAAGGGAAACGGGAAGCAAGCGAGATGAATGTGATTGGATTGCCGGCCGAGTGCAGCCTCTCCCATCTGTCTCAGAGTCTGCCATCCCATCTCACAGGCGGCAGGAGGTAATTGGGTTCATTGTTCTCACCACAGGATCCCCCGGATTGAAAGCTTCATTATCTGGATAACCATGAATGTAAATGAACCACACGTATGCAGTGGGGTAATGGGAAAAAAATAGATCAGTGCCACAGCCACAACACACAGCATATCCCCAAACACAAACAGTGCTCGTGCATTTTTGGTTTGGAATCACATGCAAAATACCTACACGTTTGCAAGCGGCCTATTCAATTCATTTGTCTCCTTCTGATACATGCTCACACATTTGTTTCTTTACTGCAAAAAAGAACTTAAGTTGGCTCTGCAAGTTGAGGATGTGTTCCTATGTCTATCAGTGGATGCTGAGTCGCCTCAGTCCTCCGACAGGAAAAGAGAACAGTGCTGACTGCTGACATACCCGGTCTCTGCGGGCTGGTAACCATGATGTTAACTTTCATGGCTGCAGCTAACACAACTGTTTGACAATGCTGTGATGAGCTTCTAACCACACTTTCCCTGTAAGCATATTTGCATGAGTGCATGGCAGGCCCCCCACGTATACTCACTGGAGCCCCTACCATGAATGGCAAGAGACGGCCTGAAGAACAACAGTAAGCATTATGTGCTTTGAATTATTCATGCAAAACAAATGTATAACAGAAACCCAGGCACATCTTTCTCTCTAATTAGGCAGAGTTTGTGGGTGAATGTTAGGCGAGGCCTTTGGACAGTTATCTTGCAGTTGATGACAGAATGCTGCAGGCGCCAAGACTCGTCGGCCTCCAGTCGCCGGCAGCAGCCAGAGAAGGGTTTAAGCATCTGCCTTCTGAAAATAAACAGGAGCTCACAGTGGAGCCCGACCACTCTCAGATCCTCTGGCAAATCCATCAATTAGCTGCAGATGTGATCTGCATTCGAGATTACGGCAATTTAAGCATGTCGGGAAAACAGCCTAATCTGGTCTCTGATGGGCGCTCCAGTTTTTCAATTTGCTTTCCAGGAGGGACCTGGGATCTGGTTGGACCTGGGATGGAAGTCTACAGAGAAAACTGCACTAATACCCTCATACACATGATCACCCCATCCCTCTGGATTCATGTATCCCATCTTTATTTCAGAGTGGAGTCTGAACGTGACTATGAACACTGATATATCTACGCAGCAGTGAAGCGAAATATTCCGACTACAGTATTGAACAATGAGAGCCGATGTGTTGTAGGTCATCTGTACGGACTGGAGGCTGGGAGAAAAGGAGGGACGCAGTAGAGGAGAGCAGAGTGGAGCAAAGTGCCGTCCTCACTGAAATGCCATGCTGTGCCTTTGCGTCTGTTGTAGGGCCCTGTCAGATTGTGTTTACTTTCCTGAAGGACGTTTCACCTCTGGAAGCCTGGGAATGAATGGAGAACTCATTTCTCCAACAGAGTCTAGTCAATCACTCCACATTTATTCTCCTCCCTTGCAGTGACCTCTCCCCGGCCAGGCGAACAATGGCACCCCAGTAAACTGCAGATGAGTCTGACTCAAAGCGAAGCCTTATATACTGGGGACGTCAATACTGAGCAACAAAAGCTCAGGGAAATCAAAGAAAAACATTACTTTCAACAGAGTCCTGGGGAGGAGGAGGCTTTCTTTGTAAGACTCTGAAATACATTGAAGTTTAAACCGTGTTATGCAGTGTGCTGCATAGCCACAGTATATATATTTTCGTGCTATTGAAAGTAGTAGTCGTGCGATTTTGTGGCTTTCCGTGGATGAAGGTTGCTTCATCTGAAAGAGGTTTGAAGCTTAGCATGGCTGCATAGTTAATGTCATGACTAGGGTCTGGCAGATGGCAGAAACAGTTAGGGATCTCATTAGATCAACCAAGCGTCTATGCATGTTGCAAAACCTTTCATTAAAGTTCCATTGGTGGAATACTATCTCACAATATTGGTCAAAGTCAAGAGAGGGTAGAGCAAAGTGTTCAAATGTTGCATCTGTGCAATGCCGGGAGATTAAAAAGATGCATGTGTCTAATCAGCAGAGATACAAAACGGTGTGTGTGTGGGTCAGAAGTGTGTATCTGCGTTAACCGGAGTCTTTATATCTGTGAGTTTTCATTTATCTGTGCGTGCTAGTGTTTGTGTGGGTGTGATGAGTGATGCATCCTTGCTGAGCATAGCAAACAGGATTGTAATGGTCACAGAGCACATTTTGTACCATTTGCCTTGTAATTAACTGGAATTTGTTCAGCACAAATGCACTGCAAGCGTGGGAATCTGAAAAAAAATCTCCTAGTGCAAATTATCGACAGTTGGTGAGGGGAGACTGACATTTATATTTTTTTTTCTGTGGAAGGATTCAAAGTGCCTTCATGTTAACACTCATTTTATTTGTATTATCTTTAATGACACAGAGGCTAAATGGACCATAGAGGGAACTGATTAGCAGCCCCCTACAGCTTGGCAGCCTCAAGTCAATATGGATGTTTTATGGGTTTTCAAAGGACATTTAAAATGAATTTTCATATATGGCTTAAGGCATTGGGCTAATCACAGCAAGCAGTCTGCTTATGAATGATGCTCCGCACTGCGAGGCATCAGGATCGCTCGCTGGCAGCAGTCATTACAAAAAAAGAAGGGCATCGCTATAGAAAGGATGATTTCAGACAAAGCACTAGACACAGTCGACTGAAACGACTTTAAAACGACCCTTTTAAAGGCACAGCTTCAGTACAAGGAGAAGGTTGCATTATTTGTAAATGTTGATTGATGCTATTTAAAAGATATATATTCAGAGGGGCTTCTGACATTTAGTTCACTGCCCATTTCACTTCAATGATTTATAGAAGATAACTCAGTTGCTGAATCAAATTTCATAACATTTTCAGGATTTTATTTACATTTTAACCACAAAAGGGCATTGAGTCAAGTTACATCAAACATCACAATTCAATGACTAGCTTTTCTTTGATAAGTACTATAAACATATAGTTTGCTTTCAGCTCAATTAAATTGTTTAATGTTTTGAATGTGTATAAAATAATATTGCGTGCCTCTTGAATATGAATATTTACTTATTTTCTCTGTTTTATATCATATTAAAATATATATATATTGAGGGCTTTTAGGTCAACTGACCAAGCACGACATGTATACACATTATCTTGGAGTTGGGGGAACTGGGAAAGATCATTTTCCTACATTTTGTAGACAACATTGCATAAAGACAATGATTATATCCATGAGGTAGATCTCAGTCAGACAACTCACGTGTTTCATTAATATGTTTATTAGAAACAATATATAGTTTGAGTTTGGCGTCTAGGATCTCGCCTCCTCACTCCACATATTAACATAGAACATTGAGAGATGATTAGATAACTATCCACCAAGCCTACAAGGAAGCTGGGGTGGTGGTCAAGCAGGCGAGCATCGCCAACGTGAACGCAGCAGCAGCAGCAGCAGCAGCGAGGTGAACACATTAGCAGCGTGGAAACAGCAGCAGTAGCAGCAGCAGCATTAGCGAGGAAGAGGTAGGCGGATCCAACAGCTTAAATAGAGCGCCAGATTAGGAGACTCTGTTTGGTTGGTTGCAAGAGTGACGAGGGGCGTTATGTGCGAATGTATCATTGGTGCTCGAGTTGACCGCCTGAACTAGCTCGCAGGCTTCGCCCCATTTATCGTACCGCAGCCAATTGGTTTAATGTCAAGAGATGTTGTACACAGCATAAAGGCTAATAAATAGCAAGTCCTGTAGACATTCAAATGATGATCACACAAAAAAAAAGTAAATACAATATTTTTTGGGGCAACCTGTAAAACAGTATCAGGTGGAAATATAATTGCTGCATTTTTTTTCCCCATAACAAAAGACATTGTTTTTCACAAGTTGAACATCGGATAAAAGACGCTCTGAAAATTCAAGCACATCACAGGGTGGCACCATCAAACGCAGGACGAGAAGTTTGATCCTTCAAAGGCGAGAAGCACAACATACTCTGGATGCCCTGGCCGCCTCGGATTGAGTTTAGTTGTTGTGAGCATTACTGATCAACACCTTAGGAAAGCAATCGGCAGAACTATTATGCACAGTGATTTTTCCCTCTTACCTCTGGTGATAGGGTGGGGGGGTGGGGGGCGTTGGATAGGAGTCCCCTGCCCACAGCTCTCTGCATGATGGTGCTTTGCTGGGATGTGCGCAACAGAAAACCAAGCTATTTACAGGGAACACAGCAGCCTCAGAAGTAGCTACTTGCCTCAGGGTGCAAAATACTTGAAAATAAGCTCCTGGTCTCTTTGATGTGTGTGTGCACCAAATCTAAAGGCATTTCAAGTAGTGCTGCCTTTGAGCCAAGGACGAGTCTAAATTGTCTCTTGGAGCTGAAGACGGGTAAGGTGGAGATGAGGGTTAAGCAAAAATCAAGAAATATAATATTTTTTCTGATGGATGAATTACCATAATGTACACTTCACACGCCGGCTGACGAGGAGTAATCCCAGCGGTGTTTTTTTTAAGATGGCTATCAAGGATGTCTTGAGCACCAGAGGTTTATTGTTCATCCACTGATGAGTGATGACCCTACTCTGAAGACGCTCCTCTGATGAGAATATGAGTTTTTATATAAGGGAAACATAACATCTCTTAGCAACACTCAGCCCTGTTTAACAGCTTTAATATGATGGAGGAAAAGTGTTTGGGAGGAAATTAAGTGACTGCTTTACAACAGCTGCCTCTTCGTTTTGTATTGCTGCTGCATTAAAGGCTACAGTATGCTCTGCATGGTAATCTGCTTTTGTTGTTGCTGCTGCTCAACAGTTATTTGTCATAGTAGATAAGGCATGTTGCAGCCCGATTGTGTGTCTTAGCACAAGATATTCAACTACAGAGTTGAGGAAAGATACACAAAAACATGCAATAGATAAAATACTTGGAGGAATCATGTTGAATATCAATGCACAGCTGAAGTAATGTATATTGGGATATGATGAAAGGGAGTGAGAGGGGGGATGGTGGACTCGCATGAGAGCAGATCAGACGTCAAGCAGCACTAGATAGCCCTCTGCATGGTGCCGGGGTAAGCTATGGCTGGTAAAGAAGGGAAACGACGCACTGTAAGAAAAATCTTTTTCAACAATTTCACTCAAGCCGAGGCTCCTACAGTTCACTGCAAAGAATCCCAGGAGGTCTGAATGGCTCACAACATCTGAAAAGAGCTCAATTTTGAAATAGGATGGCTACTAAACTGCTGTAACCATGGCTTTGCAGGTTTCCTTGTGCCTCAAAAAAAGGAAATGAAAAATAACATTTCGAAATCTCTGGACTTGAATAGCTTTCTTTTGCTCCGAGAGGAAAGAGGGAAAGAACTGTTTCAGACTTTCACGCTTCAACAGTTATTTGGCCTCTTTTTTTCCTGTTCTGTGGACAGTGAGTCACCTTCCTCCATTTTCTCCCAGACACACTTTCCGAAGCAAAGGTCCCTCTCTGTCTTTTGTGAAGACAAGTGCTGGTTGGAAAGCATGTTTGAAGATAAGTTTAGAGGAACTATACTATATTTTGACAATACTGTGAGAGCCCTCCGGCACAAAAAGCTTGATAGATTCCCACCTTCAGGTCAGAGTTCACACGGAATGGTACAGGGGCCATTTTCTCTCCTCTTGCAATCCTGTAACTGATTTCACAACAGTGTTTCTTTCTCTTTTGCTCCAGGGTGTTTTGACACATAACTATTCATTATGCATGGCTGTGGCCTTCATTGTGGCTGTGGTCAATTGAAATTTGTGTCAAATACTATGTGTGTGTGTGTGTGTGTGTGTGTGTGTGTGTGTGTGTGTGTGTGTGTGTGTGTGTGTGTGTGTGTGTGTGTGTGTACACTGCTTCTTTGTGTCGCTGTACAGTCAGCCACTACGCTGTTCTCAGCTCACTGCTGCTCCTCTTCACTCTATATCGCTTTTTTTTGGCTAAGATTTTCACATTAACTGTACAAGTATCTTCTTTTAAATTATAGTTGTGATTCTGCAATGCCAAATTGCTCCTAAGCATATTAAGTATTGTATTTTTATAAATAAGAAGAGACAGTGTGAAAATAGGACAAGTAATCCTAACTGTTAGTCCTTTTGGGTCAAATCAAAAAAATGTCAGAACGCTCTCTCTCCTTCTGTAAAATTGGTGTTAATGAAATCCTTCAGAGGTGGAAAAAGTACTCAGATAGTGTACTTGAGCAAAAGTAGAAGTATCAGAGTGTGGGAATACTCTGTTACAAGTAAAAGTCAAGCATTCACAATGTTTCTCAAGTAAAAGTAGAAAAGTATTGACATCAAAATATACTTCAAGTACCAAAAGTAAAAGTAGTCATTCTGCAGATCGGTCCATTTCAGAATAATATATATGATATGTTTTGTTTATAATTATTGATGCATTAAAGCTGCTAAAGGTAAACTAAAGTCTGATTTAAGTGTTGATTATATTTCACATGATTAATCCAAATCTGCAAATAAGTAAAGGTATTAAATAAATGTAGTGTAGTAAAAGTACACCATTTACCTCTGATTGTAGTGGGGTGGAAATACAAAGTAGCATAACATGATAATACTCAATTCCCTCAAAATTGTACTCAAGTACTGTACTTGAGTAAATGTACTTAGTCACTTTCCTCTTCTGAAATCCTTTATTGCCAAACTGATCTTATACTATACAATGGGTACCATGGACATGAACACATCTGTAGTTGAAAACTACCCAACCTGATGCCTTGGTAAGATAATAATTACTAGTTGCATGTTGTGCATCAGTCTAACTGAACATTCATGTGAGTGTGTGTGAGCAACCTTAATGTATTTAATGTCTCTGTCTATTTCCACACTTTGGAACCTGTCTTTTCCTTATTTTATTCTCCAATCGTTATAAAGCCGTGTTGCTAGAGGTCTGCTCTCTGGTTGAAGGGACCAGATGTGAGGCTCTTAAGTGTCTCTGAGGGCAGGGCCTCCATCACCTGCTGCCATGGAGACTGCACTTATTCTCTCCCTCTCGTTTCCTTATTATCCCTACATCTTTGAAGTCTACAGAGAGAAGTCGTGGCTATAATTCTGCGCTAGCTCTCCCTGTCTAAGCCTCCTGTGTTGAGTGCAAGCACCTGCGTTAATCCCGGGTAACACCTCTGATCAGGGGTTTTAATTTAGACCTGGGAAGGGTGTTCACAGCACCATCCTACAGGCCAGATCGTAGCGTTGACACCCCGGTGATGGATGTGTTTCGCTGTAGGCAGAAAGGAAAGGCAGAGATCTCTCACTTTGGATACTAGAGTAAAAACACAAGATGTGACACCCCATAGGATGAAATAACTGTTTTTGCTATTGACATTTGTGCAGATTCTCCTCTGAAGTGACTGCAGGAATGAGTTTGTGCTTAGCTTTAAAAGTTTCAAATGTGCACTGGACTGGACACAATGCACAGGGCAGCACTGAGGAATAAAAGCTGTGATATATTAACGCCATTTCTCTAAGGCAAACTCGAAGCAGAGTGTGTATTCCTGGGTTCGTGCCTTCTTCTGCAGACAGCAAGAAGTGCCAGTATTTTCCTCCTGAGTGATTAATTTTTCTGAGTAATCTTTCAAAACAAAGATGGTCCTTGGTTATGCTTGGGGAAAAGGAGGCTATTGCCATCCTTCATGTCAGAATGTTTTACTCCCGGCTGCATTGATTTCTCTTGTTACTGCAGGTCAGCAGGAGGAAATTGAATTGGAAATTTTAGAAACACTCTATTATTTCATTTTCTGGCATTTGAATTTGTTTTTTACCCCCCCTTTGTATTTTCAGAAGTCAGCTGTGAAGCTGATGGGAAAAAGCCTTTTCTGACAGGACAGTGAAATGACTGCTCTGACTTTGGCTTCTCTAATAACACTGTCCTCCAATGCAAAGGTTACCTTCACCCCTGTGGTTTTAGACCACTTTTGTTTGCATTTATGGAAGCCCTTTCTTCTTTTCATTGCTGTCCGCCCCCCCTCAGTGCACTTTGGGTCGGCATTGCTTTTAAATGGAGAACATTGGGTCACATTTTGTTGGATTGCTTCGGTGACTGTTAGGCCGTTTTTTGGTACTTGGGTGAAAAGAGGCAGGCACAGGTCAACATGACACAATATATTCCATGTGTTGTTGATTCTACACAAGATTTGACTTTAAACTGTGCTTCACTGCTTATCTTTGTTAAACTGTGCATGGAAACCTTCCATATCTGTGGCAGCAGCAACTCCTTTCCTCACTAAAATTCCTTTAGCGTCAATGAAAGCAACATATCCAGGTTTCCCTACAATCAATTTCCTTTAAATGGATCCAAGTGTCTGCATAGAAGTGACTACAAAAACTCACTTAACATTTTTCTGTCTCTGGAAATCAAAGTAAGAAATGTATTGTAATATCCCGGGAAAAAAAATCCATTAGAAATGTAATTCACAGAAGCAATTGCTTTTTGTCGATTGCTGGTGATTTGGAAAGTTATTTCTTTTCCACACACAGATATTCAGGCCTAAAGCCCCTGCCTACGATGTCTGAGGTGTTGAGGTTGCTTACTACCAACTAGGGGGTCTTTAGGGGGAATAAAATAGACAAAGCATTAGCAAATGAGGAGTAGAAATGCCACAGCCCCAATAGGATTAAATGGGTAGCTTTTTCATTCTAAACACCTTATCAGGGACAGGTTTCCACTTGGGATGAAAGGTGGACGTAATTAACTTTATGGAAGGATACGGTACAAGCCAGAAGGATTATAACCAGCAGTAATATGGGTCCCTAGGAACAGGACTAACAAGCGATGTCAAATGTTTCGTCAGCGGTGACAAAACATACCGTAGCATGTTTGTATATGAGGAAACAGCACTGGGAAAATGACGATTTGTATCAAAAGACTTAATTTGTCAACATTTGTATTTATTGATTATTTATTTACCAAGTTAAAAGCTCCATTTAAACATTTCCATATCATAATGTTTTCTATAAATGTGTTTTCCTCAAACATACAGGATTTTTTGTGTACAATTGGCTCTCAATCCTTCCCTGTAAATGTCTGGATTAACCAGAACAGTAATGTATGTAAGTGTATCTTTCTTGTTATAGTTTTTGATAATGGCAAAGTTGTATTGGGGGCGGCTGTGGCTGCGAGGGAGCGCGGTGGTCTTTAAACCAGAAGGTTGTGGGTTTGATCCCAGCCAGACAACATGTCGATGTGTTCTTGGGGAAGATAGTTAACTTTCTCATGACACTTAATCCCTTAACCAATTGTGCCTGCTCTGTATGAATGAGGTGTGAAAGGGTGAATGACTTGTAGTACGTGAAGCGCTTTGAGGGGTCGTAAAGACTGGATAAAGCCCTATATAAGTCCAGATGTACAGTCCATAACATCTTATTATATTCCATGGTAAGTTATTGTAATAATACAGGTAATAAATCAATGTAGGAAGCTCAGTTTTAGTCCTACATTTGATCCCAGATCTATAAATTCAACTCTAAAAGTTGAATCCAAACATTTAGCTGCTTTGAATCCATGAAGTGATGTTCAGTCTATATCTGTCTACTGTCGTCTCTGACAGCGTTTCTTTATTCGTCCATGTATAGAATGGTGAGCGGAATCCAGTATCGTAGCAACGGTAACTATGGGAATAGAAACCTGTGGAGAGGTCAATGTGATGGCCTCCACTTGGCCTCTTTGTATGAAGACTCTCTCATTGATTTTTTCTAATTCCAAACATCTATAACAACACAACAGCGTCCCTGCACAGGAACAGATTCACTTCGAAGGCCATATTTCATCTGCTTCTAGCAGGACAAAAACATTTATACCGCACAAACTCATCGGACATTTTTAGACGACAGCTGAAGAGATAGAATCAACATCCCCTTTTGAATCGCTCTTTAAATCTGTATTATTTGTATTATTTTGTTTTTTGTATTTATTCCTTATGTCTACACAGGTTTTAATATTGAATTGTATTCATTTATTGTGTCTTCCTTTATGAATGTTTGGCTCATTATTTATTTGATTGTTTTTTTGCATTATCACAGCTTTTAGCTCCTTGAGTTCCTTGAATTGTTATAGTATGTTTTTATGCTGCATGTGAAATGAAAGTCTTGTTTTCTGTTCTAATTTGTATGCGCTGAGCTGTGCTTGGTTTATAAAAAGTCCTTTACCAGTAACGCTTTGTTATTATCTCTTACCCGGATGTCATAGTGAAACATGTCAGGTGGCGGTCTATCCTAGGTCTAGCTCCTTCTATATTTCCTTTTGTTTTCCCTCTGTCACACATGCCTCTCTGTCTGTCTCCTCTCCCTTTCTTCTTGTGTGTGTGTGTGTGTGTGTGTGTGTGTGTGTGTGTGTTTGATGTTAGCTTCAGTCCTCGTGGGACCGATTCCCCTCAGGATCCTTAATTGACAAGTGTGTACAATAACTAATCAGCGGCAAAGCAACTGCCCTTTAAGATGATGAATTAACTAAACTAATTTCAGATAATCCTTCACCATACCGGGGCCACGATGACAGCGCCAATTGATATTTGAAATGCAGACACCCCTCCTCTCTGACTTCTGCCAGTCATTTCAATACACCCCCCCCCCTCCAACCCCCAGTAAAGGTGGCGCGGTTGATAAACTGCTGATGGGGCTCCGAGAAGATTAAAATAATTTCTTGGCTTGATGTGACAAACACACCCCATCATATCCACAGCTGTATACACACACGTAACGCACACACACCATTACCGTAAGCATGGACTGCAGTTATTAGCATGCATATATGCACAAGCCATAATGAATTAATCTGAAAGGGCAGGGTTAAGTCTAGTGGGCATTTGCTCATAAAAGTTGATGCCTTATAAGAGGTTTACCAATTTAAATTCCTTTTCTGTGTTGATGCCTAACCTCTCCCCCTCTAAAGCTCTGTAATGTGTTCTGTCAACGCAGATTAACATTGTCAGACAGCTGTGGAGTGAAAAGGACGACATGCTGTTTGTATAGCAACAGAAGAAACTCCTGACAGATCGACCTGACATCAGACATCAGTGTGTAAAAAAACAACCCTAAAATATTTGAAGTAGAAGCAAAAAGGATATGTGTTGTGTGCACATGTAGGCGGATGAACGGATTGCAGTGGGCAGGGAGGTTTAGGTTGTTAAAACTGATTGAGTTGTTCTGCAGGATGTGTAATCGCCAGTGTTTCTCTTTCATTACATCACTTCTATCGTGTGATCTGGTGAAGGTAGTCGGGGAGAATGGAACAGAATACGGTGTCTTTGATTATACTTATCACCGGACTGGAAATTGACAGGCAGCAGGTTTCTCCATCAGCTGAACACGGGAAACATGTTGCACTGTTTTGAGCATTTGTTACATGTAGTTTTGTCATCATACATTTGTGTTGCTTCACTCCATAGCTTGTGCTGGAGTTAGGTATGTTCTTTATAGTGAGTTTGTATTTTACACTTTTAAAATGATGTAATTCAATGTAAAAAATCATCAAGTACACATATGGATAAGTCACCTTGGTATTTCGTTGTATGCTTCTCTAGCTATTTGGATAAAACAGTCGATCTGATAGATGATAGATTTGTTGTTTAGCCATAGTATGTGTTTCTGCGTTTCCCTGGAAGTATTACAGAATAACTGGAGAACTATTTGGATGTTTTCCACTTGTTCTTCTCATGTGGGTGCTTTTTTGCTTCACCAGTGACATGTTATCAACACTGAAGATCTGTAGGCTCATGTATTCTTGCATGATGGGGGCAATGTAAAGCAAAAAATACCTCACAAACATTCACATTTTTATTGGAAACAGTCCCGATTCAACATCAATTGGTATGATTATCTATAATTGATTGACTGAGCGCATTGTTAATAATTTGTATTCACATATAAGAGCTCCTTGCAGCGCGGGAGCCTTGGCAAAGCTCCACAGCTAGCTGAAATGCCGATGTCCCCCAATAAAGAGGCAAGGCTGGTTTTTTTTTTTACTTTAACTGAAGCTTCTCTTGGTTTCTCTTATTGTTTTATTGTTGTAAAAAGACACAAGCGTGATAGCCACGTGTCAATCTCCGTACTGGCTCCGTGCGCAAAGATCTGACAAGTGCTAACTCCGATACACCCCCAAAGAACCGACAAATAAGAAACGCTCACTCCGAGCCCACAAATATGACCTTACTAATTAGGCCTAATTAGCACAGTGGCCATACATTAACTGTAGTAGGTTGTCTGCAGATTCAAGTGTGTGTACATACAGTTTGTCTGAATGTCATTTTTTAATCGTGTGCGTGTGTGGGGGGTTGTGGGTGGACCGTAAGAGAAACAGCATTGTCAGTAAAGGCAACAGGATAAAGAGGAGGAGAGGATCCGCAGGCAACTGTGAGCCACTGTCCCCCTCTCCCCCGCCTGCATTTTTCATCACACGCTCCTTTTTTTTTACACTATTTAGCTTTTTCCTCCCCTCTAAACTTCCATGTGGTGCGCGCTGACACCGCATTTCTCATCCCTGCACACAAAGCCCTCTGGTGCTCAGTGTCTCAGAGTTGGAGCATGTCCATTTGTGTGCCAGCGTGTGTGCCATGTGTGCATACATGTGGGGATGTTGTGCTCTCCCCTGTCTCCCCCCTCCTCACTCAATCGCATCACACTGACTTTATGTGTCCCATAGGCAAGAGAGCATCAGCAAGAGAGACGGGAGTTCTTAGTATGGAAAGTCCATTCAGACATTTTGCAGTACCTAAACTGGAACATAGTTTCTCTTAAATTATTCTCAGCTGAAATTCAAATTTCATCTTGTTTTGGCCCTAAGCAACGGGAAGAATTGCCTGGGTGAGATCAGTAAAGGTCAGGCTGAATTAAAATGCTTACTGTAAGGTTTGTCAGTGAGGGAGAAAGAGCTCTGAAGAGATAGAGAGCCAGAGGAAAAGGCCAGCTGCCTGATAGTTTAGTCTAGGACGGAGAGAGAAATAAGTCGGCCTATTTGTGGTCTAATGCCACCAGGTATTAACTTGACAGATCCACATTTCTCCATTCCTCAATATATATATATCATATTCAAGGATATGGATTGCATTTGTACCTTCTTTATGCAAAATGAAGACAGCTTTACAATACGTCTCTATTCATGCCAGGAAACCAGATGATTTGCTCTCCAATATATCTGATGCATGAAGCAAAACAGCAACGCGAAATATGTAACTGACATCCTATGAAGATTCTCATTCTCCCCTCTTGATGATACGTTCAATATATAGATATTTATTTCATTAGATATCAAGCAAAATATCATTGAAATGAAAACAAATGGGCTGTCAAGACGATTACAGCCAGGGAGAGAGATAGAGCAGAGCTGTGTGTGTGTGTGTGTGGGGGGGGGGTGTGTGTGTGTGTGTGTGTGTGTGTGTGTGATTGAGATAGAGAACATTGTGGGGGTCATTTTTGCCACAAGGCACACACAGATGTCTGTTTCTGTTCTTATACGTCTCTATCTGTCGTACAAACTCTGTACGCTCTGCAGAGGGATGATGTTAGCTGCCACATTTGGTCTGGCTGCGTTTTGACCTTTTGAGGGAGGAAGCAACGGAGAATGGGATGGGACAATATGGAAATTCCCAAAACTGCTAAAGGGAATAGAAGATACAATGTTATAGCGAGAGACTCACAGCACATACACTATATAGACAAAAGTATTGGGACACCTACATATTACACCTACAGGAGCTTTTATGACATCCCATTCCAAATTCTTAGGCATTCATTTGAAGTTGGTCCCCCCCCTTTGCAGCTGTAACAGCTTCCACTCTTCCGGGAAGGCTTTCTACAAGATGTTGGAATGTGTCTGTGGGAGTTTTTGCCCATTCATCCAGAAGAGCCTTTGTAAGGTCAGACACTGAGGATGGACGAGAGGACCTGGCTCACAATCTCCGTTCTAGTTCACCCCAAAGGTGTTCAATGGGCCTGAGGTTCCTAAACGTTTCCACTTTGCAATAATACCCCTTACAGGTGGTCGTGGAATATTTAGGAGAGAAGAAATTTCACGAACTGACTTGTTGCAACGGTGGCATCATATTACAGTTCCACGTTCGAGTCCAGTGAGCTCTTTAGAACGACCAAAAAGGCAGACTGCATGTCTAGGTGCTTGATTTTATAAACAGTGCCAAAGGGACTGAATGAAACACCTGAATTCAATGATGAAGAGGAGGGTCCCAATACTTTTGTCTATATAGTGTATCAATGGATTGTGTCAGGAAGCAGAGAGTAGCCTATATATTGTTACATCTGTGAGATGCTGTACTCTCTCGCAGCTGTAATATAGAAGATATCTTTTGGAAAACTTTGTAGCAGTTCATTAGTCTGACAGTCAGTAAAAAGAAATGTGATATAACTAGATCTTTCAGACAAGTAGAGTTAAAAAAAAGTGAGAAAAGAGAATGAGGAAGAGCTGTTTGCCTTAGGCCTCCAAAACACTACGCCTGTCCTGGTTTTGGAAATGCTTTAATTAGAATCACATTCCCTAAAAAAAAGTGCAGATTGACCTTCCTAATTAAAGAGTACCGTCGCCAATAGAGAGCAGATAAGACGGCCGGGCTGTCAGTTTGACGGACAGGGTTAACTCTCCCCCTGTAGTCACATCAGCACTACAGAGGGTAGAAAAGTTTAGCATCTCGTCTGCTATCAGGACTACACTCGTACTCATAATATGGGATGGTGAAATATAAAAGTACAGCAGTGACATGCTTTAGGGCTTATGTATTTATTTATGTACTCCCAACTTTACCTCATACAGCATTTCCCCACCTCATAACTGTTAACACTGCAGTTCTTTCAGAGATCCGCACTGAACTGGAGTATATGCAAAATGAAGCTGCTGGCTGATGTCACATGTACAGAGCAAATCTGAATCTACTTTCACCAAGGTCTGTGTAGGTCGCGGCAGGTGAGTGCTCCAGCGCACCCTATATTCCCCTACAGCTCTCACACTTCTGGCCGGGGGAAAGCTGACATGCAGGGTGGCCTGTAAGCCTCTTTTGTCCGTGTGCAGCAAAGTCATCTGCCGGCTCAGTTGCTCTTGCAGACAAAGCTTCAGAGAGATAGCCCATATTCTGGTACATCCTCCCTCTCTCTTGAGCTGGAGTTGGGCATGGCCCCTCGCTCTTTATCTCCTAAGCCTCCTCCCTTTCATTTCTCTCTCTCTCTCTTGTGCTCGTAGACCATTTTCATCATCTTTTTCTTCTGCATTTCTCTCTACTTTTATTGCTTTTGTTTGCAGCGTTAATACTGTAACCTTTAGGTATTATCTTACACTTTCATTCTGTCCACCTTTTTCCATTGTCTTTCCTCAGATAGAGGGTTTTTGTTCCAGCATGGGTTTATATTTGATGATATTGCAGCTGTGCAGGGGTGAGGAGGTGACAGGATATTGGTAGTGCACGCTATATTTAACACAATAAGATCAGGGCGAGCAGGATATCACATGGGGCTCAGTTTAGCTCGGTGTATAATGAAGTTTGTTTGCTCTTGCTGTAGTCAATTTTGTCCTTCCAAATGAGAAAAAAACGTAATTACTTTAGAGCAACCATGAAGGCTAATGAGTTACCTTCATGGTAACTCATTAGCTATCCAAGATAATGACAAGGTAATATGAGAGAAAGTAAGGAGATGGAGATAGTAAAGCAGAAGGAGAGTGACAAAAGAGGGGGAAAATATGTCAGAGACAATAAAAAAAAAGCAAATCTACTGTAAGGGAGAGATGGAAGGAGTGGGAAACTGTGCGTGGAGGAGAAGGGAGGTGGGGGTTGGTTGAGGGGGCTGGCCGAGGGGGTGTGTCCAACATTACCCTCATGAATCAGTGTCAGCGGAGCGATGAGAAAATAATTAAGAAACAGGCTAGTGCTGTGTTAAATACTGCCAAAGGTAAAAGGCCCATTCTACTGTATAGAAACACAATCTGGAAGGGGAAGAAGAATGGCAATAAATGGGATAGGGGGGGAAAATGGGGGAGAAAAAAATCCATATTATAACGGATGCCAAAGTGCCCTTCAGATGGCATTATGAAGGGAGACAATATAAATAGCAGTGCCATATTGTAAATGTTTATATACAGTAGCTACGTACACACGACGCTGCACAGCAGCTTGAGGATTTATGACCGCCACCGTAATGCACTGAATTCCACACAAGGCTGCGAGTAATATTTCACATTTGTTATCATATCGAATGTAAATGTGCTCAGACGTATACAGTGGAGATTAATATTTTAGGCAATTTCTCTTCCTATTCTTCTCTGTTCAGCTGTTCCTAGGTGGGTTGTGGAGGCTGACGACTGGGCTATGAGTTAAGGACTGTACGGGAAGAAAGAGAAACACACACACGTGCATGCCATTACTATACAGTTTTACAAGGAGCATTTACAGAAGGGGGGACCAAGTCAGAAGGCTGTAATTGCATATGAAAGGGATGCAGCGGGGGCCGAGACGAAGCTGAAGTCCCCAAACAGGGTGGCTATTATATCGCACTGATGCATAAAACCTGTCGAGCTCTTGTGAGAATATTGAGTGACATACAGGAGGTCCTGCGTGTGCTACATGTGCATTTTTTGTGTTTTCTTACATGTACGTATGAACATATCTATGTGCACGTGGGTGTGCGAGCGCAGATATGTGGGTGAGTCTTTAAGGTGTCATCTTCAATATCCATCACCCTCTCTGCCAGCGGCATAGAGAGAATTCATGATCACTGGTCTCCAAATCCTCCCTGAGATGGAATCGACTCAGTCGGTGTGCACGGAGGAAATGTGCACTGCTGGAATGCGGAAGCTTTCTCCCTGTGAGGCTGCTGGTCGGTAACACATTACGGTTTGATCTCGGGCTCTTTGGCCTGGCAAATACGCTATAGGGATAGTTGATGCAGCAGTTACCAAGAGTAACCTCCCACTGTTTGTTTGTGGTAGCGTGGATGTCTCTTGATATATTATATTCGTATGCTTACAGCACATTATGTACTCTATATGTTCCTGCTGCGTGTTTGTTTAGGCCGTTGGATTTCTCTGACAGCCCGTATGTGCGTGTGCGTATATAATGGTTCTGTGTGTGTTGCCAGCATATTTACAGTGTTAACGCTTATATGAGCAACCTTGTGTCACTCTCGTATGTGTACTTACATGTATGTGAAAGCAGTGAAGCCTAATCCATCCCAGAGGGGTGCTTAGTGAAGGATGCGCTGTTTCTGCTGTATGGTCTATCAAGGCCCTGCATGCAGCGCTAAATGGTGTTTTTACTGATGGCTTTTATGGGCCAAGAGCAGCCTTGACACCAAAATGATGAAACTATGACATGAAATCAGGCCGGTGTCATCATAAGTGCTGCTGGAGTTAGAAGAAGCAGGTCCTCCATGTAGCTTCTGTAAAAAGGAACATGTCTTATTGAATTATTCACTGAAAACATGCACATACATGGCAAGCATCATGGTGAAATACAACATATATACAGTGGGGCAAAAAAGTATTTAGTCAGCCACCAATTGTGCAAGTTCTCCCATTTAAAAAGATGAGAGAGGCCTGTGATTTTTATCATAGGTAAACCTCAACTATGAGAGACAGAATGAGGGAAAAAAATCCAGAAAATCACATTGTAGGATTTTTAAAGAATTTCTTTTCAAATGATTGTGGAAAATAAGTATTTGGTCAATAACAAAAGTTCATCTCAATACTTTGTTATATACCCTTTGTTGGCAATGACAGAGGTCAAACGTTTTCTGTAAGTCTTCACAAGGTTTTCACACACTGTTGCTGGTATTTTGGCCCATTCCTCCATGCAGATCTCCTCTAAAGCAGTGATGTTTTGGGGCTGTCGCTGGGCAACACGGACTTTCAACTCCCTCCAAAGATTTTCTATGGGATTGAGATCTGGAGACTGGCTAGGCCACTCCAGGACCTTGAAATGCTTCTTACGAAGCCACTCCTTCTTTGCCCTGGCGGTGTGTTTGGGATCATTGTCATGCTGAAAGACCCAGCCACGCTTCATCTTCAGTGCCCTTGCTGATGGAAGGAGGTTTTCACTCAAAATCTCACGATACATGGCCCCATTCATTCTTTCCTTTACATGGATCAGTCGTCCTGGTCCCTTTGCAGAAAAACAGCCCCAAAGCATGATGTTTCCACCCCCATGCTTCACAGTAGGTATGGTGTTCTTTGGATGCAACTCTGCATTCTTTCTCCTCCAAGCACGACGAGTTGAGTTTTTACCAAAAAGTTCTATTTTGGTTTCATCTGACCATATGACATTCTCCCAATCCTCTTCTGGATCATCCAAATGCCCTCTAGCAAACTTCATTTAAGTCCCTGGCGGCGTAGTGTGTTACTGATGGTAGCCTCTGTTACTTTGGTCCCAGCTCTCTGCAGGTCATTCACTAGGTCCCCCCGTGTGGTTCTGGGATTTTTGCTCACCGTTCTTGTGATCATTTTGACCCCACGGGGTGAGATCTTGCGTGGAGCCCCAGATCGAGGGAGATTAGCAGTGGTCTTGTATGTCTTCCATTTTCTAATAATTGCCCCCACAGTTGATTTCTTCACACCAAGCTGCTTACCTATTGCAGATTCAGTTTTCCCAGCCTGGTGCAGGTCTACAATTTAGTCTCTGGTCTCCTTTGACAGCTCTTTGGTCTTGGCCATAGTGGAGTTTGGAGTATGACTGTTTGAGGTTGTGGACAGGTGTCTTTTATACTGATAACGAGTTCAAAAAGGTGCCATTAATACAGGTAACGAGTGGAGGACAGAGGAGCCTCTTAAAGAAGAAGTTACAGGTCTGTGAGAGCCAGAAATCTTGCTTGTTTGTAGGTGACCAAATACTTATTTTACCGAGGAATTTACCAATTAATTCATTAAAAATCCTACAATGTGATTTCCTGGATTGTTTCCCCCATTCTGTCTCTCATAGTTGAAGTGTACCTAGGGTGAAAATTACAGGCATCTCTCATCTTTTTAAATGGGAGAACTTGCACAATTGGTGGCTGACTAAATACTTTTTTGCCCCACTGTATATATATATATTCATATATGAGTGTTGGATCAGTCTTTATAGTTCTGTTTGCATTTTGTGTTTAAGGTTTGTTCAACAGAGGTCCATATTGCATTGCTCGTTTGTTGAAATTGCCCGTGGCCTTTTGGTTAGATCTACAGTATTGTTTTTCTTTTCAACGCTGTTTCCAAGCAACATCTCGAAGTTGTGAGGAAACAGCGTTAATAAGGTACCTCATTAGGGCCGGTGCATGGTAGGCCTTACAGGGTGCACTGTCAACTCTGTGGGTTAGTATGCAAACTTCAAAAGACAGCTGCAAATACAACACATACACACCGGAGTGCTAATTTACTTTAGGAATTGGTAAACAAACTCTTCTATCAGCCTGCATTTCTTTCTCTGTTCAAAGTGTGCTGCTGGATCGAACAATCTCAGTTCTGTCTCAAGTGGCAGTGACAAAATACACGGCTGTGCTCTCGCCACTGACACATAAAAGGCTCATTATTCAGGAGTTAATTTGGCAGGGTTCTCTCACCCTAAGGCTGTGCCAACCCTCAGAGTCCCTCCCTTGTTGGTCTGTCCCACGCCTACCGCTGCACGGAAAGGATGCCCTTAGCGCACCTATACACAAGAGGGCAAACACACACTTCTGTATGGACACACACATAACACAAACACACATCCATTCAGCCTCTCATTAACAAACACAGCTCCGGTTAGATCCCTATATGTAATAAATTGGATTAAATTCCACTGGCTAAGCATTGTGATCTCTTAGGGTTAATTAATTTCATTCCATTCTGCCTGTGTTTTTATGCTTGAACACATGCTGACACTGTTATTGTGTGGCACCCTGCTCATTGGAGGAGTATAATAGGCTTGTGAAGGAGAGAGAGGAAGCCACAATGTTTGGTATTCCGGCTACAAAGTGATTTCGATTCTTTCTTTCTTCCTTTTGACAAGGAAGTACGCTACGGTAGCTATAGCTCTAATACGGTGGATCCTTCCCCTCCTCACGGCGCTTATCTTCCCCTCCAAATGAGAAAACCTGGATGGCTTTTCAGGGCCCCTGTTTCTGCCTGGATGCTATCTCATTTGGTTTTAATATATTTATCCATTCATTATTGTTCCTTTTTTTATCAGCCAGCTAATATTGTTCATAATTTGTCTTTATCTCAAAGCCTGACAAATTTACTCTGGGGCTCAGGAGACAGATGGAGAAATGACCCTTCTCCCACCCCTCCTTCCCTCCCTCCTCTCCTCCCTCCATTCCTCTCCAAACTCCAATGAAACATGACTGACAGCTCGCTGTATAAGTAGTTGTCATAGCAACCCCCCCCATCCTTCTGACAAGTGCTTTTTCTCTCCCTTGCACCCTCATAATATCTCTCTCCCTCCCTCCCTCCCTGCACCCTGCACTCCCTGTTCGCTGTTGCAACGATTGAGAAATAGACAGACAGAGAAGGCAAATTTTAAAAAGTCAGAGAGCACCCAAGGCGGTTGGTATGCTTCCTTTCCCCCCGCATCACCCCCATTCCCATCCCCCCTCCCCCCCACTCTCAGTTTCCTCCAACCCCTGACAATGGTTTACCAACTGCAACGGGGGCACCTCTTTCATCCATCCCAGGCTTATCAAGGGCTGCAGGACTGTATGCACATCAACTTACAGTCCTCAGTCTCCTACACATTCAGCCTCCCCCTCCACCTCCCTCCTCCCCATACTTATTCTCTCTCTGCATCTCCTAGCTCTCTACTTTTCTTTTTTCTTTTCTCTTGTTGCTCCAAAAAAAAAAACTCCCACTCTGTCCCATTGCTGTTCAATAGGTCTCATTTCAGTCTCAAAATCCTCAGCAGTCTGCCTCGTTATGATGGAGCGTACAGTAATAAGTCTCCGGGATACTGGACTGTGCTGCAGAAAAGTGCATACTGTATGCCGCGTGGACAGGATATCCTTCAAACTTCCAGCAGAAATGAACATTACGTAGCAGGAGAAGGTATTTGGAGCACATTGACAGGGAGGGAATTACAGTGTTATTGTTTGCTATGTGTAATAGTCAGACTACATCATGAGGAATTAAGATATGAAATATAACCGATTTAATTAGCTTTTTAGGCAGTCTCTCGAAGGCGTCACACAAGGCCAATGCGCTTACAGTAAACTTCTATTGATTAGAAAGGGTCCACGTGGAGCTGGTAATCTTCAGTATGTATAACCAGGCAGCACTCTGCCATTTCATTATTCCAGAGTTTAATTTCCAATGCATTTATTCTAAACAAGCATCTGTTTAGCAACCCAGAGAAAATTCAACATGATGGGGGGGAGGTGAATTTCAGAATAGCTGCAGAGTGTCACAATGAAGTTGCATACAGTACTCTGCCCCAGTGAGCTGTAAATGCATATTAATGCCAGCATGCTGCACAGCTTTCCCAGGGAAGGAGCTGCTGGTTATTAGACCCCGAATTGTTTAGGTGATGACATTTCACTGTTTACACTATAGCGCTCTAATTTAGGATGCTGTTCATGCTCTCTGGGCCCTGCTGAAAAACAACTCATAATTTCCTGTCTTATTTGATATTCATCGATACAGTAGAAGGCATTTACTACAGGTGAGTAGCCGGAACAGAACGATGACTCGTCTGTTTTTTAAGGCTGCACAAGAGAAAAAGAGCACTCAGAAACAGTGTTTGCTGCTAATCACATTTTAACATCTCAGCTTTACAGAATGCTGCAGGGTTGCGTGTGACGGACAGTTAAACTCACTGAGGCAAAAACATGATTCAAATCAGAAACAGCCTTAACTCGACTTCCTGTTCGTCGTGTAAAACACTGTGGACTTTGGTTTAATAATCCAGAACAAAGAAGCTTCCCTGTACAAGGATTAAATCAACTTTACACAGAGACAATTAGGCACGTTTTTTGGGGGTTAAGTCATTTGTTGTTATCAGAATCAGAAATCTATTTAGTTTAATTTATGAAGAAGATGAAGATTCAACTTTATTGTCATTGCACAGAGTACAAGTACTAGGACAACGAAATGCGGTCTCTGCATTTGACCCATCCTAGTGTTAGGAGCAGTGGGCTGCCATTATGTACGGCACAGCGGGGAAATGTACACTTGAGAGTTAATGTACAGCAAAAGTGGCATAGCAGGTAAAAAAAGGTATGCAATAACACAGAATAAGCTAACATACAGCTCTGGAAAAAATGAAGGGACCACTGCAGCGTTATTAGTTTCTCTGGTTTTACTATTTATTGGTATGTCTTTGAGTTAAATTATGAGTATTCTTTTTTTTATTGCATTCTTTAAACTGCTGCCAACATTTCTCTGTGTTGGAATTCAACAGACACTGAATTGAATGCCATACATGTAGATATTTAAGAACAATTTGGAGTGGTCTCTTCATTTTTTTCCCGGACCTTTATTCGAATATAGAAGAAAAGCACACATTAGTTATTCTAGAATAAAGTCGGTAAGTAAGTACACATCCATGGCTAAAAAAATACGAGCAGCAACTTCAGAACTTAGTGACATAATGACGTAATGCACGGTGTTGACTCATTATAACAAATGATGATGATGATGGTGATTATTACACAGTGTTTCAAGAAAAGGGTCCGTATACCTGCATATTCTGATTATATATGTAGCTGTAGATATTTCAGTGAGGGGATTTGTGTACCTAGTTTAGGGGTCTGTTCCCATTTATGGAGTATGTCACTGGGCAGAGAGATGAATGTAAAGATGTGAGATTGAATTGCAGGTGGAGGATAAATGCTCTTGGGCTAGACTGAATTCAGTTGAGCGCTGTGAAGTCTTAGTATCTGCAGTCGCTGTGGTTAAGCTTAAATGTAAGGAATCTGAAAACGTAGGTAACAGCAGCATAATGTAAATCTGATAACATTTTGACCAAAAATGAGATGGTTTGAGATTTGTGTCGCAGTTGTCAATGGATGGAAGTTAGAATTGATAGCTGTTAGCTTTGCAATCCTCTATAAAACTCTACATCTTTCTTTATTTTAATGAAAAACACAATTTAGACTAACACTTTTATACACATTACCTGCTGTAAAGGAATCAATTAGTAGTTGGAGATAGCTAACAGTAGGACATGCTGTGTGTGGTCATGGTAGGGGATCCGTAATCCTCTGTAAGGATGTGAAAGGGGATCCCTGTTGTGCATGTCATTTTTTTTTCTCTCTCTCTCTCTCTTTTGCTCCTTTTTGTCCCCCCCCCCCACTTCAGATGTGTGTAAATGACTGTAGGTGTTTTGCACTCTCTGTACGTCTGTTTGCTCTCTGCCTGTGCTGCAGTGTTGTAGATAAATGAGATAATGTTTCCATTGGCGATGAACACAACACCTGAATTCCCAAGGTGGCATTTTAGTTCAGAGCCGCCACAGCAGAATCCTAGACGGTGGAACAGATCTCCTCCATGATCTGTTTTCATGTGTTGTTAGCGTGTTTTCAAAGCGCAGTCACTTTGCAGAACACACACTCCATCTCTCTTTAGCCCACAGATGACGAACTGTTACGAAATGCACCTGATGGAAAATAAAGTCACATAATTCTTGCTCAGATTCGTATCTATTTCAGATGTCATGCAGAAAGCCAGCTGACTGACTTCCCTGTGTAAGGCTTTTATGTAGCTCGCCAGTATTACATAGGGATGTGATATATAGTGGCCGATGATCCCGCTGTACTCAGAGTCTTATAAATATTATTCCTCCTAGCAGGAGGAGACGTGCCAGTTAGTAATCTTTCCGCTGAAGGATGGATGTGGTGTCGTATTTTAAGACGTGCCACATATGCGCTGTTCGGAGTATGATCTTCAGAGTGCGGCTCATATGAAATTGATGGGGTCATGCATTAATTCAAAACTTGTCAGAACCACATCATCTACTCGAAGAAAGGAGTTGAAGTAGCGGGAACAAAGGGCGACTGCGGCTGCATGGCGACTTCTGTGTGCTGCGTGTGGCTCTCCATCTATAAACAGAAGGGTATATGAGATGTGGTCTGAGCGGCATTCATGGAAATGTGTGCAGTCCAGCCCCCCCCTTCCCTCCCTCGACTCATCTCTCCGCATCCAACCTCAGAATTTATATTCTCCCTCCAGCGAAAGGAAGGACCATCTTGGCCTTTCATTTTCCAGTTCAGGGCTTTCTTTTTTTGCAGATAAATGCTCTCCAATCCACCCTGACAGATGTCACATTGCATCACTTCCATTTTGATACATAGCCTCTGATCCTGCCACTTGCAATAAGGAGTCAGCACCAGGGATGCCCCTCCCTAGACAACGCGCTGACACGGGTGATTATTTTAAAGGTGCATCATTGGTGGTGCTGAGTGCCAAAACCCTAGCCGGGCAGTGAATCCCAGGCACTCTCCTCCGTGCCCGTTGCAGGAATGTGGGTATCGCCTTGTGTCTGGGTCAGGGGACGACCACAGCACGACACACTCAGTAGTCGTCACCCTGACTCTGTGCAGTACCTCTAACAGGGATTTTTGCCGCTCTCAACCGCTTCACAGCAGCAGCCGCTAGTTTTGTTTCTAACTCAGCGTTTCCACTGTGGCTTCACAGGTCAGAGTTGGAGAAACAATCTGTATAAAGGGAATGTTTTAGTGCTTCTGCCGCCAGCAGAGACTCGTTGCACTGCAGCATTAATCATACAAGGCCGGAGTACATCAGTAAACACAGTGTGTCAGGTCAAGGTAAAGATCAGATCCCACAGCATTTAACAGAACTCAATAGCATACAGGCTATCTATTGAAAATTCAGTGTTATTCATGGCATGTCTCCCAGCCTCCGACGCTCGGAGGAGAGACACGCCATTGTTCACTGAAGAGCACACTGAAATATTTCTCTGGCTACACAAAAAACACTGGATCAGCAGCAATTAGTAGAGTAAGAGAGTGATAAAGAGAGGAAGGGAGGGAGGGAGTTGAAAAAGAATGTGGTTGAAAAATGTGGAATCAGCGAGAGAAAAAGGGAAGCAGAAAAGAGAGAGAGAGAGAGCGTCAGTTTCCAGCCTCACAGTGTGGTGTGTAGGAGGCTGGAGCCTGGAGCCCCTGGTGCTTTTAAAGGACCAAAGACTTGCTCATTGTCTTGGGTCTTTGTGTGTGTGCGTGTTGTGTGTGAAATCACTTCATTAGTTTTCCCATTGCTCTTCCCCCAGCCCCTGACCACTCACTTACCCCCAGCAGCTACAGTATACTCTGTGCCCGTGTGGGACTAAACCCAGTTATACTAGAGATTAAAATGATCAGTCTTGGAAGAGAGATAATGCAATGCGACTCGAGCCCAGGCAGCGTGGAATAGAACAAAGCTATATGTGTTTGCTCCCGTCCAAAAAAAAAAAAGACACTAGCTCTAAATCAAACTCAAAAGAACAATGACGACGTTTCACTTCTGTATGTTCTCAAATTGGTTTAGTAATTGAGGTCAAAGTTATAATTTAACCTGTATGTCTCTTTGTCTTGTTTTGTTCCAGAAGACAGGAAGTTGTTTGTTGGGATGCTGAACAAACAGCAGACCGAGGAGGATGTGTACCGCCTCTTCGAACCCTACGGAGTCATCGAGGAGTGCACGGTGCTAAGAGGTCCTGATGGAAACAGCAAAGGTAGGTAGCCATGATTCAGTTGTCAGCATTATTTAGGTCACTGACGGAGGAAGTGACAGTGTGTGTACGTGTCTAAGTCAGCTGGGGTACGGGAAATGTATGTGACATATGTCCCAGATATAGGTCAAATGGCACATAATTACACACATTTTTCTGTTGGATGTGCTAGCCGGCAGCAGGCGGGGAAAAATAGTAAAGCCAATGTATGTCAAATACGCTTGATTGATGGATGTCTGTCATAATTAAGATGTATGGCAGAAGATGAGTGAATCATTTCCGGAGAATGTAATTGTTTTGCTGCAGCCGACTCTCATTGATTGAAGTATTTTCAAACCTTGGGTTGTTTTATACATAATCTTTGTTTGAAGACAGACAGGGCAGATTTGCATATATATATTTAAGGTTAATATGTAATGAAATCCAAAGGCCAGATACAAAACCAAGACTCTCAAGTTATGTGGTATGCACATCCTTCTTCTTTTAAGGTAATTGTAATCCACATTTTTTTATGCTGAGTTTGCCATCACAAACTCTTGCTCAGCACTCTTTTACTGAAAAAACATCAAGTGAACTCCTCTATATTTCAAAGCCAGGATTTCAATTCTGCCACCGTCCTCATTATTATTTTGTTAATTTAAAGCATTCTGTCCTATGGATGTACTGCAGGCCCCTACCGTAACTCCCGGTGCTGTAGTGTTGGTATCTTGCAGGCGCTTTTTAAGACAGCCCAAAACTTTTTTGAAGACATCAATTCCCTTGACATGCAGCAAAGAGCCCATTCCCCAGCCAGCGCTTAAGGAAATTGTTGTGGAATTATATCTAAGGGGGTTTGAAGCCAAAGCGCTCTCACTGCGGTGGTTTGGAGGAGAGGGGAAAGATGGATGTCAAAACGATTCAAGTTTCCCTGCTGCGAGGACGGGGGGCAGCCGAGACAGATGACAGGGGTGGAAAGCAACCATGTGCATTTACTCAGTACAAGTACTCAAGCCCTACTTTACTTTAGTATTCATATTATATGCTACTTTATACTTGTACTCCTCTACGTTTGAAAGGTTTTTCCTCTCTGTCGGCGGCTACATTTAATTTAAAGTAAACATTCCTCCCTGGATGTTGCATTTCTCTTTGTGGCTCTACAACATTCACACTCTATCTAATTTTCTGATAAAAACCTGGCCGAATAAAAGATCTCGCTGACAAAAACAGGTTCCGTGTTGCACCAAATCCTATTTGTGCCGCCGTATGTGCAACAATAAAATGACTTAAGTTTAACAGCAGAACGTTTTTTGTTCTCTAGCGTTCCAGAGGTTGTGAGTGAGGCAATGTAGACTGCAGACTGCACAGTATACTAAGGGTTAAATTCATAATTATATTGGCATAGTTTGTACTGCTCTAGCAAAGTCCTTGTACAGGTCATGCTGATCTCTAGCTCTTTTCTATCCATATCTCAACAGGGGGTAGTGGTTTGACAGCTGAATGGGCATCTTGATTGGCTGGTGTCCACAGGGGTAAGCCCATTAAGAGCGGAAGAATGGCAGGGCGGCTGGGTCAAGCAGTACAGATGATAAGAAGAATAAAGTATGAAAGATTAAATGAGAATAGAAAAGAAACTTAAAATGAAATTAGGTGAAATAGGGTATAATTATAAGTGGGGATGGCGGCTCACGAGTTAGTCTTGCTGCCTTACAGCAACAGACCCAGATTTCTTTGGTTCCCTCTTACCTCTTAAAGTTTTCCAACTCCATCCAGAGACTAGAAATCTGCATACACATGTAGCATTTACACAGCTTTGTAAAACACTGATCACGTGTACCAGTGGTCTCTGCCTTCCAGCCTTGATAAAAACAGTGAAGTAGAATTAATAAATTACCATAAACTAACATCATTACTATTCCATTGTTCCGTATGTACTTTAGACATGTGTACATAGGGGGGTCATACTATTCCTGAAAATGAATTACAACATTTATGAGTTTATTTGAAGGAATTATTTTAAGAGAGTAAGTTGTAGTTTTTCTAAAGGAGACAAAATGTACAGCTTTAAATCAATTTTCTTTTAGTTTTAAAAGAGGGCCATACTCCAGTTTAGTGAGTGAATAATTCATGTGTAACAGCTCACTTTGTAAACCCGCAAAGCCATCTTCAACTGGTTTTCACTGTATCTTCTCCTCGTAGTGTTTCTTAAGGACATTAGAGCCAAGAGTGTTGGGTTTGTGGTTCCTGGCCTTTGGACAGACGTCGTCATATTCACAAATATTGATCCGCACATCCCGTTATGGGAACAATAAATTCTACAGAGATCTCAGATGGAGTGTTTTTTAAATGTAAAGCTTAATTGTTTGGAGTGTAGCCAGTTCAGCTAGTATTTAATATGCAGAGGCAGGCATGTGGTGCTAAATAGCATGCTTTTCTGCTTCATCAGTGCAATCTTTAGCCTACAGCTTCTGCCTGCTTGTCTGCCTGCCTAATGCCCGGAGTGGGGCAGCCTGCTGTGCAATGAGAGCCTCTTGCAGCACAGTGATTTCCGTGGTGTCAAATACAATTCAACATCCTTTATTAATATACCGTAGGCTTTTAAACTCACTCGATTGAATACGTTTACTGCAGCTGTGTGTGTGTGCCTGTGTTTGCACCTGCATGTGTGTGATGTGCTTCTGTTCTCTCTTCCAGGTTGCGCATTTGTCAAGTTCTCCACACATACTGAGGCTCAGTCTGCAATCAGTGCCCTCCACGGCAGCCAGACCATGCCAGTGAGTACAGCTCTCTCCCCACAACCAAGACATAAACACACACATCCATTGCATGCACACCTACACACTGACTGAAATAGCTATGTGCAGTTTTTATTTAGAGCTCTAACCTCTTTTTTTGCTTACCAACCCCCAACTTTTACTCAATTTGTATGAAGTGCAACCATCCTCATCCAGCTTTAAAAACAGATACAGCCTGAAATAGCCTTCTGTCTTTTTAATTAACATGCTACTTGGTAAAAAATAAAATTCCAAATCTAATTTCCAGATAAAACTGTTTAGAATGATAATTGAATTTTGGGTGAGTCATCAATCAGTAGTTCTGCTTGCATAATCAGTGAATATAACTCCAGTGTGAGATTACATTTGCTCGTTATGTAAGCACACTGCGTCCTCTGAATTCTGTCTGTATTGGATTTACTATGAACATAGACGCTGTACAGCTCATTTGTATGTGTCTCAAGTTTGGGCCTGCCTCCTGTATACCTGATGGTGTCAAATAAAAGCTACTTATTCTGCTCTCCAAACCTGAATGGAGTTATATTCCGTGACATCCGGTGAGCAGACCCATCCCATATTATACAGTCGCTCCAAGTAGATGCTTTTATCCTCATTTTTTTGGTTTCGGGAACTCTCGCCTCGGAGAAGCAAGGACCCTGAACTCTCTCCCGCCCTATCTCACAGATGTTGTGTTTCTCTGTATGATTTCATTATCAATGGTTGCCAATGTGTGGCTCAAGAGAGGAAAGCATAGAGGAGGACTAGAAACCGGCTGTGCCATTTTGGCTGCAACCTCTGAGTCAATCTAAGTGCAAATGACTGCAGGTCATGAGGAAAGACTCTGGATGTCCATTCTCCATAGATACCCTCCTCCTTTGTTGCTCCATTCCCCTAACTCTGCTAGCTCTCTGCCCTCACTCGTCTCTCTTTGGCAGCCTCTCGGGATATTAGGCAATAGACTTGTTTACTCCACCTTTCACCACATTGGCTGCTGAATTATTCATCTAACTATAAGCAGGGGGCAGAAGGGAGGGGGCGAGAGCTGGGGAGAAAGATAGAGAAAGGGGGGGAGTGGGGGGTGAGGGAGAAGGAGTGAACGGACAGGATTTATACCTCCTGCTCTGGTAAATTGATTATAGAAATCTGATCAGCATCTCATATCCTGTGGCTGCTGGAGGAGAGGGCGCAGTGTGCCTGCCTCGCTTAGATTAGCGGACCACCGGTGGGCCATTACGCCTCAGTGGGACACTGCTATTCACAGAAAAGTGTCTATCAATGTAGCAAACATCCTGGAAAAACCTTGGACCATACATCCTGTATTCATTTGAGTTTTTTGATTGCGGTTGAGTCACAGTGGCAAAACTAAGTCACGTACAAGTACATTGATGGACTGAATATATAAATAATCTTTCATTTGCACTGCTGGATGCATTCAAAAATGAATACATGAATAAAGAAGTGAATCAAAAGAAAATAGACTATTGACAGCTACAATGCAGGATGCATACAGAACTCAACTTATGAAGGGCATCCACTGCCTGCAACCGTTTTAGGCGATTGTCTCATCTTCACTTCTCCGGAGCTAATAGAGATGATTAATTGTTCTAATGAAACAAGACAAACTGAGCCAGCATGAGAGTGTGTGTGTGCATATTTACTGCCACAGCAAGGCCGTGGCTGTTGAGCAGACTCAGAGAGATGACCATGAATAAAGTCCGGCCAATAGCGTTGCAAGCTGAGGTGTTGAAGTGCACTGAATATTAACACTGCCACTAACTACAGCAGTTTGATAGATCTGCTGCCAATCCCCCAAAGCATGAGCACGGGCTCCTTAGAGTTTATGAGTGTGCACACACACGCACACACAAATGCATGTGTGTGCATACATAAACATATAGGCCTACAAACAGAAGCACTATGTGGCTAGCACATCTGCATCAACACACATACACACACACACACACACACACACACACACACATACTATTTCTATATTGCTTCTCTCTCTGTTTCACTGTCACATGCTCGTACAGCCACAGGCTAGGGTCAAAGGCTCCCTGACTGATCTTATTTTCCAGCTCGCAGGACTTGGGTTGAATATATTTGTGTTATTCATGTAGGGGGGGTGTGGGCATTTTGTATGTATTGTATGTGCAATTCGGGAAGGAAATAGGAAACTGAGAGAATGTACGTGTGTAGATAAATGAGGATCAGAGCATGCGAAAATGTACTTTACATATGCATACATGTGGGGGATACTTCAGTGAACTCATCCAGGTGAAAAATGATCTGCCAATAGCTAACTACGACATAATGTCACTGCATGAAGGATCATAGCAAGATAGTGTAAGTGTGTGAGTTAATAGGAGTGCATCCGTGGGTCACATATAAGACCTTGGCTGGATCTCCATCACACCCTTACCCATCATATTTCAAGCCTCCTATACACACCACTGCTATTTCTCAGCTGGGTCCAGCTTTCACACACACGCACGTGCACGCACATGCACACACACGGACAGACACACACAGACACACACACACACACACACACACACACACACACACACACACACACACACACACACACACACACACACACACACACACACACACACACTGCCACTGTTCAGAATGTGGCTCAATTAAACATTTAAACGCCAGAGCTGTAAAGCAAATTGCCGGGATTCAGCAGGGCCGTGTAGGAAGTAAGTCCCGGGACAGAATTACGCCGAGACGAGGGGGAAGGGGGGGGAGTGTGGGTCAGGTCTGCAGAGCCGTGATGATTTTTTCAATCCGTATCCGCATCAGCTCAGCCGGGGTTTGAGACTGTTTCCTGCTGACACAGGGACTGACACAGAAATACTGGAGCAGGATGATGGAAGGATAAGAGCAGAACAAAGGAAAGCAAATGAGGTAAAGTTTGCATAGAAGAGAGGGCTGGATGATTGAGAGTGAAGAGAAGAGCAAAGAGGGTAAAAATAAACATCCAAATGTGACTCCCCAGCTGCTGGATCTTCTCTATTACTTCACACAGAGAACACACACATGCAAGTGCCGTGAGAGCCAGGATTTAACACTCAACAAGACACATTGTTTTAATGTACTGATCAACGTGTCACTGCCTTAAATAATGACTAAATAAAGAGATGGTGGAAAGGCAAAAAATGCTGCAGATACCACAGTATATAACGGCTGGTTTGAACACAGTAATGATCTCATTGTGAATTCAATGAGATGCAGAGTTTTAATGTCAGTTTTTCACGAGGATGATAGATCATGGTGCTGCTATTCATTAAACAACGTTCTGCCTTTATATTTTTTAAGTTAATGTTTATTGTTTAAGATCTGTCATCGCCCCCACAAGTATTTCTGCCCAGGCAATTTACATTCTAATAACCTCATAGATTACAGTCATCCATTATTTTACTATCCAAGCTCAAAGACGATGTGTATTCATGACTCCTTCGGTGGTAATGCACTATCAGTAAGAATAAGTAGAATAGTATCATGCAAAGGGAATAAATTATACACTGTGTACTGTAGCGGCTGACTGTACAGTATATGCAGCATCAATGTAGGATTCATTGAAAGCAACAATAAATACATTTCAAACTGCGGGAATTTCGTGACATCTCAAGAAATGTGAAACCCACCATAATGTCAAAACAAACATGTCAAGTGGCGTCCACATGAGCATCACACGCTATGCACTCATGTCCCTGATGGAAGCACTCTGGTCGAATGAATTTTTAATATAAAGTTGTAACTTTGTGAATATAAAATCATGTTTTAATGTATGGTAAGCAATGCAGGCAGAATATGATGCCATATGTTGTGGAGGAACAGGCAGCTTTAGTGGGGATACATTCTCATTAAAATAGTTTTTTGTTTTTCAGGCGGGGATGAAAACATGTTTATAAGAACGATGGCATGTATGTCATTTTTTGGTTTTTGTGCTAGTGGTTTTACAGACTGATTCATAGGATGACTTACCCAAGCGAACTGGGACAACATGAAGGCCCTCACCATGTGACTCCTTTCTAGCTCTGCCCTGCACTAATGCAAGAAGTATGGGATGTATAGCTGGGCGTGCAGCTTAGACAGACAGCGAGCTTCCTTGGCAATGAGAAAGAAGCAGCCTTTCCTTTTGGTTCGGGGTCTATGCAGGGACTTCTTTTTTTTTTCCTCCCTGTTTAACTCCCCCTTCCTTCAGTGGCTCTCTAGGCAGCTGGGAGACGCCTGGGATTCTGCTCACACTTGGCAGCTTAAAGATGTAATGAGACTTTTACTTCATACTTCATCCTGCTCTGTTTATAGCAGTGGCGATTCTACTCACTGATATCCTGACGGGCCTAACTGGGAAAACCTGGGAGATAAACAAATGTGGCATCGGATGCTTGGCCGATAAACCATAGGATTCAGGTGTCATGAGGAGAACCAGCGGGAGGGCAAAGACAGCTTATGGACTTCCATTAAAGAATGCCTTGCAGAGAGTGGGACATACATGAACAGATATTAAAGAACAGGCTCTTATACAAACAGACATGTCAGTTCACAGTAAACCATGTTTCTATCATCCAAGCAGGCACACTCCAGTCTAAGAGAGAGGTTGACTTCAGTGATTCAACTTAATACCCTCAGATTATAAAACCCAGCCTTTCCCAATAAATTAAAGAAGCAGAGAAGAACACACAGCTCTCATTACCAAAGAAGGTAGACCTTCAGTAGCTTTTTTCTTTCCTTTTTTTACTGTGAGAAGGAGTTAAAGTATTCATTATGTACTAGCACATCTCCTTTGTATTCTGGTCATGCTCTGCCATGTCCTGGACTCTCCCAAAGTTAAACCTCATAATAAAGTTAATGAGGCAGATACTAAAAAGCTGGACAGACACAACAGACAAACCCTAAACCAGTAACTGAGCCAAGGTTAACCTTGAAGTGACCGAGCATAGTCTATGAGGTGTTTTAATGAGATTGAGAAGCTCAATAATACCTCTTATAGATGAGGTTCTATCTCTTTTTTCTGTCCTGTTTATTGTAGAATCATACACAGCGCTCAGTGGCCAGGGATAATGTTGTTCCGGGGTGACAGGAATGGGATGACACTTGCAGCACGAAGGGAAACATTTAGTCAATCAGCTGTACAGATGTCAGCCGGCTTGTCAGTCTAACGAATACTGCAGTCCGTCAGCCAGTTAGCAAGCCATCTAGTCACCTAGCCTGCCAGTTAGTCAATCACTCTGCTAACGAGACAATAATCTCTTTAGTCAGGCAGGCAACTAACTGGCCTCTCACCTACAATCTTTCAAACCTGCGATTCAACCTCTGGAGCAAACCAGGAGGAGAGGGCTTGGGGGAATATTGAAAGAAAGTGGGGAGAAAAAGAGAGGATATAATCTATATGCTAGTCGGCCTGTCTTTGAGCATCTCTGTAAATGTCTTCATTAGCAGAGCTCCAGACCTCAGTCAGAATAAGCAAACAGAAAAATAAAAACTTGATAAATAATTAAATTATTGTAATTTTGCTGCCCATTTATAACTGCTTGCCTAGAGTCCTACACAACTCCCACATCCAACCTCACCGAGAAATCCCCCTGTAGCCCTTTAAAAGCCCCCTCCCCCAGCCTTCAATCCAGCCACTCCACCAGTCACCACTGATATTGACAATCTTGCACCAATTTCAGGGGGCCTCTTATCATGACTGACGCACAACCTTTCTACACTGTCAGATCAGAGTAATATTTCGGCCTTTTATGTGGATCGATTGGCCAGTTTGGGGGCGCAGAGGGGAGGAGAGGCGGAGCACACAAAAGGTCAACTGTAGTGCTAAATCATTCGAAGATTCTTAATGAAGGGTGTGTGGCAGACACACCTGCTGTTTTCATTATTGGGCTGCAGGAAGAGGCAATAGTGTTTACAAGAGAGCCACATAAAGCAAGGGGAAGCTAAGCGGAGGGCAGAAAGAGGGAAATTGCCCTAAAAAGCCACATTTCCTTTGAAGAACACTTTCACCGAGGTCAATAGGAACCGCTGCCAATTGTAGCTCTTCCTTCAAATCATTGTATATTGCAGATATGTTAACCTAATCTGTGGGAAGGAGCACCAAGGTTACATATATGTACTGTTCCAGAGTGGGAAAGCTGGGGGAAATATAAAGTATTTATGTCATGCACAGCGAGGCTGCTCTGCCCCGAGTGACTTTGTACATGTTAAACACTGATTGAAAGAACGGAAGGCTTCTGTCTGCACATCTGCCTACAGAGCTGTTCACTCAGTAGGGAGAATAATTTTTCTTTTTCCCATATCTCTCTTAGGTTCATGTTTATGTATGCCAGCCACAAAATGAGGAGGAACAACCTTGCAATAATACAAATGTGCAATGATGGTTCATCTCGAATGCCAAAAAATAAAAAGCTCTGACATCTAATTAGAGGAGCTCTCCAGATATTGATGTTATCACCGGTTGTTGTTGCTAATGATCATGGTATACTAAAAAATCTGAAATAATAACAAATACCATTATTCATGCCCTTGTATTGAACCTTTCTAAGCCTTTTGTCAGGTTTCTCTAAATACTTGGTAAATCCTAACAGTCACAAATCCAAAATAATTCCTGTTGTGGCTAAGCCTTTTTGGGGGGTAGAGGATGAAAGGATGTTGTTGCTGACTGACTGAGCTAGTGTTAACATTAAAGGTGCTTGCACTAAATCCCAGGTTAAGTGTCAATGTTGTTTTTCCTCAGATCCTCTGTTTCTCTCAACCCCCTCAGGGTGCTTCCTCCAGCTTGGTGGTCAAGTTCGCCGACACAGACAAGGAGCGCACCATCAGACGTATGCAGCAGATGGTCGGGCAGTTTGGCATCTTCAACCCAGCCATCGCCCTTCCCTTCAGCACCTACAGCTCTTACGCACATGCGGTGAGTTCGGATTGATAGACACAGAACAACTCAAATAAAAACACATTCAATCTAACATACAAATATGTGCTGACTGACGCCATACAGTAGATAAAAAATACTATTCCAGGGAGTTAAGTCACTTAACAAATGTCCAGGATGTGCTAACTCACATTGTTCTACAAAGTCCCTGAAGCTGCTATAATTGGGTATGAATAATATACATTTATATTAACAATGGTTTAAATGAATATGCTTATGTGAAAGGTGCCGTCCACAGAGAATGACAACTGGACTCTGCACTTCCTCTCAGTTCTATTTAGTATTTCAGGGTCTTTAGGTTCATTGTTTTGGTTTTGTGGCCCTGCAACTCAAGTGTTTAGGCTTATACTCAGTGCTCTCATAGTGTCATTTTCAGCTACAACAGGAAGCTTTTTCAGTCAAAATGCTATTCAAAATGTACAGTTTGCCATTGTCGAGCACCAAATGCTAGATGGACAGATGAAGTGAATACCTGGTGAACATATAAAGCACCGGGGCAGCTACATGGAAGGATCTGTTCTGTTTCACTCATGTGTTTTTTGAAAAGAAAACAAGTTCATATTGTGCTTCATCCATCAGTAGCCAGAATCACTACAATACCAGTAGATATGGAGCTAATGTTTGCTAACAAGTAGACCACATTAAGCTAAAAGGTAATTTTATCCCCCAACTGATCAAACATGCATTTCATACAGGCCAGGGGGGCCAAATGCAGCCCGGGGGGCCAAATGCAGCCCGTATTCCATTTGGATTCAGCAAATTCAAAAAGTATAATGGAATATGGCCCAGAAATGTCTGATATTGTTCTTCTTAAATATGTAAGCAGACATTACACAGTAGTATTCATGTGTTAATAAGCCCAATGTCAAATAAACACTGCCGTTTAAAGTTGAAAACATTTTCTAACAAATCTTAGTTGACAAAAAAAGCCCAATAACTTATTTACATAACCAGCTTGAAATATATCCTTCATAGTTCCCCTTTATTATAAGCCATCTGAAGCTTATTTTTTAAGGGATGGACTGCCAACAAAATAAATGAAACCCTATGGAAAGATGTGTTGTTTTTTTTCTTCTGAAAGCATATTCAAGTATCGATCATAATTTACCTACATTTGATTGATTTTGCTAAACTATAACTTATCTTATGAGGCCATTTGACTCCTAGTGAGGGGCCCAGCCCTTATATGTTTTTCTGAGTGCGGCCCTCAGCGAAAAAAGTTTGGATACCCCTGATATAGGCAATATGTTTAAACCCATTATATGTAGAAAACTTCTGTCCCATGGATCGAACGCACGGACAGAGAAGTATGCACCGAAGGCAACCGATGCTGCGCTGACGTGTGCTAACCTTTACCAGAAACGTCTCATAGATCTTCAACGCGTAGCTACAAAACTCAGAAAATCCGAGTAATTTTAGATAACATCATCATTCGACACATAGTGGCTTTTAACAAGCGTTTTGATTTGTCCTTTCCCCATTTCTGCTGACTATCGCCACACACATCATTTTTATTTGACCAGTATTCCCCTTTAGATGGACGGTGTATTGCTGAGGTAGGACCGCCAATGACTAAGAACACATGACACACAGTTTAACCCCTACGTCTGACCTGTAGCTTGACTGTGATGTGGTCCAATTAATCATGAAGCATTTAAAAACAGGGCACCAGCCAGTGAAACGTGTAACCTTTCTAGTCATTTCAGTACACAAAGACACGTTTTGAACCCTACTTGGTATTCATTTCCGTCAGGGAAAATGAACTTGCCAAACTATGATGACTTCATTCAGCAGCCCTTCTCCGTCCCCTCCTCTTTAAAAGCAGAGCTGCTATGCTTTTACATAATCTCACTACCCACAGCACGTAGTCACACACACATTAAGCAACTAGTACCCTCCAACCCCTTCATCAGCTTCCCTCTGCCCTCCTACTGTACCCCCCATCCCCCTCAGGGCATGGCACCATATTCACACAGCAGACCCCCGGCTCTTTGATGAGTTCAGACAGCCTATGCAGCCGCTCTCACCATGCGCCCCCTCTACCTTCTATCACACTGCCTCTCTCCCATTCCCCTCTCCCTCCCCCTTGTCCCACCCTCTGGGCCCTTGAGATGCTTCAGGGGCCAGAGTTGACTCAGAATTTTCCCATTGGCAACTTATCTGCACACAAACTTTCCTCTTCCCCGCTGAGGCAGAGCACTCACACGTACTGCCGTTTGCACGTGCATGCACACTCTACTTGAAGCAGAGTAAAATGAATTTAGGAAAAGCTTCCCATCCGGAACTGAGATAAAAACCCGGGCCTCACACTGCATAAACACACATGATCACCAGCAATGTGTTTACTCACAGAGAACGAGTAACACCTAATGATCTCCCCTGTACTCATTTGGATGTTAAAGTTATATATATTTTCCAAATGCTAGGATAAATTGTTTCAAATAGCCAGCTCTTGGGGGCTTATCCGTTTCCCCTCATTTTCACATCACAGCCATGAGACCCAGTGTGAAATGTGTAAATTGACCGTCCCAGAGTAATTGCAAGGCCATCTCTTGTGCTCTTCCCAGTAAAACTCCCACCTTCATTACCATTCATGAAATGCAGCCCTTTCCCAGGAAATGTGGAGAAATGCAAATGTTGAAGGGGTGGTGGAGGCAGTGGCGGTCTGCGGGGAGACCATTGTGCCCCCCGCTCAGTTTGGCCATGACTCTTATTTACTGTGGCAGAGACCCGTGTCGACTCATACAGACGTGTACACACTCAGACACACTGCGCAGCAAATGTTCTTTCTTTTGCCTCCCTCCTCTCTCTCTTTCCCTCCCATACACAAACATAATATGACAAAGAGCTGGATGATGCTAGGAAATTCAGTTCCGAGTGAAAGTAACAAGGGCGCTGGGGATACTTCAGCATTAGAGAAAATCAATTACTATTAAATCTAAAGGATAAAATACAAGTATGTGGTTTCTCGACACAAAGATTATACAGCATGAATGATGTTAGTGAAGGTGAGATTCTCCTTGTATTAGTATTATGAATTACAGAGACAGTGGGTGCCATGTACCTGCATATAATGAATTTAGCGAAATAAGACAAGCTGGTTGAGAAACTCTGAGGGAAAGCAACCTTGGAGATACACTCACACCAACTTTTTAGAGCACCAGAGGCAGTAATGGCTTATCAGCAAGGCTCTTGTTTTCATATCTAGCTAAAGACGTATTTAATGAGTATAAATACTGGTTCCAACTGCAACATGTGCAATAATGTGGAATAAATGTTAGTTATCTTTAGTGTGGGGGTCCTGCTTGTGCAGCAGTTATGATTACATTACCGTCATGGCTGCATGTGTATGGTGTGCAGCCTCAATTCCCCTTTAGCCACCGGGAATGTGCCGAAGTGATACGACCAATGTTTCTTTACTGCAAGATAAACTACACATATTCCCCCAAGAAGGAAAACCTGCAGTGACACAAAAAGGACTTTATCTCCAAAGGCACACTACATGTTCGCCCACGCTCCATACACACTGGCCAAGAGAAGAGGAGGTGGCACAGTATAGAATACAGACGTGGGGAGATGGTATATATAGCTATAACCGGGGAGTACAGTAAATGGTAAATTCAAAGAGCTACCTCTCCACTACAGCAGTGGATAGGATTAAAGAGTTGAGCTGACAGCCAGTAAATTGGATTTTAGTCAAACCAGGAGAAGGAGGGGGCTCTGAACACAAATTGGAGGGGTACAACACTGACAACATATGCCAAAAATGAGAAATGTGCCACTTTTACGATAGACACAGACACTGGTGTGCTCTGACAGGAGACATCCTATTTGCAAAAAGGTGATTTCATAAAACACAAGCAGGGGGAGAGCGAGCGAGTGAGTGGGATTCCTTGTTTCATTCCAGTGTTAGTAGTGAGTGATAATAGTTCTCCCATGAATCGCTGAATGCGAGTAATAAAACCAGCTTTTATTACCTTTTGTATTCCCCCTTCAAGACACAAACATCATATTTGTACATGACTAGATTTGATTCAGGTCACTTTTCTTCCTTTGTCGTTAAAGCTGTGTCTCTCTGGGAAGACAGCCATTTTACCTCGGTCTCTCCAGGTGGAGGAATACACGCTGTGTCGCAGGACGGGAGGGAAGTTTTAGATTTAAAGGCCCTCCGCAATGTGCCTCCCTAAAAAGATGCATTGGACTGAGTGTGAGATGGATAAATGAGAGGAGAGAAAATGCTTTAACTTGGCTCTAATAGTGACAGTGTGTGGGAGGATGAGAGGGAGGATGATGACTGTAAACTCACATTAGGAAACATCTCCCCCTGTTGGAGGGACTCACATTCAAACGGCATCACTGCACACATGAGGAATGATTGGAACAGATTACTGCATCATTTAGCTGTGCTGAAAACTGCCTGCGCGCAAACACACTCGTCTATGACCTGGTTTAGCTGCAATACACTTGTGAGGACTTGCTCTGCACACACAACAAAGTGCCTCAGATGAAAAAAACCTATTCAAATCTTTCCATGGAAATACGGCCTGCCAGCATGGGGGGTAACAAATGAGGCCCTTGAGCTTCAGTCTCCTGTCTTCAGTCTTTTGCTTCACCTCATTGACCTACTCTCTCTCTTATTTTTTCAACCCTTTTCACCCTCTCAGTCCTTCCTTCTCTTTGTCTCTCTCTATCCTCTCTGCCTCGGTCCCCGGCTGGTTGGGCTATAAGGGGTCACATGTGACAGTGCTGAGAGTCAACGAGTCACAGAGCAGCGCTACAGAGATAATTGCCATGTGATAAAGAGGTGATTGCCTGCTGGCACCAGGGGAGAGTAATGCCATCAGGTTGCAATAAAAAAGCAGATGTCTGACACTAAATGAATGCTGCGGGAGCCCGGGCAACTTTCTTTGCTCCTTTTCATCTCACACGCTTCTCTTTTGTCCCCCTTGTTTCTCTCTGCCTTTTCTTCGCTCTTCCTTTCTTTTCAAGAGGAAGCAGAAAAGGTTGTGTCTGTGATGATGAAGACTCAGTTCTGCTCATTCTCCACCAGAGACATTTGCTATCTGCTGGCTGGTGCATAAATAAAGAAACGGGAATAGCTTTTGAATATAATGCCTTTGAAATGATGAGAAAGAAAGAGGAAAAAAGCATATACATATGAAAGGTAAAATGGAACGACTTTGAATATCTCTGTCAACATAGCCACTCTGCTTGCTGCTCTTTATTTTCTTTTATCACAGCCAGTTTGTATTAACCACTGCGTTCCAACGTAATTATATGCTTGGGTTTCCAATTTGCTGCATTTGAATTTGGAACGAAGCATCAATGAATGCCGGAGTTGTTATCCATGACAATCGGACGGAAGGCATTAATCTAAAATATGCATTGGGAGAGAGGCTAGTCTTTACTCCCTCTCCATTTTTACTCCATACAGGCCTGTAGGTTTTATAAGGCTTCCAATAAATAGATTGCAAGCGCATTAGAATTAGCCCTAAGTCCCCAGCATCAGCAAGCAGAGCCAGATGAAAGACAAAAAAGTGGTGTGGCAGTTTATTTATTCTGTAATACCAGCCCAGTCGGTCCCTTCATCCTGAAGTCTAACACTGTTCACATCCTAATGGGGGGGCAGTCAAAGCCTCGCCAAAGCAAGGGAGCCACAGATCCTTTAGACCTCTTTGTTTGTTTCTGTGTCATTGCTTTTGTTTAGTTTCTTGTTACTTTGCTGTCTTTTGCAGCTACGGCCTCTTAAAGGCTCAATTCATCTTGTTTGGAAAGGAATGGATGATTCCCATTTGTCACAATGAAATTATGCAAATGACAACCGGCATTAATAGATAGCAGAGGCAAGGTATGTGGCTAATGGATGAGATGCCAGCGCTGGGCATTCTGCAGCGGGACAGCCGCTTTCAGGTTACCTGACAGGGGCACTGAGGGAAAATAATTGGCTTTCCCGTTGCTGGGTCCCCATGCAAATACAAGCAGAGTGGCATTCTCTACCCGCAGTGTCTCACAATATCGTCATTAGCATTAGTGCCAGTGGCAGAGGAGTTTGATTTCTGCTTATACGAGTCATTCTCAGGCCACGGCCATCAGCAGCTCCCCTGACACACAGCAGCTAAGCAGCATTAAACAGATGCAGAGACGGGGCTGAGAGGTCAGTCCAGCTGGCTACACCACAGGTCTGCATCACTACATAGCCAGCAAAAGATTGTTGGTTCGCTAGATAGACCCACTGGTTCGCAAGCTGCAAAAAGCCTTTGTACGATGATGGGTTTTCTTCTGAATTAGGCGTTCACTTTATGGTTTGCACAGGGAGAATTTAAGCTGAGTGCAAAAACTCAAATAGGAAACTCTGTCGCTCCTCATGAAATGTTTTGTATGTGTGTGAGTGCAGTGCAGGGCAGCGGTGCATGTGAGCATGAATAAACACTCTGTGGGCTGCATTTGATGGAAAACATTTTCGGCTCTAACTTCTCACTTCATGCTAAGTAGTATGCAGAGTGAATAAAAGGCTATTGATTTATCTCTTAGTGGGATTGACCACCATTTCAAGGTTCTGACTAACATACTGCAACACTAACATGGTCTGGAATTTGAGTTTCTTGCTACGCATGCTTAACAAATAGTGTTTTTTAATGAATCAGGGTCTGGATTCAGTACATGATATTGTTTGGCAAATGTGTGTCTCAAAAAAAACAAACTTTAATGAACTCAAAATGCATTCTTTTTGAAAAATGCCCTCACATTTTGGGAAGCTAGCCTAGAGAAAGGCCTTGTGGTTTCTGACATAAATATGAAACAAAGCTCATTTTTAACTCCGGGTGAGTGTCAGGCTGCATACAGCAATCATTACAAATACATCAGAAACATCAGAGAGGAGGCCGGGGGAAAATAAGAGAACATCTGTGGCAAACCTATACAGCCAAACAAAGGGAAGGGAAGTTGGAAAATGTAATGAAAAAGAAGTGCAACTCTTCTGCAAACTTTGCCTGTTCCCTGAGCGCCAATATAATGTCCACATGTCAATTTTTTGATTTGTATGAGCCCAACAGACAGCTATTAAATCGTTTTTGCAGCTGGTGACAGGCTTCCTGCTGCGAGAAAAGACAGATTCACTAAACATAGGTTGACAGGCTTCTTTTTTCTTCCCCTTCTTTTCTTCCGCTCTACTTTCTCTGTACTTCCCATGCACTATCCATCCATCAACCTCAACATACATCCCTCCCTCTGTTCTACCCTTGCTATGTGTCTCTCTCCTCTCATGCTTCCCTTCTCCCATCTTTGTCCCACCCCTTCCCAACTTACTATATTTTTCATTACCATCTGTCTTCCCCTCCCCTCTCTCGAACCTCATTCTCCCATCCACACCTCCTTGCCACCGTCCTCCCACCTCTCCGTGTCCCTCTTCTTCAGCTCATGCAGCAGCAGGCAGCCATCATGGCAGCAAGCCACGGAGGTTATCTCACGCCCAGTGTGGCTTTCCCCGCCACACAGATCCACCAAATGGGGGCGCTCAACATCAACAGCCTCCAACACACCGCCATGACCCCGATGTCGGGTGAGTTTCATCAAACACTGGGTGAGCACTTTTGTTTTATTCCCTTTGCTTGCTGTGTGTGTGTGTGTAGGGGGGGGGGGGGCTGTGTGTGGGTGGGTGGGTGTGTTTGTATGCTTGTCTATGTGGGTTTTGTGGAATGAGGGGGGGGATTATTATTACGAGGTAGCTTCTTATTTGCTTGTGTTAACATCTTACTGTTAGTGTGTAGTGTAAGTGGGTGTATTTTTTTTGTACATACCAGCAGGGTACTTTTAGGTCAACTTGTGTTTTATAATGTCTGCAGGAATATTTGCATATGTGTATGTTAGTGTGTGTGTGTGCACACAGTGTGTGACTAGGACTGCAGCAAGGCCAAAAGGAAGCATGCTGCTCACTGGTTTTCAGAAGTGATTTCACTGGAGAGCAAGAAAGACCAAGATGAAAAACAAAGTCAAGTGGATTTGCATGTTTATGTTGTGGCAGGATGCAGAGAGTATTTGGGTAAAGCAGCAGCAGAATAAGGAATCTCAATAAGTACGTTTACAGATAAGGCGCTCATTTCCCCATATAATTTTGACCTTGCGTTTTGAAGCACTCAAGCATGATCTGCATGCAGTTGGTTTTGTTTTCCATAACAAACACCTCCTATGCCGATACATTACAGAGGAAAAGGAAGGACTTTGAAATACCTACCCACTGCATAACATTTGCTTATTCAGCAGTGCTTGGTGTTCCTTGAGACAGTGGAAACTTCAAGATTCTCCACTCAACAAAAGCATGAGCCGAAATAAATAATACAGTAACCAAGTCTTTGTTGTGCTCCGCTCACCTACTTTGTCAACACTGCAGTATTGAGTTTTTAAGGTGATGACTTTGGTAACTTTAAACCAATCAGTGAGTGAAAGAGAGAGGCATAAAGAGGAAGAGAGAGAGAGTAGAACAAGGCCTATTTGAGATTTTCTTTATAGCATCATAGAAATCTTTACTACAAGCTTGCTGCACTATATCAAATTCTCTCTGCACTGTGTTCCTGTGGGGAAAGAAAATATTCTCTTAAGTCTGCATTCTGTTCCCTACTTTATTCACAGACTCAAAGAAAAGGCAGTTGTACACACACAGTTTTTTGTTCTTAACTTACTTCACAACAGTCAGTTGATTTACAATAAACCGTAGAGACAGCAGACCAGGTGTGGAAATGCTGCAGGACACCTATTAACCTTTAAATGTTTCCACCTCAAGCCAAGAGAAAGTATGTGCATGAAGGCAAATGTTGGAACATGCTGTGTGTGCACAGTACACACACACTCATTTTCAACTTTGAGCAATATATTTAGAGAAGGGATCCATTTGTCAAATATTCCCGGTGATGTTTTCCGTGCAAAGTGTGCACTTTTGTGTGGGCATAATCAATCAGAGACCGTGATTAAAAGTGGAGCGCAGTCTTGCCGAGGAAGCCTCTTTTTTGATGGGCAAAGCAATGACAGTATGACAATTCAGATCTTTGTGTTCTGCATGCATACCTATATTTTGACAACACAATAGTGCTGATGAAAGATTGTGCAACTCTATTGCAAGGAACCCTGTCTCTGTGTGTGCGTGTGCGTGTGTGTGTGTGTGTGTGTGTTGGAGCCTTTGTCCTCCAGTGTGATTGCTTTGTTTTTGCTGTTTTTGTGTCTCTTCTGAACTGTAGCCTCTCCAAAGAGAAAATCAGTGCACTACTGTAAAGAAAACATGGCTGAATTCACGAGATATTCCTTAAAAATCTAGATCAAAGAAACATGTCAGATCACTTTGTATTCTGGCAATATCAGGAGCTAAAACTCAAAGGCAAATCAAACGTGTTTTTGTATGTCAGAGACGGGAGGAATGGGAGAAGAGTGGTGCCATTTATCTGCTCTTGGACATGCTAGTGTGTAAGCTACAGTTGGCTGATTACCTTTTATTATTGAAGGTAATATATTATTAATCCCTGAGAGAAAGCATGGCTTTGGTGAATTCTCAAGGACCAACATAAATATGAAATGTTTTATTTCCACTTCCTTCATTCATTAATTTGAGTGTGGCTGCCAGCAGCTGCAGGATTGCTAGCGTAGCGCGCTGCTTTGGTATACACAGCCATTGTCTGTCTCCATTTTCACACTTGTGGCTATGACTTATTTAGAGTTCAATGAAAGAATACATCACATTACTGGCGAGGCTGACTGTATAAGTAGGCCAGGAGACTCGCACTATTGAGAGACTGAAGAATGTGTGCCCCGGAGGAATAATTCATTGTAATATCAAAATCTGTTCTGAAGGTCTGGGAGCCGATGCCTGTCTGCTTCGACAGAGGTGTAATTTATGCATTAAGTTGTCTCATCAACTAAATTAGAGCTCCAAACAAATCTATAAATTTGGCAGCTGTGTCAAATGTTTAAAAGCATAAAGGGTAGAAAGGTAAAGTCATTGACAGCTAGACCACCACCTTTCTGGTAATTACCTCTGCATTACCATACAGCTCCAATAGAAACTTAACAGATGGAAAACCCTGCCTGATCTTCTGGTAAATCTGTGACATTAATCTTGTATTTAAATGATCAGTATAACCTCTTGCAACATAAACAATCTTGTCTGTGACAGCAAGCGAATTACAAAGAGGCTCAGAGGTTAAGGGTGTTACTCTGAAAACAATGAGACATCCATTTGATCAACAGATGCAACACATTTAAGCTTGATGGTGCATAAGCCGTTTGCCAGATGGCTCAGCTGATTAGAGCATGTATCCTTAAAATGATGCATGATGATGCTTTTTGAAAATAATGTTCACCAGGTGCCGCTCCCTGAGTTCTGCAGAAGAAATAAAAGTTAAACAAAGAAAGGGAGAGAGAGGCAGAGCTGGGATAACATGAAGAGAGATAAAGAGGTGGAGAGAAAGGGAGGAATGGAGAGAGCTGCGCATCCTGCCGGGTGTGTGAAGAACACGTCGTGTCAGGGACGCTTTGTCAGGATGTGAGAAGAGTGTCATCTAAGTCGCTCTAATGTTCTGTTGCATGGGATGCGCAGCTACATATCACACAGAATATACTGCAGAGGCTCCACAGACAGACTGGATGTGCCACCATATCCCTGCTGGATTTGAGCATGGTTACACCGTTGAAGCAAAACACTTCCATGGTTACGAAAAACATGAAACTAATGAGCTGACAAAGTGATCTTTCGCACTGTGTGCACCTGTCTTCGACGACGCATCATACATATTAAACATACATATTTAATGTTTGATTCAAATGATCGCCATAAGGCTGAAAGTTAACCAACCACAAAGAGATGTACGTATAAAATAAACTCTCCACAGTGGTTTCTTTAAGCTAATGAGAATGAATGAGACCCACAGAGGTATCGCATCTTGGCTATTTGGAATAATAGGTTCAATTCCAGATGACACCTGTGTCTTAATTGTGACCTTCAGCTTCCAGCTCCTTTAATCTTCATTGTTTTAGCTGAATACGAATACTTTCCAACATAACCTTTACAATCATTGCATCTTTAAGGGCAAAGATATCACCGTAGAAACATGTCCGCTTGCTCAAAGGGCCTTTGTCCCTCTAATCCAAATGTACCCTCTTTCAGTGTAAATCGGGCCTATTGCATCAGAAATATAACACATCCCTGGAGCACAAGTGAACAGTTCTGTGAAAGCAAAATCCCTTCTCTGTTCTGGTGTGTGCGGGTATTTCCAGAGAGCACTGCCACAGTCCAAATCTAATGTGTGTGTGTGTACGCATCAACGGCCGAGCCTCACAAGCACTAGAGTTTTTCTTGTGTGGGAGTTGTATTTATTATATGGCCCTGGGTTAAATGTGATGCTTTATATTAATAATACAAATGTTCATATAGTAAGGTTGACTTAGCTGTAGACAAATAAAGAAATCTCTGTATGTATTGTGAACATACCGGGTTATCCAAGACTTTACTCAGGGGGACTATTCCACTTGGAGGGTAAAAAGTGATGCAGTTTTGCCGTGTATACTGTAGGTAAGTGCTGCAGGCTAGTGGTTGGGTTGCATCTTGTACGAGACCTTTAAAGCAGGGAAGATGGGTTGTGGCCACCAATGCTTCTCAAGGCTTTATTCTATTGTCGAGCATGAAATGGACTTCAATGTCCTTTATGTTCAATTCAGTTACAAATCTCCTCAAAGCTCCCATTTTCTGACTGTCCAGATGACGATGATATTTTGGTGTTTGGAAAATCACAATTTGCTATTCAGGTTAACACCCAGAGAAAGGAGCTTTTCTGTCAGCTAATCATTAAAGAACATCATAAATGTTGTATTTTGATGATTAAAAGATGCTTCTCCAGCTATTTATTGATTAATTTGCTGAGGCTAGCTTCCACTTTAGCCTCCAGCCAACGTTGCTGAACAGAGGTACGTCATCAGCATACAAGCACATCCTCACAAACACTCACAAGGATATCAGTGGAGATGCGAAACAGAAGGAATACATTATAAAGGTACTAATCATACGGAAATCCCTTATATTAGGATCCTCAAAGCGCACTCTAGAGTACAGATGGACTGTGCATGTGTTTCACATTGTTTAATGAAAACGTAAAGTCCCTGAAACCTTTAACTAAATATTTTATATGTCTCCACCACATAGCATATTCCCTAACTAAATAAGCAGACATCAAAGTAAAAAATTAATCATCTAATCTGCGTCATCAGGACTGTGTGGGTGTGGGTGATTGGCAGTTGCCTGGCAGCCCACCAACTGAATACAGATCTCTCATGCTAAAAACCAACCAAACAGAAATTGTGTTTCCTTGTCGGAAACGCTCTTTGAGAAAACAGGTTCAGGGCTTTAAGTGGCATGACTCTTTACATCCTACAATCAGTTGTGGATGATATTATAGGTAACAATCTTCCATTATCTAACACAAAACAGGTTATTCCTCATTGTGTGCATGGAGATATGTCAATGCAATGCACATCTTACTTGCTTCAGATTAGTTATGTAAGGTACCATTCTTTATATACTAACTGATATACCCTTTTCATATTCAGATGTATTATTCAGACAGAAATTTCTCTAAATGCATCACATTTAAATCAGCTAGATGAAAGCATCTGTTTTGAATGCTTATTACTTGCTCCAGCAAAAGACAGTCCTTGTGCCGGTAATGACTGCACTCTCCAGTATGGGTATAGCATTGCGCGTTGATTTGAATGTATAATTTGCATAATAAATGTTTCTGTCGCATGTGAAGACTTCTCGCGTGAAGCAATCGTGGCAAGGAGCAAAATCAACAGTTTCCCCCCTCTCAAAGAAGCAGCCTGCAAGAATATAAATGTAATTCTGCTTCCATAACATTTATATATTTGACACTCACACATATACATAGTGTTTTGCCGTGCAGACCTCTTTCCCGCAGTAATAAGAGGGAAGAAGTGATAGTTAAGAGCTAGCTGTATAGAATATGTAATTCAGGGCATGTCAGAGTGGGAAACAACATGTCATTATTACAGGCCAAAACACACCGAACACACCGACAGCCGCATATTGTAAACAGGCTATGAATACCATTTCCCACCATGCAAGAGCTATGTGTCCACTGAGGTATAAAATGAAAATGTCTTGTTATTTTCTAGTTCAGGATAGTAGGAAATACTTCCCCATTTCAACTGAAGAGAACATCCTCATGGTCTGGTTGGATATTGGCTCGTTGTGAGGATAAGGATGATGGCTAGGCTACATAAATGGCTGTAATCATTGTTCTATTGGCCGTGGTGTTGCGTATTGTGTTTTTCTTAAACCCATTGTGTGATCCAGTACATGAATTACCCAGCCACTGTAGTATTTGTCACTATTCCAGTATTTTTTTTGAGGATAAATATTTTAGAGCTTTGCCTCTCTGCAATATCAATGTTGTCTTTATTGCAATTTTTATGCTTATTCCCTGCTGTGGCATTTCCAACATGATAACCTGACTGGACTCGGTGGCCTCAATCTGTTACTTTTATCATGTGGCCTACTTTAACGCAGATGTCATGTCCAACTGCTGACCCTAGATCTTATGTAATTGCGTGGAAGGGATCCACACTACCACCTACTACTACCATCGCTTATATCACTACAGCTGCTGCGTACATAGAGGCGCGCTCCCACAGCACCGCTAAGCCTCGGAAAATGAATTTGCCTGATGATGGAGAGGGTGCATTATCTAGCGGTACAGTACAGTGCGTGTGGCCCGAGCAGACTAGCTGTCTCTAGCCCTCAGAATAGGAGCAGCAGTCTCCTGGGCCCCGGTAGGAGAATGGGCTGAAGCCGCAGTCTAATTCATCACAGCTCTGCAGGAAACAAGCAATCGTGGGGAGGCTTAAAAAAAAAAGGGAAACCAGTGCAAAAGACACAACAGCTCTCACTGGACCCCAGCAATTCCCCCGGTCACTGCAGTTGCCTGCCTAACTGTCAGAATCTTCATGACTTAAATGCTGAGGCAAAGAGAGGAGGGGGAGAAGGAGCGGAAGATAGTAGGTAGAGAAGAAGAAAAGCAATTCCATATGGATATGTAGATGATATTACTCATTGGTGGGAGGTTACAGCGCGTGATGTACAGCATATTTACCGTAGCATTAGCATAAATCACTGCATATCTTTATACGGGATGTGATTGTTTACCCTATGTGGACCACCTCTCAAAGGGGGTTCTTCACTCGAGCTCCAGATTGTGGTGATATGGCCTGCTGGAGGGTTTCCGTGACAACCTGGGCTTTCTGTCCAATCAGAGCGAAGGGTTTCCAGATTGAGAGGTGGTCCTCAGGGGAGCTGTACTTCAATGAGCTTGGATGCTTTGCCACGGAGCAGCCCTTTTAGAGAGACCATCACACAGTGAGATTCTGCTCAAAATGGGTACTTTGATGTTCCTGGCATAATTGGAAACACTTTCCAAAGGAGGGTCCTTTTAAAATTCATTGAAAGCGAGAGGACAGGGAGCATCCAATTTCAATTCCACTCATGAACCATCCTGCAGCTGCCTTTCAGGCATGTAGCATATATCTTATGACCCGCCCATTTGTCAAACTGCCAACTGTTGTTATTTTGTCTCTTTTTACGATGGGCAAAAGTAGGAGACATCTTTGTGTTTTTGCCACCTGCTCATTCAAGCAAATCTCCCCCTGTAATCTCCTTCTATTCAGTCCAGATCCCTTTTTCCTTTTTTTTACCGGCAGAAGTTGCATAGTGGTTTCATCATCCTGAGCAGTAGCAGCCAGCAGGGTATCGTACAAACACTACGGGCAGGCTCATTTTTCACAGGTTGACTTCCCAGCTCTCCTGCAGGATGTGTCACGACAAACGGCTGATATGTGACACACTTGCGACAGATCCGTGTCCTTGCATTAGAGAGGAGATGTAGTGCTTTGTGTGTTTTTGTGAGTGTGTGTGAATATATATCTGCTCGTCCTGGGGTGTGTTTACTATCTGTATGCAATAGGAATGCATGACATTGTGTATACTTATGCTGAAAAAAACTGGAACGATGACTTTAATATATTAAGTCAACAGATTTCACATAACTGTATTGGGTTGTTTGAAAGCAATAATATTAAGTTGATCCGAATATCTTTAAACTTAATATTACTGCTTCAACTAACCTTATTCAGTTATGTGAAATCTGTTGACATAATACATTTATTTAAACGTTTCAGATTTTCCCTGTACCACGTCTTCGTACATTACAACTGTTTTGTAGTATCATTGTAGAGCTATATATAGACAGAGCCACTCACTGTAAACCGTTTTACCCTGCAGGCCTCAGTTCTCCACCAGCCAACATCACCACCTCCGCCGTGCCCAGCCTCGTCACGCCCCTCGTCAACGGATTCACCGGGATCCCCCATCAGCCCAACGGACACCCCGCTGTGGAGACTATGTACACCAACGGCCTGCCGCCCTACTCCACCCAGAGCCCCACCGCTGCTGACACCCTCCAGCAAGCATTCACCGGAGTACAGCAATACACAGGTGAGGCAGCTTTGTTTACCGTGCTGCTTTTCTGTCATAAATGCTAAATGCGTAGCAGCTAAGGGACGATTACTGCAGGCTAAGTAGTATGATTAAGGCTATATGTATTCACACAGTGTCGGACAGCGACTTAGAACATAACATCAGAGCGCCTTTGATTACGCATGTTATGCTCGTGTGATCGACCTTAAGCATCCTTGACATCGTTCTCTGTGGGATCCCTGGTTTTACACCCCTCTCTCTTTCTTTTGTACTCTTTCCTCTCCCTCTCTCTCTTTCTCTCTCTCTCTGTCTCTGTAGCAATCTACCCCGCCACCACGCTGACTCCCATCGGCCAGACAATGCCCCAACCACCCCAGGTTATCCAGCAGCAGCAGCAGAGAGAAGGTGAGGGTGAGAGAACATTATTTTCTTTTTTTACACTTCACACATCTCATCCCGTGTAATAGACATAAAAAGAAGATGAGAAGGAGGAACCAATATTACTTTAGCACTGTACACATCTCATTCAGTGTCACACACATATAAAGACTGTGAGGCTGAGAGGAGAATATGACTTTAACACTGAACACATCTCATTCTCGTTAATGGATTAATATAGTTGGACAGTGGAAGTGAACGCAGATCATATCTCATTTTATCTAATACATATATCAATTATAAGGTTATGGAAAACAAAGTTAATCGACTATAATGTGCACTATGTCTTCAAATAGGTTGCATATGATCGACATAGGCCCACGCTTCTTTTCATAAGTAATAATTAAAGCTTATATGATAAAATTATGATATAAGTGGCACTGCAGGCAAGATGGAAAAATGGAATTAATGTAGATTTGCTTGAAGATAAAGGAACTCACCGTACTATTTCATGGTTTCCACTCACATCTACTGCAGGTTTCACAGTAATAGTGTATTCATGTTGCATTGACCTTCGTGTCATTTGAATTAAATTAGTAATAGGCTGTGTCCGAAATCACTCACTCATTTACTCTCCCTGCTTTTAGTATTTGATATGTCGTTGTGTTTTCAAAATTAGAAATCAGACAGAAGGTACGAAAGTATGATTAAAGCCCCTCAGTTTAACCCATTATGTACATGATAAGTTTACTTTCCTACTTTTGAAAAACTCCTTTCACTGCTTTGATTGATCAGATTGTATTTCTCTGGCGGCACATTGATCACACTGCAGATAGTTGCCAGTGGAAAAATGTAATTTGTTATCTAGATTTATTGCTATTTATATTTAATCAGAAAAGTTTGTAAAACATAAATAGAAATGTTAAATACGATCCCATCCATTCAGTATCAGCAAATCAATGCAGAAACTTTTCAAATTATCTCTGTGTGTTTAAGAACAGCTGTGTTTTATCGCTGATAATGTCACAGACGTCCCGACAATCTATTTCCACTTATCTTAATTTAGTCGACACGAGAGACGGCATGGATCAAAAATACAAATTCACAGCAGCCTCTCTCTGTCCCTCGCCCATCAACACTCACTCTCTCTCTCTGTCTCTCTCTCTCTCTCTCTATCTGTCTGTGCTCAGGTCCGGAGGGCTGCAACCTGTTCATCTACCACCTGCCACAGGAGTTTGGAGACAATGAACTCATGCAGATGTTTCTACCTTTCGGCTCCGTCATCTCCTCTAAGGTCTTCATGGACCGAGCCACCAACCAGAGCAAGTGCTTCGGTGAGTTTCTCCCTGCCACTCACACACTGATATCGAGTCCACTGTGTGAGCATCAGGGACTTTAGCTTTCTCTGCTCACTTTTACATAGATATTTTATGATAATATGGGTTTGTAGGTATTAACCACTGACATAAACATGCAATAATGGCCTCTCCTAAAGACGTAGAGAGCAATACAGGAGGGAATAACCGAGCCAAATATTTGCATAAATACACTCAGGGGAAATGTTTAATGGATGTTTTCAGGAGTTGGACACAAAAACAAGCTCTTGTGCAAAACCAAATGTATTTTTGCAGCCTGACATTTTATATATTTTTTTTCCAATTATTCAGACATTTTTGGGTGAAGTTATATATTTTTATTCACAGGGAGTTTTTATTTTCATACTATGCCCCAAACTATTTTAGAAAAAAAAATGTGTTCAGATGCTTGACTGTGATGATGTTTGACAGCCTCAGACAGAGAGGATTGAAGGATCTTACCACTGCCTGAGTGACTGACTGACCTGAATTTGCATCTTGATGACTGTTGTGTTTTGGCATGAGCGCTGCAGAAAATGTGCTGAATACATTGTAGCCAAACTAGCCATGATGCAGTCGATCAGGGCCCATGTCCTTGTTTCTGCTTGGCAGCTGTGTGACCTGAAAACCTTGAGGTGCTGTATCAGCATCCACATCACCGTTCTGTAACCCCAATATCTGTCAATACCCTCACCGCTGAGGCTGATTCACACACCTCCACGCCTCCCGTCCCATTTAGCTCTGTCAGCCAACACACTCCAACAAGCCCCAGGGCTTATAACAACTTTGAGGAGACAGGCGGGCATGGCGGGGGGGGGAGCAAGGCAAAGGACGATTATGGATCAGCATTTGTTTTCACTTCAGGGAACAGCACAACCCTGGGCAAAATTGATCGGCAGTCCTGTCTCCCTGGGGGGACTTAATAACATATAAATTCATGAAAGAGGAGCTATTTGCAGTATTGACTTATACACTATGCATTTACAACATAATGTTAGGCCTGGGGAAACAGGGAGCACACTGGTGTAATTAATCTAGGGAGGAGAAAGAGGGGATAAACTTAGATTGATGGTGTGCAAAAGACAAGGAAACACAGAGTGAGAGAGAAAGCACACTTGTAATGTGTGACAGGACTGAGCGGAGGGTTTAGAGCTCTAAGCCTGCATCTCCTCTCCATCTCATCTCTGCTCCCGGCCCGTATGTGTTAACCTGATGTTGGGTCGGGGCAGCCACGTCCTTCCCCTGCCTCTATACTTTCTTTCGACTTCAGTTCAGCCTTTCGCCCTAATGGGCCAGCCCAGAGCCAGGCAGACAACACTCCCAGGTGGCCGTGGACGTGGAGAGGCTCCTGCTGCTTTTCACGGGTCATCGGCTGCTCCTAATGACACCACACACACAGGGGAGAGCATCAAGCATAGACACACTTCATTGCAGTTTCTGGTCACTGAATCCTCAAGGCTTTATTTTTACACATGATGAAAACAGGATGTTCAGCGTAGGCTTAAGGAGGGGTGTATCTTTGGGGAAATGCAGACTTGACTCCCCATGATGAACTATATTTGCTTTTGTTCTGGTCTGAACCCTTTGCCCAGGGACTTGTGCTAATTCATTTTTGTAGTTTAGGCTTTCTAGGTATATCAATCAATTTTGTATTGCCCCTTCTCCAGATGATGTTGAAGATAGTATCTGTATGTGGACGCTGTTTGTTGTAAATGGGGGGAGAAAAGAAATATTCATACATTTATAAATATTTCAAAATAAAACAGTTAAGGGAAAAAAGTACATAGGGATGATCTGCAGTGATTTGCATATGGAGTTCCACAGTGGTCTTTATTGGAGCTTTTTCCATATTTTAGAGCTGTGCATTTTAGCAGCTGGTCAAAGTCACTTTTTTATACTGTGGACATATTACACTCTGAAAAAATACAATTCAATATCTATCTTCAGTTTAGAAAAAACGTTTTGACACACAGTCACAAGCACTGAGCATTTGCTAAGTAGCCCAAACATGCTCACTGCCTCAACTACGCCATCTAGACTCCTTCAGGAGGCAGTCAGCCATGATGATCACAGAGAAATGTGTTTACCTTGTGTTTCCTCTGCCTGTCATTATGTTTTTGCCATAGATATGATCCCTAACCATTGAATTACAATCTAAAAAAAGGCCCTCGTCATTCTCCTAATTCTCAGCAGGGCTAATTACCGTGTTTCTTTCTCACAGGTTTCGTGAGCTTCGACAACCCTGCTAGTGCACAGGCAGCTATCCAAGCCATGAACGGCTTTCAGATCGGGATGAAGAGGTTGAAAGTCCAGCTAAAGAGACCGAAGGATGCCAGCCGCCCTTACTGACACAGCCTACCTTCAGTATTCATTGCAGCAGCACAGGTGAGCCAGCAAAGTGTCAGAGCCCTGTCACCGGTTCAAGATTTAGAGCCTCAACATTGTGTCTCTTAAAGCTGAAGATGTAGCTCTGCTTGAGATGAAGCGGTAGTCGACATCCGGCCAAATGTTCCTTGCTGCTTAAGATAAGAAGGATGGATGGATTTGAAGTTCTTGCTGTTTTGTTAAACTATTCGACATGAGTATCGAATGGACTTTGTGTTCAGTAAATCTGAATGTCTAGAATCGGGGTGTCTGCAGAGTTGATTTTATATGCCTCACAGCAGTCGTATTAATTATTGCAAAATCTGTCATCGGCGTGATTGACAAAGATTGATTGGTGTGCCGGTGCGGGTTAGCTCTCTCCAGACCATTTCACTGATTTAATAGAGTCATTTTGAACTCTCCAAAGTTTAAAGGAATGATTTTTTTTTGGGTAATGACAGCTTAATGAGCAGTGAGATCTGAAATTGCTTTCTTCTTCTTCTACTTCCCAGGTTTTAGAGGACACGTGAAGATTATCTCGGAGGAGTCCAACTTTTTTTCTTTGAACGCAAAATATGTTTTTAAAAAATCAACACATAAGGAATTTTTGAAGACATATCAGCATTTACTTATGAAGCTATAGGTTACGGCAGAAAAGAAGAAGATGCAAGAGAGGAGGAGGAGGAGGAGGAGGAGGAGGAGACGCTTCACCGAGGGACGAGTAACAGATGGCACAGTGCAAGAAAGACGAGAAGAAAAAAAAAACTGAAAAAAGATGTGATGAGACTGAACAACAGAACTTTTTCTTGTTGAGACTTGAATTGTTAATTAAGCAACAAACTAACAAACAAAAAAGCAGCAACAACAAATAGATTTCTATATACATATTATATACACATATATATAAGGAAAGAGGCGCTTGTGGCTTTTACTGTACTGGACAAATGAGGGTTAAAACTTGAAGATCAAGAAAAACAGTGGAAAAAAAGAAGCTATTCTAATCGTCCACTGACAGACTTTCTTTCTCTTTCCCTCTTTCTCTTATTCTCTCACCGTCTCTCAGCAAGCGCAGAACTATGACTCTTGGAGGTCACTGAGGTTTCCATTAGCAACAGTAGAACTGCAAATCTTTCACCCCTAAGGGACCAAAGGACCAAACATTTTTATTGTTCTGAACAGTAATATATAGTATTAAAGATACTAATACTACAAACTACTACTAATAATATTACAAGTTAAACTTAAGAAGAAATACTAGCTTCAGGTTGAAAAAAAAAAGAAGAAATGGGTTTTGTTTAGTTTTCCTTTTACATTTATAGCTACTGGGTTTAAGGAATATTAAAACAAAACAGAAAAAAAATGTATAAAGCTATACTATTTTAGGGGGGTAGACTATGTGGGTTAAACGTTGTTTCGGGCATGTTCAGATACGTTGTTTTGCCACCCATTGCTTCATCTACATCACAGCATTTCATCTCGGAGGTGTGATCTGTCGGTGTTATTGTGTCTGGAGAAGAAGAAAACAGCCCCGTAGTGCCAAAAGTGATGCAATAACAGCCTCTTAAAGCCAACATTACTGATCCACAGTGCACTCAGCCGTGCATCGCTGTCTTCTGCTCTTGTCAGCGTGTTGCAAGTCCATAATTGAAGCAAAAGTAATTCCATGTGATCATTAAGGCCTCGATATTACCGATAATCTGACCATAAAGCACTGTGCTGAAAGTGCCATCCAGCGGAGCTGGATACGCAGCAGTGACATAGCAAAACATCTGTTACCGCTTAATGAAATATACAAATGAGCTTGACAGCAGTTGTAAAAAATGCCATGGTCGTGTCACAGTGGTCCCTGCCGGGTCATGCCCTCTCCCGCTGCCAAGCCCCTCCAGCTGCTCTCAGCAAGCGAGACTTTCCCCTCTCTCTCCTCACCTCCAAGTGCCAGCAGCATATCTCTCTCTTAATAGGGACCATCAGTTCACGGGGGCCGAGAGCTAACCCACAGCATAATTAGGATAATGATAATATTGATCAGATGGGGAGCAGCGCTGCGGGGCAAGAGATGAGCAATCAATTACACATTGGCATTTTGAATGAATTGACTGAGTGACAGAGTCCTTTTTTCTCTAGGTGCTTGGATGGGAGCCTTTTCCTTCTCTAACTACTATCAACAGTCTCAGCGAGGACCTCAAACCTGACAGAGGCAGCATGTCCTGAGGGACACCTCAGAAGCACTTAAATCTGCAGGATTATTGCTAAAAGATAAAAGGTTGAGAGGTTCTCATGGCTGCGACAGGATCTGTATATAGTGTTTAGAGTAGATTGTACAAGTTCTTCAGTGAAGAGCAGCTGTATTTCTTTTTTTTTCCAAAGGGTATAATAGCACAGTAAGAGCTTGTACACGTTGAGGAACAGCCTGGCATTACCAGCCTTAGGAGGTCAAATTAAGAGCAAAATGATCCATCAATTAGACAGCAGCAGGCCTGTAAGTGTAGCTGCTACAGCTGCTGCTCCTTCGACAAGACGACAGCTTACCATTAGCAGCGGTCACAAATGGCTCCTATACAGTGTGGTCACGACACATCACGCCATCGCCGATGAGATTAATTAACTAAACTATCATCGTCTGTTGAGAGCAGCACATACAGTACATCCGAGATGAAATCTTCTTTCATGAGTTATTTGCTTTTACTCTCCATTATCCATTTCTTCAACTAACATCCACTCAGTTGTCTTTTCATTTGAAAGTATTTCCAACATGCCATTCATTGAGTTTGCACTGAAGCAGCTCGCCCCCTCAGGACTCTGTGAGACCTCAGCGCTATGATTATTTCTCTAAACTTTAGACACATCAGTGCTTCGAATCACAATGCTGTCTCTACGGCCACATCCACGTACGCAGAGTCTTCAGAAAACACGACTGCTATGCCTCCATAGTCTGAAACCACAAAAGTCATCAGCAGAATGGCTCCCCAGGTCCTGGTGACTGCATTTTTTAATTCTCTTTATTTGTTTGGTTACCGGTTCACAGGATCAGTATTATTAGAAGGGGGTTTCATTTTGCAGGAGGCTGTTAACAAACGTTACTACCCTCATCCACTGTATATTGTTCTCTTGCAGGCAATACTTGTAAAAAGAAAGTCTTTAAAAATGCCTTTTCTCATCATGAATTGCCAAATTATGCAAGCATATCCACTACATTTCCTCATCAGACTTTAAACGTGTGCCACATTCCTTGAAAATGTTCCTAGAAATGTGTTCATTTTCAGGAAATTTTCATTACTAGAACAAGTATTTGGTTTTGTGATATAGCATAACATTGTGGGATAAAGGTTCTTGCAGGCTGTAATGATATACAATAGAATTTCTTAGTGAAAAGGTTAGATTTCGTATATATTTGCCAGAAGACAGCGTTGTTCCCCCCGGTGAGTTACTGTTAGTTTCCTCTCTCTTGTCAGGCCCAGCAGCTTTAGGAAGCGGTGATATATGCCCTCCTTTCCTCGGGCCATACAGGGCCTTATAAACCCACTCAAAAATCTTTTCTTATGGGATTTCTACCAGAGAGTTTTTTAAATTATTAAAATCAAATTAAATTTGGCCTTCACAACAGCTTGGGTAATGCAAATTAAAGATGCCAGCTGTGGCTGAAATTTAATGAGTTGGAAAAGATGTTGAGTTAATTTCATCCTGCCAAGAGAAAGAATGAAATTTGATCGAACGAAATTAAAACACTGAAGGTTTGTGGATGGAGACAGTTTGTGTGCAGAGCATTAGCCTGAATATACATATCCAGTATGAAATTCAGAAAAGGGAAAGAAATTAAATGGAAAATTACAAAAAACCAAGAAGTTGATTGAGGTTTTTAATTTAAACATTGTTTGAATTAGCAGAACTGACTTAAAGTCCACTAATGATGCGAGGAAATAGCAGTACTTATTTTAATCTATACTTCAGTTGCATGTGGTCAATCTAAACTTTGTTTTCTACATCTCTTTCACTCTAGCATCCATTATTTTTTATATTTGTCATCTTACAATGCCCTTGCAATCTCTGAGCATGCTCAATGGGGGCTGGGAGGGGTTACAGATTATGGTACTAGTATTAACAATATGATTCTTTACCTATGGTTTGAATGCTAAGGATAGTAGCTTATTATAAATATGAAATCTGTATATTATGGAAAATCAGCACAGGACCTTTCTTTAGATACATATAGAATAGGGTTTGAAATGGGGGAGGGTTCTGGGGAGGGGGTGGGTCGCTTTATAAAGATATTAACTTTCTGGTTTCTCAGCACAAAGCATACAAAAACATATAAACAGCAGTATGGAGTCTGTGAAGAAGACTTTACTGACATACAGGGCGCAAAAAGAGGAATCTCAGAACTATTCTTTAGACCTGGAGCAGAACATCCGGTTCACAGGTTGTATTGTTTTTCTTTCTTTCTTTTTTAAAGGAAAGCGCCACCTATTTTTGTGGCAGCGTCAGTACAGCATGGATTAACTGACAGGGAAAGCAGTATCTTTTTATAAAAAAAAACATATAAAAAAAACTACGTGTTCTGTATTAGCCTGAGAAACCAAACATTTTTCCCCTGTTGAAATTTCTTAATACTTGCTGCTTAGATTACTTCATATTAATGATTGATGATTAAATAATTTTATAATTATCGGGTCAAGTATGTAACTTGATGTTTATTTATTTATCTATTTATTTTATTTATTTATTTATTATTTATTCAGCCACTTTTCTTTTACGGTTATGGTAAGATAAAGATATGTATCAAAAAGAAATGCTTAATGGGGCTTTTCTCTCTTTCTCTCCTTTTTTTCCAATTTTACAATAAAAATTCAAACAGGATGTTTTGTTTCTCACAGTTCTATGATGTTGAATGGAGTGTTTAACCACTGTGCAAAGAGAGGGGGAGTAGTTGCACAAGGACTTACTCTCAAGGACCTTCAGAGTCTGCAGATGTTGCAACCTCTTACAGCTCGCCACCCCGGAGTGTGTTACTGATGCCTCGTCTCTGTTAAATGATGAAACTGTGATGATAGGGTCATTGCCCTTTTAAAGGGTAACGGGGTTATTACTGCACACCCACAGCTTGAAGTTTTGTAAACATTTTATTTTAACACGAGCCAATTTCTGCTGCGCTCAACGGGAAGAAGTCTAGGTTGGTATTCATCATGAAAATGCTGGAAGCTTCAAGAGGAAATTTGCCCATTTTATACTCGTATGGAAACCCGGCGTCACAGCACGCATGATTTGGATTATCTGTTATTTTGGAAGTGAATCCTCAAAGTCACCTGATGCTGTTCCACTGCAGAGAGACACTACAATTGAAATATGTGTAAGGAGCAGAATTCATAAACAAAACTATAAACAGCACACATTTGGGAAGATACTGGATCACGCAGGGGCTGTAAGAGGAAGACAGGGGAACAAATAACATTATCTTTTTGATAAGCAGGAGGCAGTCAATTTAAAATAAGGAAGGCATCGGATATCAGTCAAGTTTACATCATGAACCCAAGCATTGCTGTGGGGCCAGAAGCCAAAATCTGATGCAACATATGTTGACATTGACTTGCTTCTGCAAATGCACTTTGTAATCATCATCTTCTTACACTAGAAGTCACTGTAGCATCAGACAGCTGAGACATTCACATTTTGTGGAGCAGCGACAGATATGAGAAAGAGTGGGAGGAAAAAAAAAAGTAGAACCACTGGCTCATGAAATAAATTGTCCCAATTACAATAAAGTGTGGCTCTTGGTCAGTGTGCACGGCAGGCAGTTCATCTTTATTACAATCAGTTAATGAAAATCAATCCCCCTCCTGATAAACTCTTATCTCCACGGCCTTTGCGCGGCCCTCATGCGGGGAGATAATAAATTAGGGTAATATTGCCTTTGATGAGGGAGTGAATTGCAAATTATTGTAACTTTCCAAGATTTATGATGCAGATGCTTAATTTCCGAGCTGGGTTTTTCGGGGCGTCAGGGTGCCAGGGGGCCATTTGTTAAAAGTTTGGTGACACAGGCTCGTTAATAAAAATACACATTCAGACAACCAGGTGTTCTCTACTGTTACAGTAGCAGAGAAAGCACTGCTGCAATGACAGGAAGTCCTAGCTCGCAGGATTTGCAGTCTGTTGGTATTTTACCTATAACGGCAGATACATGAAGAGGCAGAAACCCGGGGGATGCAACGTGTTTACTTAAGACTGCCAATCATAGAGTGTTATTTCCCCCACCCCAGTCTCTATCACACAACACAAGCCAGGAGCGTATGATTTGATATATAGGTCAATACCCATTCTGGAGTGAGATATGTCTCGTTGCTTGCTGTCACTCTGATTATTGAGGAGACACAGAAAGATTGAGTTGGTCAGGTATGAGAGCCTGCGGTATGAGATAGCTGTATAATCGCTGCCACTAGAGCAGTCTGAAAACACACACACACACACACACACACACACACACACACACACACGCATTCACTGAGAAATAAGTAACATCTCGCTCTTTGTGCTTCAGCAGTGACCCATGTAACAGAGTGCAATGTATGTGTATGTTGAACGTCTTCTACTTGGTGCAACAATCTGACTCTGAGTGCATCATTAAGTAAAAACGCTTCAGAGAGAGGAGGTTAGGGGGTCTTACCAGTCAGCAGGAGCTGCAGAAATGATGCAAGGTGATCATCTAAGGAGCCATTTGTGAATCTGAAGGCACAATCTCACAAGAGCAGCTGAAGTTCACAGCTTGGGCTGACCAACATCACGTGTCGTTTGGCATCAATAAATGAAGTTTTCACTTGAAAAGATATCATGTGCAACTCACGTAAGATGTTTCCACCATGCTCAAATCCCTATTCATCCCTTATGATGTGAGACTATTATTAACACATAATATGTATCTGAGGCCTGTCTAACTAGAGGTATGGCACCTTATATATCAATGAAGTAATTTTAAGGCCCACAATTCTCCAAGCATTTGATCATTTCATCATACAAACATCTCTCCTCATCAAGGCCACCTCATTTAAGTATAAGGAACATTTTAAATTAAGACAGCCATCAATCTATCCATTATCAATCAAGGAAAGGACTCACACACCACTATCTATTTATCTTGCCAAGTGCTCTATTAATATCAAATTAATTTCCCCATTGAGAGTATCAATCACTCAAGCAGTTTTTTCTCAACTCATTAGCTTGGTAATTGTCCTTGTTTACAGGGGAAAGTCAAGACAGGATGACTCAAAGAGGCTGGACGAGCAATCTATGCAGGCTTGAGCACCCTCCGGCAAATCTGAGCAACGTCCTCCATGCTGGTAGAGAATATTTAAGATGTTCTACATTTGCAGTTTAGAAAAGAAGTTTCAAACCCCAAGCTCAACTCAAATAAATTAGCTTTTATGTTTACAAGTTCACCTTTTTTTAACAGACTGAGATGGCGCTCTCTCATGGGGATGTTATGTAATACTGCTGCTGCCTGGCAGATGCTGTCAGGGGCTTTAAGCTTCTTTTCTTTAAAAGTATACAGGAAAAGGTAAGACACAGTGTATTTAAATAAAAGATAGTAAGGTGAGGACGTATTCAAATCATTTAGCTAAAGCTTCATTATGTGACTATTTTACTTAAAGGTGCAATTGATAACATTTAGCAACTAGATGAAGCCTGCACCTCCCCCTATCATTGGTTCCTTTCAAAACCCAGCTGGGTGCCAGTTTGATGAACAGGCTGCATATTTCCCAAACAATCGGGGTAGAGGTGGTTCACAGGTGGCTAACTAGCAAACCATAGCTGTAGCTTGAAGAAAAGTGGTTGCTTCAGCAATCAAAAAACTCCCATCAGTTGAATGTTAGCAGTAAAAGCACATCAATGTTCCCTTTGGTCTTGCTCCTCCTTTTGACCCTGAGCACTTGGATTTGGTACCGGCGTGAAGTCGAAGCCTATCATCAAACTAAACATTTTTTCCAGTTTTTTCCCCACTAACTGGAAAATACCCACTGTCTTCGTTATTGTTTAGTAAAAGAAAAGCCACCATTGTTGCTATACTATTGGCTAACAGGCTGCATGCAATGGCACTGGAAGATGGCAGATTTCTTACACAGAAATGTTAATTTCTTACCTAATAAAATGTCTGAAGATACTGATTCAACATCATAGTATTTTAAACTATAATTAAGTAAGTGTATTGAAGAGTTTATTAGTGTAAATTCCTACACAAAACTCTTATCAATATGACCTTCAAATAAGGCCTTCAAAAATAATGTTGATGCTACACTGACTGGTAATAGACCTTTTCACAGCAAGACTTTCGGCCTATCAAAGCACAGGTCAGGTGCAAATATCACATTAACAATGGTTCCATTTTAATAAGCGTAGTACTACCAATCCATCTCTGTAAACGCATCCCTGAAACTGGCGCAGCTAAATGGAATGTAGCCTTCATCGATTTCCTGGTGTGGCTAGTCAACATGTCTGCTGTTCTTGTCAATGAGCGTAGTAGGCGCCAATTTGATTTAGGTGAAATTGGATCATATATGATGGAGAAAATGTATAATTATGCTAATTTCGGCTTTGACTCGATTCTATGATGTAAGAAGTTTCCTCATGGACCATAATGTTATCTTGTTGCTAAGTAACGCTAACCGATGCTGTCAGTGGCGGCCCGAGCCTTTAGGGGGCCCCATGCACCAACACCACGCGGAGTAAAAAAAACAAACCGCAACAACAACACTCGATTGGGGGCCCCCTGGTGGCCCGGGGGCCCCAAGCAGCCGCTTAGTTCGCTTATGCCTCAGGGGGCCGGCCCTGGATGCTGTCAGCTAGTTAGCATTTAGCTCATTTAGCCGTGTGCCAGTAACGGGGTGCTCCGAGGACCGGGAGAGTGTTCGTGTTTATACCGCCTGAACAGAAGCTTTCAGCCGCAGGGAGTTGGTGGTTTTCCGGCCTGTGGTGCGGAGAGGAGCCACTGTGGCCAGAACAAGAGGGCAACGAAACGCCGTGAGTAACTTAACATTAGCTATGTCTTGTGTTGTTACACTTGCTTGTTGTTTGGCTGTGTTGGCAAAGTTGTCGACTAGCTAGCTTTCATCATTCATTGGTAATGAATCATAGGTAGCGCTACAGCTGTCAATATTTACTTTAGTGGTTTATGCATGAATTGCCCTGCAGGGGCGCTAAATCACAACAATGCAGATTGAGACATGCTTTAATACAACTATGTAAAAGTACTTTATAAAGAAATCCTGCACTCAAATCACTACACAAGTAGCAAAGCAGATAACTGATATCAGCAAAATGTAAAGTAGGCTACTGGTTCAGCAGTAAAACGTCCCCTGTGTCTGTTATATCCATTATATATTACATTTTTAGATTGTTAGTAGTGATGCAACAATGTGTAAGCTGCATTTTACTGTTGTATATGCTCAAGGCAAGTTCAACTCAACCACTTTATATACAGTTTGTTAGGTTTGTCAAGCATTTTCCAACCTGTCAACAGTTATCAGTCCCCTCCAAAGGCTCTGAAGATGCATATGAGGTGTCTTAGATGATTATTGTGAAAGGAAAGATAAAAAGGTGTTGGATAATTGTACCCCTGTTGGTCATGTTCATGATCCTGATAAGAAAGTTTGTGATTCTCCCTTTTTTCATCTCTTTTGTACTCCTTATATTGACAAGGAGGTGATGCAGTCCCCCAAAGAAGCCTTAATTTGTGCAGACCATATAACATATATGCTGAATATATATATATAACTGGTGAAAAATAGGGTTGACAAATGTATTTTGCCAGCTCCTTCACAACCACGCTCTGTGCTGTTGTCTCCATTTGAAGAAATAGGACATGGAGAGATTAAGTATGATTGCATGTGTGACGAAACATTCTGTCATTCAGAGTAATAAAAGGACCAAGACACTTTTAACTTGATTCAAGATATACATTTAATCTACATCTACTAATTATAGCACATTAATTCTTAATGTCTTCATAAGAAGTGTGCAGAAGCTTGTTAATTGCATTTCTGACAGCGATTAAAAACTGATCACATCCTTTTTTCTAATCATAGTGCTCATTGTTCGTGTATAGTGCAAATATCAGCACCACGCGTGTGTTGACTCTTACCTGGTGTCAAACCACACACTAAATCCTATTTGGAACCATGCAGCGCTCTGGCAGACAAAAGCAAAGCCAGCAGCCAGCTCAGCACTCAGAGGTAACATTTACACAGGGGACTGAGAACATACTGTGGATCCCTACAGCTACACAGGCAGCTTGTCAAAACTGTCTGTGTGAGCTGGCAGGCCTTATGGACTGAGGACCCCACCAGGACACAAGTGGTATTACACTTCAGAAATTGCAAGCTTTCCTGTTTTGCATGTCATCTTGACCCAGAATGAGTTATATAAGGGCAATGAAAGCAGAGATTCAAACTCTATACACAATTTACTATGATCTGATGTAGGGCTGCATACTACATCCTTTTCTATTGTGATGGTGTCAAGGTGTGCACTAAACACATGTTAAGACTGTGATATTGCACTAAAGGTTGTTTGACTAAGTTGAAAGTTACATTTTAAACTTCTTTTTTTATTTATTTATTTATGCCTTTTGTGTTCAGATCATTCTTGATATTGTTAAAAAAATGTTGATGTAATTCATTTAATGAAAGGAGCCTTTTTGCCATTTTAGCAATAGAGGTTTATTTTCGGTTGTTTTATATTTTTTGCTAGCTTCCACGTCACGCCGATATAATGTTCAGCCCTATTTACTGATAGAAAATCTCTCTCTCGTATAGATACCAGGAAAGAGTGTGACACAAAGAGGAAATCAGACCTTTGTCAGGAGTGTCCAACACTTTATTACAGAAATTACAAACACATATTAGTTTACTTTTTCTTACAATGTCTTAAAATAACCTACTAAAACACAACAAATGTAAAACATATTACAGTTAAAACATCTATACACAGGCAAATGTACACAATATAAAACACTTATATACACTCTTTTAATATATTATTATATAAAGATTTGTTTTGTTTTTTTTAACCTTTTTTTTTTAACTGGAAGCCAGACAGCTTGAAGAGGGAGTGTTTCACAGAAGAGGAGAACTGTTGTATATCACACGGACACATCGTATATTATGGATAGGTAGTTTTTACATACAGTTGTTGGATTCTGTGTATTTAGAATACCAATTTCCTGAAATAACAGTTGAAATAGACATAGAAATAACATTTGAATACACAAAACTTGTTGATAAAACCGTTAAGTGCTATTAATATTACTGGATAATACAGAATGTAGAAACCACATTGCTCTGCAGAAAAACTGTTAACATGCAGTATGGAGATAAATGTGCAGCTCCATACATGGTGGAGTGTTTAAAGGTTGTGCACTGATGACTTTTCTATTTACATAAAAACACAATGCTGTTGAACTGCCATGACATCAAGCACGCACATCGATGAGTTGATAAAGATTGTTGTAAACCAATTACCTGTAACATGTAGTATTGGACCCAAATCTGTCTTTCTACAACTGATGTGACTCGTTTATAATACCATAGAAAATGTGGAGTGGAAAAAATACCGTCAAATCCTTCAATTGACAAAAACAGAAAAAGATCACAACATTCACAAATTGCCCTACCCCTCCCCCCCCAAAAAATACAAATGTATATGTCTGAGCTCTAGTCACTCTTTCCTCAAGCTGGTAATGCTTCCATGTTCTGTTTGTGTCCATATTTGTTCGTTTTTTTAATCATTTATATTTATTTTTTTACAAAAGCAGCAGAATGAGGAGTACGAGTGAGAAGAGGGAGCTGTTGGCTGCTGCAGTGTGTGACGCCCCTCCGTTGTAAATACGAGGAGTCCTGGGGGAATTCTGCCTCAGTTTACTCGGCGGCAGCGCCTTTAAATCCTCCAGAGCCCCGTAGGCTGCCATAGAGAACTCAGGGTCTCCTGTGGTCAGCAAGTCAAACACACAGGACTGAAAGTACACGTCCTCCACCTGCAGAGTCTCTCTACACTTGGCCGTGGCCCGCTCCACTGTGTAGACCTGGTGAGGGGGCCGCAAAGGACCCAGCTCTGTGTTGGTGCCCTGCAGGCGGGGCTGCTGGCTCTGACGGCCCAGCGTGTGCTCCTTGATGAGCTCGTTGCGTGGGCAGCCGTGCAGGCATAATTGCAGACCGCCATTGTCCTCCGAAAAGTCCAGGGTGTCCTCTGGCATGCGGATGGCAAAGGTCAGGTAGCTGCCCACACGCCGGACGATGATGGAGGTGCCGATGTAACGGGCCTGTATCTTCACCTGCCGACTCACTCCTGAGCCGCCGCGCTCTACAATGGTCAGGCTGCCGCTTTCGCCGCCAGTGCGGCTCCCGTCCTGAAAAGCCAGTGGCAGATCATCTGTGGTGGCCTGGTACACCTTTTGATCTGTGCAGCCTTGGAAGGACTTGAAGATCACAGTGATCTGAAATTAGAGGAACAAATAAGATCAGCGTTAAGTAGGCAGATCCCAAAATGTTATAATTACTTTGTTATAGTTTGAATATACTTTCTTACATTGCATTCTAGCTTGAATGCACTGAGCACTTCACCGATATGCCATAATTACTTGAAAGATAGCAGTACCAGTCAAAGCCACAAGGTGGCAGCAGGAAACCAAACATTCTGAATGCAGTGGAAGGTGTTGATGGCAAACACTAGCCTTTTCTTAAGTGACTGATTACTGTCAGTGGTCCTCTAGATTAACTAGATACCACAGAAGTATAGAAACTGTTCAAATAAACCACAATTACAACCATTGTGATGACTACAAATGACTAACCCTAAAACTACAGGCATAACTCCACTGAATGTTGGCTCAAACAACACTGTTTCATAACCGCCTCAAATCCTCATGCATCTTCCAACACTTCTACCCTGGCACTTGCTGACTGACTGTGATTTGTACTCCAGCTGAGCTTTGAAAAATTGGGGCCTAACCTCCGTTGCTTCAAAGTATCTTAACAAAGCGGAGGCTGTGGTCACGTTTACACTTACAGGGATGCTGTATTTGATGGATGATTTCCTGTCTTAAGTCTGGCAGTGGCAAACAACTCTAAAAGCATGATGGGGGCATGCGGGGCTGGCAAAGACATACCGACACTACAGGTCTGTCTCTTAACACACTGCCAATGCCTTTGATAGTTTGTTGTGAGATCCCTTGCAATTGTAGGGACAACAATTCCCTAACAGTGGGGAACATCATTATTTACTATAAGCATGCAATTCATGTGAAAAAAAGCTCGATAGACTAATTTGAAGGGACATGATCTATGTATAGGCAGCCCTATAAACCAATGTGACTTTCAGCACCTAATAGGAACGGAGAGATGATAGACTTTTTAACAAATTAAAGTATTTACAGCATAAAAAAGGAGACTATTTCATTTGGGTGAATCAAAAACCCTAGCTGCTGTCCAATTATTCCTTTATTTTTCCACATCATCCATATTTACTCAAAAAGCACCCAGTTAATTGTTTGACCAGAGGGGTGAAAAAACATTCCAGATCGTGGCGGTGGAGGAAAATGTTTGAGTGAGCGTTAATCACTACCATATGACCACCCATGTGTTAAAGGTAGAGCGCTCAAGCATGTCTGAGATTCAACACCGCTGAAGGACTCCCCTCCTCTCTCTTTTCCCTCATAGATCTGAAGGAGCTCCAAGACAAGAGGAATGCTGGAGGCTCGAGAGGCACCGTGGAATGACGATTAACTTCACATGTTGATACTTTATGGCCATACTCGAGCTAGCAAGCAAGCACTCTAAAAATGCCTGCTCATTCACCGTTAGTTTCAAATTCAACAATAATCAGTGATTGTTTCTAGCATTGTTGTGAGAAAAGCACTCGCCTACAAAGGGCCGTGAGAACAACATCAGAGGGGTTTGTTTTAGTTACTTTTGCAAATGTTTCTTGAGATTTACCTATGCAGGCCTTTAATGACAATTGTTGCATCATTCCTCAGTAAATCATTTTGTCTATAAAATGTGGAAAACCCCCCAAAATCCTCTCTTTAGTTCCACATATTACAATCAGAAACCAGAGTATATTTGGCCTTCCCCCCAAAAAAAATCACATGAATGGACTAATCATTGCAGCTCTTCCACTCAATCCATCCTTACCTTGCTGGTTGCTGTGGCGCTGGAGCCTAGGACCACAGGCACGTTGGTCACCTGTACCGACAGGAAGCGGTTGTCAATCAGAGGCCACGCCCCTTCCACCTTGCAGGTCTGAAACTCGTCGCGGAATGTCCGTAGATGCGGGTCTCCGAATAATCCACAGTGGGCATATTTCTTCTGACCAGCTGAGCCCGACATGAGGACCCGATTCTCATAGTCGCACAGCTCCGACACGGCTGGGCGAGATGTACTGGGGACCTTGGCAGAGGAGGTGGGGCCTTCGCTGGAGCAGTTATGCTGAGAGAATAACTCCTTAATGCGGAAGACGGCCGAGTGGTAGACCAGGTCACCCCTACAGCTCCTCGCCTGCCGCCGGGTGCACAGAGCATAGGCCCTCAAGGCGATGCAGTAGTCCACATCCATAGCCGCGTCCTCTTGCAGACCAATAGAGGGTGAGGTAGAAGCCACATACTCTGCATTGCAGCGCTGGATTCGACACTGCTGGCAGTAAGCTGGAAAACAAAAACAAGAATGATCAACATTTTGAACTGAGTTCATTAATGCATCACAATTACTGTGAAAATGTTTGCTTCTCTTCTAATTTTCATCAGTCCCCTCCCTGTCTGCCGCTGACTAGTTCTACCGATCTGAACAAAAAACCTTTTTCTACAAATAAGGTTCTTAGAAAACAATGTGTGTTTATGGAAGTATTACCTCAGCACAAGAGGCAGAGTCAAAACTTTTCCGCTATCAAGTTTACCTCAATCAGGAGAGCCATTAAAACCCAAATGCGTGAGCTCACGAGGCCATGATCCCACACTGTGCTTCGGAGTCAGTCAAATCTTATTTCCCCCAACTAACCCTCACAGAAGTAGCATGTAGCCTCACTGTAGGAGGAAAACCAACCTGTGTTAGTTGGCCTGAGGGTGTTGAATGTGGTTTGGCTGTTGCTAAGGTAATTGAAGTGCATTAAGCTACACTACATGGCACGGCAGGGCTCGTGTAGGGGGGGCAGATTACTTCAAGAGGAACATCACAAAGAGTCACACTTGTTCTGCAAATGGGGGTCCAAACTGTAAGCTAGAGGGTGGATGGTGGAGGCAGCAGAGCACAGCATGTTATATTTGGGTGGTATTAGCTAAATGTGGGGCTTTCTATCAACATGACTTACAAGTAGGATATTCAGTATCTAGAAAAAGGAATAACAATAGCTATTTTCATGGTAAGTAAAAGTGTGGATATTCATAAAGCTCCTCTCAGTTTTACTTTTGAGTTTCTACTTTTGCCTCATATATTACTGGGATATTATCTCCTCTTGCGGATATAATTTCCCTTGCAGATCAGCAGCAACCACCACACATACATCACTCTTACTGCAAAAAAAAAAACAGATCAGTTGAAACAGAGTTGGCTACTATTGCAACAGAATAATCTTCAATTTGCACCAAAGCCCCCTCTTATCTCCCAACAGCGTGTACAAAGACAACAACATAAGCACCGAGATTTCACACCAGTGCAACCAAATACTTTTGCATCGTTTCTTCCCTTTCACATACGTCTGATGCACTGAAGGCCGCCTGAGAGATGATTAATGCAACTCAGTGTCTGCACTTTAACACAGGCTGGGGTGAAGAGTGAGAGGTCAAGTTAGAGGCATTCTGCATCCCTCCTCTGAATTCCAACAGTCCTCCCCCGTCTCCCTGCGAGGTCACCAATGTCTGCTGTGATTGACACTTTCAGACAATCACTGCCCGCACAGCCATCAACAACTGTGCATCTCCCCAAAGAGTCTTTATGATCTGGCACTTAGTAGACTACCAAGTGTGGGGACCATGTGGGGAATATAGGGGAACAAGCAAAACTGCCACACAAACAGTATTTGTATTTGACAGATTAGTCGATTATATTAAGAGCTAGAGATAAGGACACTTCTCTAATAGCTTGGGCATCGTCTTAAGGTTGCAAACTAACGTAACTCAATATTTTCATCAACTATGATTGCCTTACTAGACTCAGAGCCAGCTCTAAACAAGGCTGAAAACACAATGTAAAGTGCTATTTTTACTAACCTTTAAATATTATTGATTGCACCCTGACAAGTAAAGTTATGTTGTACTTGAACAAACCTATTCCACCAAGCATCCAGTTCCCAAAAAAGTACCAAAATAATAAAGAACCTGAGGTGCCTATTGTTTATCATCTTAACATGTTATCAGGTGTATCAAGATAGGACATTATGCCCTTTAAGCCTTAACACATTATTTTCTATAGCTTGCCATGTCATGCCTAACAACTTCTAAGTGTGATTTTTGTTTTTAAATGTTAGTACAAATACAAACGTCAGACATTTATATATTAAAATAATGTAATGATCATACTTAAATGAACAAATACAAGTATTTAGACTAGATGTTTTAAGAATATGTTACCAAAATAGTTCCCAATGTTCAAATTTAAAAACAAAACACCCTAGAGAAAATATGCCAAGTGTTTCAACACAGAATGCAGAATACTTATGGATAACTTTCCACCAAGGTTCAAATAAACCAACTCCATAATACAAGCACAACATGCTCTTGGGTTTGGTGTGGGGGTTTCTGATCTCTCCCCGGGATAGAGTAGCGACCAACATGTTGAGAGGCCAAAAAGTAGGACCCCCATGCATGGTAGCTTACAAAGTTAATAAATGAAGCATGAATAGGGGCAAATACCACTGTGCCCTTAACTTTGCCAGCGACAAAAACACTCCAAACTAAATGTTAAAGTTGCCTTCGTGACCTTAACAGTGACTGTGGCTATTTGGTGTCCGATTTGCAGCATTTTCTGGGTAAAAAACAAGCGCCGTAGTTTTATTTTGCTTTGAATGCGGGTGCTGGATGCCTGAATTGCTAGCGAGCTATGCTAACTATGAGCTAAGCCGTAAGTTCACATAACTTGGTAAAACTATAGCAGAAGCCGCAGAAGTGCCTTGTAAAACTTGGTAACTGTTGAGCAGTTGTTGATGCATTGTTTGGGTTCGTTGTTTATGCGAGAATCGTTAGAAATGTGTTTAAGAAGACGTCCGTAAAGAGAGTTCACTCGCGCTGCTCGGCTAGCAGCGATGCACAAGTGTTGGCTGCAGGCTGGGATACAACAGGACTTTACTTTGTCCCCGCATCGGACGGGAAACTTTCAAACTAAGTGTTTTTCTCCTTCTTTTAAACCACCCAAACACTCAAAACATAGGATTGTGTGAGTGAGGAAACTTCCAAGCTGTTAAGGAGTTTGATTTCAGCCACACAACGCGAGGAAAAAGTTAACTTTTTCCACCTCCATTGCGAGGAGAGCGGGACTCAGATTGGCAATGCATGCAGGAGAGGAGTGGAGGAGCACAGATTGGGGAAAAGCAAACAACTTACCTGGTCGAAACAGCAGCGAAAGTAAAACCATCGTCAACGTTACACAGTCCAAAAGCTGCCGCTTAGCCGTGATTTGAGATCCGCTTCTCCCCATACCAATCCATTCAGTTAGAATGGAGTTCCTCGACTGCTTCTCATCGACGCTGCGGCTGCGGGAAATCAGACAAAAATTCGTCTTCCTTCCCAAGCGCTGTCATTCAAAAGGGGCCCCTGTCTTCAGGGCGGCTCTAGGAGGGAGGGGTCTAAAGTGTAGACGGGGCCCAGAGGTGATTGCTGGCCAATGAAACACTAATTATTCACTAACCACTTGATATTTACATGTAGTGGCAATTACTGGGATCAGGACAGAGGAAGAAATTCAACAGCAGAGGGGGCGGTGTGAAGTTATAATTGCCCTGATTATAATTAAAGAATCACAGGGTGTTGTGGTTTATAACAGTGTTATAACTACCTATTATCTGTAAATATACAACATATCTTTGCTTGGTTTAAAACGTATTTTCAGAGCTGAGCAGCTTTTCTTATTCAGAGTTGGAGCAGACTAGTAGAAATTCAAACTCTTTGCACTACAAAGCACTCCGGGACAACTGTCTTTTTACCCCCCTCCCGACACCCCCTTCACCTCATGAGAACAAATGTTTTAGTGTTTTCTGCATTAAGCAGGATTCTGCCACCTGTTGTTCTCTCACTCCAGATTTAGAGCTAAAATACCAGTTTGTTTTCACAATTGTGTGTGCAAACTCACTAACTGGTAGATTATAACTTGCTTTGTTTATCTGGTGAATAGACTAAATATAAAACCACATGTAATTATCATCACTGAAAAGCAATGACTAAGAGGGAATTATAGTGTTAACCATATGTGGGATTGCCTTCAATATACTGATTAGCTTTTACATTTAAGCTGTTATGTTTTGCTTCACAGTGGTGTTTTACCTGCCAAAAAACATAGGCATTGTCTGTTCTTGTCTCTTCTGAGAAAATACTCGGACATGATTATTTTCTCTCTGCACATTTTAGTGAGCTATTCATTTTTCCATTACATTTTTTAGCTTGCAACTTGCTTGTTACTCTTTTCCTTTTGTGGCCAACTTTCCATCTCTCTCACCTCCTTCACCGACACTCCGTCTTTCATTTACACAGCTGCTGTGAGGCCGGACCATCTGCAAGGCACATACACTCACGGCTTTCAGCCTTTTTCCTGAGACACTCTGTGTTTTTTGTGCCGTGCATATAAAGAAATTGAATGCACTTAGCAATTTCTGACTAAAACATTGGTGTAAAAACAGTCACAGTTTGCATGCCTTTCAGAGTGAGAATAAAAGTTAAAACTTTGTTTTGGTGCAGCTGGAACATTTGGCTTGTAGCTGTGGGTCTCCCTCTGCGCCTCCCTCCTGACTTTATGAGAGAGAAGTGAACCCAGACAGTTATTGGATCACTGGTTTTTCTATACACATGCAGGCTCCTCCGGCCACACAATTGTGTGATTCAGGTGGCCTGTCAGTCTTGTGAAAGGTCTTCACAGGCCCATGTTGATGTGGGGCTGATATATATATATATATCAGCCCCACATATATATATATATATATATATATATATATATATATAGTGGAGGGGGAAACGCAGACAGCTCAACCCAAGTGGAACGTTTGGATTGTTCTGAGCTGCCAGAAGGGCCTCTGTCACACTGGTTCCAGTGTGCCAAGTTTATCCCCCCAGAGGGCTCTACCTTACTCTGTTTGTTCAGCTAATTTTGGAGGCTTGGTTGGTTGATCTGCTTTATAGGTGCACTTTATGGTCAGATTTTAAATCTCACCAAACAGGTTATTCTTATTCCGTATGACAACTTGGACAGTGACGCAGTGTAGAAAGGAGTCCTAGTGATGGTGTGGACATATTTACAGCAAAGTAAAATGAAAAACTCACCTGTTACAGTGCTTTTCTTCAGGAGTGAGTGATGACATTTCCTGCAAAAGAAAATGCATAGTTTAGTCATTGCATCTTAGCTGAAGATAAGAAAATGCTCAGTTTTAGTAATAGTGAAAGAAATAAAACATCTCCATTGCTTATGTGTAAAGACAAAAGAAAACAGAGTCAAAGCCATAGTTTTTCTCAATAAGCTGCTGTCCACTAAATGAACTGGGGTTCCACACTGCGGGCTGATGACCACTGAAGCAAACAGTTAATTGATCCAGGTGGATGGTAAGGATAAATTTAGCACATGAAAGAAACTCAGGGACCGCCTGTCAGGCTTGATGGGCGGAGAAAGAGTTCTTTATTCCCATGTTTCCTTATGAGCATATTGCATTGCATGACCCAGCAATATATGTATACTACCAACTCTAAAACGAGTCAAAGTGAGAGCGAGCGAGAGAGGGAGGGAGGGATCACTACAAGAGTGTATATCGGGTAAAAACAAGGCCAGGCATATTTCTTCTGCCCACAGTGGGTCACTTGTTCTGATACAATAGAGATAAGAAGATTCAAGAGGGTTCTACGGACCTTAGGAGTGTTTAAGTTTTAAACGTATATCTGACAGAGACAACAGAGGACCTTAAAGAATTGCTTCATGATAAAAAACGTAAAATTGGTAGAGAGCGGAGTGAAAGAAAGAATGGTCGAAAGGGGGAAGGGAGAAGGAAGGGGGAGAAAGAGAGGGATTGGGTTTCCTCTGACTGTGTGTCTGGGCAGCTCCACATGTTCCTCATTAAGGTCCTCACACTGTGGGACCAGCTCCACACCGGGATGCTTGTTTTTGTTATTAGGCTCAACGTGCTGTGGTCTGGTGGAAGCCCGAAAAACATGGCCAGTCCATGACCATCTTTACAGCTCGCTGTCCTCAAACCGAGGAAAAAATAACTGCAGTGACCAAACATGTGTAAACCGCAACATGGTCAACATGCAGTGCCTTTTGAGAACCGGTTGGTAAAACATTTACATAACCTACATGAAACTAAAACATTTATATTAAAATATATTCTGAAAAAGGAAGCACCTTTTAGAACACTTTTTTAAACATGTTAATAAGTTAAAGAAAATCATTAAATAAGATGCACTTTATTGGTCCCAAATTGGGACATTTTGATCCTGAACCATCTGTTGTAGTTCCATATCAGCAAGGGCTGTAATCTTAAACAATTTAGTTTTCCCGGAAATGCAATGTTTACAAAACAATAGAAAGGTACAGTTGCAGGAAATTGCTGATGTGTCACGCTTCTGGTTTTTGTTCAATTTCATGCCCATCTAGATTTGTCAACTGAGACATGTATCATGTTTCTTCTGGGGCCTGATAACATCAGAGATTGGGATCAGAAGTAGCACGCGCCCTCTGAAGCCTCCGCTAGCACCACACGGTTGCAATATAAGAGACAAGCTTATTGAATTTTAAACAGGAACCAGAGCAAATTGACTGTTTTTTTTACTGAGGGCCCCTGTCTGCAATGAAGTGGCCTATAGCCAGCTGAGACGGAGAGTGAGAGGGAGATAGAGAGACATGCAGAAAGCAAGTGTGTCTGGTTCAGGCCTCTCTCTGTTAGAGGGGAACGGTTATCTCAGCATAGATAAGGGAAACTGTGGTGTGAGTGTATGCGGGGCAGCACTGATAGCATCTCCTCTCAAGGATCCCACTTACGGCTCCTGATTGATAGCTGACAGCACACACAAGGGGTGCTTTTGGGGTGTTTTTGTAGGTACCCCTTTTAATTTATATCCAAGCAGGCATCTGTTTACTGAGCTCCCTTGGATCTTTGTCTCCAAGTAAACAGGAATTATCACACTTCCATGTCATCTGAGTAGAAAGTCGGTTAATCGGGGCCGTACGCTGCCAGAAATCTGAAGTTATGAGTGGTAACAAACCAAGGATATACTTGTATTCATTAGTTTTAATACAAAATAAGTTATCTCTTTCTATCTCACCGACATTTCTCTAGTTGATTTGGTCTTGACCACACTGAAACAAACTCCTCTTTTCTTACTCCCTCCTTTCTCACAGAACAAATGTTGACACAGCGTCAAGCCCCGTGCTCATGAATAGACAGTCAACTGACAGGTAACCCTAGCTCCGGGGTCGCAGGGTCACCCTAGCCAGATGAGGGATGATGGGTAAAATAAATGGAGAACAGGGACCTCTGATGTCCTCAGCCTAAAGGGAGAGAGTTCAGGCCCATTTGACCTCTGACCCAAACCCTGCATATGTGTTTGTTGGTGTGTGTTTTCAGGGTTAAACCTCTCCCCTATCTTAAATTCTCCCAATAGTTTTCTTTTTTATATTTTCTTTCAAAGCAAAACATAGAGTAACAACAGTTCAATATATGGCCTCACTGGGCCCTGTGAAGCTTATTCTAAAGCACAACTTTGTTTGAACATGCCTCGTCTTTCTCTTTTAATGAAGACACTCCCACACTTTCAGTCACCCGAGCCGTGATGTTTTATGGAAACAGGCTACAAATTGCTTTGTAACGACCTATGACAACTCTCTTAGTTTCGAGAAAACTGAAGTTATACTAATACTATTCTAAATGTAGTAATCGACTTATCATTTTTCAGCTTTAAATAAGTACATGTGTTAACACAATTTGTGCAGTGTGGACATTTTATTTCTTATTCTACCTTTTTTTAGGTTTTGTTTAAATGTTTGTTTTATTCACTTCACAACTTAGTCAAATAACATTAAAAGCCAAAAGCAGTTTTTACTTGCATACATTTTAGTGGTTAATATTACCGTGAAATGTATTTTCTCCTGCATTTCAATAGATTTGAACAGATCGGTATGACATGCGAGGAATCATGTAAAGTTTGGATTTTAAAATCCCTTCTCAAACTTTTAACCCGTTGAGTGGAGTTTTTAAAGCTGGTTGAAGTTTTTCCGCTGTGTGCTCTCAACCGTTTGCCCTTAACACCTGACGGCTCCGGGCTTAATCTGCAGATGCATTGTGATAAAGCGTGTCCTTCAGTTAGTCTGCAACAGTTGGTATTGTTTCTGCCACGGCCCACCCAGACAACTGCCCTGGACCAGGAATAGATAGGTAGACAATAACTCATGAGTGTATAAATTTAGCCATTCCTTTCGACCAAATTTTAGCCAAGAAGGCATTTGGAGAATGTTCCCTGCTGCTTGTGCTGCTTTAAGGCACTGAAACATAGAGAAACATAGCAAGAGCGTACACTTCTACCCATCAAGTTTGATTGACTCGCAGCTATGTACTACTGGACGCAGATCTGTTAGGTGGAGAAACGTCCACCCAAAGAGCTGGGAAATTGATACGGCTGTTTTTTCCCTCTTAGCTTTTATTAGCAGATGTTTCTTGAATCCACATCTACTTTAAAGGAAAAGCAATTCCTTATATGGTTACAAGCGATCACACTTTAAAGATTAAAACAACCCATCACCTGCTTATTGTCGCTACAAGATGTTAGTGGATTATGACAATACAACTCAAGACAATCATTTTTAGTGGCATTTAAAGGTAAAACTCACATTCAAAACAAGCACACAATGTTTCTATCAACATTATTTTGACTTCATGATTATCTGATGTTCAGGCATCTATGAATCTGATGATGAAAAAAGGAACTTACCTTGGATCAGTGTGTTTGTGCTGTTTTGTGAACTGGAGCACTGCTCTGACTGGAGTTTGAATAAGCAGACGCTTTTAACCCTCGCTCCCTCTACAACTTCAGCTGGCTTACTAAGAACTTGGGCAGCTACGGGGACAGATAGCCATTGGAATCAAGGCACATGACAACAGCTGTCTGTTTCAAGAATCGGCACTTTGATTAGAGTAGGATGGTAGTGAGCGATGTGGCCTAATTCCCACATATCTGGGTAGGGCACTTCTGAGAAGAGAGAGGGGGAGAGAAAGAGAGAGAGAGAGAGAGAGAGGGAGAAAAAGCAAAGCACTGAATGGAAAAAAGATTGAAACGCAATCACATGCATCCATATTCAGCTACATGAACATTTACAAACACACCCACACTTCTACTACACTTATGCTGCTTACATTCATAGGCTTAAAAACCATGTGTCACACTTGGAAAGCTTCCCATATTCTCTAAAAGTCCATCAAACACACAGACAGAAGGATATGAGTGCGGCCGACCATTGGCCCCAGTGTAAGCCGAGCATGTGTGCAACGTGAATGAGACCTCTGTCTGTTATTATGGTCGATCCTCATCCTCTGCTCCCCCAGCCCCACCCCTAAGCTATCTGATTCTCTCCTTTTTAAAGCAATTCTTTATGTGTTTTGGTTTTGATTTTGTTGTCCAAACACCCGCGACTCTGCAGTTTATGCTTGGAAACAATCACCCAAACACTATGAACCCTCATCTTCGACTACATCCAGCTCTTTCATGTGGCGTCACTGTAAAAGCATGATATGAGCAGAATTCGCAAACAAGAGGGATCATGCCCCGTAATGTGTGTTTGGTTATCAGTTGGCTGCTGCGAACAGACCGAGGAGATGTGAATGTGATTAACCTTGCCAGACTGACTCAGCGCACTCGCTCCGGGATATAAGCATGCGTTCCTGGTGATTTATAGATGTGGAGTAGTCAGCCACAAGGCCTCGGGCTGAGGGAGAGAGAGAGAAAAACAACAGTACTTAATTCAAGTCTGACAAATATTCTGCAGGAAATCCATACAAACTGCTCCATCAAATCTTTCAGACCCCCTGGTTCTTCCACAGTTGTAAATTGCAACTTGTAAACGCAAAGGTTCCACATTAACAAAGCTGAAAGAAGAAAAAAACATTGTCTGCTTTGGTTTACTTTATGAAGTAATACACCATACTGTTTCTGTCTTGCCCAGACAGCATAGAAAATGCATCTTTGTGAGCTCCCTGGGAAATGCGCCTTGGAACAGATGTGAATTTCCAATAAAAGTGATTCTTAATCCTGCACGCATTTTTTAAAGTTGTGAAATTGCAAAATACCTCATAGGCAGAATATGATTCACCAAACATTGTTCTTTCCTCCCTCCCAGAGTTTGTTCTGTCTTTTTAGGCGAGCAGCTGTTCACGCAGACAGCTGCATCGGCCATTCATTGCAGGCGATAGGCAATTAAAAAATCAACTCAATGTTGTGTTTCAGTTGATCCATTGCTATTCCTACATATAATCCCTCTCTCATGTCTCCCCTCTCTTTTACGCACACACGCACCCACCAGCCCTTTCTCAGGCACACACAAGTACTCATGCAAAGAGTCAAAGAGTGATGATAGTGGATGGTATGAAGATTCACTGTTTTTCCAAAGACAAAAGCCCCAAATTGCAGCGACATGGCACCGTTGGATTTGAGTGCATTATTGAGGCCAGAGCTGAGAGGAGCCATGTAATCTCCAATACTTACCAGTCCACACATTTTTTCCATATCTTGGATATCATGGAGGTATGTGGCCACACAAAGTCTGACTGGCGTCACAGTGGCATTCAGTGGGGAGTTAAATCGAGCTAAGGCCATTCCCTGTGCCACAAGCACTGATGCATTCTTATAGGACTGCACACATGTAAATACTCACATCCATACAAGAGCTTGCATGCCCAGTTGTGCTCTCGTCCACACTCACACAATGCACACACTCATGAACACACACACACACACACACACATTGTCCATGCCTCCAGTTGTTCCCTCCTCTCACGGCACACAGCAGGTGTGAGGCGGAGGCTGATAGAGTGGAGCTGGGCGGGGGTGGCAGGGTGATCTACAGTCTTAAGAACAGCTTTTCTATTGTTTTGCGTGTGTGTGTGTGTGTGTGTGTTTGCGTGTGTGTGTGTGTGTGTGTGTGTGTGTGTGTGTGTGTGTGTGTGTGTGTGTGTGTGTGTTGTTGTTTTGAAATCAATTTTTAAATGTAATGGGATTGAGCCATTGGCCATGCACTTTGTCTACCAAGACAGCCCAGTCTCAGTTATGATACATTACATAATTAAATTCTCCATATGTGAAAAGATTGATATTCTGATCATTATGGTTTATTATTTTAAAGTTTTGGGCATTTTCAGTTTAGTGCACAGAGTAACCCCTCTACTCACACATCCCTAATACTCATCATCCAACATGGTGCCGAACAGGCTTTCGTTCAGCCCTCCGTCGACTTCAGGCCCCCAGAGAGCGATGGCCTTGGGTGAAAGGACATGCTGGCGATTCAACAAATCAAATGCATCCTCAAGCTGACACAGTCTACTGTAGGTAAAGCAGAGGAGAGGACACTCACTCACTGAATCACTAGTCCCTTTGTAATGCAGGAGAGCAGGTTCCAATTTTAGGAAATTGCAGAGGCCAAAAGGCATGAACTACTATGGATTAAAATGTGATACCCTATTGGAAATATAGTTGAGTGTAATGCAGATCTTCCTAAGACCATAATGGAAGACATCAAAAGATGGACCTTATCTCTGTGGGGGATAGAACTGAAGCTATAACATTTATATTTTACAGAGGCTGGCTTTTGTATCACTTTTACCACTTAAGTTACCCCCCCCAGCTGGTTTAAGGAAATAAATACATGATTCTCTGGCTTCCTTTTGGGGAATGAAAAATATAAATAGGAATGAACCCCGCGAAATAGAGGAATGAGATATTTACTACATTAAATTCAAGGTACTTTATGCATTTTGCTTATCATGGTGTGAGACAGATTGGGAATGTGCAATGGCTTGAGGAACAACATTTGTAAAAACACAACAAAACTTTATCTCATTCAACCTTATGGTACAACCCGTAATTTAGGATTACCCACAGTTACAAGTCTTAAGTTCAAAGTGATCAGAAATGAAAATATGTGCTTTTCAATTAATAAGAAACATGGGCTGAACACTAGTCATGTGTTCTTGAATAAAAATAGCAAACCTCATTGGGTAACTTGTATGATGCATATAAAAATGGCCATTTAACCAATAACTGTTCATAGTTTTATAGTACTGGCCTCCCTATCAGTCCGATAGATGGACTTGATGGACCATGGAGCTTTATTCTCTTATATCGGGGATTAGCCAATGTATTGTTGTGATTCAAACTAATCCATTGCAAAGAAAGACGATACTCCGTACAATATAACAATAATATGATCACTTTCCAATACCTACCAATCTTCACTGAGAATAGAGAAGTTTTTATTTACAACATCAAATGATGATGAAATGATGAACACTGATTCTCAGTTGTAGAACTTTATTCCTACAACTTTAAGTGAATAGACTGTTTTCTGAAATACCATAACCGCTCTTCTTAATATTGACAGAATAAACTAATGATGTTATGGAGGCTATGTTTAGTCTGGTTAGAAATTGTTAGAAGCCACTGTGGTGCATCTGATTAAAATGCAGGAGATGATGTACTGTCCAAAGTTGAGGTTTATTGCCAAGTTGAGTTGATGGATGGAATGAATACAGGTTGGTATTGAAGTAGATGTATTTTGTTGGTGTGTGTGTGTGTTTCTCTGTGTGTGGGTAATATGTGGATACATGTGTGGTTAGGTATGCATATGTTTGTGTGTGGTTAGGTATCTGAACGCACACGATAAAACAATCATTAAACAGTAATGTCCGTGTCTTAACACCCTCCGCATCTCCAGCCCACTGCTCCGGTATTCCCGCCACTGGGTGCCATCAGCGCAAGCATCCCCCAGACTCGCACTCTGATTGGCTACACGAGTGTAGCCATAAGGGGTGCATGCACTGACTGAATGACCCAGCAGCAGGGAAGGGGCTGTTCACGTGCACAATCACGAACACGAACCATCAGTCCTTCACAACAAATGATGTTCTAATAAAGTATGTTGAATGGTGAGATATAGTCATCGTTTCTTTCACTTCACCTAAATGGTAATAATGTGCTGTATTCTTTAGGTCTTCTGTTTGCTTATCTTATCTCTGTGCATTATGTGACATTACTCTGTCAGTGCAGAGCATCATTTCCCTAACCAAAGAGATCCCTATGATTTATTCCTAACGGCTGGTGCACAGACACGCCATTATACACGTTGAATGACAGGCTTTCCCCAGCTGTGGATTCACTTGTTCCACACAATTACTAAATATTTAGAAAAAGCTCTCTTCCTATTTTTCTGGGAAGACGGGAAGTATGGATCATATGGAGTAGTGATTTCTGACTTCCTCTGGAGTCTTGTCTAATGATTGCTGAGGATGAAGGGGCCATCATCTTTCCTGCTCTCCCCCCATGCTACAGCACTTCCTGTCTGCCACATGTGCGCTGCAGAATCTAGACTTTCTTCTCTCGGTCGAGGAAGAGTGAGGGAGCTGCCTATAACCGGCTTGGGCCGACTTACTTTTGAATATTTAGACATTCACGGAATAAAATGTAGCCTCGTATGCGGTCCTTTATCAAATCAAACATTCGTCTTTCTCCTTCTCCTCCTCTTCGTCCTCCTACTCCTCTTCCTCCTGCTCCAGACGGGAGCATTACAGAGTAATAGCAGTCGGCTAGGAGCGCTTTCGTAATTGCCTGGGCTCATGTGCTGTGGAAAGCCAGGGCAGGGGCCAGCGGCATCAAAGCCTGACTGATCATTCTTCAGCCTCCCTCCACTAGAAGGGGGGGACAGAGGAAAAGGAGGGAGGAAGAAACACAAATACAGATGGACAAACAAACCAGGGGAAGTCAAAACTGAAGCAGATGTGGTGATAGCAGTAGATGGACAGATAGACGGACGAACGGGAACAGAAAAACCTTTAACCTAATGTTTTTGCTTCTCCTCCCACACCTGTTAATATTTAGCAAACAATGGTGGCTGCGCTGGATGAAAAAATAGTAGGAGAAGAAAAACAAAATAGTGATGTTAAGGTGACATCATGGATTATTAAGGTGGGGGTGGGTCTAATAAGGGCCTGGCTTGGCCGGGTCGGTAAAAAGGGCAGGAAACTGAGGCAGGAGCAATTTGAGAAGCTGAGGCCTCAGTCTGCAGCTGTGCACTCACTTTTTCTCTCCCAGCTACACAGCTGCAGGAATGACAATGCTGCAAGTATTTACCCATGACCTCTCCTCTACTTCAGAATCCAATGTATGTTTATTTGACACGTTACAAATAATGTACATAGGAATCTCTAATCGAGTGTTTTGTAGGCAAAATATGTTTTTCTGAAACACTTCGAACACTATGCTTGGCATCTTTTTCCAGAGCAGTTTGAGTCAACGGAGCAACTTGCTTTTTTATTCATGTCATGTGTTTTTCCATGGAGACATTATAACACGAGCAGCACTAACATGGAAAACATGCAGTCATCCAAGCAGATGTAGTCCAGGGCGCACAGATTAGAAAAGACTACAGTAAAACAATGAGGTGAGGATTTATAAGAGGCTGTTGAATGATGCTGCTGCACCACACACTGTGATCAGAGTCACACGCAGACAAAGACATCCCTGCAGATTGGGATGCTCCACTTTTGAACTACGTGTGTGTGAGTGTGTGGAGGCGTGTGTGCAGCATCGTGCCAAACAGAGAATTTATCTCTGCAATCTTTTTATTGGCTTTCTTTAAAGTTGCCAGATTGTGAGCAGCTTTCTCCTTTGAAAATATGTGCTGCTTGCAGTGTCACAGGGCTGCATTCATCTTCTGCAGACGCCTCAATTACAACCCACTGATGCCCTTAAAATCGGAGAGGAGCTCAGGAATGCTCTAGCGGGATAACTGCCAAGCATCACTACAAACACCATCAGCTCCTAGCACCCCACAGAGAAAGCAAGAGAGAGAAAGGGGAGAAAAAGAGAGGGATGCACATCAGTATGTTTGCAGACGAGAGAGGGAGGAGGGGATAATATGTGGCACCACTCTGAGAGCTGAGCCCTCCGCCACGGCACTTTTGTTGCCAGATCACAACCAGATGTGCCAAGTGTGTCCAAACAGGAATGACTGTGTGAAGGCAATTTTCAGCAATTTGTCAGATTTTAGAGTTGCCCCCTCCTCGGCCCCACGCCTCCTGAAAGACAAATACAAACGTTAGAGCACAACAATCATTTCAACCAGGCTCCTCTCTTATTGCCTCCAGCAGTCATATGATGAGAGATATACAGTATTACTTCTGAACACAGAGGGGCAAGACAAGACCTGTAGTATTGACAAATAACCACCCACCTTACTTTCATGCATCAGCATTAGTGAATCTACCCAGCCAAATGTGCAACGCATTTATTTACTCTTTGCCTGTGGAGTCAAAATCCCTGACAACATTCACACACCCCAAATCCATCATCTTAACTCACTGTGGACAACACAACCAAACCAAAGAGAGAGATAAACAGAAAGAAAGGTTGTTAATCTTTCTCTAGACACTTCATAAATCACATCTTCCCTCTCAGGGTTATGCAAGCAGTTTAAAACAACTTTTCTCACTGCTCGATATTTTCTACATACATTATAATGAAATGTAAAAGCACTTACAGTACAGGGAAAATCCAATGATTTTACACACCATAGTCACTGTACAGATCTTTGGTGGTACTATGAATGTGAAAAAGCTTTAGAGGAATCTGTTCAGTCTTTGTTGAAAGTCAGCTTGCATTGTTGGTAACATTGCTTGAGCAAAAAAGACAATATCTTTGGTTCTGCTGCCTTCATTTTGGTAAAAACTGTCCCCCGTTATCTTACGTCGATGCAATACTAAACTGGTGGATTATTCTCTAAAGTCTCACACATTTTCCTAGACACTGGGAAAGAGAGTAGGCTTAGATTGTTCCTTATTTAGGCCTCTTTCTTTGGAAATTGAGTGCAGTGTCTCGTCTTTATGGCAGCCATGAAATGTGTCAGCTCAAGGGATTGGAGAATGCGAAGGTTAGAGGTGGGTGATGGGGGGGCCTGGGTACAATGATGCATCCCCCCTTCACTCTATCTAAAAAAACATGGACAAACAACAAAGTCCCCAGCACTCAACTGGGAAGAGGATCATATGAACTCAGCTGGCAGTTGACTCTTATTGACATCACCAGATCAATCTACACTGACAGAGAAGAGGAGCTATGGTCTGATGAGACTCACAGCTGAATTTTTGGTGATCAGGAAGGCCTGGTCGCAAACACAGGAGCATCAGACAGGAGCTGATTCAGTTTAGTGCACAGTTAGGGGACACATGACACTCTTAGATGCTAATGGACAAACACGTGGAGGTGGTTGGAAGCTCCAGCTGCAACTTCGTTGTTGTGTCGGATGTGAATTTGTTCTGGTATTGAGAAAGGAATACTTCACCTACTAAATAACCATTTGTATGTCAATTACTCAACAAAACTGACAGAAAACAAGAAACTTAAAATGCAAACAAGAAGAAGAAGTTAGTGAACGGACAGAATGAGCTTATGAATTCGGAGGACAATGAAAATAAAATACAGTTAAACCTGGTTACAGATTTGACAGGCAGTGAGCATAAGACCAGATAAATCAGATGTGTGCGAGTTTTTTAAATAGATCTTTCGTTACAGTCTTGCTCTTGTTAAATGCGGCCATATTTACTTCAGTTTTGATTCTTTCTTCACTGTGAAAGCGTATGAGAAAAGTCTTCAAGTATTAAAAGGTAACACATGGCGAGAAGTTGATACACAAAAGATCATATTGTGGGCGAATTATTCCTTTAAGTTTTATGTTGAATCCCACCCACCAAGACCGAACTCTCTCCCTTTCCTTGAGTCACACATTTGGAAAGCAACAAGTCTGAATCCCGGGACCAATGAAAGGGACAATTGTGGGAGGGTTTGCATAACGTTGCTGTCAGTCATGTGTCTTGTTACTCAGTAAGAGAGCTCGAATTCACCACTAATGCCTGTTTTAATTTGTTGCCTCATTGCTCTGGAATCCAGGATAAATTGTTCATCTGGATAGTCTCGCTAGGAAAGTTAGTGAGCGTTTTCCATATTTATTAGTTTGTTGTTCCGGCTTGCATGACAGGGAATTTTGCTTATGCTTCAGGAAAAAAGAATGTCGAGCAGACAAGTCAAACACTCCATATTTCAACATAATTACATTTGTACTAAACTTTACGTACTGTACATAAATTGACAATGCATCGCCATGTAATTAAGTCAGTGTTGAAATGTGCTGTTTTAGTATTACACCAATAAAAAGCCAGATCGAAATCCCTGTCATCTGTTGCGGTGTAGACTGTCAGAACCCTGAAATCAAGTCAATTCCAGCCAGTAAATGTGTTAAGTTGCGGGTTTTCCCTCCTTGGGGTGTGTGTGTGTGTGTCTGGCATTAAAGCTGAAAGATGGACAGCCGCATTGGAGTTTACTTCCTCAGGAATCTGTGTGGGTGTGAGAATGGGTGCACATGAGCATATACTCTAACCTTAAAAAAAAGAAGTAAATGTTTCTATTTTTTAACATGTTGGAGTCCACCCGTGTGTGTGTGCGTGATGCATTTGATAAATCTGACTTTGTACCATTTAGTCATGAGGGAATCTTTTCATACTTCATGCTTGCATGTGTGCAGACCAGATGCGGGTAGAATATTTTAAACAAAAGCCTGGTGTAAGAGTGTGTGTGTACAGTATGCATCATTTGGCTCAGCAGTGGATTATGTTTGTGAAGGGAATATCTCTGTGTGTGTGTTTTGGTGTGTCTGTCAGTATATTGTTATAGTATGGGCCATATATACATGTTGTGCCATGCTTTTGCATACTTGCGTTTCTATCTACGAGTCTTCCTTTGACACAATTATATTGGCATGCACTTATATGCGTACAGTTCGATGGCGCGTGTGCGACGGAGTATGCTCGGAGAATGTGCATTAGGGCAGGCATTGTGTGTTTGTCTATGCAGACCCATGGCAGCTGCTGGACGCCACCTGTGGCCGGGCCCTCCCTCAGGCCTGTTGTGGCTCCAAATAGTCCCTTTGGGCTCCCAGGGACTCTGGCTTTAGATGTCAGAGATGGACATGCACAGCCCTCCCAGACTAGATGGATTGTTGTCCTCTGTTTGTCTTACAGCCGTTACTTTTTTCCTCTATAATGGGAGTGTGTTTTTTCTCTATATATATTTCCCTCTCTTTTTACCGGCCGTGCAGGTTTGTTTCTTCTCTGGCTGGCTGACAGATGTCCATCAGCTCCAGTGTTTCCCCCCTCCCCAGCACTGCTCCAGGCCAACAAGAAAACCTGGCTATAACTGCTCCATGAAACACAGCCCTATAAATGGACACCCAGTATTCTGGCTGTCAAGATGTTGATGTTTTGAAAGCCTTTTTTTTACAGCGGTATTTGTGATGATCTTAATAATAAACGTACAAACCATAATCCTTCTGTCAGCAGTCGGAAAACAATGTTTATTCTCACAGCTTCTATTTACATTGAGTTGTGTTTCGTTTTCCAAACTGCACAATGCGAAACAGTAACTTTCTCAACATGACTGCACGTTATAATGACACACAGCAATTTTCCGGCACTGATTGTGAAAAGTCCAAAGGCTCAGTTTTCATTTATTATCTCCCTAACTCAATTTCCGTCAGAGCTGCAGATAGTTACAGCCCATAACTTTTAGGTATGATTACTAATAACCTGTAATTAGTTTCATGTTAGGGAAAGTAGAGAAGAAAAGACAGGAGAAGAGAAGAGGAAAGATGGAGGAATGTGACATATTAATTAAATCCTCCAGCTGCAATGCAGGAATGTTAAACTCAATTACAAACATTTGCCTTTGCAAAAGAACAATCTTGTTTGTCTGCGTTATCTTTTGTTTTCTGACTGAAACAATAGCTTGTACTGTCTCGATTTGGTAAACAGATAAGAAGTGTTTTCTAGAGTAAAGCCAGCACATTGTGATAAATACCACAAATGTGACTTGTGTCAGTAAGTCATCCATTAGTGAAGGCATCATGGGTTATCTTTGGGTTATCATGGGTAGAGAAATAGGAAGAAAACGGGTGATTAACATCCAATACAATGGGGGGGGGGGGGGGGGGGGGGGGGGGGGTGTGAATCCCTTTTACTCGCAATGCGTTGGTTTTTAATCACAACTAGTTTTATGATGGTACACCTTCACTTTTAACATCTACATTTGCTATTTTTCCAACGCTTAAACGGCCAACCGGTTAGAGAATGTATGTGTTAGTAATTTGGAAACTTAGTTGTGGGGGTTACCGGTGTCATATCCCACAATGCACTGCTGAATTCCTTTAACATGTGGTGAGTCAGGAAAGGGGTGGTTGACCTATGCCTTCCCATGAGCCCCTTGGGAGCAGCTGTGCTCGGCTGCTCAAGAACTCTAGGATCACTGCACAAGCTGCTGCGCTGGTTGTGACTGGAATTGTAATCACCTTATTCTCCTTCCTCCCCTCCAACCTGAACTTTAAGCATTCCCAACTTGTTGTTTTTTCTCTTTCCCTTCTTTCAACACCGTACAATCCCTTATTTGTGCCCCTTTCGTCTTTCTTGTGTCTGTTTTTATCTTTTTAGTATTCGGCACAACACCAACTCCGCACATGCAATCCATTACGCTCAGCAGAAGAGAGAGAAAGTACAGGAAGCTGAAGGTGAAACGTGTTGCTCCACTTTCCTCTGTATCCTGCCTGAACACATTTCTACTGTTGGTGCGTTCCTGAAGTCTAATATCATTGCCATGTTGTGCAGCTGTTTGTGTTGTGATGCTCTCAAATACATACACAGACCACCAAATGTAGAGAAACTCAACATAAATATATTGTTTAGTAACTTTACACTTCAATTGTGTGCTTACTACAAAATTTGTTAAGCTTCAATAAGTTGAAATGACATTTTAAGAATGGAAGAATGCAACTCAGAACATTTACAAGTACTGCACGGAATAGGAAGGTTACTTGTATTGGGAAGTAGGTTTATTGTATTGTACTTATCTTAAACACATTTCCTGAGAAACCTTGGATAGCTACTGAACAGTAAGGCTTATATGTATGTTTTGTTGAGGAATATACATCCATTGTAAATTAACCCATTATTGTGACCTTGACCTTGTAAATAATCTACATTTCTAAGGCTTGTCCCCGTTCAATCAAGCAACAAAAATGTTAAAAATAAAATCACTCTTTGCATTAACTTAATAATTAAAAGCAAGAAGAGAGATAATAAAAATATGTTTTAAGAGCTTTGATCCCTTATGTTTACTTCAACATATTAGATGAAAATAAAGTAGTTGCTACAGCTGTTAGGTAAAGATGTTACATACAAAAACACATGAAAAGCTTAAAATTGGTACACTGTGCATTAATTGAACTAGACACCAGGCACCAATCTAGCCTGTCTCCGCCCTCCTACGTACTTCCGCTCAATTTTCATTTCCCTTCAACACTCTGGGTTTTCGGTATATTCGTGGCTTTTCTCTGGACAATTTTTACCTGTCCAATCAGAGAACAGAGGGAGTGGCTGAGAACGATGACGTTGAGGTCGTGCGCGAGTTTGAGTTGTAGTTCAGCGGTGGTGGCGGAGAAAAAGATGCGAACGCAGCCATTCGGTCCGTTTGAATGCAGAACTTTGACTTGAATTGGAGATTTATTTGTTTGTGAAGTGCAATTGTTTATAAGAAGGGCTTTTGATGAAATACAACTTTGTAACTGTCGTATTACATAGACTATAGGATCATTAATACACTGTTACTAAAAAATCATAGAAGGATTGTGTTTTTTTTAGAACATACCATCACAGGACAGGTGCATTAGTGAAGGCCAGTGGATCCCTAATTAGAGGAACAACTTTTATCAAAGAGAGCTTGGAGCAGATTCAAAGGTCTCCTGGATGTCACCGAGGCCTCGGGGCTACAGAGGGACTCTGGGTCAGGGTCATGAGAGGCATGTGTCCCGAAGGCTTTATTGTGGCAGTGAAAGGGGCTGTGTTTTGGGGACGACGGACGGCTTCAGCTCTGGTGCGATGGGTGGTGGTGGTGGGGGGAACCGTTGGAGGGGGACACAGTTAGTAGGAGAGCAGAGATGGGAGAATGGGAAGTAGACAGCTGCAGGGGTGAATAGGAGGTCCCTTTGTGTCCTGCCAACAAAAATCTGTGACCAATTATCTGTGTCTGTCTCTAAAGGGGGAATTCTTGAACACTTTCGGTGGGTGTATAGAGAAGATGCATAGGGAGCAATTGTGGGAGAGACAGAGAGAGAGCTGGTGGTGGTGTGTGGTTGGAGATTTGGGTGTTGAATTGTTGTTTTCCGATCTTTTCTCTTTCTTTGGTCTGAACGTTTTTTGGAAGGATTGCAGGGAACATAAAGCTTTCCCATTTGTTTTTTAGGTGGCTAAAGTGAAAAAAGTAACTAAAATGTTCTGCATTGAACCCAGGGCATGCAGCATACCCAGTGAGAATACTATGTGTGTCTATTTAAAGAACAGGAAAATAACAATTTGTCCCACAATTGCTGAATTACTCCTGCCTGCGCCTCAGTCCCACCCCACTGAGAGAGCTTCCTATTTGTGTGGTTAGATTTCCAGCTATGTGAAAAGTGTGTCCTACAGAGAGAAGGGGAAAGTGGTCGAGGGAAGGGAAGTTGGGCCCATGGATGGCTTGTAACCCATGTGTTAGACATTAAAGGGCTAATTACAGTTTTAAAAGCCCCGTGTTTACCGCTGAGAAAAGCCTTGTTAGGTATATTTTACTGTCTCCCCTGAAATTATTCATCCTTGACAAGCTCAATTGACATTATTATAATTACGAATGTGATTGCTGCTTAATCGCTCCAATCGCCGACTCGCCGTTTAAAGTGTCTGCAGCGGAAGTCAATTGCTCCTCTCTGACCATTCATCAGAAAACAGGATGCAGGATACAAGATAGTTGTCTTCCTGTAATGGCACGCTTGAAAGGAAAACTAACACAGTCGTTAACACAGGTACTTGTGTTGATGCCATTCATCATTTTCCTTGACAAGAGAGACGAATCGACATGAGTCGTATGTCAACGGTTCTCCTCTTCTTGCCGTTGGAGTTAAATGTGAAATAGTGCTGCAGCGTGTTTGCAGGAGGAGGATAAAGGCATGTTGGGAACTCTGCCCTAGCCGGGTGTGTTATTGCATAGGTATAGAATAACTCTGCTGCTGCTGACCCCGCAGCAAGCTCTCCCCTCTGATCCCAACTGGTTGCCAATAGCGATGACTCCAGTTGATCTTCACCTGTCAAAGCAAAGCTCTGACTAAAGACCTGCAGCTTGTCGAGCGGAAAGCAAAACAAGAGGCGAATTACAAACAAGCCAACAAGCGGCTTTGTGTCTGACTCACATGGGATTTTTGAAAGTAGTATCCTTTTGTGTATATTTTGGCAGCCCCTGTGAACAAAAGTGATAGTGTATCCATGAGTGCACCCCCCACATGTGATAAAGATCCTTATCATAGCTCGCGCGTGCATTTGCTGTGGAAGAAAGAAAACGATGCAACTTTAATTTAATACATTGTCTTTGTGGATCCTTAGACAGTATCATCCATTACCACGCAATATAAAGTAAAACATTAAAACTCTGTTACAGTTATAACCCTTAGAAATTCATCTTTGGTTGATGGTATAAGTTGTAACTGCAGGTGTTGTTAAATACTACAGGAAACACTTCTTGAGCCGCTGTTGGCGATAAATACAACCGAGGCGCAGCTGTGTATCTGTTTACAGTGTACTCAAACAAACTCCCTTCGGTTTAATAAAGCAGGCTGTCAATAACGGCGCTCTGATTTCATGCTGTACACGGCGTGAAATCAGATTGCGAAGGGGAACAGGGGCAAATCAGATTACCTTGCTGACAAGTTGGAGGTGTGCAATCTGTCACCTGCAACTCTTCATATTACAGCTCACTTTTGCTGACTCTCAAAATGATCGACTGAATATGCAGAAAGAAAACGGTTGTATTGTTGATGCCTTTTTTGATAATCAACCATGGTTAATAAACTATGGTGACTAAAGAATGCACTTCCTGTGAGATCTTCACAACAGAAATGCCTCCACCACTAACAAAATAAGTCACAATAAAGAGAGGCAATTAATGGAGGTGCATAAAATGGATATTATTGAAGAAATGCAGACCACAAATAGTAGGAAAATTGAGTTTAATTCATTGAAATTGTAAAGAAAATATCTTTAAGCTGTTATGTCTTAATGTGAATGAACCCAAAGGTCTAAACTTACTCTTTCAATGCCTTCAGCTATTTGAAAGGAAGAGAAATGCGACAAGTCCTAATCAATCAATCGGCAGGCAGCAGGAGGTTGGGATTGTTTTGCATTTCTTCAGTTTGTTTCTTCCTGGGATTTTTCTTCTCTTGACAGGAGGTGCCGCGAGCATACCAACAGTTGAAAGAGGAGCCACATTCTTTCAGCACAGATTCCTCCATCCCTCCTTTGTTCAAAGTTTATGTTTGTTTGAGGGGCTTTCCTCACCTTGAACCCTTTTTTGTAGTAACATAGATTTAACCAACCACAGACAGGGTGAGGCTCAGTAACCGCCATCTCATTGGACTCTCTGGTTCAAAATGTAACACTTTGATTTGATTTTTATTATCAGGGAAAGTCTCACTGTCACAGATGAGTGGCAGGAGTCACTCGTTTCAGTTCGTTTACGGTATGTGGTCACATTGTGCTGTCACAATGTCAGGCCAGTATTAGCATGTGGGCTATTTTATTGGCTTTTTACAATTACCCATATCATGTGGTTTCTGCCAGAGTGAGAGAACAATGAAAACTTTCTGTGTTTATAGGAGGAACAATAATCAGGAAACTTGATTGAAGTTGTCTGACTTAAAGAGAGAAGCCTCCTTGTAAAAAGCCACTAAGTCCTCAGTTCTGCTTGACTTGTGTCCCACTCCCCCCCCCCCCCTTCCTCCTCTAACTCTTGGAAAGATGGGAGTCAAACATTCCTGCGTATCCCCCTCCTTCAATCTTTTTAGAATTAAAGACAAATTTGGTCCTGGGTCTTTTCCTTGGGAGTTGTGTTTGTCTTGTATTAGGGTTAAGAAAACCTCATGTCTTTACCTCAGCGTTGGTCGGGGTTAGAGGAGGGTGGGGGTTGTGGCGAAGGCCGTTCAGGTCATTGTTACAGTAGAAAGCCTCATGGGGACGCTCACAATGGAGCTGCAGGATGAACAGACTCTTCTCCTCCTCTGTGGGTTTGTTCACAGTGAGAGATCTGCAGAATTTCCTACAAAGCAGTGGGGTGAATGTGGAAATTGAGGCTACCTGTTGCATGAAACAGCTCGGGCATTATGCATGCTGCCGGCCTGACTGCCACCCTCAGGGGAAGCAGAGTGCTAGCTGCTGATGGAGGCTTGGCTGTGGAGCCTGAAAGCACATCTGGTACACGGTGTGTGGACTTTTACTTTTTTTTCCCCCTTAAAAGTGCAGATGGTCTTGAATTGCTTTAAAAATGCTCTCCACTCTACAAAAAAATAATACTATAAAATAGAACCTAGGGGAATTTTTGCCTTTCCCTTTGGGGGTTTATTCTTGCTGGTCCAGTTCCTAAGCGCTTTCATGGACACAGAGAACATGCATGAACGTGAACAGAGACACAGCTGCAGAACTACTAATGTCTGCCGAACAAAAACCTAGAAGAATTAACAGAACCACATTCAACCAGTTGTTCTGAGGGTTATGTAATGAGACCCAAATGGGTGATGTGTGCGTGGGCAGGCGCACCGAGCTATGGCCTGGCTCCTGTTGACGTTGGCCATGTTCTTCAGGATCTGTCCACAGTAACGGATCTGTGGCTGCTTTCAGGACTCTCACCTCTTCTTCAGCATTTCCCGTTCTCTTAAATCACTCCACATCTGGAGACTGTATGGTGCTCTTCCTAGCCGCATGTGAAATAGGACAGGCTTGGAATAAACAACTGTGAAATGTATTATAAACTAATTATTAAAGAAATTCAGTGGTAAGAAGCTAGTACAAACTAGCCTCTGCATTCGCTCTCACCACATGGACCTTTTCTGGCAGTGCCTGATGTCTGTTGACTCATCGAGGAGCACCATGCCAGCTATTCATACCTTCCTCCCACTCTGATTTTATTTCTCCAGCAAATCAGCCAGTGAACCAGGTGGGAAAGTCAAGAGTAAAACAAAAGACTAAGACTATAGGGAATCGCTTTGATTTCTACTGGTGAGAACCACACCGGAGTAGGTGTTGTTTTGTTTGTTTATCGACCTGTCCTTATAAATATAAAATCTCTATATATTTGATGTAGTGGACAGAATAGTGATTGGCGGAGCTGCATTCAAACCTGTTATAAAATACTTTTCACTAAATCAATGCAGCAATAAATCACATATTTTGATGAGTGGGTGGAAGGGACAGATGGTATAAAAGTGGAGGATACAAAACAACTGACTCACTGATATTAGTCAGAGAGATTAAAAAAAGTCCAAAAAGTCCAGAATTCATCTTTTCTATCCATCTATCTGATAAATCATCTGGTGCGTTAGTTGATTATGCTTAAGAGTGAAGTAGTAGAAACCATTGTATTCTTTGTACATATTTGAAGTATTTTACAGATCCTAAAAGTCAAATAATGAATTCCACAGAGAGATTGAGTATGTACACAACAGAAGTATGGTGTCAACCAGGAAGTCCGTCTGTAAACACTGATAAATGTATACAATCGATATTCAGGTAATAATTTTACCGTTGACCTTTTTGTTTTCTTATATAATGTAAACTGTATACATTTAACCCTAACCTGTAGCGCTAAACATTGTCTGTTGCCACCTATCACAACCGAGAGCTGAGGTCTGCGTAGCGGCTAACGGTGGCGTTAAATATACTTTCACATAATTATATATTTCCACATTCTACAATAGTGTTAAGGTTTTAAATTCACAAATACTGCCAAATACACAAATCCATCTCTGCACACAGCTCATGGAAAATAAAAGTGCTGTGCTGTTTCAGAGTGCACAGACGTCTGCACAGTGGTGAAGGCCACAGCGACGATGACGATGATGATGATAGTCATGCAGACGAGAGGTTTGTACATCCATTCCCCCGGAGAACCATCAAGGAGCAAAGATGGGTTCTCCCCCACTGCTGCGGCCCCAGACTGAAGCCCCTGTCTGGAATGCAATCTGCATGCCATCTGCAGGCCTCCACGGTTCTGTTTGATATTCAAACAAACACCTGTCAAAAGTCCATGTGTCATCTCACATAGCTCTTGGAAATTGGCAAATATCTCTGCTGCTTCCTCGCACCAACAACAGAGGGGAAGAGGGGTAAATGTGGGTTTTATTCCAACCATCTGTGTGTGTTAAATATAGATTTTTATTGGGAAGGCTCAAAGGACTAGTTCTACTTTCCACTAAAATGTCAAAGAATAATAAGCCAGTCAAGGTGCTGAATTCGGCGAGGTGTTTGCACAATAAATGATTTCCAATCCAATTTGTTTTTCTCTTCGTCATCAGCTGGCACTGCTGATTGCACTGTGGGCGTGCAGTCACGGCGTAATGATGCCAAGAGCTTTGGAGTATGTTCTGAGATGGAGGAACAGTCATGGAGCCTTTGTACAAAATCTATCCATGTCCCCCTTTTTCTCCTCCTACTCCCTGCTGTTTTCCACATCTCCCTCACTCGTATTGAGATGAAGGGTCTGCTGTAGGATGATGGGGCGTTGCTTGGCAATGATCCAGGCCCCACATCTGCCTGACTGCTGTTCCTCTCTTTTTTTCCCCCAAACAGCCCCCAACAGTATTGGTTCAGTTGTCAGCCCATTTCAGGGTCTGTCTCAAGGTCTGCAGATGTGTCTCTCAGAGCAGCAATGATGGACTCTTGCAGAGATCTCTAGTGTGAGTGACTAATGGCGCGGAGACATCTCTGAAGGCATTGAGGAATGGATTTATCGTATGTCATTTATCACACTGCCTGTCAGTGCCAATATAAATGCCTGATGGAAAGCACACAGTCACCTTTGAAACTGACGCAGTTGCTCCACAAAACTGAGGAAAAAAATCTGTAGTGAATCAGGAGATTAAGAATGGATAAAACATTTGAGAGAGAACTATTTGTATTCATTTTAATATTGAAAATAAATTCCAATTGCAGGAACAGATTGAACCATGGAGAGCACATGTTGCTGTTGGATTTTGAGGGGAAAACAAAAGATCAAGGTGAATGTGAAAGACAACTTCTTTTGGTCAAAGAGAAAAACACATTTAGACAAGATGACGACAACTTCAAGGCCATGTGGTTTTCCCATGACAGTGACTGGCCCATTCAGGCCATCTGTGTAGGTCGTATAACTTTTGTTCTCCACACCTTTTCACCGAAGTGACTTTTATGACGTGCTTCTTGCGTCTGCCGTCAGTGCGGTTTACAAAGCTCCACTCTCCAATGTGTCATCTCAGCAGCCATCCGACAATGAAAATAACCTCGAATTAGTCACTTACACATTTACATTTATCATAAAAGCATAAATTACTCATACAAACGAGTCAAGAGGAGGGATATTCAACTCTTTGAGTTCACCTGTGTCTGCCAGTGAGGACAAATATGTGATGATGTGCTGACAGACAGGCGCAGCATACTCTTGTCACTTGATCGCAGAGGAAGGCGATCACAGTTACTGTACGTATGAACATTTGAGAAGGAGCCAGATGCCAGAGGAGATTCTTCTTTCTTTTACTGAGTGGAATTATAAATTGTTGCAAGACTGATCCGAAGAATAATGAAGCAGAAAAGGAGCACAGCCGAGTGCATTTTTGGGACAATAAACCAAGCGCCGAGTTTTATGTAAGATGTTCTAACTGGTGAGGGGGAGAAAGGGAGACAGAGAGAGGGAGAGAAAGGTAAAAAGGAACAAGGAACTGACAATTAGGGACAACTAATCACCAAGTGTGTAGCCAAGCGCATCCCCCCACGCTGGTGCCAGCGCTTGCACTGTGCTTGAACCTGTGCTGAATGCCAACGGCAGATAATTATAAACCCGCAGGGCAGGCCTCCTCTGTGCAGAGGGAGGGATGGAGCCTCAGCCAAGCCTGAACTCCTGACCTTCTTCACACACCAAGCGTCTGTTGTGGGCTTCGGGAGGTGCAAGATGGGTCACAGCAAGCCGTGAGGCAACTGGGAGAGAACGAGCGAGGGGAGAGGGGTGTTAGAGGGCTGGGAGGGGGAGCGGGTATATGAGGTAGGGGGGATGGGTGAGGGCCGCAGAGCAGGGAGGCTGAGGTGGGGGATGGAGGGATTTGAGGGAGGAGGTGCTCACAGGAGGGTCACTTTTTTGTTGGCATTCTTTAGTGAGCGCCCCAGACCAATCAGACAAGAGAAGGAACCACTTGACAAATCAGAGTGAAACCCTGAGTGAGAGAAATCCCTTTTGTTATGCTGTTTGGTTATCTCCTCTCACTTTATCAGCATTCATTAGGTGGGGAAATGTGCTCTGTTCAATTCCTTTGTTCACAAAGAGGAGCCTTTGTTTGAGCGGGTTTATCTTTAAGGTGTTCTTAACCAATCATTTCATTGTCACACATTATCAACAGTTAATTATTTAAATCCTGGAGTCTTAGTAGTTTTAAAGATGTGATCCATCTTATTATTGCCCCATTTAACTATAAAGAGATCAGGTTTACAGATAGATAGCGGAATATATGAATGGGAGTTTTGGGCAAGTTACTTTAAGACGGTAATAAATTACTCATTATGTATAGAAAGTAATGACATTCCTTTACATCTAACTTGCCATCAAAGTATTTACTTTACAGAATTGGATTAATGACATGAAATATAATCAACTCTTAAATCAGAGTATTCCTACACTCTTGTACTTCTACTTTTACTCAAGTACAAGATCTGAGTACTTTTCCCACCTCTGCAGCTTTGAGGCATCACCACCCAAAGGTTATCTACGTATGTGTAATGTGTAATCTCCATCAGGATGAATAAAATAGTATCATATATAATCTATAATCCGTTGCATGGGCACAAAACTGATATAACCCTTCATCAAATTTGCGGAAAAACTGCTCTCCTAAATTGTTAAGTTTAGTTAGAGTAAAGTTATTGTCAAACTTTGAATTGTAATGCCTTTACACTGATCATTACTAAAAAACAAAATCGTAATGCATTACAGCTCAACCTCTGTAATTGCAACAATGTGCAAGGTTTGTTATAAAATATACACTGCCCGGCCAAAAAGAAGGTCACCAGCCTGTGGGGGCAGTGCTATGATCTGGGGTGGCTGCAGTTGGTCTGGTCTAGGTTCAGCAATGTGCCCAAAGAATGAGGTCAGCTGACTACCTGAATATACTGAAGGACCAGGTTATTCCATCAATGGATTTTTTCTTCCCTGATGGCACGGGCATGTTCCGAGATGACAATGCCAGGATCCATCGGGCTCAAATTGTGAAAGAGTGGTTCAGGGAGCAGGAGACATCATTTTCACACATGGATTGGCCACCACAGAGTCCAGACCTGAACCCGAGACTTTGCGTAGTGGTCCGAATCTCCCGTCATCAATTTTTAAGAAATTAATGCAAGACAGAAATAAATGTTGTGACATTGCAGAAGCTTGTGGAAACGATGCCACAGCGAATGCGTGCCGTAATCAAAGCTAAAGGCGGTCCAACGAATATTAGTGTGTGACCTTTTTTTTGGCCGGGCAGTGTATTATTGTTTTGCTAATTTGACGGTGTGAAACCAATGATGAAAAATAGACGCTAACTAGTTACAATACAACGTTTATGTAGTGTTATGCATACATTCATTTGTGTCAACATTAATCACACTGCAGTTTCTTGTGTGTCATGGTTTACCCACTTTTAGCTACTATTTTTTTCACATTTCCTCTTTGATTTACTTCCCATTTGATGCTGGAAAGACAATCCTTTCATTATGCGTTTGTCATTTGTCCCCAGTCCTAAAAATGAAAAACTCTGAATGAAAATATAATAGTAGTAAAGTCGATGTCACTGTGACCCACAACAACTAACATACACAGTGAAATTACTCCCAATACAAAAGTCTTCTCTGTGAAGTCAGACATGTCGGCGGACCACCTCCACTCATCTGGCCTCCTGCTCTCATCATGAAGATCTCTCTTGCTTTGCACTTTGCCAATTTCCCATGATTGAGTGTAATTGGGACCAGATAACCCTCTCTCTTGCTTGCTCTCTCTATCTCTCTCTCCTCAGCAGTCTTTGATCACTTCTGACCTGGCTCCAGCTCCACTCTGACACACTGGCAACCATTGCATGGGTGGTTTTTGATTGCTCACAGATAGACTGCGAGATATATTGAGTATTGATGTGTGAGCCCCAAAATCCAACGTGCTACAGTGAATATTATAACTTTATTCCCTGGGATTGTAAATAATTTGTGCAACACGCTCTCTCACATGTATACATCTGGTTAGTAGCATAGAGCTCGTCTTTTTTTTTTAGTTGTTTATGGATGTGTGCGTGCATTTCATGAGGGATTGTCTTGAGGGAATAGAACAAGATGTGCCGAAAGATTCCCAAATTCGATTCAGGAGATTTGTAAATCCTGTGCAAATTACTGTTGCCTCTTTCTCTTCTCCCCCCGCCGTACTCCTCTTTGAAAGTCGTCTTCTGAGGCAATCACTCCCAGATGGAGAATATTAGATGTAATCACTACCATTTGCCGGCTATTTTACTCTCACTGCGAGGTGACGTGCCGCCTCCCTCTGACATCTCCTCACAATGGACAATTACCAAGCACTCATCGATCACCTTCGACGAGGAACTTTGACACCCAAAATCTGGGAGAAATCATCTCATTTGATAACTTAGAGAACTCTACAAATCTGCTTATGTATATTATAGATTCAAACCCTCTCCATTGTGTGTTAAGGCCATTCTGTCTGTCTGAACTGCCAAGTGCACTCAATATAACTTTTATTAGCTCTTTTCTTACTGTGTAGAGCACATACGTACAGCAAGAGTTGGTTTTGATCTACCGTTTTATATACAATATTATGTCAAGGGTATTGGCTCAGGTTTAAAGATAGCCATGTGCTTACAGTCGTTTTGCGAAGAGGAAACTGTGTCTCGGTCGGCCATATGGAAAAGGTGAAAATCAAAGATGAGGGAGACGGATGGTTGGAATTAAATTGGTCCAATTCTCTATATTCAGACATTTTTTCCCCATCAACCTTCATGTAAAAATCTCTTCTTCTATCCTATTACATTCCTCTTGCTTCATGTTTTCTCCACTTTTGCCCCACCACCAAACTCCCTCCTCTCCTCTCCTCTCCTCCCTCACCTCCTACCATCCCTTTCTCCCTCTCTACCCTCTATCCTTCATTCTCTGAGACAGACAATAAAGCAGGCTTTTCCACGACTGACCTGCAATTCACCCCTACCTCCACACCATCCCAAACCACAGACAGAGGCTGAGTTACAGCCCGTGATCCAATGTGGTGCTGAACGGTCCTGGACCTTGAGCCAGATTTGGGTCCCACAGGGCTTTCGGCCCCCGTGGCCAGTCTGCCCTGTCCTGCTCAGCACTGAAGGGGTCACGCAGACTCCAAAATGCACACACCACTCACATCACGGTCCCATAGAAGGAAATTCCTATGGATTTCTGGAGGAATAAAGTATGCAAGATTGAGGGGAAAAACAGGAAGAACGTTGAAATGAAGTAAAGAGGGAATCCTGTTTCATAGAGAGAGACCTGCAATTGCACTTAGGCCAAAGTGACGCCTCTGACATGTCTATTCTCATGGGCACATAACAAGGATTCTAATGCAAGTGACTCAGTGAAGTCAGTTTTTAACAACAGTATCTTGCTTAAGTTACTAACATGAACCAAACTGCTTATTTAAGTTTTCACTATAAGTTACATGTGTTTTTTACATTAATTTGTAATGTTAGACCATTTCGGTTCTTGACATAAGCAAAATCCAATCATCTTTGCTCATTCGATAGAATGCCATTTCAACCAGCAAGCTTATCCAAGAAAGAGGGTAGACCCGGTCTCTGAGGTCATAAATGTGGAGGTAGACCCAGTTAGGTAGAATGGTGCAGCAATCCCAAAGACCTGTGTTGTTCTCCAGAGTTAACTCTCACCTCTTCTCATTGGTCCCTTTTATTCAATCGATTTATCGAGTTCCACAAGGAACTACAGCGTTCACAGCATCAGCCTTGCTGTGTAAATGACCATGCATACATCTAACTCAAGTGGGAGCTACAGTTCCACGCTGTAAAGTTGTGGTTGTGTGTTGTGATTTGGTGGGTATGTGTGTGTGTTGTGGTGTGTGTAGTGTTGCTAATGATGTGTGTGGTGTTGTGTAGTGTTGTGTGAATTAGGTGTTAGTGTGTGATCTGAGTGAAAGTTTGTATTTTTGCTCATAAGATTTTAAGATAAGTATCGAGTGTTAAAGGTTTAATACTCTTAAAACAAAGGAAGTAGTTTTTTTTGATAAGAGTACTAGAATTAGTATCTATTATTCAAGTATTAATAACTTGTACAATAATGTCTAACTCATGATTGATCATATTAAAAAAGGATAAAAATGTATGCAGCAGAACGAGAGATGTTGTCTTCTGGTAGCAGCTAATGTCGCTAACGAGTCTCTAGCATCAAATAGAGATTAGATGTGAGCTACAGAGTTCTGATAAACTAACTTTTTTCTAACTCCACCATATTTAAAAAACGTTTTATGAACTTGAACATGTCAGACCTTTTACATATAAGTTATCAGTGTGTTGTTTTCACATTATATTTTTATGTTGAGGGATCCATTTGGCCTTTTCTTGACATAAGCAAAATCCAATTCATGCTTTGCTCATTCCGAATAGAATAGCCAATTTCAACAAGGCAACTTATCCAAAAGAAAAGAGTGGAGAGACCTGGTCTCTTGAGGTCATAAATTGTGGAGGTAGACCCAGTTTAGGTAGGGAATTGGTGCAGGCAGAAGCTCCCCTAAAGAGCCTAGTGGTCTCTGTTTCTCCCAGAGTTTAACCCTCTCACCTCTTCTCATTGGTCGCTCTTTTATTCAGCAGTCTGATTTATTCGAGTTCACAAGGGAGACATACAAGCGTTGCACAGCTATCAGCCTTGCCTGTGATAAATGACCCACTGCTATCTTCATCTCAAGTGGGAGCTACAGTTCCAACGGCTGAGAAAGGTGTGTGTGTGTGTGTGTGTGTGTGTGTGTGTGTGTGTGTGTGTGTGTGTGTGTGTGTGTGTGTGTGTGTGTGTGTGTGTGTGTGTGTGTGTGTGTGTGTGTGTGTGTGTGTGTGTGTGTGTGTGTGTGTCCTTGAGTGTAAACAAGGGTCATGTTTACATTATTATTTTTTTGCATGTAATATGCTGATGTTAGAGGGTGAAATTCAAAAGAAATAAAAAGGGGAGAGCATAAAAAGACCCTCTGTAGTACGCAACATTTGAGTAATTGAGCTTTCTTGTCAAAAAAAATAAACAACTTTAAAATCCACACCTGGTATAAATATTTGATATGAATGTTTGCACTGTCCTTAACTAATAATTTATGGTTGTCTCTGTTTCTCTGCCTCACTGGGGACCCAACCCCCCACCTCACCCCTCCATCCCTGGTCCTGCCCCTGGCTGCCACAATGCAACGCAGCCCCTCTTCTCCCAAATGAAATTCTTTGGAAAGTCATTTTATATCACCCTTTGACTGTGCATTGAACTGTAAAACCACCCCATTGGAAACAAAATAAAAGGATAGGAGAGGGAGAGAAGGGGGGATGGGGCAAGGAGGAGAATTATAATTCTTTGCAGGCCTTTGGTATTAACCCAAACACCAGAGCTGTCAGCAGTTCAGAGAGGGAGGTGCGAGGGGCAAACATTCAGTGTTAATTGGCACTTTGTAAGCTCTGAGCCTTCCTTTTGTGAGGGAAGTGGAAGAGAGAGTGAGTGAGCAAGAGGGGGGGAAGAGGAGGGTGGGAGGAGTGGTCAGCAGAGGGGGGTGAGGGAGAGAGAGAGAGAGAGAGAGAGTGAGCTCTTGTTCTTGTAGGTTTGTTGGGCTTGTTGAGGGTGTTTACGGTTCACTTCTTATCCTTTGTTAATTGGGCTTTCTCTCCCCCAATGAAAAAAAAAAAAAAGAATTCATGTAACCCCCAGCCTGCCACCCATGCTCCCTGTGACTCACCCCACCAGCCTGATCAGCAAGAGAGGGATAAATGACAATAATAGAACAAAAGGATTGTCCTGCAAGGTCATTAAACTCGTACATACAGTACACTGAATGTATGACTCCATATTAAATGCAACTGGTTTTGTCGGCTTAACACTTTGCATTGGCAAAAACATATGCATATCACTTTAAATCAAAAGACAAATCAGATGCAAAGCTTTTGTAAGCGGTTTATTTCTGCTTACAGACATGGGCATTTTAATGTAAAAACCCCAACTCCCTAACCCAGTCTGATGCCCTCTGTGTTAATGGTGATACAGAGGGAGTGATATCGGACCATTAGGTAGAGGATGTAAAAACACCCTGTCTCTCCTCTCTGTGGATCCTCTCCTTCCGCTGTTGTGTTTGGAGTTATCTGAAATAATTAAAGAGGAAGAGATTGGCAGACAGAGGGAGAGAGAGGGCGATAGGACTTGCCTTTGAAAGAGAGAGGGGGAGAGGGGTGTTGTTGGCATGAAGCTGGTGCACTCCACTTCACAGCACCTCTGGCCTCTTTCTGTCTTTCTCTCCCTCTCCCACTGACTGATGTAAATAATAATAGTGCCAGTATTGAAAGGACACAGGTGTCAACCATTGTGCTGCTCTGAATGGACCTGGGGGAAGGAGGTCAGGGGTCACAGGGCCACCTCAGCCACCTCTCACACCCACAGTTTGTATTCACACTGACGCTACTTTTCATAGGTTTTCATCTCGCCTCCCCCTCCGCCTCCGTCTCCCTCGCTCACTCTCTCCTTTTGTTATCATAGCTCAATGTTTTGTGAAAACTTTTCAGAGGTCATGCACAAGCAGTATTCAGGAAGGTTAACATTCTTTCTTATAATTAATCGCCTCACACCATTACGCAGATCAATGGCTGGTTAAATATTTATGGGATTATTCTATCAGTAGCCTAGTGGTGCATAATAAAACTATCGTACTTGCACAACAGTACCTTTATGCTTTAAAATAACACCGTTAACTCGTCTGCGCCTTTCACGATTAGGCCTTATATGTTGCTGCTTAAAAATAATTAAATAAAAGTATATTCTGAAAGTATTTAAAAGAAAAGTTTGACATTTTGTGAAATTCTTTCCAAGAGTTAAATACGTAGATTTATACATATCTCTCATCTGTCGTTTTAAAAGTTATCTGGAAACTGCAGTCAATTCCTTGGCTTTTAACTCAGCATGAGACTACGTTTCTGTGTTTGTTTCATTGGTGTTGTTGTTTTGATATTGTTATTGATTTTTTATTGTTGTTTTATATTGTTTTTGTGTTTTGTGCTACGTGTTTTTATCCATGTGCAGCACTTTGTTTCAGCTGCGGCTGTTTTTAAAGGGCTTTATAAATAAAGTTGATTGATTGATTGAATTAGCTTAGCTTGGCTAAGCACAAAACCTGAAAACAAGGGCAAACAGCTAGCCCGCCTACCAGGATTTTTTAAAGCACAATACTCAACATGTTAGGACTCTTTTGTTTACCTTTTACAGAAAAACTACTTCTATGAACATTAATTTGCCATTTTAAGAGGATCAATGTAACACATGCTTCTTAGCTGGGACTAGCTGCCAATGGCCTTTATGCTAAGCTAATCGTTTGACTTAAGATAGTAGGCTACAGTAAGATGAGTAATGCATTCACAATATACTATTTAAAGTACAGTAGTTACCAATATTTGTGTGGGGATTTCATTGCAGTACTTTAAATTGCTGCTTTTATCTTCCTGTATGTCACATTGTAGGCTAGCACTGACACACACACATGGTTCATTTGTGTGTCACCTAATGGTTCACTCTACCATCACTTCCACCTTCACACAGGAGGCAAAATCCCCATTCTCACCAGTTGGTCACCCACTCCACAGCCAGAGGGTGATAAATGTCTCACACACGCACATAATACACACAAGCCGGTGAACATGACATGACGCATGTGTGAAGGCCGCTCTTTCTGTAGAGCTCAAAGTAACTGATGGATGAAGCTGGACGGAGATTTGTGGAGCAGTGTCCTTTGTGCTCAAAGAAGCAGGTCAAGAAAGAATCATAAATTGGGGCTGGTGCATGATGGTTGAGGTGCACTGTACTATTGCTATGCATAGGTGACTATTTATGGTCTGAAACATGACATTTCTGCTGCATCAGCAAACGTTGTGTGCAAATATAAAAGCGAGGACATACTGTGTGCTCGCTGGAAAAAGGTTATAGACTTATTTTACATGTCGTTTCATTTTACTACCGCCGCACATATACAGATTGTCTTTCTTTATCGGTCGACATAGAGATTAAATAATATGCTGTATCACGGACATTAAAGCAGAATTCAACCTCCATTACAAACCTCTGTAAGTAAGCGTCCAATTGGCCAATCAGTCAGCCACCTTTCAAGTTTTATGTGTAGTCAGTAAAGCAGCCAGCCTCAGCTTTGTTCTTGGCCTTGGCTGTTTGCAGTCATAATGAAAATGTTTGATCTTGATATAGAGCCCAGTGCAAGACCCTGGGGAAAACCGCCATGATGCTGAACCAATAGCATAGAGATTATGTTAGTGTAGTGCAGTTTCACTTGCAGAATGCAGGCAGGATAATACTGAGAAAAACAAATAAATAAAACCGTTGATGCATCAACCTTTGACTCTTATATACTATATTTTCTATGTGTTGCTGTGAATGATGTGGGTGGATGCTCCTCAGCCTATAAGATCCATGCTTGGTGGAGATGGAGATGCTAGGGAAGGGTGAAAGGATTTATTACCTAGCATTAGGAACTCTAATCTGTTGCAGGTGTTTCTGGCTGTTCTCCCAGGCTATGCCTTCTCTCCTACCCTGGAGGCCCCACCATATTTGTGTGTGACAGAGAAAGAGACAGAAGAAGCGAAAGGAGTTTTTTTTTTCCTTCCATTGCATGTGCAAGGAGATGATACTATCTCCTCAATCCTCTCGAATCATAAAGTGTCAAGATAAGGACAAAGAGAACACTGACTCCAATGACATCCCACCCCATCATTCATAGCATTGCAAAGACCTGAAAGAAAGGGTGAGAGAACTGTGCAAACTTTTACATTCAATATTCATGACCACTTGCTGTAAGTGTCATGTATATGCACCCAGGAGAAAGTGCCCTTCATTCAGTTTCTCAACTTTTCAAATCAACCTGTTTTTAGCGAGGCATTTCTTTTTGACAATGACAACTCTCTCGTGGAATACAGTAGAAAAACACTTTATCAGCAGGGTACAACCTCTAGGGTGTATTACAATAAAGAAAAGACCACCAGGATGGATTGAGCCAACAGCTTCACAGGAAGCCTGCGGTGCTTTTGCGGGATGATGAACAAAGACACAAAGGAACCCACTGAGAAAGTCCTGCTCTGTAGGAAGTCTGCAACGCCTACTGTGGCCGGCTTTGGAAAGACAGAACTAAGTGAAATAGAGAAGAATGGAGATGGAGAGGAATCCAGGGGTGGAGAACAGTGAAGACAGGAAGGGAAACAGAAAGGCTGAGGATTGATATGGTGATGAAGGTTTAAGAGAGAAAAGATTCTGATGATTCAATCTGTGAACACATGGGACCCTGTTACGTATTCCACTGGAGACATGAGTGATTGAGATTAAATTATTTTAAAATAATTTGCTATACCACTTTCAAATGCATGATAGTCTACAATCAACATTTTTCTTTGAGAATAGAATGCACTGGCTGCTGTAGTGAGGATGAAGTCATCTGACTTCACTACCTTGGCACTACTGCCCTCATGTGGATATTCAAAACAATACTCCATTCTGATTTTACGTCTTTTCAAAAAGGTATGATAGTAGTATTTCAAAGCTTGTCATATGCTCAATAGCTAGAGGTATTGACATGAAACTAACAGGCTCCTCCAAAGACCAACATAGAATATACTTAAGTCACAAAATAAATATAAGGTGTAAGTGACATGAGAAACTGTTTAGGGGTCGTGGTGTCCTGATGTTTAGGTGTTAAATACTGACAACAGCATCCCTCCAATTTCCTTCCAGCCAGGTTACGTTTGTTGCCATTCATTTAATCTCTTGGTCCCTCGTCTTTCTTGTAAACGCTCTACTATACGCTTTGACATGAGGGCAAAAACACCTCCAAAAAATACATTGAAATACATTTTCACAAGCAGGAGAAATACAGCGTGATTTATGGAAATGTATTTATAATATTATTTAACCAGGTCTTTCACTTTTTAGTGATATTTGATCTTACAAACATCACTAAATTGAAGAAAAAGAGTGTCCTCTGAACTCCACCAACTTCTATGTCCTGACTTGTATAGCAGTGCTGCACTTAATCCTACTGTGTACTGCCCCCTGTCTTGCCTTCTAAGTAGTGAACCTTGTGGATTTTATTGGTGCTTTAGTTGGTGAAAAACTGCATTCTAAGACATAATGAAACAAACCCAGACTATAAGATTTCTTCCCTGTGAACCTGTTCCATGACCTCTCACAAAAGAAAGACCAGGAAAGAAGTTGATAGTTCTTCTTTTAATATTTTATAGGCAACTTTTGTGTGGTGAAATAAATCCATTACAAGTAATGTTTTTCATGGTTTGTAGGTGTAGGAGTTCCGCATTATGTAGCCTGTGATGGTCGGGAATATCTCTTTGCTCAAAGACACGATGTAGGTGAACCAGGGGTAGAAGAGCTCAGACTGTCGCGTTGCTCCGGTAATGATGATGTTCATGGCTGCGTCTGTGGCAGGGTAGGCTGGAACACTGGTGACTCCCCTAGGACACAGAAAAAAATACTGCTTTTAACTACTGAGGAAAGCAGTAATGTATAATGCAAAAAGGAGGAAATCAGTATAAATGTAATCCGTGATTACTCTGATGTAGCTGTGAGACATGTTGCATTTGGACTTTACACTCGACTCACTTGACTTTCTCCATAGCTGCTTCAGTATCAATTAGCCCCAGTGTGCATATAGAGATAGACACGTTGCTCTTCTTCATAGCCAGCTCGTGCTGAAGAGCCCCGAAGAAACCATTCAAGGCAAATTTTGTTGAGGTATACGGTGCCACGAAGGGACTGGGCATTTTACCTGTGAACCATGAATAACTATTAAACTTCTAATACATTGTTTAACAGATGTAAAACATAAGGATATACAATACTGTGGCCTTTTTGGGGTTCATGTATGACACAGCAGTAGGCCTACTCATAGATTTGAACTAGTGCACATATTAGACGTTTTTCATTTATTGGAACAGAAATAAAACACAATTAATGAATCGGTAATATACTGATAATAAAACATTTATATAAATGTGGTATTTGATCATTTTACAAAGCAGTCTCACTAGGTGGTCCATTAAGTAATTATTTTTGGAGGTTCTGAGTATTTCAAAGTACCTTCTAATGCAGTTTCAGTGTTTTGTTTTTTTTCTCTGAGGAAAAGATAGTAAAATGATCAAATATTTCTTCTAGTCCTCATAAAAAAAAGAAGATATGGACACCTACATTTAAATGACTGCTGATCAAGCAACATACCAAATCCTAAATAGCGGTTGAGGGGAGTTTTTGATCTGCTGGTCAAGAATTAACTTTGAGAGCCCATCTGTTTTTAAATATTATGGTCAAACCTAGACTTCTTTTTTGATTATTTTGGATTTTTTAAATGTTTAATCTCATCATCAAGGTGTGTAAAAATAATGTCACTATGTTACTTACCTAAAAGCGATGAAACAACCACCAGTGATCCTTTACTTTGTTCAATGGAGGGCAAAGCTTTCCAGGCCATCTGAATGTAGCTGAAGAAATTTACCTTTGAAATACACACACACGATTTTCATTTCCAAATCCACACTGTAGCTGTTGCACATAAGATGATAAAGCCTTTGAATGTTGAATCTTGAAAACACAGAGACGCATATAGACCATCAAAACACTGCACTACCTTCATCAGCCACCTGGTGTGCTCGACGTCTCCCCCCCACATGCTGAAGGGGCTCGGGCCAATGTGGTTGAGAACCAGGTAATCCAGCCCTCCGAGCTTTTCAAGTGCAAAATCTACAACTTTGTCTGGGTCTGACTCACTGGCCATGTCTGCGGCTATGTACAGAGCTTTCTGGGCTCCTAAACTCAGACACTTCTCTGCCACCTAGAAGCAAATAACAGAATGAAAAGATCAAAGGCATTTCAGAAAGAAATACAGAAAAAGCTTGTGGCTTAATGCAGGCACTTCAAGCATTTGAAGAATGTGTTATTAACCTCTTGCCAGACACAATGTTGTTACAGGTCAAACTTCATTTACAAACAAATACACTTTACAATATGATGGGCACAGAACGAATGATTAACACTTGCTGGTATTGAGCTTCAGCTCCACTGTGATGTTGTTAAGTTTACTGACCTGCTGTAACACTTTCTCCCTCCTTGCTGTAATTACTATCTGAGCACCAAAGCTGGCATAGTGATATGCCATTTGTTCTCCAATACCCGTACTGGACCCAGTCACTAATACCCTGGCACCTTTGAGAGATTCTGTAAGAGACAGCAAAGACACAAAAACAAAGACATATTGGGTTTGAATTGTGATGGTGGAAATGTATAACATAATTTGGGTGCCACTGATACAGCTTTTAAAACAATACTGGTGCTTTGCCTGGGCAAGTATTTTTGCCAACTGGTATTAACTTAAGTTTAGGACATGTTGGAAATGTTCGTTTATTCGAAGCCCAGGAGTCGGTTTAAAAGAAAGAAAGCAAATCTCCTTTAAAAGTTATAAAAGGAGTGTTTAATAAAAGATGCAGTAGTAGGTTTTACAAAGGTTTCACAGCTGTGGCCCTAAAGCTCAATACACACTTGAACAGGCCCAAAACATGAATAGAATTCACGAGGTGTTCACTGTCCGAGGGTCCGAGCAAAAAGAGACCGCTCCCTGTGTTGCATTGCTCTTTGTCCAGAGGTCGCCTCTTCTTATTGGTCGCTTCAAGTTGTATCAGTACTTCCGGTCAGTTCGGTGTATACGTGGCATAGGGTCATCTCCCTCCTTATGGTATTACAGCGGCAATAAGGAGAATTAATCATTGTGTGTTTTATGTATAACACCACAAGTGATTCCCCTATTCCCTCTTTATTTACATTCCGCTCGCTTAGGAAAACAACGCTCAAACCCACAGCTTTCCTCCGTCCGGCCTCAAGCGCCATCAATGTTGTATACATCCGGTTGCGAATTGCCCATTACAAAATAAGATTGCATTTCAAAATAAGTCAGTGTTGCGGTTACTCGGAATATTGATTATTATTTCTTACAGACACCCTTATCACTTTGTATCTTCATATGAGATATGATACTTTATTGTTATTATAAAGCTCTGCAATACGAGAATAATAAGATTGCACTTCATTATAACAACCATAATAAAGAAGCTGTACTTAAATTGCTATCCATAGGGACATGTTGCACAATAGAGAGTTAAGCATAAGGCTTTTTTTATCATGAGTTGATAAACCAATCCCTGATATGCTTTTTCAGTTGACAAGGCATTGAGATAACCCTCTGATCATTGGACTCTGATTGACCCTGGACACAGCCACATTCATCTGCCATATCTTTTAACAGAGAGTAAAGTGGTTAGATACTTACAGTTTAATGTTAATGTTAATGCTGTTTCTGTGTATGTACACAGGGCAACACAAACTGAAGTCAGATTCCTCGTAATTTTGATTCTCAACCCTCCTTACATATATATGGCACATACAGTATTATGAGCACCTTTGCTCTCTTCATAAATCCACTTATATTTGTAGACAAATAACACCCTGTCAAAAACAAGAATTTGCAGACATTACAGAGAGAACTGAACCTCCTTTACTATACTTTTGAATGGATGTGGATGCAGAGTGCATCTAAAATAAATCATAACATTTCTTTCACTATGTGTAGTCATATAAAAAGATTCACTGTTATCTTAAGTAAGCTGTTTTGTATCAGCAATGGTAGTAGCTTTTCATAAGGCAACATAATGTTGTAATTGTGGGAAATATGACACAGTAGCCAGTTCACTTTACCTCATGATTTCATTACTTGTGGAAACTGGCCTGTACACTGAATCCTCACATCATGGATAAATGCTTCTTTCTCTCTCTGGTAATGCAAAAGTCACAAGCGTAAAGCGTGTCTGATTATCACCAATTACTCGCTCAGTTTGTGCTCCTTTTCCTACATTTCCCCAGGGAAGCTTTAAACTTTAATGCTCATCATTTTTATACACAGATATTTTGAGCATTGCAGAGCAGTTAGAAGTACAGCATCCCATCACTGGACATGATGAGTGAACATGATTCATATTCAAGAGACGACCACGTTGTTCCGACGTCACATGGTTCATTCTGCAATGTTTCGACACCCCTGTAAACCAGGGGTGTCGAAACATTTTTCCCTGAGGGCCACACAAAGAAAAGCATGCTGGGCCCCTCATTAGAGGTGGGGTATATCGCCTCATAAGGTAAGTTAGCAAAATCAGTCGAATGTAGGTCAATTATTCTTGATACTTGAATATGCTTTAAGAAACATCACAGCTCTCCATAAGGGTTCATTTATTTAGTTGGCAGCTCATTCATTAAAACAGAAGCCTCACATTGCTTATTATATGGGGAAAATATGAAGTGGCTTATTAACACATGGATACTACAGTGTCATATATATTATTTTTACATTTAAGAAGTAGAATGTAAGAAAAGCACAAGTTTCAGGGGTGGGCCTTATTCCATTATACTTTTATCATTTGCTGTGGGTCAAATAAAAGTGGGCCGTGGGCCGCATTTGGCCCCCGGGCCATAGTTTGGACACCCCTGCTGTAAACCATGGGATGGACAAAATACATCGTAGAGCTTTTAATATTTCTGTCATTAAAGTAAAACCTTTTAAAATATAAGATAAGATTCAACTTTATTGTCATTGCACAGAGTACAAGTACTATGACAACGAAATGCGGTCTCTGCATTTGACCCATCCTAGTGTTAGGAGCAGTGGGCTGCCATTATGTACGGCGCCCGGGGAGCAGTGTAGGTAACCAGTGTCTTGCTCAGGGACACCACGGTGGCACTAGGTCTTTCGGGGACTTGAACTGGTGACCTTCCAGTTCCCAGGCCAACCCCCTATGGACTTCGCCACCACCGCCAACCTTTTAAAATTTAACTTCCCTTTTATATTTTGTATATTTCTGTTCAGTTGCTTCCTCTTATTACTGCACATGTTTTTGATTCCCAGAGTAAATTATTATATTCTTATTGTTTTTTTTGAATATTTATATTTCGTATTAACATTTATCTTCAAACTTTGAAATGTTAGAACTTAATTCAACTTAATATGGTCATCATATTGTTGTCAATAGGCCCTTGTTTATAATTTATTAATGCACTTTTTATTTGTTTGGCAACATTATGCTTATAATGACCTTCTTTTTAAGGTGAGCCATCCCTAATTTATTGTCAGATTGCGTAAATAAGCTGAATATAGGATAAAGAGTTAAATAAAAGTCGACTGAACAAATTCAAGAGAATGCAATTTGTATAAATATGGTTTTTAATACCAATTAGGATATTTTCATAAAATGAGTGAATTTTGTTGTGTGAGTCAAGCTCTCTTTTTTTGTACTGTTGTTTTACATTTAGAAAACCTTAGCTACTTTGACTCAACATAAAATGAAATTGAAGTGTGTGGCATCCAGTAGTTCTTCACACAATAGAAAGATGTGAGAAGTTAAAGTTTCCTTTATTCAAAATGTTCTGAAATTGAACATTGAAAATAAATCCAAAATGTGCAAACAAGTTTTAAAAGCTAGGTGCACAATCATGAGGGATCTCCTGGTTTGAATAGAGTTGAAGCTACACTTCATCTAAAATAAAGCCTTACCTTTTCAAATGGAGTCTAACAGGAAACCATTAACAGTGAAATTATTGAATATTCTCAGGAGAAATGTCAACAAAACAATGCAATAACATATGTTTCCGAACTTTGTGTTATAGTAGCTATAATCAACAAGAGAACATGTTGAAGTTACGTTGGTAGCCTCCTGTAACCAGTAAGTATTACATATTTTACAAACGAATAATAACCTACATTTAGCAAAATACCCTTTTATCAAACTAAGTGTTGTAGTGTAACCAAAAGGGGACCAATTTGTGTAACGTTGTTTGAGTAGTGCAGCATTTTATAACAGTTAAGTTACTACATGTTTTTTGTAATATCCTATCGCTTTTCGGCATTGCACTTGTAGACGGTCACTGTGCCTCACTTGGCTTCACATGAACAATGTCATTAGTCAATCTCCAAGGAGTCTTTTGTTTTGGCTCGTTCTGTTAAAAATGAAGATGCAGCTCGTGGTCTACTTCACTAGCCAACTGCAAGAAAGAGTCGTCCTTTTTGTCAAACAATGCAAAGAACAATTCGTCTAGAAGTTGCATGTTGAAATCTGTCAATATCTTTCCAACTTGAACGAACATTGTTAGTATTTCCAACAGGTTGTATGCACCTTTTGCATGAAAGCTGCAACAACTCTCCGGGTATTTACATGTGTAAATGCCTGTGCATTTTACGGTACTTCTTTTTCATTTGTGTGTTACTGGTATTTCAAACACAGCAGTTTAGGACCGTTTCACAAACTCTTTAGTAAGTCAACAACAACACCAGATAAACCCACTCTCTTACCTTTATTGAAACTGGGTGAAGTCCACTTGACAGCCAGGAAAGCAACACATATTGAGGCTAAGATGATTTTTGTTAAAGTTCTCATTTTGTGATCTCGTTTTTAGCTTTGCTACAGATTTCCACAACTTCCAAGTCTCCACAACTTCCTTGCACTGGGATGAGGACTAAAAAACAGAGCCGCTTACGAAACCCCTCCCCTCCGCAACTTGACATGCATAAGTGGGGTAAGGTTATTTTTCTGATAAAAGTTGGACCTGTTGAACAAGTTCTACATGACATTGGCCAGGACAGCTTTCGCTCGAATGTGGGCGGAGCCGAAGGACTACGTGACATATGCTGCAAACTAATTGGATACTTTCCTATTATCTTTAATGTGCCATTTAAATTGACTAAATCTGCTTTATTATGTAAATTGTAGAGAAATGTACATTTTAATAGTTTAACTTACATAGGCTACATATTGTTACATGCTTCTACTGCTTTACTCCAAACGTTTCCCCTAATATCTGATTTAATTTATTATGATAAATCTATGTCTCTCTATAGAGTCCATTTAAAAAAAAAAATGAAGATACACTTTTCATTAATCTGTGCTTTTCTGAAACAGTTCAAAAGATCAAACGTTCCCCTTGCTTTCCACTTACATAATTACTAAGCTATTACTATTCTCTTTTTATATCAAATATGTAATGTTTACCAGGAACCACTCACTAATAGAGTTGCAAATGTGCCAAATAAGGGCTATTGGTCAATAACTAGATATACATCATTTAAACCTCATTATGTTTCCTCCACATCCTGTATTAAGAACCACGTCATATTTGACATTTCGCTTGAGACGCCTTTCAGACAGAAATTACACATTCTATTTTTTTAATAATGAAACATCTGCTTCAAATATTTATTGTGTGAAATTACAAATAAGTGTCAAAGTTATGATTTTATTCGAAATAAATGCAAAACGAGAATTAGATCGAATCTGCTACTCTTAAATAACACTAGCAGTGGCTTTTGAAAGGGCAACTTTATTGACACAGCCCTTGTGCACAGTGTTGTCCTTCAGCATACCTCTCCAGATAGTCTTCATTCAAGCGTATTCCTGGTGTAACTGGAATAACCGTGCGTAAAGGGACACTACACCACTGTGGACCATGGCGGCAAAGATTTTGCCCGTAGTAAAGTAATTATTTTTTATTTTACTCCTAATTTCCATGATATTTTAGCTGCTGTGGGGCGTGCAAGCTACTCCATTAGCCAGTTAGCTTAGTGACGCAAAGCTAACTGTCATTGTGCCGGAGAGATTTCCAGCTGTCATCAACCCCTGTGATATCTGGATAGATAGCTTAGTCTGTTTAATAGATCACTATTTCACTTGTCATATCCTACATACAATGTTATTCATTGCACTTTAACGATTACTTTATTCACACCAAGCTTCTTCGTTACCCAAAGTGAGCTAACTAGCTAACGATACTAGCTAACCGTTAAATAGTTCACTGATTATTTATAGATAGATACTTTATTAATCTTAGTAAGACTGTTTTACAAAAGGCCAATATACTAGAGCAACAGCAACCTATTTTCTTCAAAGACACTTTTAAGCTGTGCACAGTGCGTAACATCTTAGCGTGTTTGTTCATTGGTTTGAGGTGTATTTGACAGGATACAGAGATGGGTGTTCTTTGTGTGTTGCTTGATTGCCTCTCTTTCAATATCTATAGATTGGCCACCAAGGTGACCATTGCAGGAGGGGCTCTCTACGTCGCCTACGACTCCGGTCTGTTAGGAACCAGTGAGCAGGGCTCCGAGGCCCTGGGAAAGGCCAAGGCTGCAATACCCCCGGCCATAGAGGAGTGGATGAAGTACTTTGGCCTGGAGGTACAGATAACATGCTCTACATCTGTTATGGGCTGGTTGGAATGACCATGCAACTAGTACAGGGACATATGGAAAGCAAACAAATTCATATCTGTATTTGTTTTAGAAATGTGCTTGCAGTAGGTAAAAAAGTCAATGCTTTAAACTCTGCTGATGAAGCTTTTGATGATTGATACAATAGATTGAAATAATATTATGTTAGATTCTGCAGTGTCATCCTGCATGGAATTGTAATACACCATTACAATAAAAATAATGTATTTTTAAGTTCAGTGAAAAGCTTGACTACAAACCAGACCATCTTTAACATCTTATTTAGATAACTTCACATTTTTCTTTCTAGAAAATATCTTCACAAATGACTTCAATTTGTGTTTCATATTCCCATTCCGGTGGAATTCTAGAGTAACACGCCCACCGTTTTAAGATAAGCACCAAACTCTCAGCCTTAGGTAGTATTGCCAAACTAATAGTACTTTTAGATTTCACTCATTCTCTTGTTTTGGAGTGTTATAACATGGAATGTAAAATAAATGTACATATTAGAAATCATGCAAGGAAGCACCGTGCTGTTTCAATCTAACAGACCTATTCTCATCCTCTCCTCAGGCTCAGCTTCCAACCATACCTAAAGTTGAATTTTCTCCCGTTCAGGCGTGGAACTCTGGTAAGAACTGGAGGAAAACTTGTTCCCTTTTTATGAAGAGATTGTATCACTTCTGATTCCTTTATGAATTTTTTCTTAATGCCCACATTTTAAGTGGCGGTTGTGACTTAGATATAGTCAACATTTCATTGGGTTACAGTAATTAATTAAAGCATCGCTATTATAGCTCCGATATAATTGCTGTTCTATTGGTTCATACCTTAAATGCCTTGTATGTATTTCTGATATGTCAAAACCAAACCATTGATTTTTTATTTTTTATTGCAGGGGTGCGGAAAACAATTTCAACTCTTTCAGAGGCTCCAACAAACGCAGTTGGATACACAAATCAGGGTTTGCAGTACATGAAAGACCTGACGAAGTAAACAGGAATTCAACCTGGACAACCAGACATTTATTAATGTTTTTGAGTTTTGCACTTGAGAAATTACTTCCTCAAAAGTTGTTTCGTCTCCCAGGAAAGAAGAAACTCCCAACATAGAAGGAAAGAGTTCAGCTATAAGGAGTGAAGACTGAATGGGTACTGTGGTTCTCTAAATGTCAGCGGCATTGGTTTGGAGTTGTTTTGTACATAATGCTAGAAAGCAAAATGTATTTTAAAAACAATTTCTTTTTTCATTTTGTGTATACCATCCAAATTAATTTAGCTTAATACTGTCTGATAATCAGTATTTCACTCACCTTTGTTCTCAAACCCTCCAAGTAATCTTATGAAGACAATGTCTGTATGTTGTATATAAGCAATTTCACCATTTGTGTCAAAAAATACATCAATCTTAAAACAAGTCCCGTCTTTAGTTTGATTTATTAAGGAAAGTATATACTGCATGTTGATCAAGGCAGCGTGTCATAAGAACAAGATCAGACAAATGTGCAAAAATCTTTATTACTCATGACAGAATAATAATGACACAATTTGCCTGTTGATGCTGCTACATCTTGGAACAGGAGGTGATTTAAAGCATAAAGAATAGCGCGCACAGTCATTTGTAACTCCACTTTACACAACACAGAAACACTACACAGCACCACTGGTGGTGATGTACAGTGAAAACCTCTTTTTTATTCATTTTTTTAAATGTAGGTTGCACTAACAATACCTATTCTGCCACACATTGTCACTTCTCTACCGTCAAAATAAGGTTTAAATATCTCCAGACACTCTGATCAGGTTATGCATGCAGAGTTTTGACAGCTAAAAAAAAAACAGGAACAGTTTGACTATTGTTTGACTAGTTAACTGAGGGATACACTTGAAAATGACTGACGGCCATGATCAATTCAGCAACGGAAAAAGTCTGGATGAAACCAATATTGCAAGCATACATGTTGGCAAGAGACAAAGTAATAAAGACAATAACCAGAGTTAGTGAGTTACTGTCAACCAACTGTTATTTTTTCAGTTGAATATACCTGTTAAATATTCATGTAAATAAACAACCCTTTCACTAAAAGCTGGTGGTGTTTGGATAAGAAATTGGAAATCACAACAAGCAACATTACAAGGCATTTTACACAAGTTGTACCTATTAAATACTGTCATTTGAACATATTGCAACAAGTTTTAATTTTTTTCTTCATGCGTATGATATAAAGCATTTATTCTGCCACATTTGCTCTGAAGGAAAAAGCATTTTGGGGAAACTATATAGCATACTATAACCTAAACATGTAAACTTTATACAATAAAGTGCTCCCCGAAGATCAACAGTGAGCATATACAACCAATGAAGTGTGTAATATTTAAAGAACATTTGATACTGCATCAACAGCAAAACACAGCAATCATATAAACTGATGGTTGCAAAACTTTCCTCAAGCTGTCAGTGTCCTTACATGTGAATGAAAACCAAATAGCAGCCTTCATACGCAATGATTTAACAAGAGCGTAGACGGTGGAGATATAGTATTTACAATATTGCAAAATGACAAGCCGGAAGGCACTTTATGATTTGTGTGGGATCTAATTCATGAGAATTTGGCAAACTGTCTTTTTCACCAGTGCAAAGTATCTGACAACTTGCTCAATATGGTGTGACGGTGCAGGAGAATCTTTACACAAGAGCATCATTAATCTACAAGGCTTTTGTAAATACGAGAGCCCCCTTCTACAATCCTGATATCAGTCATTCTTTCCACTATTAAGAATAATTTAATAATATTATTTGATGAATGCAATACACTCATCTTCCCATTTTATTTCATAAACGCCTCAGTGGAATGTGTCTATCGCAAATGTAATGTGTATATCGTGCTAACTAGCTATTTAGTAGATCCAAACGAAAGTGTCTTCATAGGAATATTTTGAGCAGCTTTTTAATGAGGATATTCACTCTAAGGAGAGATTAGCGAACATCTCAAGGAAAAGAAAAGAAAATGCAGAAAACAACTGCCCTCTTTGCAGCTGTTGGGCAGTGCCATCTCGGACTGTCCAAACTTAAATAAAATGCAGAGCAGCAACAATAAAAACAAGTTGACTCCATCTCCTTGGGATAGCCAAGCATAGCGGTGCTACAGTTCTGCTGTGCATATGAAAAACAGATTGCACTTTCTTCTGAACGATAAAGCGTATTAACTATTCAACCCTGCCATGGCTTCGGATAACACATTATAACGATGAGTGGAACAGAAGCAGATGGAGGGAGGCTGGAGAGTGAGATAAAGTGTCCACTATGCCTAGGTGGTTTTCACCAGGTCATAGACATGGATATGAAAGTCATCATCATATTTGATATAGTAGACAGAGGGTTTGGCAGGGACCTGGTAGATGACCAGGCCTGTTCTCTTCACACCTTTGTCAGTAACATACTCCACCTGTTTCCCCACCAGACTCTCCGTCTCTTCTCCGGGCTTCCTGTCTGCAGGCAACAGGTGTTTGTTTTCTGAGGAGTGAAACATTATAGCGTTACATGTGAGTAAGTCCAAGTTAGTTTGACATTTGCTCGTGTGTAACTCACCAAACTCGGCCTACTTAAAGTATCTCAAAGTGGATACAAAATAAAGTGGTTGGTTTTTCAAGCAAAATGAGCACGGAAAATGATGCAAACCAGAAGTTCTCATCCTTCCTCTTGATTATTAAAAGAAGAACATGTGATAACTGTCATGAGAAGTATAAATCCTAGTTTTCCCTTTACAGTCTTAACTTGTACATTTCCACTTACCTTTAAACAACTCTCTGGACAACTTTTAAGGCATGTGTAAGAATCCTGTATCTCTTTATTTTACTTTCTCAAGCCTAAACTAAGCTTGTAATCTGTAAAACATAAATAATGTTAAACAAAGTTTTTACATAAGTTCAATATTCTGATCTAGAGTCTTGGGTATCATTTTACATCATACAGAATATATCTCTTATCTCCACATACAACTCCAGCGTAACTTTAAATGATGTGCTTTAGCTTGTTTACTATGAAGAGTCTAATTATTTGATGAGTACTTGTGATAAATACAGACCTCAAAGACCACCATGACTGCTGGTGAACTCACATGCTATCCGTGTCAAAGAAGTTTAAACAGTTCTCCAAAGTGGAAAATTAATTTCTGTCACATTGCAGATCTTGATCTATGAAGCTGCTGAAGACTTTAAAAAGTGTTGTAAAGTATCAATCAAACTTTGTTAAACAAAAATCCCCAGTACCTGCTTCAGGCAGAATCCTGAGGTCTCCGTCAGCATAGTCATCCCACAGCTGGTACATATAAAGCACGGGGTCCTTTTCATAAGTGATATAATACCAGTTGGTCATGATGGGAGCTCTGGAGAGAACCATGCCTCTCCACTCGTTCTTCTCTCCATCCTCCTTTTCAAACAGATGCTCCACAGCTTTGCCCACCAGCTCCTCCGCCCCCGGAGGCATCTTGATCTTGTTGTTTACTGTGGAGACGCAGCCACAAAGGATGTAAACATTAAAAGTGACAAACATGGCAATTTCTTACCAAACTGCAGCTAAACGTGAAAAGCATCTTCATCAAACTACACATTTTTCTCTTTGTAAATAAGAGTTACTGAAACTACATGGTGCAGATTAATGAGATGCGCTGTAACTCACCAACTTTTTCTGACAGGACCTGCAGGTTCGACACTCTCTCGTCCTTGAACAGCTCGATGCCATAGACGCAGTCAAAGCCGTCATACTTCACCATGAAGAGAGAAGTGTTCACACTCAGCCTGTCCAGTACCGTTCCCTTCCATTTGCTCTGGTTCCCCTTCTCGCGCCAGTTATGTTGAATGCGGACTCCCAGAATGCTGTTGGGATCCGGGGTCAATGTGTCACTCAGCTCCCCGCTACTCCGCTTTCTGAGAAAACAGGAATATTTAGGTCTGTGTGTCTGTGGTCCGCCATTAAAAATGACTCTACCCTTTTATATTTTATATATTATATATGTTTTTTTACTATTTACATTATGTTATAAAACCACCATTAATGGCCTCATGTGGTGACATGGCTTTGTTTCAACATACCTGCCTCTTTTCTTGGACATGCCTCCAGAAAGTCAAAGGCTACTGATAAAGAGAAAGACAGGTACACGTTTCAGTGATTATATGAGTGAGTATGACAGCTGCCAAACCTCTATGTCCTGTATATAACAGTATGAGGAAGGCCACTGCTCCAGCTGAGAGGCTGTCCTCTCCACAGAAACATGTGACAAACTGCAGGCTGCTCAACACAGACTGACAACTGCAGCAGCCAATAGATTAGCATGAAGGAATAACTTCCTGGGTATTTACTTTAACTACACAGCCTTGGAGGTCAGTGTTTGTAATGCAAGCTGTGGCGAGACTTGATCATATTTCTTACACAACCTCCACTCCGTTAAGGATTTAAAACACAATGTGGCAGGCACAACTTCAATATGTCAGCCATTTCACTGTAGCTGACATAGTACAGTACAAAACGTTAGCCGGTTACATGTGACTGTAAATAACTTGAATATTCGCAGCATACATGAAACATATGTGAAGGTGAGCCCTATAAACCACGGTATAAGGCTTGCCGTATACCACCTGTCCTGGACTTAATCCAACACACCTACACCTCACTATACGTTATCAATAAAGCTAGCTCTACCTCAATGCAGATGTTAAGGCAGCTAGCTACACCCGTGTCCCTGAAACCAGGTAGCAAACACCAGCAAGAACTGTGTGGTTACAGCCCATTTTCTCCCGACGTAACATCTCTCCATTACCTTTACGCAGATTTCATATCAGTATTGTTCAGTTCGTCTGGCAGGGAAATGCTGCCACACACCAGCCCGCCTATGTAAATCTCGCGAAACCTGTGGAAAATGGGAGATACGGAGCCGAGACTCTAGTTCCCAGCGAGCCTTCGGTTGCCACGACCGCAGAGAATGACAGGAACACTCGCGCAATGAAAGCTGGGAAATGGTGTTTTAATGACAATGATGTGGATTTTTTTTTTAACAACCGGAGTTACACAGGTGTTGTGCTGCATGCTGCGTTCGAGTGTTTTCGGAAATAGCGTCATTACGGTATTATAGCGCATGATACACACGAAAAAGTACACAGCAACTAACCACAGCAGGAGATTATTGAGGTCAGTATTTTCTGTGACGCAAGACTTGACAAGAATTTGACTTAAAGGGGCAGACAGCGTTAAGGATATTTTAAAGTTAGAAAAGCAACATGAGCATTAAGTGTGGAGTTTGTACTGTATTTCCAAGAGTACTCTTTCGTAACAAGTAAATGCAACTTTAGGTCTTCCACAGCAGTTAAGCAAATCAAGTTTGATCCACATGTTGTGCTTTAAAACTACACCGCCCATCTTTGTTAAATATGGTGCAACTAGTATTGAAAATACCCAGGGGCACCACAATTTAAATGTATCTTGAATTATGAACTGAATGCATGCATACATACAATTGTTCCAGTAATCTACAGGGTAGTTGTACAGCTACAGTGACCTCTTTGTCTAGCATTGAAGGCAGGGTTAGTGAGCATGGGCAAATCAATGGTAATATCAGCTGTGCCACTGCCTTTAATGATGTCTCAAACTGAGGTGTTCGTACTTTGTTATCTGTGAAAAGAGTCCTGAAATACGCCCCTTTTTGAACTAATGAAACATGATATATCCTGAACCTATATTGTCAAGTACTACTACTTCTGCTTAGTGCTACATTTTCTCTCTAAAGCTGCAATGATTCATGTTTTCCTGGTGGTGTCACTGTTTGAGGAACATCTTTTTCCCTTTGTACTTTCAGGCCAGTATACTTTTGAAATGTTATCACGAAAAAAGAAAATTCCTGAATTATTGAAAGGCATGATGCATTACAGCAGGGGTGTCCAAACTATGGCCCGGGGGCCAAATGCGGCCTGCAGGCCATTTTGAATCGGCCCTCTGCAAATTCTAAAAGTATAATGCAATACGGCCCACAAACTAAACTTCTGCTTGTCTTGTATTGTACTTCTCAAATATATATGTTCAAATATATTAATGAGCCCAATTTTCAAATAAATTCAGTCATTTAAAATGTAAAACATCTCTAACAAATCTTAGTTGATAAAAAAAAACCCAATAGCTTATTTCTGTAACCAGCTTGAAATGTAACCTTCATATTTACTCTTATTATCAGCAATCGGAGGCTTCTGTTTTAAGGAGTGAGCTGCCAACACAATAAATGAAACCCTAAAGACAGACGGGATGTAGGCTGTTTTTTTCTGTAAGCGTTTTCAAGTATCGTGCATTATTCGCCTACATTTGATTTGTTTTGCTAACTTATAACTTAACTTATGAGGCGATATTCACCTCCATAAGTGGCCCAGCTCTCCGTATATTTTTCTGTATGTGGCCCTCGGTGAAAAAGGTTTGGACACCCTGCATTACAGAAACAAAAGGCAACAACAGTGGGGGTGACAAAAACATCCTTTATCATGTTATCTCAACAGCCACAGCACTGCATTTTTATAAGCAAAGACAGCATGACACCTCATTATAAAGAGCGTTGTCTAGGATTTGCATCCCAGTCAAGCATATTGACACATGCCCATTATATCTAATTTGCCTAATTGTTGGTCAACACGCTTGCTATCCAATCCCTAAAGCTTGAAATTCGTGTGTAGACATCAGGAGTCCTGGGGTCTCCGCATCTCCGCCCAGAGAAGGAGACGACGCCTGCTGCAGCTCCACCACACACCAACGGACCACCTGAATCCCCCTTAAACAGAAAGGATAAGAGACCCTTAACACATGGTGTAGTTTGTTTGAAACATCCTGAGAGATGTTTTTGTTCTCAGCCGTACTTAATAACTACAAACATAAAAAATGGCGGTGTAGAAGTGGTGTGAGAAACAAAGACTTCTATCTTTGACTAGTCTGCCTCTGTGTTAATGGCATATTAGTTTCTAGTGTTTAACCACAAAAGGTTAATTATGTCTTTGCTACATTGGCTTGGTGATACTATTAACAAATGTCATGATTACATATTAAAGCTCACTTTTTGAAAGGTTGTTTTTTTTGTGTATTCTCTTACCGAGCAGAAGCCTTGCAAGGCACCGGCCCCAATGCCACAAACCATCTCTCTGGTGATGGGAACATTTCTCCACCTCCTAATACACCCCCGCTGTGACAGGGTGGTTACGTTGACTTCCTGAAGCCTCTTGGGTAAGGTGCCATTATCCCCCACATCCCCCCAGCCAGCTGTGATGCACTGACTGGATGTACTCAGCCTGCCTCTTTTCAGAGAGATCAGCTGCACTGCGTCCGTCAGTTGTGCCGTACCGTTGAGCTGAGACAAGAAACAATTCAAATGATAAAGAAATACTTACATCTAAACCTGAATTTCCCCGGAATAAACAATGTAATCCTTACCTTTAAGAGCATGATATCATTTCCATGTCCATCGTAGTCGGGATGTGGAATGGATTTGACTACAGTGAACTCCTGCTTTGTAGCCTCATTAGCGGTCAGGGAATCAGCTCCAAGCACGACTGTATATGGTCTAGAGATCACAATAAAATGATGGTATAGGCATTCGATGTTAAGAGTTCAAATAATCTCTTTTAAGATTAGCAGTATTTTCCACATAGGAAATATCATTACATAAAATACAATAAATTGACCACTTGTAATAATGAAAGCACTTTCCATTAATTTCATTTAAGTACACAATCACCTTGCAGACTTGAAAGAATAATGATATTCACTACAGTAAAACATTACCAAAGAGTGTAAAAACTTCTTTGTCTGTTTTTTTTCTTTCAATCTTACCTTGATATCTCACAATGTGCTGCTGTGAGCACAAAGTCCTGCCTCACCAGGGCACCCCCGCAGTTGTGGCGTCCTCGAACTTGCAGCGAGGTCATGTATGGTCGAGAGTGAGTGACAGCATCTCTTCCTCCAACAATGTGAGAACCATCAGCCCCTGAAATACAAAATCACTATTCATTAATTGCTTGTGTTTATCCATATTGCTCTCAGTTGGCAGCCAATGCCGTTCTATATGTCTCATCTTACCATTAAAGATGAAGAGCAGCAGTAGTAGGATGCTTGTTGCCATGGTCTCTGCTCAAATCCACACCTTCCACTAAAGGTCTTGTGATTTTAAGAGAAGTACAGATATTACTTAATTTGTGGTCTTTATTGCTTCAGTGTGTTTGATAACAGTCAGTTGAGCTTTTCGTGAAAGGACGGTGGGATTACAAAAGACGTGTAACCTACATTTTCAAAACAGGGTTTCATAACTGATGCAGCAAACTGTCAGTGTTAAAAAACAACGACCATATTGAGGCCCACAATGCTTTAAGGGTTACAATTGTTTTATGTGTCAGAGTGTTAAATATTGTACAGTAAATGGAAGTTAAAGTTGTTAAGCAAAGGTAGACATTTTGAAATAAATGTAGATGAAAACATAGACGTTTCCTGGTTCTATCCGTGGTACATTGCAGCCTCTGTCAGAAGTGTGTGTGTGTGTGTGTGTGTGTGTGTGTGTGTGTGTGTGTGTGTGTGTGTGTGTGTGTGTGTGTGTGTGTGTGTGTGTGTGTGTGTGTGTGTGTGTGTGTGTGTGTGTGTGTGTGTGTGTGGATAATTCTTAAAACTTGTGTTAGTGCTTAGATTTAAGTCTTGCAAGGTGATTGAAAGAATTATTTCTCTGTCCTCTTTTCATTAGGTTACATCACGTGTGTGAAACAGAGCATTACTGAAGAAACAATGTGGTTTGGTGTAATGCAACAAACGGTAGACAGAAACGTTCTGCTCTAACCTCTAACCTCAGCTATGTTGAAAGTATTTTAAAATTCACCTGTTGAAACTGCAGTAAATGTTAACATTTCACTTGTTGCCATTTTAAGAATCAAGTACCACTGTTGAGAAACAACACTAGAAACATATCCTTGCGTTTGTCTTAATGACTTAATGTTGTGTACTCTGTTGAAGACCGTTACCACAGGAAACAAATACTACAATATTTTGAATTCTGTTTAGTTTTTTACCAAATGGCCACATTTGTTAATCTTTATTTCGACAAATGAATGAGGACATGACATGAGTGCATGAGTTCCGTGTGTGCATCCGCTTGACTCAACCTAATCAAATATTTCTCTGAATTTGCGTGACAAACTAGCTGAACCTCAGTAATCACAGTTTCCAATCTCAGATTTGAGTGTGGATGATTCATGTCAGAAGACACCAGACGCATATCTTCAAGTCAATTGTTACAAAAAATGAATCTTATCTTCTGGGTATACTGCTGTGCCAGACACGTATGCAAACAGCATGTCAAGAGTCTGAGCTTTGCCGTTTTTTTCAGCTTATGTGGCCCCTGGATAGGAAATAAATAAATAACAATTCATATAATATCACTGGTACTATCATTAACAACCCTTCCTCTTGCCTGAATGAACACAATGCAACACGTTATTTTTCCTCATGTACGTGATTTACCCATGGTAGAACTGTTTCATTCTTAATTGATTATATTACATTATTGTATTTATAGTTCATGGGATGGCATTCCTATCTTGAAACCTGGAATAGCTCTGTAGCGATATCATAGGACCTTCACTTATTTATTCACGGTTAAAACACAAGTTAATTTGTTTCTTTCATTGTTTCTAACATACTTCTTCTGTTAAAACCCTAATATGAGTGTCTTTGCCAACCTGCTTCTCTGACTCAGCAAAATCATCTGCCTGCACAATCCAATCCATTTCGTTTTTCAAAGTGATTTACACCCCTTTTGTGTGCATGAATGAAGGAGAAATCAAGATTTGAGAAATGTTTTTAATGTTGCCACTGCATTAAAGAGCAAACACTCAGGGACTTAAACACATCTTTGAAATATTGTTACATTTAACAACTGTTTTCTTTGATACGTTCTTTATCCAAGGAATGTATTTTGAGATACTGATGAAGACGCTGGGTAATATTGGGTCGGAACATATGTTGGTCCATTCCGCAATTTGGACAGCTTTCCCATTGCACACGAGGGGGACGCCCAGATCAGTCTGTGAGCAGGAAATATATGTATTTGTTAAAAAGATTATGCATGATGTTATGCCTTCTTTTGGACCAAGAAACAAATGTATCTATGAAACATACCTCACAAAGTGCTTTTTGGCCTCCAGATGTACAGGTAACATTGTCAAGAAGATGAGGCCTATGCTTTTTGCACTCGTCATGGCTAATGACACGCACGTTCAACACCTGAAGATCATTAAGAGGTTGACCCCAACGATCCAATTTACCCCATCCAGCTACTCGGCACGAGTCCCCTGGGTTTACAGCCGTATCAGAAAGATGAATTGTTGGTATTTTAATGTCTTTCTTGTATTGGTCTATCTGGAGACGAATAAAATCAGAAAGCAGTTTTCTCAAAACACAGTCTGACTCTACATCAGATGATGAGTCACTTAAATAAAGGTTATTGTGAGCATTATTACAGTAAATCAACTGGTTTTAAAACCAGTCAAACCATGGGACTACTGGGCTGAATAAACTTACTTGGAGGAGCTTGATCTCATTCCCAATTTCTGGTGGGGGATTGCATGTGCTCTCAATGTGTTTTGTTATTTTATGGAGAGGCCTGTCCAGGAAATGGGTGCCGAGAGCAACCATTGCCTTGTCTTTATCACTGAAAAACACATAAATGAGAGGTTATTGTTGTATTTTGTCAAGTTGCGACAACACAGAACAAATGAAACATGCTTTTTACATCAGATAACAAAACATTAGCCAGAAAAGGAGGTGTAACTTACAAAGTACACTTTCCATGGGTGACAACAAATTCATTGCTGACAGCAAATCCTCCACATACGTGTTTATCATTGCTCTGCACTGACGCCACATATGTCATCAACATTTCACCAGCTTTTCCCCCATTTTTTATTTTACGTCCAAGTACTGTAATCATATGAAGAAAATATCAAAGAGTTAAAACTAGTTATTGTTTCATTTGCAGGTTGAAGAAAAGTCATCAGGGCAATTTACCGTTTTGATCTTGGCATGCCAGAAGATAAAGAAGCACAAGCTTGTAGAGACGAAGCATCGTGGCGACAGGATGATCAGCGCGAGGTCCAATGGAAACTTTTTTCAGCAGAGTTTGAATTACACAAAATGATTGCCATCTGTTTATCTTGACTTCCAACCACATCCTGAGGATGATGCTTTTTTGCACAGAACAAACATGATGTAAATACTATGTGTTAGGACATACATTTGTAAATTCCTCTTCTTCCTTCATATCACTCCCCATTCATTATCACAAATATATTTTATAAACCTATTACTTGCATAGTTTTCTGTGTCAAATATGTTTCTTCATTTGTTCAGCTTTATTTCTATTGATATTGGCAACAAAATCAGTACTTTAACATGGATATAGGAGGGGTCATTTAAGTGTGTTTTTAAGTATTGTGGATTTGGACCAAATTGTAAGTAATCGTTCTGCATTGACACAATTTACCCACCAGAACGGGCACCCCTCGGTTGGACCGCATGGCCAAAAGGCAAACCTGCATCCTGCAACATGGCTGCTGTTAGTAGGTGAAACTGGCAGGCTGTGTCAAGTGATCAGGACCTTCCACAAGCATATCTTGAAGTGAATGGGCGTATAAAAGTGGTCAGCTACGTTTTTTGCCTGAGAAGCCTACATTTGGTTGCCTCTGTTACATTTTAAAGCCTGTATTTCATCGTACATACAGAAACATATTGACTGTTAACCCAATTTTGACATGCAGGGAAATATTGAGGAACATTAAGTCCCTTTGTGCATTTTCCCATCTCTGTCAATAGCTATTCATATTTAAAACCACACTTATTCCTGACTGATCAAAATGTTTGTAATCAAGCATCAATAGACCTTATATAGTATTTTGTTATGAATCTATTGAAACTTTCACCACATTTTATATTTAATTGATATACTGTACTCCACAGAATGGCAGTAAGTGCTTTTCTATTTATAGTGGAAACTTCTGAAGCAATGGAAACAAAACAGAGAGACGCTGGAGAGCAGGAACTTGATGGCAAAACGCTTTCGGAGTTATGGCCGGAGAATTGACAAGACATTTGTGGTAGACACGAGTTGCCACAGTGGTTGCCAAAACAATTCTGAAGATCTCGACAATAGGAAGAGGTTTTAACTAGTTCCAAATGGATAATCAACATTCTTCAAACACCAGACTAAACAAGCTCGGAAAATACGTTTAACTTAAACTGTCATCTAGGTCACAAATAAGGTGTTTACCGGAGCATAGTGGGCCAGATAAACTGGAGCTAAACAAAAAGGCCAATCTTAGGTCAGCATGAGCTTGTACCCACTGTGGGAACAAAAAGGCTTCGAAAGCCCGGGCTTCCCCTCCTTAATAAAGAGAACAGCACCTCAATGCCGTAGAGCCAGGTCAGAGGAGGACAGAGAGAAGAGATGCAAATGAGCTAAAGATTTACAAGCTTACACAAAATATTCCCTAACACTATTTATTTATAATAATAGTAATACACAATATTTATATAGCACTTTTCATTCAAGATGCAGCCTAATGTTATTCACAGATACAAAATAAATATGAGGGAACATAATAAAAAACAAACAGAAAGAGATATATCACAGAACCATAACACAATAAAACATGAACAGTGATGCGACTAAAATTACCCCAAATTAAAAGTGAAACAGGTAAAAAGATAGGTCTTCAATTAATGTGAAAACTCCAATGGATTTTGCTCTTCTTAGATCAAATGGGAGGCTGTTCCACAGTTTGGAGCCATAGAAACAGAAAGCAGTCGCCCCAGATTTCTTGTGTAATACTTTCGGTACTTCTAAAATAAATGCATTGGAAGATCTGAGTGTCCTTGTAGGGTTATAACACGAAAGGCAGTCACTGATGTATGTAGGGGCCCGGTTATGTAAAGCCTTTTAAATAATTAAAAGCACTTTATAATCACTTCTGCAAGACACTGGTAACCTGTGCAGGGATGCCAGCACAGGGGAAATGTGATCCCTTTTTTTGTGTTTGTTAAAATCCTGGCCGCATCATTCTGAATGAATTGCAATTTATTTGAAATGTTTTAAGGTTACCAGTAAAAAGGGAATTGCAGTAGTCCAAGTGACTACTAGTGAAAGCATGTAAAACCATTTCAGAAGCATTCTGAGTTAAAAATGATGATTTAAGATGTTTGCAACCTTGTTAAAATGGCTTAAACCAGGGGTGTCCAAACTACGGCCCGGGGGCCAAATGCAGCCCACAGGCCATTTTGAATAGGCCCTCTGCAAATTCTAAAAGTATAATGCAATACGGCCCACAAACTAAACTTCTGCTTGTCTTGTATTGTACTTCTCAAATATATATGTTCAAATATATTAATGAGCCCAATGTTCAAATAAATTCAGTCATTTAAAATGTAAAACATCTTCTAACAAATCTTAGTTGATAAAAAAACCCAATAGCTTATTTCTGTAACCAGCTTGAAATGTAACCTTCATATTTACTCTCATTATCAGCAATCTGAGGCTTCTGTTTTAAGGAGTGAGCTGCCAACACAATAAATGAAACCCTAAAGACAGACGGGATGTAGGCTGTTTTTTTCTGTAAGCGTTTTGAAGTATTGTGCATTATTCACCTACATTTGATTTGTTTTGCTAACTTATAACTTACCTTATGAGGTAATATTCACCTCCATAAGTGGCCCAGCTCTCCGTATATTTTTCTGTATGTGGCCCTCTGTGAAAAAGGTCTAAAATGACCCCACATTGGCAACTTGACATCAAATGTTTTGCTTTTGTTAATTTCTGATACTGTTTGCAATTATTTTTTACATGAGTTAAATCTATTTAAGTGCATTTTATGAGTGCTACAACGTGCATCTTATAATCATACATTAAAACTATGATGACGTCACGCCAAACTTTTCCAAGTGCAGGACCTCAATATTACATTTATTTATTTTTTACTTACAAACAGGATGTCTTCTGATGAAGCTATTAGAGATTATATTAAACATGGGGTTTGAAATGAACCTCGATAGACCAATCTGTGACAAACACAAAATGAATCTTTGTTCTAAATGTGATTCATTCCTCATGTGCTCTGATAAAGAAAAGAGAAAACAACATTTGAGAGATTTGCTTTATTTTGCTTTTCCATTAAAGAGCGAACACTGACAGAGCAACTGAGACACAACCTCCCCTCCTAAATGCATTTAAAGTGTGCTGAAGCAAAGCTTTATTAAAGAATGTTACATTTAAACATCTTCTCTATTGATAATTCCGTTGATCCAGTCGATGTATTTTGAGATGTCTGTGTAGACGTTGGGTACATCGGCTGGGTAGGTACAGTTTCTGTGTTTGTTGAAAGACACAATACCGACAGCTGTCCCGCTGCACACCAGAGGACCACCAGAATCACCCTGTGAACAAGAAACATTATTCATTATTTTATTTAAGTTTTTTTTATAGCATATCTATACCAGCTTACATTTTACATAAACAAACAGAAATCATACCTGACAGAAGCCTTTGGTGCTCCTGAAGCCGCCGGCACAGATGACATTTTCAGGTAGACCGTCCCATAACTTAGAGCATTTGTTCCGGTTTATGACAGACACATCCACCACCCTTAGCCTATCAACAGTATTACCACCAGTCACTGTGAAACCCCATCCAGCTACCTGGCACGTTTTGTTGTCTTCAATGTACGTATTAGAAGTAGGAAGGGAAACGATACTTGCTCCTGTGTTCACGGCAACTTTGCTAGACAGCTGGAGATGAACAAAATCAGAAAGTAAATCTAAAAAAATAGCAATGTCTTATCAGATAACATACTTTGGCATTCTTCAGACTTCAATTTAACTACAATTGTCTGAATATGAAGCTGAAAGTTAAATGATTAATTTGACGAAAAAAATGTTTGCACTTACTTTGAGGATCAGGATGTCATGACCGTTGCCTATTTGGTTATAAGATTCGTGTTTGTATCTCCCGACAATGGTTCTAACATTTTCATCACCAACGCTGCGGAGATTGTGGGTGCCGAAAACGACCCTGTCAGGTTCACTGAATGAAAGAGAATATTCAATATTGAAGAGAATATTTAAAAATAAAGCTGATTCATTTATCTTGATTATTCTAATCAAATGATTCAAAGTAGATAAAGGTAGGTTAACTCACTTGGCGCCACAGTGTGCAGCAGTGACCACAAAGATGTCGCTGACCAGGAATCCTCCACATACATGGGTCTCGTTTTTTTGCAGGGAGACCATATACTTCATCGTATTGTCTGGGGCTAATTCCCCTCCTATGATTTTACTCCCATCTGCTGAAGATAAGTAAAATGTCATAGGTTAATTTCCCATTAAATGAAGGGAGCAAAATCAACAGGGTTCAGAGTATTACCATTTTGTCCGAGAGATGTTAGGACCTGAAAAAGCAGAAGTTTGTGCAGAGCATGCATGATGCCAGCAAGAGAACTGACTTGTCCCTGATCTCGGGGGCATTAACTGGATCCTTTTTATGTAACACTTTGTCTGATTAACACATTGATTATCTTTAAATCTGACCACAACCACAGGCAATGTTGGCCTGCAAGTTTGCAAAAACACGTTTCAGTAGTCATCATATCGCAATTGTTCTTTGAGCCCACTCAAGCGTTTCTTGTAAATTTTGCAACAAACTAGCTGAACCACAGACACTGGCTTCCTGCTTCGGTTCGTAGAGACCATGGTTTCTAAGTCAAAGATGTGAAACTCATATTTAATACCTTTGATCATAATATCAAAGAAAAATGGTCTAAAGGATCCTCAACACAGTTTTCATTAAAGTAAAATGTTTTAACAAGGGATCATCTTGTGATTGAACCCCAACAGTTGCTTCTCCCAATCAGGCCAGGGGTTTCAAATTGGGGTCAATGGCCCCTTTCTTCATATGAATCCCAACTACATCTGCAAAGCCTTGAAACTGCATGTGACACGGTTGCTAATGAGGTGATAAAATCTATCCACAGACACATCAGTACTCAAGCAACTAGTGTTGATGTCAGCATATGTTAGTAGAGTCCCTTTTATTTGGGTTTATAAAAATAATATTTACGATAAATATCATTTAAAATTCTATATTAAAAGGTAACATTTTGGAGACATGATGTGACTGCATTCATCAAAATCTGCACATATCTTTATAGCGTAAATGATCTGCACCACCACAGTTAATGTTCAATATACTGACTCAGACTTTAATGAATTCAATGTTACTGGCAGATTGGCAACCAGGCATAACAGTTATGATATGGAAGGATATGGACAAAAATAAACAAAATTAATTATGCCTTTACTCAAATGTAGAGATTTCTTAAAAGGCCTTACCCTGACACTTACTGTTATTAATAACTAAGGAGTTCATGTCTTGTAAGGAAGTAACATAAAACGATTAAGATGTTTAAGTCGTCTTTGCAAAGAATAAGAAGCACTCCATTCAAGGTAGCATTACAAACTAGATATAGTCTGTTTTCCAATTGTTCTCGTTCATTGCGTTGTCAATGTTCTCGTCGCTCATTTCCTCCTCTTTTACCCCGTTGATGTTCTCCCTGTTTGTTCTAGTTTATTTTTCCCATTCTTCCTTTAACTTCGCATTACCTTAGCCTCCTCTCTGTTTTTTAAGCTCCCTTTTCTGTTATTTTTTCCTGTTTGCCTTACTTTGACATGTTGCTGTTGTTGTTGTTGTTGTTGTTTTATTTTTGTTTATTTAATTTTCTTTAATGCTAAAGTCTTGCTACACTAAAGACAGACCTACGCTCTTGTCTTTTTATGTAATATGTTCTATATTTGCACTGTGGGACTGCCAGAAATGGTATTTCAATGTTCTGTATGTATAACACATGTGGAAACTTTGACAATAAAGTGGACTTTTTCGACTTTGACTGTTTTAATGATTTCTCATTGATCTTAATGGTAATCATTTTTGTAAAGCATTTGCCTTTTGCTGCGACAAGCAATTACGATGCAAGTGAAAAAAACTCATGAATGCATATTTTTAATAACATTTCAAATTCGAGGAAACAGTTTTAACAAAATCATAAAATCACAAACAAACATTCTTCTAAAAACAGTGCCATGTTTATAAATTGTACAAATTAAATTAAAAAAGGTTTAAGTGATTGACGTTTTTAATAGCATACAACACGGTTATCTACATGTGATAAGGAGCTGGCTTTACTTTCAGGATAATACAAGTTGATATAATGGTGATTTATAATGGTGAACTAACAAGCAACAATGTTGGTTATGAATACAAGCTTTTCTGTTTAAGTTTTTAGAGGATATTTAAGGAGCCAGTACAGCGCAATCAGAGTATTGATCTGTTACATTTAACAATGCTTCATCGTGTCATCGATCCAGCGGCGGTATTTTGATAGATCTGTGTACACATTGGGCAGATTTGGGTATCTGCAGTTGTTGTTCCAGTTAAAAGACACAACAGCAGCTGGCTTCCCGTTGCACACCAGAGGGCCTCCAGAATCACCCTGTGAAGAGGAAGAAGCTATATTAGATTATTTGCTTTCAAATAAACAATAATTCTTTTAAGACACCATACTTTCTAGACAGGAAACCTACCTGACAGAATCCTTTTTCTGTCTGATATCCACCTGCACAGATAACACCTGCAGGAAGTTTTTCATTCCATTGTTTATTACAGACATCCCGGTCAAGGATGTTCACATTCACCATGTGCAGGACATCAGTTTCACCACCTCTTGTTTTGCCCCATCCAGCTACAGTGCACGTTTGGTTATTTTTTATCTCAATCTCAGAATTTGGAATTGAAATCGGTTGCAATCTTCTGTTCAGTTGAGCTTTCCTGGACAGCTGGAGAAACAAAATCACAAGTGAAAATTAAAAACTAGAAGAGGTCTGATGGAGTATACTTCTTATCCCAATATCAGATCTCAAAATGAAAATAATGCTTGGAAAGGAAGCTGCTCATAGTATTGATGTAAATGCTTTCAGTTTTTAACGGATTTTGTTGAGACTAAAAGTGAATTTAACAGAACATGAAATTGAAAGATGTTACTGATGCTACTATCTACTTACTTTGAGCAGCATGATGTCCGACCCCTTACTAACTTCCTCATAACATGGATGCTTGTATCTCTTTACATTGTATCTCATTGTTTCATCAATCTTTTTGAGATCGTGGGTACCAAGAACAACATTTGTAGGATTGCTAAGGAAATGATCATCAAGAGGCGATCAGTAGTGTTTGCTATGAACTGATGCATGTTTTGCAAAAAAAAACCTTCTTCGGAATTGATGTCCAATAACATGAATCATAGAGTATTGAAAGAGCAAAGGCAACTCACTCATCATCACAATGTGCAGCAGTGACCACAAAGTCTTCATTGATGAGGAATCCTCCACAGAAATGATCGTGTTTGTCATTCTGCACTGAGGCCATATACAGCATTTGGTTCACCGGGACCTTTTCACCCTTTATGATTTCACTACCAAATGCTGAAAAGAAGGATGAGTTAATACTGCATTTGTAGAAAAGAGACAAATAACCACATGATGGAATCTTACCGGGTAGACCAGGAGTTGTCAGAAGATGAAGAAGCAGAATTCTGTGCAGAGCGTGCAGCATCATGCTTGCAGCTGACTGAACCTGTTGTCTTTAGGCGGGTTGAGTTGACCCTTTTATACACCAGTTCCCTTTGTCAGAGACCTGTGGTTTACACCTGCTTCACCAAGTGTTGCTTAACCCATCATGTATGCATCTGTGCAAACTTGAAATGTCTTAAAGTGTTGAGTGCATGTGGTCAGTAAAGACATGAGACATCATGAAGTGTGGCCGTTGTTTCAGTAAATGTCAGGCCTGTGGTTCTGCGGCCTGCACAGCCTGAACTCAACTATTTATTCTTTATAACATTTGATGGAATTTCATTTAAGTGTTGCTTGTTTAATCTAAATATTAAGTATTGTTTTTTTCTGAAAATGATGGGATCTTCTTCTGTCACAATTTGGATAAATGTGACTCAATAAGCTTTACTCACGTTTAGTTGGATGAAAATATGTGGAAAAATAATCAAAATTCTTTGGCATGGATCTTCTTTTTAGCTTTGACCTTTGGGCTGTTGTCTTTTATTACTGCAATGTTTGACCAACAACTAAATGAGTTGCAGTAACCACAGTTTCCATCTGAAAGTCTGAGTGTCAGTATTATCTTGATCAAGTGTGAAAGTAATGCTGTGAAGTCGTGTCGACGCTTACTGACAGCTTATCTTAAAGAGCACTGAGGATCATTTGTCCGTGTCTGACAACAAATGTATTACAGATCCAACATGTTCTTAGGAGCTATCACTCTTTTGAAGTCATTTGTTTGCATGAAAACTTATAAAAGATTTCAGATCTTGAAAGCATGCTGAGAAAAGCAAATGCATTCTTTTCGATATGGTTTCTGCAAGTTGATCTAAAATCAATCGTTTGAACTACTTGCTATTATCTGCTATAGTTTATCCCACCAGTCAGGTTAATATGGTCTTTATCCGACATTTTCATTCACTCGATTGTTTTTGGACATTGCTGCACATTAGTCCATAGTATGATTTGGCTAAATCAAATTAACTTTGTTAGTAAAAGTATTTTAATAATCTTAATACAGTTTTGGTGTTTGGATTTATCTGATACAACACAGACATTTCTTTCAATAGCGATTCAACATAGATGAACCGCAGAAACCACAGTTTTCAACTAAAGATTTGAGCAGTGATGTTCCCACAGTAGCAGTTATGAGACTAGAGCTCAATGATGTTATCATCGTTTAACAGCTAGGGCTGTATACTCGTAATAGACACATATTTTGACTGGATATTAAAGGCCTTATGCAAATCGTTGACACTGTTTGGAGTTTTTGTTGCTGGACAGTCTGTGCACCTCTAACAACATAAGGAGAGCAATAAGAGACTTAGATCTTACCTTAATTGTTTGTTCTTAAATCAATTAGCCAACTTTACCATCGGCAACATTAAAGTTGATTGAAAACATTCAGATTCTTTTTATCCCTGCTTCTTTCCATCTTGGGCTCAAAAACACTGCGTAAAGTGTCCATGTTTTGCTTTATAAGAATTGGCATGAGTGGAATAAAGTAATAAATAAATAAACCTGCATCTATAGTTCAAATCAAATACTGATGATACAGTTTATACAATATTTTAAAATGGAGCGTTCAACTTAACGAGTAGCTTAACGTTTGGTATTATATTAAAGTCTATTTTGATGAACTGTTATTCCTTTCACATTAGGTGCAGTTGCTTTGTACTGTGTCTAAGTAAGACTGCCTCCCCTCTTTCCTTCCCTATAACTCAATGAAGACCTTTTTTTTTATCGTGCCAAAATAGTGCATCAAACCCTATTGCTCCAGATTAAAGCAAAGTGTCAATTTACACAGAAACCTTCTCATTACCATCAACACACGACTTCTAATCCTAAATCATTTGAGTGTTACTTTAAAGGAGGAGGGGGGCTACAAGACAGTTATACTTCATTCTAGTCTTACTTCATTATGTTGTTTCTTTCCATATTGGATGCCATTAAGTCTAACATTACAAACGGTACATAAAGCGATCCAACGGAACTTGTCAAAAAGCCCATTATGGAGCTCCCCCTACAGGCTTGGAGGTAATGTACGTTTACGACACTGTCGGCCTCTCTCTTTCTCTTCCTTGCTTCATCAGTCAACGTCTTCTTTTTCTTCGGTGCCTCTGCCATGATGATGTACTGACAATGCTGCGCTTGCTTCTCCTTATACCTGGGTGCGTGGAGGGGGTCTATTTGTTATTGCGGTAGGTGTGCCAGAAAGCAAGTCGAAGTACTTCCGCTCATCTCCCGGCACGGTCTAGCAAAGTTACATAGCGCAGTTATCTCACCTCAGACCCCCGATGGGCATGAAAGAGAGGCAAATCGTCATATTAAAAGTCATTCTAGCCGCTCAATTTTTTTCAAGCTGTTATTTTAAGGTACAAATGCTACATTGGATCGCTTTAATATGTGTCACCGTTTTAAGATACCCAGCAGAGAGCGCCAGAGGTCATAAGAAGACTTTAAAAATTGCTCTGCTTTTTCCCCATCAGAGGCTGCCTCTCCTCCATCTTTACAAAACTGATGTAAAGTCACAAATTGAGCTGTCTGATGAAGTTTCCTCACATCATCCGTCTGCCTTCTGTACTAAATGATGTACCTTATGTGGGAAAAGGATGTATGAATAGGGTCTATCCGTCTATGAACTGTATTGCCGTTTTAAATAGTCCATTTTATGTCATAAGAAGCACATTGTAGAAAAGTATTAAATAGGTGTGACTTGGAAACATGTTGCAAAGACCAAAAAGGTTCTGATTAGCTCATTGGTTTTCACAGAGGTCTATATGACCAATAATTAATTTCAACTATTGCCAAAATAGAGTGTGGCATTCTACAAAGTAAAATGTGTTAAATATGAACTCTGCAATAACGCCACAAGGGAAACAAACCCATGAATGCAAATATCTTTAATAAGCGTGTAGACACCTTTCAAATTCATAAAAGCTGTTTTGAAAAAAGAATAAAGTGTAAATAAATGTATATCAATTCACCATTTAACCCTCCCCAAAAATTGGAAAAACTTGCAGACTTTTAGTACATCAAGGCCTTTGGGCATCAAATCTGAAACCATTGCAACTGTTTAGGGGTACACACCCTTCAACCTGTTTCATCAGGATCAAGTGTGAACATGTTAACTCATCTGGGATACAAATGCAAGCCAGCTTAAATGGATTTGAAGTTTCTGTGTGCATAATAGTCAGGTTGTAGTTTTCTGATCAGTGACGAGGAATCAGTTGAAATAATCCTTTGTGCACAAATATGTGTAACATTACCAAATGATGTAAGACTAAAGCTACATGTGATAAGAAGCTGGCTTTACTTTCAGGATAATACAAGTTGATATAATGGTGATTTATAATGGTGAACTAACAAGCAACAATGTTGGTTATGAATACAAGCTTTTCTGTTTAAGTTTTTAGAGGATATTTAAGGAGCTAGTACAGCGCAATCAGAGTATTGATCTGTTACATTTAACAATGCTTCATCGTGTCATCGATCCAGCGGCGGTATTTTGATAGATCTGTGTACACATTGGGCAGATTTGGGTATCTGCAGCCCTGGTCCGAGTTGAAAGACACAACACCAGCTGGCTTCCCGTTGCACACCAGAGGGCCTCCAGAATCACCCTGTGAAGAGGAAGAAGCTATATTAGATTATTTGCTTTCTGATACTAATTACTTTTAATAATGAGACCATACGTTTTATGCAGTGGCGTTTCTATATGTAAAACGACAGGTGGGTCACAAACAACTTAGATATGTTATAAAGGCTTCTGGTGCTTCTTTAACACGTCAACAAATAGCTGTAAGTTATCCATGGTTCCGAGGCAACAGCTAACTGGTCGTCACATGGAAGAGAGAGCGAGAGAGCGAGAGCGAGAGGGTGTGTGTGAGAAAATGGGCAACAAATGACTACTCTCCAAAACTGCAAATTATCAACAAAGAGCAACACCGTCAGTGCATACATTTACGCACACAACGTGGTGACGAGATATTGGGCGCTATCACAAAGCAATGCTGAAAACAACAACAACAACAACAACAACAACAACAACCATAATGCTTCAGCACGAAAGCACAGTATAGACTTTTAATCAAATATACTTTTGCTCACAAAAGCTGAAGGCTCACTTGAAAAGAATAGCGGCAGGGCGGTTCCCTGCAGTTTTTCTCCAAGAGTCAGTGTCTCTAATTTGCGCTCTAGTAAATGGTCAACTTCATTCATTTCCCGTTTTTATTATTTAAGGCAGGCGACGTATTTTCTCTGCTCTCTCGTCTCTTCTTCTCAATTACACTTCCCGGGCACTCGCACTATCCAATCACCTCTGGAATATGAGATGACCTTGTAGGGGGATGCGAGCGCTTTGCCCCACCTGTGTTTTTTTTTTTGCCGCTCACACTTAATAGAAAACTACTCTGAGCATGCGCAGTGTAGTTTTCACAGCACGTTCATTTTCACAGTGAGAGGGGGGCAGCCCGAGCATGACCCACATCGCTCAGCCCGGCTCAATAGGCACACTGAGGACTCACTAATTAGATGAACGCAGTCCGAAGCAACAATGTAGATGACAACTAAACATGATCTTAAAATATAATTAAATATATATTTTATAAATATATATTTTTTATATTATTTTATTATTGTGCCCCACCTGCCCATAATACGAGTCGCCACTGGTTCTGTGACACCAGAGTTTACATACCTGACAGAATCCTTTTTCTGTCTCATATCCACCTGCACAGATAACACTTGCAGGAAGTTGCCATTTCCAAGCATTCACACAGACATCCCGGTCAAGGATGGTCACATTCACCATTTGCAGGACATCAGTTTTACCACCACTTGTTAGGCCCCATCCAGCTACAGTGCACGTTTGTTTATTTTTTATCTCAATCTCAGAATTTGGAATTGAAATCGGTTGCAATCTTCTGTTCAGTTGAGCTTTCCTGGACAGCTGGAGAAACAAAATCACAAGTGAAAATTAAAAACTAGAAGAGGTCTGATGGAGTATACTTCTTATCCCAATATCAGATCCCAAAATGAAAATAATGCTTGGAAAGGAAGCTGCTCATAGTATTGATGTAAATGCTTTCATTTTTTAACGGATTTTGTTGAGACTAAAAGTGAATTTAACAGAACATGAAATTGATAGATATTACTGATGCTACTGTCTACTTACTTTGAGCAGCATGATGTCCGAACCCGCTTCGATTCTGTTATAAGATGGATGCTTGCATCTCTTCACATCGTATCTCATTGTTTCATCAATCTTCTTGAGATCGTGGGTACCAAGAACAACATTTGTAGGATTGCTAAGGAAATGATCATCAAGAGGCGATCAGTAGTGTTTGCTAAGAACTGATGCATGTTTTGCAAAAAAAAACCTTCTTCGGAATTGATGTCCAATAACATGAATCATAGAGTATTGAAAGAGCAAAGGCAACTCACTCATCATCACAATGTGCAGCAGTGACCACAAAGTTTTCATTGATGAGGAATCCTCCACAGAAATGATTGTGTTGGTCATTCTGCACTGAGGCCATATACAGCATTTGGTATTCCGGGACCTTTTCACCCTTTATGATTTCACTACCAAATGCTGAAAAGAAGGATGAGTTAATACTGCATTTGTAGAAAAGAGACAAATAACCACATGATGGAATCTTACCAGGTAGACCAGGAGTTGTCAGAAGATGAAGAAGCAGAATTCTGTGCAGAGCGTGCAGCATCATGCTTGCAGCTGACTGAACCTGTTGTCTTTAGGCGGGTTGAGTTGACCCTTTTATACACCAGTTCCCTCAGTCAGATACCTGTGGTTTACATCTGACTCACCAAGTGTTGCTTAACCCATCATGTATGCATCCGTGCAAACTTGAAATGTCTTAAAGTGTTGAGTGCATGTGGTCAGTAAAGACATGAGACATCATGAAGTGTGGCCGTTGTTTCAGTAAATATCAGGCCTGTTGTTCTGCGGCCTGCACAGCCTGAACTCAACTATTTATTCTTTATAACATTTGATGGAATTTCATTTAAGTGTTGCTTTTTTTATCTAAATATTAAGTATTGTTTTTTTCTGAAAATGATGGGATCTTCTTCTGTCACATTTTGGATAAATGTGACTCAATAAGCTTTACTCACGTTTAGTTGGATGAAAATATGTGGAAAAATAATCAAAATTCTTTGGCATGGATCTTCTTTTTAGCTTTGACCTTTGGGCTGTTGTCTTTTATTACTGCAATGTTTGACCAACAACTAAATGAGTTGCAGTAACCACAGTTTCCATCTGAAAGTCTGAGTGTCAGTATTATCTTGATCAAGTGTGAAAGTAATGCTGTGAAGTCGTGTCGACGCTTACTGACAGCTTATCTTAAAGAGCACTGAGGATCATTTGTCCGTGTCTGACAACAAATGTATTACAGATCCAACATGTTCTTAGGAGCTATCACTCTTTTGAAGTCATTTGTTTGCATGAAAACTTATAAAAGTTTTCAGATCTTGAAAGCATGCTGAGAAAAGCAAATGCATTCTTTTCGATATGGTTTTTGCAAGTTGATCTAAAATCAATCGGTTGAACTACTTGCTATTATCTGCTATAGTTTAGAAACACTATTGAAAGAAATGTCTGTGTTGTATCAGATAAATCCATGTTATCATCGTTTAACAGCTAGGGCTGTATACTCGTAATAGACACATATTTTGACTGGATATTAAAGGCCTTATGCAAATCGTTGACACTGTTTGGAGTTTTTGTTGCTGGAAAGTCTGTGCACCTCTAACAACATAAGGAGAGCAATAAGAGACTTAGATCTTACCTTAATTGTTTGTTCTTAAATCAATTAGCCAACTTTACCATCGGCAACATTAAAGTTGATTGAAAACATTCAGATTTCTTTTATCCCTGCTACTTTCCATCTTGGGCTCAAAAACACTGCGTAAAGTGTCCATGTTTTGCTTTATAAGAATTGGCATGAGTGGAATAAAGTAATAAATAAATAAACCTGCATCTATAGTTCAAATCAAATACTGATGATACAGTTTATACAATATTTTAAAATGGAGCGTTCAACTTAACGAGTAGCTTAACGTTTGGTATTATATTAAAGTCTATTTTGATGAACTGTTATTCCTTTCACATTAGGTGCAGTTGCTTTGTACTGTGTCTAAGTAAGACTGCCTCCCCTCTTTCCTTCCCTATAACTCAATGAAGACCTTTTTTTTTATCGTGCCAAAATAATGCATCAAACCCTATTGCTCCAGATTAAAGCAAAGTGTCAGTTTACACAGAAACCTTCTCATTACCATCAACACACGACTTCTAATCCTAAATCATTTGAGTGTTACTTTAAAGGAGGAGGGGGGCTACAAGACAGTTATACTTCATTCTAGTCTTACTTCATTATGTTGTTTCTTTCCATATTGGATGCCATTAAGTCTAACATTACAAACGGTACATAAAGCGATCCAACGGAACTTGTCAAAAAGCCCATTATGGAGCTCCCCCTACAGGCTTGGAGGTAATGTACGTTTACGACACTGTCGGCCTCTCTCTTTCTCTTCCTTGCTTCATCAGTCAACGTCTTCTTTTTCTTCGGTGCCTCTGCCATGATGATGTACTGACAATGCTGCGCTTGCTTCTCCTTATACCTGGGTGCGTGGAGGGGGTCTATTTGTTATTGCGGTAGGTGTGCCAGAAAGCAAGTCGAAGTACTTCCGCTCATCTCCCGGCCCGGTCTAGCAAAGTTACATAGCGCAGTTATCTCACCTCAGACCCCCGATGGGCATGAAAGAGAGGCAAATCGTCATATTAAAAGTCATTCTAGCCGCTCAATTTTTTTCAAGCTGTTATTTTAAGGTACAAATGCTACATTGGATCGCTTTAATATGTGTCACCGTTTTAAGATACCCAGCAGAGAGCGCCAGAGGTCATAAGAAGACTTTAAAAATTGCTCTGCTTTTTCCCCATCAGAGGCTGCCTCTCCTCCATCTTTACAAAACTGATGTAAAGTCACAAATTGAGCTGTCTGATGAAGTTTCCTCACATCATCCGTCTGCCTTCTGTACTAAATGATGTACCTTAAGTGGGAAAAGGATGTATGAATAGGGTCTATCCGTCTATGAACTGTATTGCCGTTTTAAATAGTCCATTTTATGTCATAAGAAGCACATTGTAGAAAAGTATTAAATAGGTGTGACTTGGAAACATGTTGCAAAGACCAAAAAGGTTCTGATTAGCTCATTGGTTTTCACAGAGGTCTATATGACCAATAATTAATTTCAACTATTGCCAAAATAGAGTGTGGCATTCTACAAAGTAAAATGTGTTAAATATGAACTCTGCAATAACGCCACAAGGGAAACAAACCCATGAATGCAAATATCTTTAATAAGCGTGTAGACACCTTTCAAATTCATAAAAGCTGTTTTGAAAAAAGAATAAAGTGTAAATAAATGTATATCAATTCACCATTTAACCCTCCCCAAAAATTGGAAAAACTTGCAGACTTTTAGTACATCAAGGCCTTTGGGCATCAAATCTGAAACCATTGCAACTGTTTAGGGGTACACACCCTTCAACCTGTTTCATCAGGATCAAGTGTGAACATGTTAACTCATCTGGGATACAAATGCAAGCCAGCTTAAATGGATTTGAAGTTTCTGTGTGCATAATAGTCAGGTTGTAGTTTTCTGATCAGTGACGAGGAATCAGTTGAAATAATCCTTTGTGCACAAATATGTGTAACATTACCAAATGATGTAAGACTAAAGCTACACGTGATAAGAAGCTGGCTTTACTTTCAGGATAACACAAGTTGATATAATGGTGATTTATAATGGTGAACTAACAAGCAACAATGTTGGTTATGAATACAAGCTTTTCTGTTTAAGTTTTTAGAGGATATTTAAGGAGCTAGTACAGCGCAATCAGAGTATTGATCTGTTACATTTAACAATGCTTCATCGTGTCATCGATCCAGCGGCGGTATTTTGATAGATCTGTGTACACATTGGGCAGATTTGGGTATCTGCAGCCCAGCTTCGAGTTGAAAGACACAACACCAGCTGGCTTCCCGTTGCACACCAGAGGGCCTCCAGAATCACCCTGTGAAGAGGAAGAAGCTATATTAGATTATTTGCTTTCAAATAAACAATAATTCTTTTAAGACACCATACTTTCTAGACAGGAAACCTACCTGACAGAATCCTTTTTCTGTCTGATATCCACCTGCACAGATAACACCTGCAGGAAGTTTTTTATTCCATTGTTTATTACAGACATCCCGGTCAAGGATGTTCACATTCACCATTTGCAGGACATCAGTTTCACCACCACTTGTTTCGCCCCATCCAGCTACAGTGCACATTTGGTTATTTTTTATCTCAATCTCAGAATTTGGAAGTGAAATCGGTTTCAATCTTCTGTTCAGTTGAGCTTTCCTGGACAGCTGGAGAAACAAAATCACAAGTGAAAATTAAAAACTAGAAGAGGTCTGATGGAGTATACTTCTTATCCCAATATCAGATCTCAAAATGAAAATAATGCTTGGAAAGGAAGCTGCTCATAGTATTGATGTAAATGCTTTCTTTTTTTAAAGGATTTTGTTAAGTCTAAAAGTGAATTTAACAGAACATGAAAGTGAAAGATATTACTGATGCTACTATCTACTTACTTTGAGCAGCATGATGTCCGACCCCTCTCCAACTGTATTATAAGATGGATGCTTGCATCTCTTCACATTGTATCTCATTGTTTCATCAATCTTCTTGAGATCGTGGGTACCAAGAACAACATTTGTAGGATTGCTAAGGAAATGATCATCAAGAGGCGATCAGTAGTGTTTGCTATGAACTGATGCATGTTTTGCAAAAACATTCTTCGGAATTGATGTCCAATAACATGAATCATAGAGTATTGAAAGAGCAAAGGCAACTCACAGTTTATCACAATGTGCAGCAGTGACCACAAAGTCTTCATTGATGAGGAATCCTCCACAGAAATGATCGTGTTTGTCATTCTGCACTGAGGCCATATACAGCATTTGGTTCACCGGGACCTTTTCACCCTTTATGATTTCACTACCAAATGCTGAAAAGAAGGATGAGTTAATACTGCATTTGTAGAAAAGAGACAAATAACCACATGATGGAATCTTACCGGGTAGACCAGGAGTTGTCAGAAGATGAAGAAGCAGAATTCTGTGCAGAGCGTGCAGCATCATGCTTGCAGCTGACTGAACCTGTTGTCTTTAGGCGGGTTGAGTTGACCCTTTTATACACCAGTTCCCTTTGTCAGAGACCTGTGGTTTACACCTGCTTCACCAAGTGTTGCTTAACCCATCATGTATGCATCTGTGCAAACTTGAAATGTCTTAAAGTGTTGAGTGCATGTGGTCAGTAAAGACATGAGACATCATGAAGTGTGGCCGTTGTTTCAGTAAATGTCAGGCCTGTGGTTCTGCGGCCTGCACAGCCTGAACTCAACTATTTATTCTTTATAACATTTGATGGAATTTCATTTAAGTGTTGCTTGCTTAATCTAAATATTAAGTATTGTTTTTTTCTGAAAATGATGGGATCTTCTTCTGTCACAATTTGGATAAATGTGACTCAATAAGCTTTACTCACGTTTAGTTGGATGAAAATATGTGGAAAAATAATCAAAATTCTTTGGCATGGATCTTCTTTTTAGCTTTGACCTTTGGGCTGTTGTCTTTTATTACTGCAATGTTTGACCAACAACTAAATGAGTTGCAGTAACCACAGTTTCCATCTGAAAGTCTGAGTGTCAGTATTATCTTGATCAAGTGTGAAAGTAATGCTGTGAAGTCGTGTCGACGCTTACTGACAGCTTATCTTAAAGAGCACTGAGGATCATTTGTCCGTGTCTGACAACAAATGTATTACAGATCCAACATGTTCTTAGGAGCTATCACTCTTTTGAAGTCATTTGTTTGCATGAAAACTTATAAAAGATTTCAGATCTTGAAAGCATGCTGAGAAAAGCAAATGCATTCTTTTCGATATGGTTTCTGCAAGTTGATCTAAAATCAATCGTTTGAACTACTTGCTATTATCTGCTATAGTTTATCCCACCAGTCAGGTTAATATGGTCTTTATCCGACATTTTCATTCACTCGATTGTTTTTGGACATTGCTGCACATTAGTCCATAGTATGATTTGGCTAAATCAAATTAACTTTGTTAGTAAAAGTATTTTAATAATCTTAATACAGTTTTGGTGTTTGGATTTATCTGATACAACACAGACATTTCTTTCAATAGTGTTTCAACATAGATGAACCGCAGAAACCACAGTTCTCAACTAAAGATTTGAGCAGTGATGTTCCCACAGTAGCAGTTATGAGACTAGAGCTCAATGATGTTATCATCGTTTAACAGCTAGGGCTGTATACTCGTAATAGACACATATTTTGACTGGATATTAAAGGCCTTATACAAATCATTGACACTGTTTGGAGTTTTTGTTGCTGGACAGTCTGTGCACCTCTAACAACATAAGGAGAGCAATAAGAGACTTAGCTATTACCTTAATTGTTTGTTCTTAAAATCAATTAGCCAACTTTACCATCGGCAACATTAAAGTTTCACCCTTTATGATTTCGCTACCAAGTGCTGAAAAGAAAGATGAGTTAATACTGCATTTGTAGAAAAGGGACAAATAACCACATGAGGGAATCCTACCATGTAGACCAGGAGTTGTCAGAAGATGAAGAAGCAGAATTCTGTGCAGAGCGTGCAGCATCATGCTTGCAGCTGACTGAACCTGTTGTCTTTAGGCGGGTTGAGTTGACTATTTTATACACCAGTTACCTCAGTCAGAGACCCTGTGGTTTTCATCTGCTTTACCAAGTCTGCAGTTTGCCTACAGAGCAAACAGGTCCACGGATGATGCCATCTCCCTCACCCTCCACACTGCCCTCTCCCACCTGGACCAGAGGAACACTTATGTGAGAATGCTGTTCATTGACTACAGTTCAGCATTCAACACCATTGTGCCCTCCAAGCTCATCATTAAGCTCAGGGACCTTGGGCTCAACAGCGCCCTCTGTGACTGGATCATGAGCTTCCTGACGGGCAGATCCCAGGCAGTGCGGATGGGGAACATCACATCCTCCACCTTGACCCTCAACACCGGAGCCCCTCAGGGTTGTGTGCTCAGCCCTCTCCTCTACTCCCTGTTCACGCACAACTGCGTGGCCACACACAGCTCCAACACCATCATCAAGTTTGCTGACGACACGACCGTCATCGGCCTGATCACAGACGGCAAAGGCTATAAGAAAATTGCCAACACCCTGAAACTGAGCACCAGCACTGTGGCCAAGACCATACAGCGGTTTAATAGGACAGGTTCCACTCAGAACAGGCCTCGCCATGGTCGACCAAAGAAGTTGTGTGCGCATGCTCAGCGTCATATCCAGAGGTTGTCTCTTGAAAATAGACGTATGACCAGTGTTGTAGTCCTCGAGTCCGGTCTTTTTCACTTACTCGTTCTCGTCTCGGAATTGAAAGCAATTTTACTCGGTCTTGAATCGGTCTCGGACTAGAGCTACATGGGTTGGACTCGTTCTTTCGAGGGAGTCCTCGCGCGTTTTTTTTTCACCACATAAAATGATGCACCGTTTCCTTTTTCATACTTTTTAAAAATGAATTATACATCTTAATTAAACATAAATCAAAATGAATCCATTGATTCACATTGTATTGGGTGATCCCAGAGTGCCACGCTCCTGTAAGTCGTTTGTGCAACCAGAGATATTTTTCAACAGTCTGGTGCTCAGCGCCAAGATGAGTGAGCAATCAGCGGTCATCAAATTTGCTTTCTCAAAACAACAATTATATTTGCAGTAAAGGGTCAAGGAAGAAACACAGCGCAGAATGCAAATTCTGTAATATAACAATTACTGAGATGTCTGGCACCACATAAAATTCCCACCGGCACGTCCAAAGGAAACACCCTGAGAGGTAAGTGAAGCTAGACTTGTAACGTTACGTTCATGTTAGCTGTTAGCTAGCTGACGTTAATATTGTTAGCTGTTTCCAAGTAGTTGGCTTTGTGACATTTGATTCAGCATTAGCTTGTCTTTCCCCTCAATGTCATGATAAACTAGATGACCGTTGGCTGGCTATCGTTAACAGTAAGCAATGGTTGGCCAGGAGGAGTGAAACGGGTGAGAGAGGGCGAGGCGACAGACAAATGAATCCTGGATTGAATACCATTAGAACTAAAGAGCTAAAATAAGCTATTACGTGTTCTACTGTAGGAAATGTTCATTTATTCGAAGCCCAGGAGTCGATTCAAAAGAAACGAAGTGAAGCCCCTCTTATAAGTTTTAAAAGGACTATTTGATAAAAGGATGCAGCAGTAGGTTTTACAAAAGTTTCACAGCTGTGGCTCAATAGCCCGCTACACGCGTCCACAGGCCGCTGACTGAGTGGAGCTCATCAGTAGTTACTGTCTGGCGGTCCGGAACAAAAGAGAGCTCGATTTCACAATACAAACATGTTTTATAGAACCACCCATTTCCGACCATAAAATAAACAACTTCAAAATAAGACGTGCTCCGGTCTCGTGCTCTCATTGGTTGGTAGCGGGGGCTGGATCCTGTTGGCCGCTTGTCACATGGGGTTCTCCGGATTCTTCTATAGGCTGACGTCGTCGGGGGCGGGTCCTCTTATGACGCGTCGCCATCTTGTTAGTGATGTCCTGAAGCTCTCACCTACGATATTCTATTATGCAATCCTTCTGAAGTTTATCAGTTATTACACACGCAATAGTATCATTGCAGCCTCAGTGAGTGAGAGGTAGAGGCGGTGTGTTTAATATGTAACTCCACGCGTCCTTCTCCCTCTACTCAGATATACAATACAATATTAGCTACATGCTATCTGAGGCTAAAAACAACATCCGGTAATACTACCGGAATTGGAAAATATGATCCGTCCAGAAACAGTGAATTATCTTTTAATGTTCCGTTTCAATATATTGATTATTTCTAAGGCTGTGATCGAAACCGCGTACTACATACTACCATACTTCCATACTCCATACTCATCGATCAGACAGTATGCAAAGCGTTTACACAGCAGCATACTACATGATAACCCACAATGCACTGCGCTCCTACCCGAGCCGAAATCAACAGGCTGAAGCTGATTTCATTTTAGCTCTAAACTCTTTAAATATATCACTTTGTCGACATTTCAAACATTTTTAGGCGAAAAAGTAGCCGTTTAGAGCCCCAGTTTATCGTTAATTTGTCTAAATACCAGCTGTTTTGTTTGGACGAATTCGGAGCTACTCAAGCTAGCCGTAGTGAGTAACGCACTTCCGGTCATTTTCACAAAATAAAACACCCGTTGCCCTTTATTATCCGGAAAACCATAACGACAGAATCTGTGCTTTTACTTTGAAAACGGGAAGCGAACCTACCCTCGATGTAGCTAGCTTGAAACCGCCGTTTACCTTTTTAATCAACTATAAATCCAAAGACAGATAGCTAATGGGACATAATATACAACATAATATAACATACCTCAGCCTGAAAATTGGAGGGAAAAATTATATCCGTTATATTTTCAATCGCTAGGTAAATTTACATCATTGAGCAACAAAGTCGTTGTGAATTGAATACTTTCATAAAATGTAATAAATAATCTCATTTAAAAACTATACTTAGGGTTAAAAACTTATTTCATTTATTAATTAAATAATTGTTCCTAAAAATGCTTAAAAGTTCAATACATAGATAGTCTGACAAATTCATATTACATTTTTTTACAGGTGGCTTCAAGAGGGCCATATTGCAGAGTGAATCCCCATGTTCCTCTGTTGCGCCTCTATTTTAATGGAGATGACACCAGGAAGGACTTCCGTGTGTCCCGGTGGTTTAAGTTATACCTATCACAGGAAATGTGTTTCTTTGTAAATTATGTAGCTAAGCTATGCAACGGATGCCATTGATGGAGCTGACGAGCTAGCTAACCTAATGTAATGCTAGCTGAGCAAGGCACAACACAGCTTAGCAACACAGAACACTTTTCAACTGGGAACAAAGATCAAACGTTTTCAATGTTGATTTTCGATTTCACAACCACAATGCATCTTGACGAACTCCCAGTAAGGACATGGTGTAGTGGGGTGCTTTGCTAGTTATTATTTGCATTGAAGCTAAGTAACATTAAAACAGGAGGTTTTGTTAATTTATTTTTACCACAGTTAACGTTACAGTTACTAGGGCATGGTACTTTGCTGAGCTGAAAATGGCACGAGTTATATATGACTCACATAACTCAGCAACTAGGCCTGCATGTCTCATGATAATGAACCTTCCCTGTACATTTATGTAGGCCACAACAGTATTTTAGCTAATTAAAGTGTGAGTGAAAGCATTTTTCTTGCAAATTTCCTATTTAGACCCATGGTCTTGAAAATTGACTTGTTTTTGTAGGTCTCGGTCTGGACCCTCCAAAGACTCGGTCTTGACTCGGTCTCGGCCACCCCAAAATCCCAAAGTCTTGGTCTTGACTCAGACTCGACACTTTAAGGTCTTGGTCTTGCCCCGGACTCTATGGTGGTCTCGTCCCCATCACTGCGTATGACTGCTGCCAGCATTGCTGCAGAGGTTAAAGGGGTGGGGGGTCTGTCAGTGCTCAGACCATACACCTCACACTGTATCATCCCAGAAAGAAGCCTCTTCTAAAGATGATGCACAAGAAAACCCACACACAGTTTGCTGAAGACAAGCAGACTAAGGACATGGATTACTGGAACCATGTCCTGTGGTCTGATGACACCAAGATAAACGTATTTGGTTCTGATGGTGTCAAGCGTGTGTGGCGGCAACCAGATGTGGAGTACAAAGACAAGTGTGTCTTACCTACAGTCAAGCATGGTGGTTGGAGTGTCATGGTTTGGGGCTGCATGAGTGCTGCCGGCTGTGGGAAACCATGAATGCCACCATGTACTGTGACATACTGAAGCCGAGCATGATCCCCTCCCTTCGGAAACTTGGCCGCGGGGCAGTCTTCCAACATGATAACGACCCCAAATACACCTTCAAGATGACCACTGCCTTGCTAAAGAAACTGAGGCTAAAGGTGATGGACTGGCCAAGCATGTATCCAGACCTAAACCCTATTGAGCATCTGTGGGGCAACCTCAACTGGAAGGTGGAGGAGCGCAAGGTCTCTAACATCCATTTTTTTATCCATGTGCAGCACTTTGTTTCAGCTGCGGCTGTTTTTAAAGGGCTTTATAAATAAATTGATGATGATGATGATGATGATGATCCACCAGCTCCGTGATGTCGTCATGGAAGAGTGGAAGAGGATTCCAGTGGCAACCTGTGAAGCTCTAGTGAACTCTATGCCCAAGAGAGTTAAGGCAGTTCTGGAAAATAATGGTGGCCACACAAAATATTGACACTTTGGGCACAATTTGGCCATTTTCACTTAGGGGTGTACTCATTTTGTTGCCAGCGGTTTAGACACTAATGGTTGTGTGTTGAGTTATTTTGAAGGCACAGCAAATTGACACTGTTATACAAGCTGCACATTGAATACTTTAAATTGTATCAAAGTGTCATATCTTCAGTGTAGTCCCATGAAAAGATATAATAACATATTTACAAAAATGTGAGGGGTGTACTCACTATTGTGACATACTGTATATACAGCTCTGGAAAAAAATTGAGACCACTTCAGCATTATCAGTTTGTCAGGTTTTACTATTTATAGGTACTGTATGTAGTACCCACCATAGTTAAATTATTATTTTTATTTTTTATTTTACTCTACTGACAACATTTCTCTGTTTTGGAATTCAACAGACACTGGAATGGCTGCCATACATGTAGAGATTGAGATTTAAGAAAAATGTGGAGTGGCCTCTTAATTTTTTCCAGAGCTGTAGATATACTTGAAAGTAACATTTCTGAGCTGGGCTAATTAATGAAGTGATCGGTGAAGGAGCTTTTTATACTATAAAGCAACTGTGTGCATCATTTACTCTAATAGTGCAGATTTATTACGTGGTGTTACATGTGCACACATTTTTGTCTTGTTGTTTGGGGGGGCCCATGAGCTCTCAGTGCCCAGGGGCCCCTGGGGTACTGATCTGGCCTTCACTACATCATGTGAATAGCATGGGCTGGGTTTTTCACATGTTCCTTAAGATTCAACTATTTATTCTCTATAACATTTGATGTCATTTCATTTAGGTGTATCAAGTATTTCGATTTTTATGGAAATTCTTTGACCCTTAACCCACCAAGCTTTAGTGACAATTAGTTGGATGAAAAGATTATCGAAATGTTAGATATGACCTTTGGGCTGTTGTCTTTTATTAATGCGATGCTGCAGGAAAAACTGAATGAGTTTCAGAAACCCCAGTTTCAATCCTCAGCTTTGAAGGTCGGGGGAAACAAATTCTGTGAAGTTGTGTCAACGCTGAGTTACAGCTTATCTAAAAAGTTGTTGTCTGTGGGTTCATCTGAGACAACCCACAGTCCAGACATTTCTTTGAATAGCGTTTCAAACTAGAACAACCACAGCAACCATAGTTTCCAGCTGTAGATATGAGTCGCAATGTTCCACAGTAGCAGTAATGAAACTGGAGCTCACTTATGTTATCATTGTTGAACAGCTACGGATGTATACGTGTAATAAAAACATGTTTTGACTGGATGCAAAATGCCTTATGCAAACCGTTGATACTGTTGGGAGTTTTTCTTGCTGGCCACAGTCTGTGCACCTCTAACAGAATATGGAGAGCAATACATTTTGAGGAAAACATTCCCCTAAGCCCATAACTTTAACCCAGTGTATCACCTTCTCTTTCCCTAGATGAGCACAGGCCTGCAACCTTGAGAACTTCTGAGGAAGTAGTTTTGTCTCCTTGTTATTGTTTGTTAAGGGTTGAGCAAAAGTTTACACAAGATAGTTTGCTGGCTAAGGACAGCTGGTAGTCCATCACATTGATTATTTCCCTTTGGCATATACGCTCCTAAGCCATGGACAAGAGTTATGGGCTTTACTTATTTCATGTTCTCATGCAGAATGTTGATTATTCTCTCTGAACCAGCTAAATACACAGGACTGGGTGAGAGATTTGGTTAGGAAGAAGCTGTGTCACTTCGTTGCTGCAGCTAATCTCTTTGTCAATTATTTCAATACATTCGCCAGTGTCTGCCATCAAGTGGAGCTCTCCCATGTTCTTATGGTGATTTGAGTCCTTGCTCCAGAAGTGTCCATTTCAATATGAGACAAGTACTGCTTTAATCTGACATTATTTGTTTGTTCCTTAAATATATATTTGCCACCTTCACCATCTGCAACGTTAAAGTAATGTACACATACATGCATCTGTAGTTCAAATCAGATAGTGATGATATATACTGTATTTTAAAATGGATCATTCTACGTAATGAATAGTTTATCTTTTGGTGATATAAGTATATTTTGAGACACTTTTGGGATTTACATATTAGGTACGGTTGATTTGTACTGTGTCTAAGTAAGACCGCCTCCCCTTTTTTTCCCCCTACAGCTCAATGGATAAATAATCAATGTCATGTTATAACAAGCACATCATAGGAAAGTATTAAATACAAAAGAAACACAAGATAGGTTTATTTAAAGCACATTTTATAAGAAAGAAGATTCAAGCCAGTACAGTACACTAAAAGCATGTTGAACTTTTAAATTGGTGATAGTAATGGAGAACTCAAGAGCAATGATGTTGGGATTCAAAACTTTTCTGTAAAAGTAAAATGTTTTAAGATGATATTTAAAGCGAAGGGGCCATTATCTGTTACATTTAACAATTATTCCTCTTGAGAATCTTTCTGACCCAGGGTAGGTATTTTGATAGATCTGTGTATACATTGGGCAGATTTGGGTAGTCGCAGTTCCTGTCCCAGTTAAAAGACACAACACCAGCTGCTCTCCGTTGCACACCAGAGGGCCGCCAGAATCACCCTGTGAGGAGGAAGAAGCTATATTACTCAATCACTTTCTAAGACTACAAAATACAAGAACAGAAACCACTTTATATGTCAGGACAGGAAACCTACCTGACAGAATCCTTTTTTGTCTTTGTCATATCCACCTGCGCAGGTTACATTAGGAGGAAGAGTAATTTTCTGTTGTTCCCATTTTCTTTTACAGGCCTCCAGGTCAAGAATGGGCACATCCACCATTTGCATCTCATCAACAATTTTATGAACACCTGTAAAGCCCCATCCAGCTACCTGGCACTTTGTTTTATCTTTGATCTTAATCTCAGTTGTTGGAAGTGGAATCGGTTTTATTCTTTTGTTCTGTCGAGCTTTCCTAGACAGCTGGAGACAAACAAAATCAAAAAGTGAAGGTACAAATCTAGCAAAGACAGACTTACAGGAGACCTCAAGCTAAAAATGAATTGCGCGAAGATGAGGCTGCTGTGAGATTTAATGTAAGGAGGTATATGTTTGTGGCACTAGAACAGAATAAAACAGAACATTAAAGTTAGAGCAATGACTGTAAAAATGTTACTCTCTACTTACTTTGAGCAGCATGATGTCCGACCCCTTAATAACTGTATTATAAGATGGATGCTTGCATCTCTTCACATTGTATCTCATTGTTTCATCAATCTTCTTGAGATCGTGGGTACCAAGAACAACATTGGTAGGATTCCTAAGCAAAGGATCAGTAGTGTTTATTAAAAACACTGCTGCTTCTTTAGATAATTACACAAATCATAGATTTCTTAAAAAACATTGACAACTCACAGTTTATCACAATGTGCAGCAGTGACCACAAAGACTTCATTGATGAGGAATCCTCCACAGATATGAACATGTTTGTCATTCTGCACTGAGGCCATAAACTGCATTTTGTTCACCGGGACCTTTTTACCATTTATGATTTCGCTACCAAATGCTGAAAAGAAGGATGAGTTAATACTGCATTTGTAGAAAGAGACAAATAACCACATGATGGAATCTTACCAGGTAGACCAGGAGTTGTCAGAAGATGAAGAAGCAGAATTCTGTGCAGAGCGTGCAGCATCATGTTTGCAGCTAACTGAACCTGTTGTCTTTGGGGGGGTTTAGTCTACCCTTTTATACACCAGTTCCCTCAGTCAGAGACCCTGTGGTTTACACCTGCTTCACAAATTCTTCATTAACCCATCATGTATGCATCTGTGCAAACTTTAAGTGTCTTAAAGTGTTGAGTGCATGTGGTTGGTAAAGAAATGAGACATCATGAAGTGTGGCCGTTGTTTCAGTAAATATCAGGCCTGTGGTTCTGCAGCCTGCACAGCCTGAAGCACATGCATACATTGTGTGAACAGCATGGGCTTAGTTTTCACACAGTGCTTAAAAATAATGTATTCACTCTGACATTAACTATATTTACAATTTCGTATCAATGGCAGTTTAAATATCTTTGTTGATTTTTTTTCGCTGGATGGCTGTTAGAATTTAGTGACATTGAGTTGGATGAAAATAAATTGAAAAAACAAAGTTCTTTTGTATGGATCTACTTTTTAGCTGTGACCATATATTACTGGCATGCCGAAAACTAAATGAGTAGCAGAACATGCGGTTTCCATCTCCCAGTCTGAGTGTCAGTATCATTACGATGACAAGTGTGAAACGAGTTCTGTGAAGTCATGTCAACGCTGACTGACAGCTAATCGCAAAGAGCATGGCGGCTTGTTTGTCAGTGTTTGACAAAAGTGTAATATAAAGTGAATATGTTATAAGGAGGTGTCACTTTTTTGAAGTGTAATTCGTTATAACGAACATAACTTCAACAAAGGCTTCAAAAACTGAAAGCATGAAGAAAATAGCAAAAGCATCCAATGGTTCTTTTCAAGGTAAATAGGTTGAATTCATTGCTAGAATCTGCCTTGCATTATTAACACTTATGTATTTAGCATGAAACTAGTCATGTTCATTTTGCATCTACATTTTTCATTCAATGGATTTGTATTCTCTTTGACATTGCTCTACTTTGGTGCATACTATGATGTGGCTAAACTAAATGAATTTGGCTCTTTAAAAGTGTTAAGAAGATCAAAAAGGTTTTTGTGTGTAGATGTATCTGATACAACCCACAACCCAGACATTTCTTCAGTAGTGTTACATCTAAAAGAACCACAGAAACCACAGTTTCCAGCTATAGATGTGGGTATTGATGTTCACCTAGTAGCAATTATGCAATTTATACTTTACCGGTGGATGCTAAAGGCCTTATGCAAACCATTAATAATACAGTGGTTGGATTTGTGCTGCTGGCCAAATTCTGAAGATGGTACTACTTTAATCTAACCCTATATTCTCTCCCCTGCAGCTTAATTGAAGCTTATTTTCATCATGCTGAGGATTCACATAAAACACTGTGACTATTCCTCCAAATTAAAGCAGAGCCTGAAATGTATATCTACCCAAAAGTAACTAAGTACATTTACTCAAGTACTGTACTTAAGTACAGTTTTGATATATTTGTACTTTACTTGAGTATTTCTAACTCAACAATTCAGAGGTAAATTGTGTACTTTTACTCCACTACATCTATTTAAAACCTTTAGTTACTTTGCAGATTTGGAATAATGATGTTAAATATAAACAGCACTTAAATACGACTTTAGTTACACCTGGGGTAAATTCACAATCCTCCCTGCAGTATACAAAGTCATTAAAACTAGCTGCAACTTTAAATAACTTATGATATATTACTCTGAAATAGCACCAATCTGCACCATGAGTACTACAGGACAATAATATTTTATACAATTCTTACTAAATGATGTTCTTTATCTACTTTTGGGTACCACTAAGTGTAACATTACATGCAGTTAATATTATATCAGCTGTTGCTGTTGAGCCGTTAGTACTCTGTGATACCCAGCAGAGAGCGCCAGAGGTCATAACAAGACTTGAAAAATTGCTCTGCTTTTTCACCATCAGAGGCTGCCTCTCCTCCATCTTTGCAAATCTGATGTAAAGTCACAAATTGAGCTGTCTGATGAAGCTTCCTCACATCATCTGTCTGCTTTCTGTAATAAAGTAGATCATTTTTAATTGGGATAGTGATGTATAAAAGAAACTATAAACTAGTTTAAAAAGGTCAATTTTATATTACAATCAGCCCATTATAAGAAGGTAGGTTGGACATTCAACATGTAGCAAAGACCAAAACGATTCAGAGCAGCTCATTTTTCTTTAGAGGTCAATAGAGAGTCAAGACAAGCTAATTTATGCCATACATTTCTGACACAAGGCCATTAAAAGTGTGACTTCAAAATACAATAAAAGCATAGAGACAAAGCACATTATCGAAAGTGACATTGATATACCTAATTCAAATCAGTCCTTCAAAAGCCAAGACAAGATCTGTTTAACTTCAAAAAGCAGGCAAGTGGAAGTTTGCTATCTGATTATGTGATGCAGCTACAAGAATTAGTCATCTACATTTGGGATAAGCAGCAACACAATAGTTCTGGGTAATGGAAGAAAACAAAAGGCCAAATCAATTTATATGATTTGTGCTGCAGCCACTGAGTCTGGAGGTGCAGGATAGGATGGGTTACTGCATGGTACTAGCTGCATTGTTTTCTCTTGTAGCTCATTAGTGGTCGTCTTGGATTCTATGTAATGTCAGTACTACATATTTTACATCTTTCTGAGTTTGAGCAGAGAAGTGATGAACACTGCATATGCATATTATGTTACTGTGGCTGTAATTTGTAGCTGGTGCTGCTCTGTAGACACAGACACATTGAGAGAGATTTTAGAGGCTCTGTGCAACTGCCATGTGTTTTCAAACCTTTATATAATGTACGAAGGTGTCGAGCCAGGAGGGATTTGACGTTGGCCTGCTGTTGAACCTCACAGCTTAGACACAGCTGTCTTGCTATATTGCTTTCAGTGTAAATGTTGCTGTTAATGTTGCACAATCTGTCCACACATGCGTAAATGGGGAAGAAATAAATAAACATTATATACAGCTTGTTTTTAAAGCCCTAGTTTGGCCATGATCTGAGTAAGATATTGTAACTCAGTTGGATTGGATCTAGCCTCCAGTTTTCCATAGCTTATTTCTCCTACAACGTGACAACACAGTACAGAGGAAATACTAATTGTCTGATACAGCCCACAGGTTTTAATCCAATAATAACTTTCTCACCTGCTTTATTTCAATCCTCCTAACAGGAAAAGAAAGCATATTTTGTCCTCGTTCAAGAACATTCACCTGTTAATGTTTTGATTTTAAAAAGTGCAGTGTTGAGAAAGTATCGCCATGCATACAGTGAGAAAACGCAGAGCATGTCTAGTTCCACTGGCTTGAAGAATTACTTCACATAGCGGGGCTTGAGGGGCAGGGTGGATGGGCTTAAACTTTTCATGAAGCGGCACTGACTTTGGTCTTTTCCAGTCACTAACAGCCAAAGACAACCTCATAATGTTGACTGGGACATCGGCCAACATGTGGCTGGCCTGCCTTGGCTGGCCAAAATATATAGGAGATGGTCTGTGCCCCTTAAGGCCACTACAGGCTTTTCAGAAATCTTCCTATATTCTTTGACTTTATTTTTGAGATCATATTCTTGTATTTTGACAGTTGACCAGTTGCAGGTGTTGGTTGTCCTTTATACTCTTGTGTGCAGAAGTACCCAAAATGTTGATATTAGCATCACGGCAACTAGCTTAAGCTATATTGCATCAACAAATCTACTGTTATTTGACCTGTTTTGCATCTGTCTCCCAGGACTACTTTAATACTATACGAAAAGAAAATGATAGTAGCCAGAGCTAGAATATTCCCATTCAGACAAGTACTAAAGCAGTAGTGTTAAACAAATAAAACGATATAATTAGCATTTCAAAGCCACAGCCTGGAGTGTGGCGTGTAGATAGATAGAATCGGAGGATGAAACCCTCTTTATTAGTCATGCACACAGCAGAGCACACACAGTGAAATTAGTCCTCTGCATTTAACCCATCCTAGTACTAGGAGCAGTGGGCAGCTATCGTGCAGCGCCCGGGGAGCAATGGGGAGGGGGGGATTGGTGGTGTCCGGTGCCTTGCTCAAGGGCACCACAGCAGAGCCTAGGAGGTGAAATGGGACCTCTCCAAGTAGCAGTCCACTTTCCATATTTCAAGTCTTCGGGGACTTGAACCGGCGACCCTACGATTCCCAGTCCAAGCCCCTACTGACTGAGCCACTGCTGGACCATCTGTGTGGTCATCATACTGGCCTTTGCTTGAAATATACCTTACATATAGATTTCACATTATTTCAGTTTTTATTTTTGTTGTTCGAACAAGCTAACCAGCATCTGTAAAGCTCACTAATGATCAAATTAGTTCACAATCGGTTGGACTAGTTATTTGGAAACCTTGTGGTGACAATGTTGCTGCTGCAGACCAACATTTGTTGTAGCACAAAACTGTCAGGCAACCTGTCGTAATTTCACTCAGAAATTCTATTTTATACATTCTTACTTAAAGATTTTTTTTTAAAGCGTTTCTGGGTAGAATTCTTACCTTTGTAAAGAACCAGAATAGCTGTTTGTCCCTGTTTCCAGTCTTAACGCTAAGCTAAGCTACCTCTCTACTGGCTCTAGCTGGCTGTACAGATGTGATTGGTATCAATATTCTCATCAAACTGCAAAAAGCAAATAGTTGCATTACTTTTTTTTTTATTGTCTATTTTGTAACCACATTTTTATGCTATACTTTTTTGAACTTTTCCTCTCATTCTGCTGCACACAATCATCCTTCCGTCCTCCTCTTCACCTTGTCCCCCGGTGTCTGGCACGACTGCAGGCATCCGGAGAATGCCCAACATGGGGTTTGGCCGGTCGGCCCCACATACCTGCAGCGTGGCATGGCAGGGCTTTAGGGGAAATGCGGCGCATGTGCCACTCAGCAGCCCAGCCTAATGTCCTAAGTGGCTTCAGACAGGAACACTAATCCACTCAGTGATGAGAAGGGCGCAGTCTGAAGGCTCTGCTGCAGGCTGCCAAGACTGTCCGAGACCACTCTCGGGTTCAGACTGAGCACAGTGCGCTTCAAAGGGAATCATTGCAACTTTAATGAAATAGCATTTCCTTTGCAGGTATTTGACTGTGGTGAATCAATTTGTTCTTGCTTTTCCTCTTTCTTATGAAATATTTATTGTCAAAATGAAATAGGACAGTGAACTCACATGAAGTAGAACACAAATAAAAAGACAGTATGCTGAACTGTATAAGAACTGTATTTTTCATAACTTTAAGTGATAGCACTGGCAATGTTGACAATCATCTCAGATATTTATATTTGCATGTCATTCTCCCTGATGTAAAATTGTACACCCAATATGTGCCTTTACATCAAGTGTGAGTCTAGATGTGTTTTGCACGATTATGGCCTACTGTTTGCGTCACAGACATTTCTAAAGAACAGCAAAACATCATGTGGAAGAACCAAATTATGCCATGTCACTTGCGCAGATTGGACCACTGGAGCATTTGTTTTGTCCATGTTTATACACCCCAAACAGCAATGCATTCTCTGCACTTTTTATGTGTATTCTGTTATTTCTTCCACTATTTTTATTGGTTTTATTTGTTTTATGTCCTATATATATATTCATACTGCATTGTTGGAGTTTCCAAGTTTTTCATTGCCATATCTACACTGTAGCTACTGTGCATGTGACAATGAAGCCTCAGGATATTTAAATTGAAAATTGAAATTAAATTAGCACTGTAACTTTTTAAATCCTGATTATTCCTGGAATTTCCCTCCATTCTCTTTCTGACAGATTCATAATGTCCCAGGATAAGTCTAGCTTTTTAATCAAAATGAAATATACTCAACTTGAGACGACTCATTTTCCCCTCATAACCCTAGTCAAATATGAGTTTACTTCTACATGCTTGCACCTTTTTGATGACCTTTAATGCAATTTTGCCCACTCTAAAAATCATCTTGCATGTATGAACACAAGGTACTATGCCCAGAAGGTTGGTTATTGTCTATCAAAAAGTCCATGTCCATGCCCACATAGAGACAAAATGGTAATACTATGGTTGATTATTGTTTCACACCAATCAATTCATTGTTCAAAAGGATTATACAATATTTTAGATCTAATTTGCAGTTATCATTAGACAAATTGTTCGCAAATGAAAAAAAAGGAACCTTTATTTTTGTATCTCTAAAATGGGATTTGCTACAAAACGCTAAATAGGTTCGGTATTATCTTGAATGTGGTTATACCAAATAAAACATATACCTGATAACCATACACACACATGCTCACAAACGTACATACACACTCATCTGTCGTCCACCCTTTAGTCCAGCTATTCAGCATTATAACTTGGCTGTTTTTGTAACAAAACAAGGCCTAATCCTAAATTCAGGGAGCTGTGAATGTGCCTCAACAAATGGCAGACAAATGAGAAGGATTAGCGAGGGCCTGTGAAAGAGTGAAAGGTTTGCCATTGATCTACGGTGGTCCTGTTCTCTTTCAGGGCCACTCGGTCTGAAAACCCCACTGAGTAAGAGCATACAGGGCCACTCCAGAGCCCCCTAGGCCACCGAGAGACACACAACAGCCACAATTAGTCTCAGGAGCTGTAATGGCAATTCAATAAGCGCTTTAAAATTGTGCCTTAGTCCGTCTGCCACCCCACAACCCCTCCCATCCCTTCCATTTTCGTCTACATACATAAGATTGGTATTATGAGTGGCGAGGGGCTCTTTTTTCTTTCCCACCCACCACAGTTCTTTTCAGTCGCTGTGAGAGAAAATGACCACACAGGGTTTCAAAGGTTCCAGAGGCTGTGGTTTGTTGTCGCTGAAGCAGCATGACTTGTGCCCCTGTAGATTTTGGCTAAGGCCCTCCAATGGGCTTCTATTATTACTTTTTTCTGTCACTCAGATACAAATTAATTTTGAAGCAGTCAATGTAATCTTCTGTATATAGAGTGCTTTTATTGGGTCATGAGGTTTACCTTCATCTAAGTAACGTGTGCTGCTGTGAATATGTGCTGTACTGTGTCATGTTTTAACATGGCTGACATTTCCAGCTAAATCAGAGGCCTGAGCAGAAACATAAAGACGTGACGTGCCTACCAGGTGCTTTCTGACAGACAGTTAAGCGACAACATCATCGCATGACTCACTCTCTCAGTCCTCCACTCACACCGATCACATCAAACATAGCCCAAACACCTGTGCTCCTGACATCAACACATCGTGGCCGACGAGGAGCTGAGGATGTCTTCTGGATGGCTGTCATTTCCATTCTCCTGGGCTCTCTTTGGGACATTCCTGGTTGATTTTGCACAGTGTTTAGGTTTTTCCTTTTGCCTCATGATCAAAGGCCAAAGCTTTTGATCAGGACTTCCAAAGGATCCCTCTCGTTTTGCTGGCGAGCAAACTGACAGGACAGTGGTGGAGCAATGATAATTACAGCTCCCATTTGGTGTCCCTGGAACTGGCACCAACCGGCAGTCGCACCCTCAGGCCAAGAAGAAAGGAGAAATTCTTGGACAGTTAAAAAAGGAGAGTGGAGAAGTAGAGGAGAAAAGATGGAGGACAAATCTGACAAAGAGGCGAGTCAATCGACAGAACAGGCAGAAAATGGGATTACTTCAGGCGTGCAAGTTTTAGTGTGTCTACTCCAGCTGAGGGTTGGATAACGATCATATGTTCAGAGATACCTACAACAGCTGAACTGTACTGTATTTTGTACAGCTACTATATAGTATTTTCTTACAATAAGAAAGCAAAAAAAGCTAATATATAGATGTGTGTTGTAGACTGATAACGCAAGACACATTTTACATGTAACGGGCTATTTCTTCTTATACATAGACGAACAAACAAAGTATGTTTTAATTATTGGCCGTAGAGTTGTTGGTAGGCCGATTGTGTAAAATTTGGTCCGACACGTACTAGCTATAGCTACACCCCTGCTTCTAGTCTGTGTGCTAAGTTAAGTTAGCTTGCTGCTAGCTGCAACTTTATAGCGTGCAGACATGAGTGTTGGTACTGATCTTCTAATATAACTCTGGGCAAGAAAGCTAATGAGCATATCTCCAAAATGCCAAACTTTTCCTTTACATGATATTATATTTTACAGTTAAGATACAACTGCAACAAAATAAATATTTACAAGGACTAGTAAGGACTTTTCAAAATGTAAAATCCCTCGAGGGTGCACAGCTGAAGACAAAGACATTTGCATGGCAACCATACAGCCAGACCCCCCATACTGATATTTGTATGCAACACCCAGACCTTTGGTTCTGAACTACAGTGTGACTTCACGCCATTTTGACCAGACATGTACCCCGTCACAGTAATCTTGCATTATGACAGGCTGAAAGGTTGGCCTTTATTCACCCCAAAGAGCCACTATTCATCCCCGACTCTCCTTTCTGTTCAGTGAAAAGACCAAGTGGCCTCCTGTGCCACTGTGGGACTTGTCTGCTTGTAAATGACCTTGATGCTCGGGTGCATAGTTCATAACCGCGGAGCTTTCATCAGACACGGGGAGGTCCTCCACATCAGCGCCTCTCCTGCTGCGAGTTTTGTCATGATTATGATGAGGAGGGGGGGTTATGTCGGGAAGCTTTAATGGAGATGTAAGCAACACTCAACAATCATTGCCACGCATGCAATAAGATTAAAAATGCCATTTTTAGAGACATGATTTTAAAAAGACTTGCTAGTATACTGGAACCATGACTCGTGATTTATCCATGTTTTTTATTGAAGTTTACCAAACTCAGAATGGACGAAGGCACTCAAATGATTTTACTTTGCTGAAATAAATCTAAAGACTGTTTGTTCTGAGACTTTGGCCTCATATACAACCTACTATTACTGGCCTATAGCTGTAAGCTGTTTATCATAAGTGGATCACAAATGTACCGATATCCAGTAGTAATACCATACAAAATGAGCTGAATATGGACATTAATACGATAACTTTTTTCCCTTTCTTTTTTTTTCAATAGGACTACAATCCAACACAAAAAGTCGACAATAACAATATACATCAACTTCAAACAGTTAAAGAGTACAAAATGTTTTAAATATATTAAATGATCTATTAGCAACAGCCTTGTTGAGAAAATGTTAGCAAGACTTGAGAGAGAGACAGCATGTAATTACCATTTACTACTGTGTACAAAATTAATGAAATTTCTGCTATGTGACATCTGCTTAACCTATGGCTGCTATAATGCATTAAATGACTCAAAATGTACATCGTTATTTCACAACTGAACGAAGGACCAACAGTCAGAGACTATGCATTTCTCTGAATCTGACTCTATTAACTGTTGGTTCTTTGAATGGGTGAAGCAGTTTGACAGAAACATGCACAAACATACAAAGTTCATCTCGGAGAGTTCAGAACGTTATCCCAGTAGTTAGCTTAGCTTCAGTTGTGCTCTCCAGAACAGTACTTTTATCAATGCGTCAGCGTCTATTATCCAGTAGTGTCAGTACAGTATATCCCAAGCAACAGTCAAGATGCAAGATTTGTAGTAGGGCCATAGCCAAGATTTTTAGAAATACTAAGGCCTTTCCCTCATTTATTATTTGGAAATCACCTTTTTTTTCATTGAGTAAGTCCTCCGTCATTTCTCCACATAAACGTAATTCTGGTAGGGAAATGTTTATATCTTCTTTTTCAATGACCTAAATATAGTCGGATAGCAGCCCAAAAAAAACACTTGCTTGCTATAATACGTATCACTGAAATACTGTTTTGACATGTTATAAACAATGTACGCTTTGAATTTTTTTAATGATAAATAGAGTAGATTTCACATGTGAGACAATTAATATGTGAATTTCTCACATTTTGGTAGTTCGAATATGTTAAATATGAGAAAAGTGTTTAAAAAGATGTACTGTAAAAATGTTATCATGGAGTTCGACCCCATCCCGACAGTAGCTATGGCCCTGATTTGAAGCTACTTTAAAGTTGAATCTTTTTTTTTGTTTTAAAGGGATGCTCAAAATAAAAATACATTTTTGCTGAACTAGATGCTGATATTTAGCTGAGCATTTAAAAAAATGTTAAATAATTAAACCAGTGAGCCACATTACAATTTTTCCAGGCCTTGCTGTGCCTTTTCCCAGACGTCACTTTACATGCAGTCAGACTGATACTGTAACCAGACGGATGCCTGGAAGTAGAATTCATCTACTGTGTATTTACTGTATAGCTGAACAGCATTAGAAAAATGGAGAAAATAACTTAAAAGTACATATTATACTAACTCTACAAATGTTACAACCCTTAACAAATGTACATTTATGTGACAGGAGGATGGAGTAGTAAAAATAAAGATCGCTGTCACGGCTTTGTCAACCCATTTGCTGGTCAGAGTTCAGAAG